>NC_089502.1:138098175-138736926 GCF_036850765.1 Saccopteryx bilineata | reverse complement strand
ATAATCACACTAGAAAAGGAGCATTGAGGTCAGTTAGGTCAACCCCCACTGTTTGTGGACGAGAAAGTCAAGCTTTAGGAGAATTCAGTCGGTAGCCCTGCATCAGACAGAGTGGGTGACTCCTGGTCTGACTTTCAGCTCACAGGGTGCTAACCCCCAGAAAAAATAAACACGAGAAGTCAGACTAATCCCGAGCTTCCTCTAACTCATTGCAAGACACAAACCACTTAAGCTCACTTCCTCACTCTTGCTATCTGTCCTTCTGAGTCCTCAGATTGAGTCCTCAGATTGCAACTGTGCATGTCACAGACTTGCCAAGTCTTGAAGATAAAAATACTATCTGCACAGCCTGCAGTTAGAAAATCTTGGTGAGTGTGTTTTCCTATTAGTCATCCCAATCCTGCAACCACAGGCATTCTGTGGAAATCTGATACGGCTCTGAACTCAGGAGGGTTTGGTTCAGAATCCAAGCTCCAGTCCTGCGCAGAAGTGATGGACCCAAGGGGATACGTTTTGCCGCTTTGAAGGGTTGTTTCTTCAAGCTTTTGTTTGAAAGGGGGGCAGGCACATTACCTTTAGGAATGACCAGCCCTTGTCCTGCAGCTTCTTGTTCCCACCTTGGATTTCCCTGGCAGCAGAGAGCCCTGTGTACAGAAGGTACACCCAGCTTCTTGAGATGTAGCAGCACGAATGGTGTCCCCTACTTTGTCTAGCACAGTGCTTAGCACAGAGGACATTCCCAGTAATGTTTGTTGAATAACTATGTGAGCATGTCATTCTTTAGTTTGAAGAAAAAGCTTAGCATGCCTTTAAATTTGCAAATTCATAAACTACCCTAACATAGCATTGCTGGACATCAGATGTGATTCATAAGAAATATATCATCCAACAAGTCTCTTTCTCTTTTTCCCACTCAAATCATAAATATCTCTTTTAATACTTAGAAACTTTTCTTACAAAACCTCTAACACCGTATTGAAACATTACAGTGCCAAGAACCCTTTCACTGCAAAGGCAATGAACCAAGATGCAGACACACATTCTGCCAAGTGCATTGGCTGTAACTCTCGGAGATAACTTGAAGATAATTGGTCAAAACAGAATTTGAATCTTGGTTCGAAATTGCCCCTCCGATCTCTGCTTCCTCATCAGTAAAATGGGAATATTGATATATTCTTTGATTTTACTGTCAGGGCTCAGCGATGTAATAAAAACAGTGTTTCTGCCTCAGCACCTGGCACATAGTAAGTACACCATGATAGGCAGCCCTGCATAGAAAACAGAAACGTAAATGACTGAGGGCTGTTCAATGTGAATTCTACATTTTCTGTTTTAAGAAAAAGAGGTGATTTACTGAAAAAATGGAACACCTGCGCATACAAAATCAAACATCCCCATTTTTACCATAATTAGTTCGCTAATTGAGCTTTTAGATTGACCCAGTGTATTTGCATGTGTAATTAGCTATGATTCATTACCAAAGCTGGGCCTGTGTCATGGTGTATTATGTTATTTTACACATCAAATTCTTGAAAGACGCACATCTTTCAGAAATCATTGCCCAAAAAAGCAAGCAAAACAAAAGCATGTGGATTACTTATATCAGATGACAAAATAGCCCTGGATCGGTGCTGAAAGAACTCTTCCATTTACAAATAACCTCGGTTGAAGCTAAGGTCCAGTTCAGTCTGAAGCAGGTGGCTCCCCACAGTTTGAAAGGGAAATTTCCACGCTTCAGAAAATTTCCATTGGAATAAAGAAATATTTCCCAATTTTGCATCATCTTCTCAAGACCATCTTTTAAGTTTGGAAGCCTCAAAGGTATTATTTCTCGTTAAATAAGGAATTTTGAAAGGCTGTGTTCCTTGAGTCAGTTTTCCCCCCTCATCTGCTTAATTGGAAGCTAGCCAACTCCTTGAGGTCAATTTCCCTTTGATAGGGTTCTTGGAATGCAAACCTGCTCTTATCTCTGAGGCCCGGGGTCAGTGCGCTGCCAGCAGAAAGCCAGGAGAGGGCTGCTCTGGTGTCTAGCATTCCAAGCGCTGATTAGGCTGGGGCTCCGCTGTTGAGTACGGGACAGGGACAGTCCCGTTCTGGCTGTGCCTGCCCTCGATGCTCTGCACTCTCACTGGGCTTTCAGGTTCATGGGGCCAGTTCTGAGAAGGCTGATCGTGTAGGCGTCTTTCCGCAGTTCCATTTCCCATGGCGCTCCTCTGACACCCCCTTTCCCTCTGTGGCGCTTCCCCCACTTCAGCCCTTCTTTTAGAAGCCACAAACCCTCCTGCTTCCTCCTTGTCCTTCTAGCCAAGAAGCTGGTCTTTGGGGAAACTACTACATGTGATCGTTCAATGTGAGTCTTCCATGGGACTTGAAGCAAGTCCAGAGTCTCGATATATTAGCAAGTATGGATCGTGTGCTCACTACGGAGCAGGCGTTATAATGACAGGGTGCGTGGAAAGACAGGAAAGTTTCTGGATGTAGGAGTGTTCACCACCTACAGGGAGAAGCGGGGGAGTTGACATGGAGACTTCTGGAAAGGTTGTAGAGAGCACAGCTCTGTGTCTGAATTGCCTGGGTCTCACCTTCGGCCGGTTCTATACCCTGTGTCAGTTTCCTCACTGTAAATGAACCTATCTCTTAGAATTGGGATGAGGATGAATACTTGGCTAAATGCTATTGGTTGAAGTTAGTGGCATGTGAATCTTATTGGCTTTGCAAGTAATAGACTTTCTTCTCATATTTGGCAGTCTCGAACTGAATTTGCTTACAGCTCATTCCATGGATGAGTTAACAAAGCTGGAGACTTTTGTCTAGACTAGGGGCCTGCACACTATAGCTTGTGGGCCAGATCTGTTGGCTGCCTGCTTCTGTATGGCTTGTGAGTTAAGAGTAGGTTTTTCTTACGACTTTAGTTACATTTTAACAGTTATTTAAGTACTCACATAATATCCTCAATTTTGCTTAAAATATTTACTGTACAGCCCTTTACAGAGAAAGTTTACCAACCCTCAGTCTAAGCCAACATTCTCTAGTAGAACTTTCTGTAGTGATAAAAGATGTTCTGTATCTGCATGTTCAAGTACTGCGGCCTCCAGCCTCAGGTGGCTTATGAGCACTTGAAATATGGTTAGTGTGACTGAGAAAGTGAAATTTTAAATTGCATTTAATTCTAATTAATTTAAATAGCCACGTGTCTAGTGGCTGTCATATGAGACAGAGCAGCCTTAGACAACTTTAAATCTAAAGAGTCTGTATTCTGGCCCTGGCTGGTTGGCTCATTGGTAGAGCGTCGGCCTGGCATGCAAGGGGTCCCGGGTTCGATACCCAGCCAGGGCACACAGGGGAGGCGCCCATCTGCTTCTCCACCCCTCCCCCTCTCCTTCCTCTCTGTCTCTCTCTTCCCCTCCCGCAGCGAGGCTCCATTGGAGCAAGGATGGTCCGGGCGCTGGGGATGGCTCCTTGGCCTCTACCCCAGGCGCTAGAGTGGCTCTGGTTCGGCAGAGCGACACCCCCTGGTGGTCAGAGCGTCACCCCCTGGTGGGCGTGCCAGGTGGATCCCGGTCGGGCGCATGCGGGAGTCTGTCTGGCTGTCTCTCCCCATTTCCAGCTTCAGAAAAATACAAAAAAAAAAAAAAAAAGTCTGTATTCTGTCAATGTCCCTCTCTCTCAATTTAATCAGCCCCCTGAGGCTGGATGAGTTCAGGTAAAAGCAGCACTTTTTTTTTTTTAATAATTTTATTTTTTTTAATGGGGCGACATCAATAAATCAGGATACATATATTCAAAGATAACAAGTCCAGGTTATCTTGTCGTTCAATTATGTTGCATACCCATCACCCAAAGTCAGATTGTCCTCTCTCACCTTCTATCTAGTTTTCTTTGTGCCCCTCCCCCTCCTCCTTTCCCTCTCCCTCTGCCCCCTCCCCCCGTAACCACCACACTCTTATCAATGTCTCTTAGTTTCACTTTTATGTCCCACCTACGTATGGAATAATGCAGTTCCTGGTTTTTTCTGATTTACTTATTTCCCTTTGTATAATGTTATCAAGATCCCACCATTTTGCTGTAAATGATCCGATGTCATCATTTCTTATGGCTGAGTAGTACTCCATAGTGTATATGTGCCACATCTTCCTTATCCAGTCATCTATTCACAGGCTTTTTGGTTTTTTCAATGTCCTGGACACTGTGAACAATGCTGCAATGAACATGGGGCTACATGTGTCTTTACGTATCAATGTTTCTGAGTTTTGGGGGTATATACCCAGTAAAGGGATTGCTGGGTCATAAGGTAGTTCTATTTTCAGTTTTTTGAGGAACCACCATACTTTCTTCAATAATGGTTGTACTACTTTATATTCCCACCAACAGTGGATGAGGGTTCCTTTTTCTCCACAGCCTCTCCAATATTTGCTATTACCTGTCTTGTTAATAATAGCTAATTTAACAGGTGTGAGGTGGTATCTCATTGCAGTTTTGATTTGCATTTCTCTAATAACTAAAGAAGATGAGCATCATTTCATATATCTGTTGGCCATTTGTATTTCTTCCTGGGAGAAGTGTCTGTTCATGTCCTCTTCCCATTTTTTTATTGGATTGTTTGTTTGTTTTTGTTGAGTTTTATGAGTTCTTTGTATATTTTGGATATTAGGCCCTTATCTGAGCTGCTGTTTGAAAATATCATTTCCCATTTAGTTGGCTGTCTATTTATTTTGTTATCAGTTTCTCTTGCTGAGCAAAAACTTCTTAGTCTGATGTAGTCTCATTCATTAATTTTTGCCTTCACTTCTCTTGCCTTTGGAGTCAAATTCATAAAATGCTCTTTAAAACCCAGGTCCATGAGTTTAGTACCTATGTCTTCTTCTATGTACTTAATTGTTTCAGGTCTTATGTTTAGATCTTTGATCCATTTTGAGTTAATTTTAGTACAGAGGGACAAACTGTAGTCCAGTTTCATTCTTTTGCATGTGTCTTTCCAGTTTTCCCAGCACCATTTATTGAAGAGGCTTTCTTTTCTCCATTGTGTGTTGTTGGCCCCTTTATCAAAAATTATTTGACTATATATATGTGGTTTTATTTCTGGACTTTCTATTCTGTTCCATTGGTCTGAGTGTCTACTTTTCTGCCAATACCATGCTGTTTTTTTGTTGTTGTTGTTTTTTGTTTTTTGGTGTTTATTTTAAGAGAGAGAGATAGACAGGGACAGACAGACAGGAATGGAGAGAGATGAGAAGCATCAATCATCAGTCTTTCGTCTCAGTGCCCTAGTTGTTCATTGACCACCCTCTCATATATGCCTTGACCGTAGGCCTCCAGCAGACCGAGCAACCCCCCCCCCCCCCCCCCCCCCCGCTCAAGCCGGCAACCCTGGGTCCAAGCTGGCGAGATTTTTTTTTTTTTTTGCTCAAGCAAGATGAGCCCACGCTCAAGCCGGCGACCTCGAGGTCTCGAACCTGGGTTCTTCCACATCCCAGTCCGATGCTCTATCTACTGCGCCACCGCCTGGTCAGGCAATACCATGCTGTTTTGATTGTCGTGGCCCTATAATATAGTTTGAAGTCAGGTATTGTAATGCCCCCAGCTTCATTCTTTTTCTTTAGGATTGCTTTGGCTATTCAGGTTTTTTTTATAGTTCCATATAGATCTGATTATTTTTTGCTCTATTTCTTTAAAAAATGTCATTGGAATTTTGATGGGAATTGCATTAAATTTGTATATTGCTTTGGGTAATATGGTCATCTTGATTATATTTATTCTTCCTAACCAAGAACAAGGTATATTCTTCCATCTCATTATATCTTTTTCGATTTCCCTTAACAATGGTTTATAGTTTTCATTATATAAGTCCTTTACATTCTTTGTTATGTTTATTCCTAAGTATTTTATTTTTTTTGTTGCAATCGTGAAGGGGATTATTCTTTTGAGTTCCTTCTCAGTTGTTTCATTGTTAGCATATAGAAAGGCTATTGACTTCTGTATGTTAATTTTGTATCCTGCGACCTTACTGTATTGGCTTATTGTTTCTAGTAGTCTTTGTGGATTCTTTGGAGTTTTCGATGTATAGGATCATATCATCTGCAAAAAGTGATACCTTTACTTCTTCTTTTCCAATATGGATGCCTTTTATTTCTTTGTCTTGTCTGATTGCTCTGGCTAGAACCTCTAGTACCACATTAAATAAGAGTGGAGAGAGTGGACAACCCTGTCTTGTTCCTGATTTAAGGGGGAAAGCCTTCAGTTTAGTGCCATTGTGTATGATGTTGGCTGATGGTTTATCATATATGGCCTTTATCATGTTGAGATATTTTCCTTCTATACCTATTTTGTTGAGAGTCTTAAACATAAAATTGTGTTGTATTTTATCGAAAGCCTTTTCTGCATCTATTGATAAGATCATGTGGTTTTTGTTCTTTGTTTTGTTGATATGGTGTATTACGTTAACCGTTTTACGTATGTTGAACCATCTTTGAGATTCTGGGATGAATCCCACTTGATCATGATGTATTATTTTTTTAATATGTTGTTGTATTTGGTTTGCTAGTATTTTGTTTAGTGTTTTAGCATCTGTATTCATTAGAGATATTGGTCTGTAGTTTTCTTTTTTTGTGCCATCCTTGCCTGGTTTTGGTATGAGGGTTATGTTGGCCTCATAAAATGTGTTTGGAAGTATTGCTTCTTCTTCAATTTTTTGGAAGACTTTCAGTAGAATAGTAACCAAGTCTTCTTTGAATGTTTGATAAAATTCGCTGGTATAGCCGTCAAGGCCTGGACTTTTATTTTTGGGGAGGTTTTTAATGGTTTTTTCTATTTCTTCTCTACCAATAGGTCTGTTTAGGCTTTCTGCTTCTTCTTGACTCAGTCTAGGAAGGTTGTATTGTTCTAGGAATTTATCCACTTCTTCTAGGTTGTTGAATTTAGTGGTATAAAGTTTTTCATAGTGTTCTACAATAATTCTTTGTATATCTATGGTGTCCATGGTGATTTCTCCTCTTTCATTTTGGATTTTGTTTATATGAGTTCTTTCTCTTTTTTCCTTGGTAAGTCTTGCCAAGGGTTTGTCAATTTTGTTGATCTTTTCAAAGAACCAGCTCCTTGTTCTATTAATTTTTTCTATACTTTTTCTGTTCTCTATTTCATTTATTTCTGCTCTGATTTTTATTATCTCCTTTCTTCGGCTGGTTTTGGGTTGTCTTTGTTCTTCTTTTTCTAGTTCCTTAAGGTGGGAAGTTAAGTGGTTCACTTGGGCTCTCTCTTGTTTGTTCATATATGCCTGAAGTGATATGAACTTCCCTCTTATCACTGCTTTTGCTGCATCCCATAGATTCTGATATGTCGTATTTTCATTTTCATTAGTCTGTATATATCTTTTGATCTCTGCACTTATTTCTTCTTTGACCCATTCATTTTTTAAAAGTATGTTGTTTAGTTTTCACATTTTTGTGGGATTTTTTCCTCTTTTTTGCAGTTGAATTCTAGTTTCAAGGCTTTATGATCAGAAAATATGCTTGGTACAACTTTGATTTTTCTGAATTTGCTGATGTTGTTTTTGTGGCCCAACATATGGTCAATTCTTGAGAATGATCCATGTACACTGGAGAAAAATGTATACTCTGTCACTTTGGGATGAAATGTCCTGTAGATGTCTATCATATCCAGGTGCTCTAGTGTTTTGTTTAAGGCCACTATATCTCTGTTGATTCTCTGTTTGGATGACCGATCTAGAGCTGTCAGCGGTGTATTGAGGTCTCCAAGTATGATTGTATTTTTGTCAGTTTTTGTTTTAAGGTCAATAAGTAGCTGTCTTATATATTATGGTGCTCCTTGGTTTGGTGCATATATATTAAGAATTGTTATGTCTTCTTGATTCAGTGTCCCCTTAGCCATTATGAAATGGCCATTTTTGTCTCTGAGTACTTTTCCTGTCTTGTAGTCAGCATTATCAGATATGAGTATTGCTATGCCTGCTTTTTTTTGGATGTTATTTGCTTGGAGTATTGTTTTCCAGTCTTTCACTTTGAATTTGTTTTATCCTTGTTGCTTAGATGAGTTTCCTGTAGGCAACATACAGTGGATTTTCTTTTTTAATCCATTCTGCTACTCTGTGTGTTTTTATTGGTGAGTTTAATCCATTTACATTTAGTGTAATTATTGACACTTGTGAGTTCCCTATTGCCATTTTATATATTGCTTTCTGATAGTTTTGTGTCTTGTTTGATCCTTCTCTTTCGTTTTTCTATCTTTTGTTTTTATTTGGTTGTATTCCATACATCTTTCCTCTGTTGCTATCTTTTTTATCTCATGTGCTTCTGTGGTGGTTTTTTCAATGGTGGTTACCTTTAAGTAATGAAAAGGGTTCCTACCCTGTTCATTATAGCACACTATTTTGTGAGTACTCTTGTACTCCATTGTCCTTTGCTACTGTTAATCTCCATCCTCTCCCCCCCTTTCTTTTTGTTGTTGTCACAGTTTAAATTTGGTTTTATTGTGTTCTTCTTGGAGCTTTTACTTGTGGCTTTGTTTTTTTTTTTGTTTTTTGTTTGTTCTTTGTATCTGATTGGAGAACCCCCTTTAGTAATTCCTGGAGTGGGGGTTTTCTGATGATAAATTCCCTCATCTTTTCTGTATCTATGAATGTTTTTATTTCTCCTTAATATTTGGAGGATAGCTTTGATGGGTATAGTATTCATGGCTGAAAGTTCCTCTCTTTCAGGACTTTAAATATTGGAGTCCACTCTCTTCTAGCTTGTAGAGTTTCTGCTGAGAAATCTGATGATAATCTAATGGGCCTTCCTTTATATGTTGTATTCTTCTTTTCCCTGGCTGCCTTGAGAATTTTTTCTTTGCCATTGGTTTGTGCCAATTTCATTATGATGTGCCTTGGAGTAGGTTTGTTGGGGTTAAGAAAACTCGGAGTTCTGTTTGCTTCTTGAATTTGAGGCTTTAGTTCTTTCCACAGGCTTGGGAAGTTCTCATCTATTATTTGTTTGAGTATGTTCTCCATTCCATTTTCTCTCTCTTCTCCCTCTGATATACCTATTATTCTTATGTTATTCTTTTTGATGGAGTCAGATAATTCTTGTAGGGCTATCTCATTTTTTTTAATTTTTGAGTCTTTTTCTTCTTCTCTCTATTGTGCCTCAAGTTGCTTGTCTTCTATTTCACTAGTCCTCTCTTCTATCTGGCCTGTTCTATTAGCTAAGCTTGTTACCTCATTTTTCAGCTTGTGAATTGAGTTTTTCATCTCTGTTTGATTTGTTTTTATAGTTTCAATTTCCTTGGAAATATATTCTTTGTGTTCATTGAGTTGTTTTCTGAGCTCCCTAAATTGCCTTTCTGTGTTTTCTTGTATATCTCTGAGTATTTTTAGGATTTCTATTTTAAATTCTCTGTTGTTTAACTCCAAGGTTTCCAATATATTAAATTTTTTCTCCATAGATTTTTTCCTCATCTATCTGTGTTACCTCTCTTTATTTTGTATCCATGATATTTGATTTTCTCTTCCTTAATGGCATCTGCGGGTGGTTTTGTTGATAGTATTAATGAGATTTAATAAAGAATAATAAGTTAAAAAATAAAAAATCAAAAAGAGTTGTTTTTTTAAAAAAATAATTAAAAAATAAAATAAAATAAAAATTTATAAAAAAGGAAATTATTCCCCCTCTCCTTTTTTTCTCTACTCTCCTCTCCCCTCTTTCTTGAGAAAATCTTGTTGTGAACTGTGAATTATATTGTACTAAATAGAACAAACAATGCCTGTAATGGAGGGCCTGAATTGGGGAAAAGTAATAAAGGGGCAAAAAAAGGGGGGGGTATGGACCCACAAAAAGCAAATAAGGAAACAATTTGGGTCAAGAATAAAATGATTTGCTTTTAGGTGTTGGTTGACTAAGAGTTATGATTAGAGGAATAAGAGGGAAACAGGAAAATGGGGGGACAAATTAAAAAATTACTATTGTATTTAGTGGAACAAGAACTAGATAAAATGGATAGCCAGGGATGGGAGCACTACTATTGAGTTAAAAAGGTGAAGTAAAAACCCCCCAAAATGCCACAAACATAAGTTTGAGTCCCAGATAAGATAATTTGTTCGTTATTGAGGTTTGAATGAGAGGAGACGTAAAGGAGAAAGGAAGAAACTAATATAGAGGGAGAAAAGAAAGAGAGAGAGAGAGAGAGAGAGAGAGAGAGAGAGAGAAAGGGGGAACCACTAAAAGAAGAAAAAAGAAAAAAAGAGGAGAGAGAGAGAGAGTTAAGGGTTTTGGAGTGCAACCCTCATAGAGATGAAGGAAGAGGAAAGAAAAGGTAATGGGAGATGTAACACTTATGGGTAGTGTAGTTCAAGGAGAGGAGAGAGTAAGACCGGTAGAGAATTAAATGACCAAATTGGAGGAGGAAAAAAAATATCAAGAATGAAGATAAGAGAAACAAATGAACAAATATAATAAAATGGGATAGGTTATAAAGTCTGCAGATTATTCTTGATTTTGAGAGGTTATCTTCTTGCTTTTTCTTTTCTCTCCCTCTTCCTGGTCGGTGACTCTGTACACCAGGTTCTGCCTCTTTGGCACGCTCAGGTAGAGGTTTGCAGTTGATAAGTCTCTATGGTGATGTCATGTATTGTGCTTTAGTCTCGTTGGCAGTTGAGGCTCATTAGCATTTATAGGCTCTGACAGTGAGAGAGTCCGTGTTCCTGGAGCCTTTCTCCTAGTCTTTCCTTCCTCAATTAGTAGCCTGATAATCCAGCTATGGGGTTGCTGCTGCCTCTGCCTGGATAGTAAGAGGCTCAAAGAGCTGGCAACTCCCCACTCTATTCCCATTCAGCAGAGGGCTCTGGGTAAGGCTCAGTCAGTCAGAGCTGCTAGCATAATCAGGCGGGGCTTCCGCCCACACAAAGACCTCTGGCTCTGCCACTCTGTCCGGTAACACGGGTGGGCGCCCACTCCCGAGGCGCTTGGAGGAAACTCTCGCTCACTATCTGCGCACGCAGACCAGGATATCAGGCCGCAGTCTCACACTCTGAGTGAAACCCCCACCTGCACGGAAAAGTTCCAGCATTGGAATTGGCTCTCGCTCCGTTCCCGTGCGCAGCTTTTTCAAGGTGCTGGGGTAGCCCAAGTTTCCGCTTTTGGCCCACACAAAGGCCCCTGACTCTGCTCCTCTGTGGGATAACACGGGGGTACACTAAGGCAGCACTTTTACTCAGATCCTTTGTCCTGAACTAGCTTTCAGTGTGCACTAGAAAATGCTTAATGGAAAGCAGTTGAAAAATGCATGTGAGCATATATGCTTATGTTCTTTAAGGCTGCTCCTTTGACTATCAATTCCATCTGCTTTAGGTTGGGGTAAAGCAGTTGGCTTTTTCAACCCCACATGGCCCCAAATTAAGGAGCTTAATCAACTTGGGTTCAGGCTGCAGGCAGAGAAAACCTCCCTTAGCAAAGCTGTATTTCCCTCCATCCCTGTTTGCAGACTGGCTTAGTTCATTTCTCTCGTGACACTGCTAAAAACGGTGAGAAGCCATCAATGCACATCATCGTTATGAATACAGTTGGCCCTGAACAATGCGGGCTTGGGTGCACCAGCCACGTGCACAGGTGGAAATCTACATATAGCTACAGTGGAACCTCTGCCTACCTGTTATCCTATCCACACATTGAAAATTCTGTTTCTGATCTGCAGTTGGTTGAATCCTCAGATGCAAAACCAAGGAATATGGAGGGCCGGCTGTATATTTATTGAAAAAAGTCCACATATAAGTGGACCCGTGCAGTTCAAACCCATGTTGTTCAAGGGTTAGCCATGTTGCCAAACCATTTCCCCTAAGAATAAAGTCACATTTGGCATTCTAGGGATGTGATGTAGAGCATGGTCACTGTAGTTGCTAAGAAAGTAGATCTTAAAAGTTCTCACCACTGTAAAAAATTCTAACTATGTAAAGTGATTGATGTTAACTAGACTTACTGTGGTCATCATTTCACAACATACATATGTCTCAAATCATTCTGTTATACACCTTAAACTAATACAGTGTTATATGTCAATTATATCTAAATGAAACTGAAAAAACAGAAGTCACAGTTGGCAGGTGTTCTGCCTTTCAAGATAGCATAGGTGATAGTTGTGTCAAGTGTTCTGAGATGGCACAACTAGGGTCACCAGCTATCCAGCCTACAATATCTTAGTCTTTCTTGCCCATAGACGGATAGTATCAATGTCACATATTTTCGTTTCTCTCATGGCAATACTTTTTTTCCCAGTTCTAACTTCTAAAATTAGGCTAAAATTAGATTTGTATTCAAATCCAATGGAAATAGAATTACTAATAAAAAAAAAGAGAAAGAAGTAGACACTGCCATAGAAAATCCAGTTAACCCCGGCGTGGCATAAGACTTTTATGATTTCTTATAAACTCCTAGAAGTCAGCAGGTTAGGGCCATTATTTCTGCTTTGCTCTACTTGGTCAATGCAAGGATCTGAATACTCTTTATCTGCCTTGTTGCTCTATCATCCCTAACATGATTTCCTTATTCACGTTGCCTAAGATGGCTGGCTACAACATCCATATTTTAAGAAGTGAGGTGGAAATAGACAGGCGAAAGAGGAACAGACCCACTGTTTAAGGACAGATCCCAGAAATTGCACATTTCACTTCCTCTCATTTCATATTGGCTATCACTTAGTCTTGTGGCCAGGCTTAGCTGCAAAGGAGTCTGGAAAAGATAATCTTTTTTTAGAGTGGCATGTGCCCAGCTACAGTTGGAGACTCTATCCCTAGGAGATGAGAGAAAGGGAAAAAAGATACTGGGAGATATATAACAATCTCTGGACTCTATGAGGATAATAAAGAGAATTAATTGGAAGTATCAGCAAGTACCCCATGGAATAAGAACAACATACAGTTAAGCTACATGCAGGTAAAGTGTTGGCATCGCGTCTGGAAAGAACTAATGGTCTTCCACATTGTATTTTAAACCTGTATATTTTTTCTCTCCTCCACTAGATTTTGAGCTCTTTAAGAGCAGGTACTGTGTCTACTGCCTCTTGTAGGTATTCAACAAGTATTTGCAAATGAAAGAATGAATATGAGTCAGTGGAATTCTGATTTTTTAAAATAAATCCTTTCTCACAAATACTTTGTACAGTTCTTAGCTAAGGAATTGTTGGAGAACTTTCTGGTCCCGGTCCATTATCTTGGTTCAGGAGAGTTGTCTGGGTCCTTGGTGTATCCCATCTTGTTGTTTCTGTGTCTCTCATTTTCTTGTAGTGAGTCTTCTCCTGAGCACAGGGAATGCCTCAGATGGGCACAAGGGTGGTGAACTACTGAGCCAGGACTAGGGTCCAGTTCTTCCAACCCTCAATCCAGAGTTCTTTTCCAAATCTCATGTGTGGTCAGTGCAATAGAGATAGGGGGAGGGGTTGGTCACAGAGAGCTTCTTGAAGAAGACAGGTTTGAACTGGGCATTATAGAAACAGATATTCCTAAATCTTTACTTCATTCAAGGAATCCTGGGGGAAATGGAAGAAGCAGAACATGACCCTGGGGAGTCTGGGGTGTAGCCTGAAAGAACGTACTTCAATAAGAAGTTTCTTTCAAGTATTTTGCTTTGTTTCACTATTCATTCATGCATGCATTTGGCACACATAATGGAGCACTAATTAATTGCCAGGTACTCTTTCACACAAGGATACCCACAGCCTCGCTCTCTTGATGCTTACGTTCTCATGCAGAATGGACACTAAACAAGTATATAAATCATAACACACAAATTATCAGGAAGTTCATTTCTGATTGTGCTAAGGGCTATGAAGGAAACGAAGCAGGGCAGTCAACTGCAGAATACATCTACCTCTTTGTGCCTCAGTTGACTGATCTGTTAAATGGAGATAATGATCGAGACCTGTAATTTCAAAATCCTCAAACTGAAAGCTGTGTCCTAACTCAGTTGATGGCAAACACAACATGATCTGAACTTCTTTAAAAGCAAACCTTGGCCCTGGCCAATTGGCTTAGTGGTAGAGCATCAGCCCAACATGTGGATGTCCTGGGTTCAGTTCCCGGTCAGGGCACACAGGAGAAGCAACCATCTGCTTCTCCAACCCTCCCCCTCCCTTCTCTCTCTCTCTCTCTCTCTCTCTCTCTCTTTTCTTCTCCCACAGTTATGGCTTGATTGGTTTGAGTGCATCGGCCCTGAGTGCTGAGGATGGCTCCATGGAGCCCCAGACTTAAGTGCTAAAAGTAGCTCAGTTCTGAGAATAGCCCTAGATGAGCAGAGCATCAACCCCAGATGGGTGTTGCCTGGTGGATCCTGGTCGGGGTGCATGTGGGAGTCCATCTCTTTATCTCCCCTCCTCTCACTTGGAAAAGAAGAAAAAAAAAGATAAAGGCAAACCTTGACCTGAATTGAATGAGCTAGTTCTTCCTGTTTTTAAAAATCCCATTTAAAGTGGCAATCCTGTGCCTCACTGACCAAATTGTGTGTGTGTGAGTAGGGAACGCTGCCCCCGCCCCAGTGGGAGTAATCCATAATAATGGGGTATGTGCATCATACTATACCCTCTGGCATCTGCGAAATTCCAAATTCCAAAACACATCTAGCCCCAAAGTTTTGGGATAAGGATTGAGGACCTTTTGTACCACCTCATGAGATTATTATGATTATTACATGAGGTAATATCTGTAAAGCACTGGAAATGGTGCCTAGCATATAGTAAGTGCTACCTTAGTTAACAAATGTTACTGTCATTACACGATTATCACATAGGGAGGGGAGGATTTTGACAAATTGGCCAAAGGCAGCCTCTCTGAGGATATGTCATGAAACAGACACTTAAAAGCTGAGCATGACCTGGCTGTGGGAAGAAGAAGAGAATTTCAGGAAGAGAGAATATCACGTGCCCAGATTGGCTTAAATGTAGAACAGAAAACATGCCAGATGTCTAGTGTGTGGTCAAAAAAGGGGAAAGAGGGCTCAAGGTCAGAGAGGTAGGCTGGAATCAAGGGCATTCATGATATAAACAGTGGCAAAGACTTTGGATTTCATTCAAAGTGAAATAAGAAGTCATTGTAGTTGATCAGATTCATGTTTATAAGAATGCTCTGGTGAATGAATTGTAGAGGAGAAGGGGAATCAGGGAGACAGACCAGTTTGGAGTCTAGTGCGTTAGTCCAGGTGAGAGCTTAGTGGCTAATTGGAGTAGGGTGGTGGTAGTAGACGAAGAGAAAAGAGGACAGGTGCGAGAAGTTTAGAAACGAGGGATAAAAAACAATCTCTGATGAATTTTTCATTCTAATTTATAATGTATCCATGTGCAGAAGCTAAAAACCCCACAGTCTTTGTCTCGGGTGTGTTATGGTCAATGGTTTGCTGGATCCAGGCCACATAGGCTTGCCAGAGCAATTCTGCACATCTCTTCCCAACTCTGCATTCAGTGCCATTGCACAGGCAGCTCAAAATAGCCATAGTGGGAGTATTTACACTGTGGGAGTATTTACCCTATGGGAGTTGGCGAGTGCCACAAATCAGGACTTAACAGATTGGACATTGGGGTTAGGAAGGGAGGAAGAAAGCTGGTTGTTAAACATTTACCAGCACACCATTGTTATTTTTTTCTATAACTCAACTTTCTTCATTTTAGAGCCTCCATTTCCACCGATCACAAAAGTACATCAGCTAAGCGTATCCTGGAAAACTCAGTTTGGTGATCACTGTCTCAGCCACTCCGTATTTGTAATTCAGTTAATTCAGGGATCCTCTCACTTCTTCCCAGGCATCATCTAGGTACATGGGAATGGGATCAAAATAATAGGCATTGGGTTCGTGATTTTTTCATCCATTTTGGCCCTCTATAGTATGTCACATCCCTGGTCCTTAATATCACTCTTAGCAGCATTGCTTCTTGCCTTTTGGTAGTGGAATTCATGCACCCATTATTCTTCTGACAGAAGTGTAGCTGGTGTGGGATCTTATTATCAGGGACCATACAAACGCTCACCCTACTTCTTTTACTCTTCTAAAGCTCCTCCCCCATCTTGATTCAACCCCTCCTCCCTGAGTGATGAGTATTTCCCCTAAATCTTTGAGTAAGATTGATGCTCAAGGCTTCTTTCTTCATCTAAGGCTTCTTGTATTCTCTGGCCAATTGCCGTGCCTTCCAAGGGAGCTGAGAGCCCCAGATCAAGAAGTATACTCTTAAAGGATAACTAGAATTTAAGCAGATGGAAATGGTAGAGATTGAGAGTCAGGGGACTGCAAGCTGGGCTGGAATTTAGTGACTAGAGGAGCTGGTAGGGGAGTTATATCAGGTAAGCCTAGACAAATTGACAGGGAGCAAATTATGGAAGACTTTGGATGCCATGAGAAAAAGTTAGGGCTCATTTTGTAAAAAGAAGACTGTATTAAAGATTTGAGAGTAATATAATCCAATTAATGTTTGGGAAGCTAAATGGTTAGGGTGGATTGGAAGAGCGAGAGCCTGCGAACAAGGATGAAGCTTTGGAGCAGATCAGAGGTAGAATCATCGTCTGAAATTGTGTCAGTTAAAATGGCAAAGCAAGGAGGATGTCAAGAAGAACGGTGAAGGTCAGCTGGACTTAGTGGATAGTTTTAACTTGACAGACTCTTGTAATGTGTGCCAAAGCAGGCTTAGCAAGCGAACATCAATTGCGCTAACGTCTTAATGTGTCTTTCTTCCCAGATGTATTTGCATTTTAACATTCCTTCACCCCCCAAATTTCAGACTTTGGCAGCTACTTGATTTCATCTTCCATTTTAGCATTTAGATAATGTTGAATTGGGAAAGGCTGCTTCTACCACCTTAAAACCTATGTAACTAAAAAGCTAGGCTGCTAAAATATAAATATGTAAGTAAATTATTATGAAACTCAGTGACTGACAAATATCATCACAAGAGATGCTGTTTAGACAGTTAGGAAAATACCTGAGTTGTTTATTTCAAAATGTAGCAAAAGAAAGGCAGCAAACAGGAAGTTGCAATTCTGATTCTTGTTATATTTTAGAATCCTGATTTATTCTTTCTTAACTTCCAGGTGTGTCCAGTGTGGATGCTGAGGAGGCAATTTTTTATCCTTTTTAACATGATCCTGATTTCCAAACTTGGGGCAAGATGGTTTCCTAAAACTCTGCCCTGCGATGTCAGTCAGGATGTTCCAAATGACCAGGTGATTGTGGATTGCACAGACAAGCATTTAACAGAAATTCCCAGAGGTATTCCCACCAACACCACTAACCTCACCCTCACCATTAATCACATACCAGACATCTCTCCAGCCTCCTTCCACCAGCTAGAGAAGCTGGTGGAGATCGATTTCAGATGCAACTGTGTACCTATTCGGCTGGGGCCGAAAGACAACATTTGCACCAGGAGGTTGCAGATTAAACCCAGAAGCTTTAGTGGACTCACTTACTTAAAATCCCTTTACCTGGATGGAAATCAGCTTGTAGAAATTCCGCGAGGCCTTCCTTCCAGCTTACAGCTGCTAAGCCTTGAAGCCAACAACATCTTTTCGATCAACACGAACAATCTGACAGAACTGGCCAATTTAGAGAAGCTCTACCTAGGCCAAAACTGTTATTATCGCAACCCTTGTAATGTTTCATTTTTCATTGAAAAAGACGCTTTCCAAAAACTGCTCAATTTAAAATTGCTCTCCCTAAAGGATAACAATATCACCGCTGTCCCCACGATTTTGCCATCTACTTTAACAGAGCTCGATCTTCATAACAACATCATTGCAAAAATCAAAGACGATGATTTCAGTAACCTCAGTCAACTGCAAACTCTTGACCTGAGTGGAAACTGCCCTCGTTGTTATAACGTCCCATTTCCTTGTACACCCTGTGAAAATAATTCTCCCCTCCAGATCCTTGAAAATGCTTTTGATGCGTTGACAGAATTACAAGTGTTACGTCTACACAGTAACTCTCTTCAGCATGTGCCCCAAGAATGGTTTAAAAACCTTAACAAACTTAAGGAACTAGATCTTTCCCAGAACTTCTTGGCCAGAGAAATTGAGGAAGCCAAATTTTTGAGTTTTCTGCACAACCTTGTCCAACTGGACCTGTCTTTCAATTATGAACTTCAGGTCTATCGTGCATATATGAAGCTCTCAGATACATTTTCTTCCCTGAAAAACCTAAAAGTTTTGCGGATCAAAGGATACGTCTTTAAGGAGCTGGAATTCAGTAATCTCTCCCCATTACTTTCTCTTCCCAATCTTGAAGTTCTTGATCTTGGCACTAACTTTATAAAAATTGCTAACCTCAGCATATTTGAACAATTTAAAACATTGAAAGTGATAGATCTTTCAGTGAATAAAATATCACCTTCGGGAGACTCAAGTGAAGTTGGCTTCTGTTCTAACCCTGGAACTCCGTTCGGAGCTCACGGGCGCCAAGTCTTTGAAGCATTACATTATTTCAGATATGATGAGGATGCAAGGAGTTGCAGATTCAAAACCAAAGAAACGCCTTCTTACTTGCGTTTTGATGAAGATTGTTACGCATATGGGCCAACATTGGACCTAAGTAGAAATAGTATCTTTTTTGTCAAGCCCTCTGATTTTCAGCATCTTTCTTTCCTCAGATGCCTGAACTTGTCAGGAAATAGCATTGGCCAAACTCTTAATGGCAGCGAATTTCAGCCTTTAGGGGAGTTAAGATATTTGGACTACTCTAACAACCGGCTTGATCTACTCTACTCAACGGCATTTGAAGGGCTATGCAACCTGGAAGTTCTAGACATAAGTAGTAACAGCCATTATTTTCAATCAGAAGGAATTACTCACATGTTAAATTTTACCAAGAACCTAAAATTTCTCAAGAAACTGATGATGAACAACAATGACATCTCTACCTCTTCTAGCAGGACCATGGAGAGCGAATCTCTTAGAACTCTGGAATTTAGAGGAAATCATTTGGATGTTTTATGGAGAGATGGTGATGACAGATACTTAAATTTCTTCAAGAATCTGATAAACTTAGAGGAATTAGATCTCTCTAAAAATTCCCTAAGTTTCTTGCCTCCTGGAGTATTTGATGGTATGCCTCCACATCTAAAGACTCTCATTTTGGTCAAAAATGGGCTCAAGTCTTTCAACTGGGGGAAACTTCAGTATCTGAAGAATCTAGAAACTTTGGACCTCAGCTACAACCAGCTGAAGACGGTCCCTGAGAGATTATCCAACTGTTCCAGGAGCCTCAAGAAACTAATTCTTCACAATAATCAAATCAGACTCCTGACAAAGTACTTTCTGCAAGGTGCTTTCCAGTTGCGATATTTGGACCTCAGCTCAAATAAAATTCAGGTTATCCAAAAGACTAGCTTTCCAGAAGACATCCTCAACAATCTGGAGATGTTGCTTTTGCACCATAATCGGTTTTTGTGCACCTGTGATGCTGTGTGGTTTGTCTGGTGGGTTAACCATACAGAGGTGACTATTCCTCACTTGGCCACCGATGTAACTTGTGTGGGGCCAGGAGCACACAAGGGCCAAAGTGTGGTCTCTCTGGATCTGTATACCTGTGAGTTAAATCTGACTAACTTGATTTTGTTCTTTCTCTCCATATCAGCTACTCTCTTTCTTATGGTTGTGATGACAGTGAGCCACCTCTATTTCTGGGATGTGTGGTATAGTTACCATTTCTGTAAGGCCAAAATAAAGGGGTATCAACGCCTGATATCCCCGGACTCTTGCTATGATGCTTTCATTGTGTATGACACTAAAGACCCAGCAGTGACTGAGTGGGTTTTGGATGAGCTGGTGGCCAAATTGGAAGACCCAAGAGAGAAACATTTTAATTTATGTCTCGAGGAAAGGGACTGGTTACCAGGGCAGCCAGTGCTGGAAAACCTGTCCCAGAGCATACAGCTTAGCAAAAAGACGGTGTTTGTGATGACAGACAAGTATGCAAAGACTGAGAATTTTAAGATAGCATTTTACTTGTCCCATCAGAGGCTCATGGATGAAAAAGTGGATGTAATTATCTTGATATTCCTTGAGAAGCCCTTTCAGAAGTCCAAGTTCCTCCAGCTCCGGAAGCGGCTCTGCGGGAGCTCTGTCCTTGAGTGGCCCTCAAACCCACAAGCTCACCCATATTTCTGGCAGTGTCTAAAAAATGCCCTGGCCACAGACAATCACATGACCTACAGCCGAGTGTTCAAAGAGACAGTCTAGCTCTTCACAAATTGTGACTGCCTAACTTAGGAAGAGGAAGCTTGGCTGCTGACATTTTCTCCAAGATGTCTCACAAGAGTGGTTTTAAATTCTCCAATATTCGGCATGGCCAACATCAGAAAGGTGTCGCCAGTATATGACAAAGACATTAGAAAAAGGGGATTTGTGTAATGTGTCGAGTCATCATTCTTATCTCTCTGTGCCTCCATTGGCGCCCAACCCCCCTCCTTCTGCTCCTGTATAAAATCCAATTGGGAGAGGGAAGGGTAGCATTAGAGATGGATCTTTGCTTCTGCTGTAATTGTGATTACTAAATAGACACACAACCATGAGATTAAGAACGCACTTCCAGCCTTGAGAAGTACTGGTATGTATATAAATAGGGTAAAAAAATGCACGGGGTCTATCTATATGACATCAAAATGTACTAGTTAATTAATGAAGTGAAGACCCAGTTAATGCCTCAACTAATTACTTCAGTGTCACCTAGTGGCCCCTCTGCAGACTGAGTATCAGCACACAACAGGCGGTGGCTGCCTGTTGAAATGCACTCGCTCTTTGCCCTTGGGCCTGTTGCTGGGTTCCCTGGGGAATAGTGAGAACCATGTTTACCACTGATAGGTGCGGTCTGTTTACAAATGGAAAACAAATGAAAATGATCTGCTTTTATACAGAGCTCTTGACCTTTGATAATAATTTCCCTGCTTACGGAGGGAGCTATGGAGTTTTTGTTTGCTCCCCCTAAAATGCATATGTTGAAACCCTAGCCCTCAATGTGATGGTGTTAGAAGGTGGGGCCTTTGGGAGGTGATCAGGCCCTGAAACTCGAGTCTCCATGATAGGATTTGTGCCCTGATAAGAAGAAGCCACAGAACTAGCTTGAGGTTCTCCCACCATGCACGGATACGAAGAGAAGTCAACAGTCTGCAACCCAGAAGAGGGTCCTTACCAGAACCGGACCGCACTGGCCCTCTGATCTGGGCTTTCCAGCCTCCAGAACTGTGAGAAATCAGTGTTTGCTGTTTAAGCCCCCAGTCTGTGGTATTTTATTATAGCTTCCCAAGCTGTGTTGCAAAGTACTCTATCCAAAGTAAAATTGCCTCATACAACATTCTTTCAAACTGCTTTGTTAATTAATACTGTATATTTATAAGTATTTGCAAACTTGATCCATCAACATTAGGTGGTTTTGGTGGTAAGCTCTAAAAGAGGACCCAAGAGCATGTACTTATTTATACTCAGCAGGCAGGAATGACAATGACATGTCTTCATTAGTTGGGAGATGTATTTTCTTCATAGATGGAAATGTCAAAGGTTTAACTTCTAAGTATGGTCGTAAATACAATACATAGTATATGAATTATTTCCAAAGGACATGCGACTGACTGATTGCTAAGGGTCACGAATTCCCAAATTAATCCCTAGGATGAATAGAGAGATGGTTAAGTTGCTAGAGCCAACCATTTGACAACTTCTGGATTTAATGGGTGCCTTCCTCCTTCAGTGAAAACAGATAAGGACCTAGAAAATTGCCTTTTGGCCATCATTTTCTTCCATAAAACAAATACATAAAGTCACAGCTCTTTTGGCCACTTTTAAACCAGAAAGCACTGGAAGACAACTTGAACATCTTCTGAAATGTATCAAGAGGAAGGGAAACTGAAAACAATGCAACTTAGGAACCACAGTGTATTGTGACATGAGGTTATAAGAACAGCGGTTTGTTGCAGGAAACGACCAAAAGCACACGAACAGATGGTTTTAGTTTTAATTCCCTTGTAATCTTGACAGGTCACTCTTTGAATCTTCTCAGGACCCTCTGGAGTTCTGAACTACCAGCGCCATTCATAGATGGCTCAGATCCAAAGCCACCGACTCCAGCTGCCGGGAGAGCGACTGCCAGCAGCGGCTGAGCTCTGGGCTTCATGCTTCTCCGCCAATTGGTTCTGCTCAGGAAGCAACTCCTGGTTCTCCGTAACTCCCATTCCCACCAAGGCTTGGCTCCCACCCCTCCTAAACCCTGAACCTGGCCAGGGGGTGTCCTTCCTCCTCAGATACTGCACCTCAGTAAGACTTGGGCATTTTCAGGATCCAAGACAAGGGAGGCATTAGGCAGGACAAACATTATGGCGGATAAAAAAGGTCAAGCCTATGTCCGGCATCTGTACAGGAGAGGGGCAGAGTCTGAGCATAGCCGTGTTCCTGAGTCAGGCTCCTGCCCCCGTCCCCGCGTCTGCTTCTAGCTCTGTCTGTCTCAACACTCCGAGGTCTGGACGGCCTCTTAAATGTAGTCAGGGAACACAGAGTCTGCGACTTGACACCCTGAACATCTTGCTGCCCAGTCCCTAAGGAAAGTGCAATGGGGGAAGTGAGGACACATATACTTCTTTTTTGTGAGGCTGTTCCCTCCATCCCTATAAGATAGGCTTTTCACATACATCCTCCTTCTCGTCCTAACCAGGGAGAACCAGGTTGCATATCCTGCAAGGTATTTCTGACCCCGTTTTCAATGGGGATGGGGATGAGGCTCAATGTGTCCTCCACCTCTTCTGCATGTGTTGCAGTGAGCAGGGGAGACCGGTTTAAGGGGCAGAGTTACTGGACAGAGCATGGGAGCTCACCCCTCCTTGGAGCTTTGGGTGCCGGGCCTCAGGCGTAGTTGGTAATGGGGCACGCCACCAGTTGCATCTGCTGGAAGATTGAACCCTTGACCCCAAGAAACACTGGGAATTATCTATATCTTCTGAGAATAATAGCATAGTGGGAAGGAAATTACCAGAGAACATGACTGGGGGGGGGGGACTTGGAAGGACACAGACTTTAAAGAACACCAGGACCGAAGACGAATCCATCTCACTGGGTTAATGTAATGAAGAAAAGCATGAGACCAACCAACCAACCAACCAAGTGAAGGGGAAGGGTTATAAAGAGAAAAAGATTTCAAGCTCATAATGGAACTGTGTGGAAAAAGGCCTGGCGACATAGGGGCCGTTCATGCTGGTGACAATGAAGTTACAATAGGGCGGTTTCACACTGTTTTAGGTTTTCTATCCTTTCCACCTTGGTTTGCCTCCCCCTTTCTCTCAGTTGAGTTTTTTGGCTTTTGACACCCATGGTGAGTCTCATGTAATGCACAAGAATGAAGAGAAAGCTCTTGTTGCAGGTGGGTTCTTCTTTTTGGAAGCAGTGGTTTTGTGTGTGCCTGGGTTTAAAACTGATCTCTTTCCCACGCGCACACAGTAAGTCCCCACCTGCTCCGATGAGCACGACCTTCTATAATCAGCTTGGTGAAACCTTCCCTGGGTGGCTCGGGCTGCACTCTTTGCCACATTCAAAATCATATTCTCTCTACTTATCTCAACTTTCAAACATGTGAGTTAAGAAAGCAGATAAGACCTGGTCTAGGGTTGTAATTAATTTCTAACATGTTTGCCATGACATTTTGGTGGTGGTATTTCTATATATATATTTACACACACACACACACACACACACACACCCCTTCTCAGTCCTGTTGGTTTATGTTATTAAGTGTTTTCCAAGAGCTCAGACTTAAACTGACTGAGGAGGTTTGAGTCACAGTGTCTCGCAATGATCACCTTTCAGAGATGCCTGGTGATATGTGGAGGGGAAAGGCAGTCATGGTGGCCTTGTGGAAAGTTTCAGACATCCCTAGAACCCGCCAGTGGACTGTTGCCTCTAAACACAGAAATTGGCTCTTGGTGTTATTTCTGGCCAGTGGCAAGCCCGGAGTCTAAGGCCAGGCAGGGACAGCCAACTAGGATACCACACTTGTCTTGTATGACACACAATGGCTTCACTCTTCGCTGGCTGAGGAGATGCAGTGGGCCATGGATTCCAGGAGCTTTCCTAATGAATTGCGTGAGTTAATACCTTGAGCAATAAGAATTTATTGTAACATCTCCACGAGCCCCTATCTGAGGCCCCTTGTCTAGGGTTCCACACTGATAAGAGCGCACAGGCTGTTTGGAAGTTAGAACTAGCCTGCTGTCCTGCAGTGACCCCGGGCACAGTGGGAAATTCTCCTCGGCCAGGTCCACACGGTGGCCCACCCAGTGGAACTTCGTAACCAGGTGCCAGGCAGCCAATCATATGGTTTACAGTGCCTACTTCTCCCTCCTAGGTCTGCATTTCCCATAATTTGTTGCCTTTTGATTGAAGCATCATAATTGAAATAGCCAGTTAATTTATAACCTGCCAGGGACTTCTTAAAACATATTCCCCTTGTCTGTTAGCCCACTATCACGGGTTAATTTATGAGATGATCAACTCTCCAGAGCGGCCCACCTAAGTGGACAGAGCCCGGCAGCATGTTGAGCCGAGGATGGATTTTACAATCACCGCATATCTGGCCCTAGTCACGAGGGCAGGCCCTGAAAGGGAACGACAGGCCAGGAGAGGTGAGGAGGCTTTCAGGAGGAAGGGTGGGAGATAAAGTGACGGGCACCTGAGCAGTGTCATAGAGCGGGCTGTGGGACAGAAGAGGGCTGGAGGGAAGTGATATTCATTAAACAGCAAGTGCAAATTAAATGATTCATTTTTCCATTAAATCTTCACATCGTCTCTATGAAGCTGGCATTAGGAGCTCTGTCTTAAAGCTGATGGGTCAACTCAGAGTTGAAGGTAGGATCAAAGGGCTCAAGTGAAATGCCCAAAGTCGCACAGGAAGTCAATGGCTCTACCCCAAACAGATTCTGTTCCGTCCAGCCAGTCCAATGGCTTCTCTGGGGACCGGAATCACCCAGGGAGCTTGGAAACCATGTAGATTCCAGGCCCACACATTAGAGAGCCTGGTCTCTGCGGCCCAGAAATCTGCATTTCTGCAATTAGCCCATCTGCTTCGGAAGCACATGGTCTACAGATCCTAGTCTGGGAAGCAGCATGTTTTCCTTTGGGATGCCAGGGCCTGCTAATCCAGGGGTCACTGCAGCAAGGAGAGCCCAGGCCCGTGCTACTCAATTTCTCTTTCTCCTGTGTGTAACCCTGAGTGCTTCCCCCCCCCCCCGCATTGATGGGGCAGGGGGAGAAAGGAGGTTTTGAACTTACGACCTCCTGTGTGCCGGGTCGATGCTTTATCCGTTGAGCAACCCGGCCAGGGCAAGCCTCGGTGCTCTTCACCCAGTGCTAGGGCGCAGCGCTGCACCTCCACTCAACTTCGCTTCCCACTCAGCACCTGTTCTGGATGGGTATGATTATATAGCATCGGCGGTGTTGTTCGGGGCTGCAATGTGAAAACAGCTTGCACAAGTACTCTGGGAGGGTTTAGGTAGAGACTAGGGCAGGTGGCCAACTGAATCACAGTCCCGTAAATCCTGCTTAGAGTTACGGTTTAAAAGATGGCTAAATTAGATGCTAACTGTTGTTCTATTTATGTGGTGGAAAGTGCCACCTAGTGGAGCCTTGTAGATGTTACTGTTCAGCTACGGAGACCATTGGCTGGGTCTCCCAAGAGGGGTGTGGGAAGAAAATATTTTTATAATAGACATAATCATCTTTTAAAAAGTGTGTTTGTGGCTATTTTACCATATAACCAGTATAGTAATACAGATATATGTAGGTGTGTGTTAAATGTTATTTATTGATAAGAGGGCAATATGAAAAAGGTTGAAGACCACACACTATCAAATCTTTGTTTCAACCATTTATTTCCATTGCTTTTGCTTGGTGTCTCAGGAGGGGACTGGCCGTGCATTGCCCTTTGCAAATGCAGGTGTGGATGAAAAACGTGAGTTAACCAAGTTAGCAGCCCTTTTTCCCCATGACATAAGGACACATCTCCTCTTTTCATAGGGCATGGCCCCAACCTTAAACTGTGTTTTAAGTAGCAATGGCATCTCTCTTCGTATCTCTCTTTATCTATCCCTCTATCTCTGTCTCTCCTCTCTCTATTTCTATCATCTTTGTCTTCTACACATTTCTGAATAATCTAAGCACTAACCATTCTCTCCGGATACCCCTTCCCACTCCAGGCCATAAGTGGCCTCGTTAAAGCCTACTGTAACTTGGTAGTTTGAAGGTTAGCAGTCTTTTTAATCTTACTTAACTGTGAGTTTGTGAAAACCATTGTTGGGTGGGCACGATGCTTGGGTGTTTCTTGCCAGCTTCCTGCATACAAAGCTAAGCAATCAAAGATGATGGGATGCTCCCTTGCTGTTTTATAACATATATATATATATATAACATATATATAATATAACATATATATATATAAATATGCATATAACATTCCACAGACAGTGAATTTTTTTTTGACAGTCTTCAGAATGTTTTATTACAAAGTACAGTACAACATTCATAAAATGTTTCCCGGTGTCTCTATAACACACATTGCTGAACGAAGCACTGCAAACTAGCTGGCAGGGACCCACACGACTCTAACTTCAGTAATGACCTCAGTCCTTATAGTTACAGAGAACACCTGCAACGGGCAGTGGAATGGAGAGACAATAGTCACAAACTGCTGAACAATGACGTTGTTTCCCCCAGGGGTTGAAATGAACATCCATGGTTCACAACCCACCAAACACCGGGACGCAGATTCGTACAGACAAGCAGAGTGGAGAGAAAACACCTCCGAATAACCCAGTCTCCACTACTTCTTGTTCCTGGGTTTTAGCTCTTCGGCTGCATTCCGCAGGAAAATGTAATTTTTCTTTTGGGGATTATAAAATTCATGGCCCTTGGACCAGTCGTAGCTGGAAGCATAGGCAAATATGTTTCCATTGTGATTGAAGCAGCAAGCTGATACGGGCTGACCTAACTGGTCTGAAGTTTTTAGTTTTGTTCTGGCATCTCTGTCCCAAAAGCTGAATCTGCCATCAGATCCCACTGTGGCAAGTGTGCCGTGAACAGGATGGAATGCGATTCCATTGAGCGCATAGATGTCCTGAGGAGCTGAAGAATTGGTTCCGCTCGATCGGTGACATTTAAAGGTAAAGTTATCTTTGGCAGGGTTTGGAGGGCTGATGTAGTGAATGGCCACTCTGCCCTCAATACTTCCCAGGGCAAACCCAGTCGGCTTGTTCTGTTTGTCTTTAAAAATAGCCACACATCGATGCTGATGTTTCAGTGGGAGACTCTATCCTCCTGAACTCGGATGGTTGGTTCTCTGATAGACAATCAGTCCCCTCTCCGCAGTTGCCACCACGGCCATAGGGTACATCACATCGGCACAGTAACACCTCTCAGGGAGCTGCAGAACCATCATGGGATTGGAGGATCGTTTATCCCAAAACTTCAGAGTCTTATCCCAGCTCCTGGTCATCACACAGCTGTAGTTCGGTGCTTTGATCCAATGGATGGTTTTAAGAGGAGCATCATGCTGTGTGATCTGGCTCGCCTGGTTACTGTTAAGGTCCCACATTTTGGCAGTTTTATCACATGAAGCCATAAATACTTTGCTCCCATCGTCACTCCAGCAGACATCGAGCACGGGGCCAGTGTGCATCTGCTGGGTTTTTGGAATAGTCTGTCCACTGTCTTGAACTTCCCAGCAGCGAACATCGTTAGCCCACGATCCTGCAATAAGAAAGTTCCCCGGCAAGGTGGGTGGGCTAAAAGATAACCAATGCTATCATCAGGAGAGGATGTTACTTCAATATCCTTCTTAGGGTTGTGGTTATCTGTGGTTGCGCTGCCAAACATGCTGGTCCCACTAATTCCAAAACCCGAGGTTGTTCCAAACAGACTCATTTTGGTTTTGAGAGTCGCACTGTGGAGAGGAGCCGGCTGTGGGGACCAGAGGGACTCGGGAGGAGGCGAGGGCAAAATGGCGCGAAGTATCCTGAAATTTCTCCACAGCGGCGAAGGAAACCGTCCCAATTACTGTGGAAACATCGCGCCACAGTGAATATTTTAATTTTTTAGCATATAGTATCTGAGAGTTTTCTTCTAATTGTTTCTGCTTTGTATAAAGTATTTACTCAACATTTCATGTGCTATGTTTATATATTTCAAACGTTCTACTTAAAGGATGCCACTCAATTTGTTCGCTCTCCCATTCATTACACAGTCTCAATCACTTCCTGGTCTGTTCTCGCTTTATTTGGATTTAAGCCCATCAACTTTCCAGAAATGTCTCAGATACCCAGTGCTCATTTCTTTAAGCTTTTTTAAAAAATAGAATTTTTTATTTTCCATAATCTTCTTGCTACCATGAGAACGCTGACCACTTCCTGCTTAAAATTTCTGAGAAAAGTCCCCTTTTGTTGATCCAAGTTTCCATACACCCCCATTTCTGCTTTTTCCTGTGATCCTGCGAGAAGAAAATCCAAAAGTCTGGAGTGTGGCCAGCGCTGGTCTGCCTGAAACCGTGCCACGCTCCTCACCTGTAAGACTCAGAACAGCGTTCTTCCCTTCTTATCCCCTCCTCCTCCTGACATGTCCCCTGGCTCTGGGCACGGCGGGTCGCCACTGTCACACATGAGTCTATATTTTTCCCGATATAGACTGTTTTCATAAAACTTAACTTAAAAATCTCTGTTTAGAGAGACCATATCAAGATTTATATACAAAAGTATAAAGTGCTTTCTTCTGAGAATGTGATGGGCAAAGTTTATCTCTCCCTAAGGAAAGAAGGACAAGTCCTCATTCTTCCCCATTTCAGGAGCTGAGGTCAAAGTGTAAGAAGAAAAAGAGAAGACTCTCTCTAAACTACATTTTTTTGAGAGAGAGAAAGAGAGAGAGAGAGAGAGAGGCAGGAACATGGAGCTGTTCCTGTATGTGCCCTGACTGAGGATTGAACCCACAACCCTGTGCTCTGGGATGATGTTTCAACCAACTGAGCTAACTGGCCAGGTCTTATTGTTGTTGTTTATTGATCAACTTTTAAAGACACAGAGAGAGGAAGGGAGAAAGGGGGGAAGGGAAGCATTCATTTGTTGTCCCACTCGATCATGCCCTCATTGGTTGCTTCCTATGTGTGATCTGACCGAGGATCAAACCCACAACTTTGCTGTTTCGGGATGATGTTCTTAACTGACTGAGCTAACTGGCCAGGGTCTAAACTACTATTCTGAATCAACAATAAATGAATACAACTTCAATGAAATGATGTATACTAATAATTAATCTGCAAAGCATCATGGCATGCTTGGATTCTTCAAATGAGGAAGACTCTTCTTTTTAGAGCCTAAGAAATAAAACTTATAGCACTGACCAGGCAGTGGCACAGTGGATAGAGTGTTAGACTGGGATGCAGAGGACCCAGGGTTGAGACCCCGAGGTTTCCAGCTTGAGCGCGGGCTCATCTGGTTTGAGCAAGGCTCACCAACTTGAGCCCAAGGTTGCTGGCTTGAGCAAGGGGTCACTGGCTCTGCTGTAGTCCCCTGGTCAAGGCACATATGAGAAAGCAATCAATGAACAACTACGGTGCCAAACAAAGAGTTGATGCTTCTCATCTCCCTTCTTGTCTGTCTGTCCCTTTCTCTGTCTCTGTCACCAAAACAAAAGTAATAATAATAAAATAAAATAAAATAAATAAAACATAGATTTTCCACTCTTACGTATCTACCTTACCGAAGATAGAGTCCTTTCCTTTAGGGGCGCTAAAGATATCATTTCTAAGACTCATCTTTTAAGCACTCATAAGATAGTATAGAATGGAGTTATAAAATTTGTATTCTGTGACCTGTGGTGGCGCAGTGGATAAAAGCGTCAACCTGGAACGCTGAGGTTGCCGGTTCGAAACCCTGGGCTTGCCTGGTCAAGGCACGTATGGGAGTTGATGCTTTCTGCTCCTCCCCATTCTTTCTCCCTTTCTCTCTCTCTCTAAAAAAAAAGAATGAATAAAATCTCAAAAAAAAATTTGTATTCTGCATTATGTAGATGCAGTATTTAGCTGTCAACCACATTTATTCATTCACATCTCATTCAGTCAGTTAATAAACATTTACTGTGTGTTGCCCATGAACCAGGCACAGTGCTGGGAGCTGAGGGGACACCGGTGAGCAAATATAGAAATGCTCCCTGTTCTCCCAGAATGTCTTCAGAAACCCATTAACCAGATAACCACATTGAGGGAGAGTCAAGTGCTCTGAAGGAAAGGGAGAGTGTCTTCTAAGATTATATCATTCTCATCACAACTCAGAACTAAATCAGATTGAAGGGGGAGGGGTAGTCTGCCTAAGGAAGGCCACGGGAGCTGAGGAGCAAAAATAAGTTAACCGAACAAGACCACACTGAAAGAGGACTTACCTGTGGTGAGAGATCATGAGTGTAGCTTTGTCATAGTCAATTTGGCAGGTTTCCTAAATCCAAAGTGGAGATGCCGAGTCCGTAGTTGGCCAAAGTCTATGGAGCTCAAGGAGAAGAGCTAAGCTAGAGATATGTGTTGGGGCAAAATGTATCCTCAGGGCTTCAAACTGCCCCCTCCCAACCCTTCCATCATGTTAGCACGTGATGAACTGTACTTAACCTTTAAGTTGGCCAAGCAGGAGCCCATTACCAATGAGGCAGGAGGCGAAACAGCATAAGGAGCCCGTTACCAATAGAGATAATAACCAAAACAGAAGAATACCACAAGCCAGGCCAGAGGCCTGGTAACCAGCATCAACAGAAACTGCCAGGAGGAGGCAGCAGAGTATAAAACTAACTCTCTCCCCTGCCCGGCGCTGACTCTCTTATGGGACTCAGCCCACCTACACCCGGTGTTGCAATAAATCCTGTTTGCTACACTTTGGCCTCTGCATGGTTGATGCAAATTCTTCTGCGTCTGTCCAGGACCTTTCAATATGTAGTTAAGTCTCCTGCGGTAATGACAATAATGGCCACCTAGAGCAGAGATGATGTAGTCTAGGGCTTTGCTACTTCAACTGTGGTCCCTGGACCAGTTACATCGGCATTTCCTGGGAGTGCATCAGACACAAGGAATCTCGGCCCCACATCACACCTGCTAAATCAGAGTCTGAACTTTAACAAGAGACCCAGGTGTTTCCCAAGCATGTCACAGTTTGAGAAGCACTGCTCTGCAGTAGACTCACCCAACCTCAGCACTATTGGCTTTCAGGGCAGAGAAGTCTTTGCTGGGGCTGGGAGTGGGATGGTGAGGGGAGAGCTGTCCTATGCACTATAAGACGTCTAGCTGCGTCCCTGTCCTCTACCCACTAGATATCAGGACCAACACTCACCCCCCAAGTTCTGAAGTTGTGACAACCAAAATACATGCCAAATGTCCTTTGGGGGACAAAACACATTGCCTTGTAGTTGAGAACCCTGACTAGGGGCAGGATAAAAAGAAAAGATGATTGGAATTGAGCTTTGAATACTTGCATCTTTTACAGCTGGTAGGAGGGAAGGTGGAAAAAGAAAAGGAGAAAGAAGAAAACCCAGGAGAGCAGTGTCTAAGAAATCCAGGAAGCGAGGACAATGAGGACAGTGTCATGTGCTGCTCAGATGAGATGAAGATGAGGAATGCGAGTACCTATTTAATTTAGAGAACTGGAAGTTCCTGGTGACCTGAGAAGGAGCTCTGTTGGCAGAGAGGAGGTGCTAAAATCAGACCCGACAGGTCGGGAGTTGCAGAAACCCAGACTGTGTGTCGAGTTCTTGTTACTCAGCATGGCTCCCTGACCAGCAGTGGCAGCAGCCTTTGGAAGCTTGTTAGAAATTCAGAATCCCGGTCTTTCCCTACACTTGCTGAATCAGAAGCTACATTTGTATGAGAACCCTGGGTTCCCAGGTGATTCCTACATCCATTAAAATTTAAGAAGCAAAAGGTAAGTCTTCAAACCAGTCCGGTAGTGGAGAAGAGGAAACTTACATTGTGCAATTGCATATACAACTGGTTTACTACATGTGACTGCCTTAACTATGTTTGCCTTCTATAAATAGATCTAAAAGAAGCACAGATGGTTGAACATTGAGGACATTCAAACAGGAAAATGTGCAATTTACAAAGTCAGAACTCAGAACTCAGGTTGCACTGCTATTTTTGAGACACTTGCTAGATTCAACATTTCATGATTTTATTCAAACCTCAAGTGCAATTGTTACCCAACACTTTTATCCAGGCAGTTCGTGCCCACGAATAAAGGAAACTGTGTTGCCACTAACTGGCTTTTATAAAAGAAGAATATCAGTATAGTTTAGTGTAAACAGAATCTTAATGTTTATATTAATTGTTTTTATGCCAGTCAGCATATATGTATTACTCAAGTACTCATTTTCACACACACACACCCCGCCAGGTCTACTGAGGTATAGCTGACAGATAGAAATTGTACATGTTTAAGGTGTAGAACAGGACGGTCTGATATATGTATATATTATGAAATGATTACCACAATCATTAACACGTCTATCATCTAACGTAGTTAGCATGGGGGGGGGAACCACTATTTTAGCAAATTTCAAGTGTACAATCCAGTATTAACTATGAGCACCATGCTGTACATTAGATCCTCAAAATTTATTCATCTTATACTAAAAGTCTGTACCCTTTGACCGCCATTTCCCCATTTTCCTCATTCACCCACCCCCACCCAGTACCTAGTAACCACCATTCTTCGCTCTGGTTCTATGAGTTTGACATTTTTAGATTACACATGTAAGTAAGATCATACAGTATTTGTCTTTCTCTGTCTGGCTTATTTCACTCAGCATAATGTCCTCCAGATTCATCCATACTTTTGCAAATGGCAGGATTTCCACTGAATGGTTGAATAATATTCCATTGTATATACCCCACATTTTCTTTATCCATTCATCCTAAATAGACACTAAGCTTGTTTCCATATATCTTGGCTATTGCGAATAAAGCTGCAGTAAACCAGGAGGGCAGATATCTCTGCGAGATACTGACTTCATTTCTTTTGGATATATAACTCGTAGTGAAATTTCTGGATTATATGGTAGTTCTAGTTTTAATTCTTTTGAGGACCCTCCATACTCTTTTCCCGACATCTGCACAATCTGCACACTCCCACCAACAGTGCAGGAGTGTTCCCTTTCCTCCATACTTTCGCCTACACTTGTTAGCTTTTCTCTTTTTGGTAATAGCCATCCTGCCAAGTGTGAGGTGATATCTCATTGTGGTTTTGATTTGTATTTCTCATGATTAGCAGTGTTTAGTGCCTTTTCATATACTTGTTGGCCATTTGTGTCTTCTTTGGAAAAATAAAGTTCCTATTCAGTTCCTATGTCCATTTTTTCCTTTGTTCTTTTTTGCTATTGAGCTGTATGAGTTCCTTATATATTTTGGATATTAACCCCTAATCAGATATATGGCTTGAAAATGTCTTCTCCCATTCTGTAGGTGGCCTTTACGTTTTCTTGATTGTTTACTTTGCTGTGCAGAAGCTTTCTAGGGTGATGTAGATCCATTTGTTGGTGATTGTTGCTTTTGTTGCCTGTGCTTTTGGTAACATATTCCATAAAATAATTGCCAAGACCAAGGAGCTTTTCTCCTGTTTTCTTCAGGGAGTTTTCTGATTTCAGGTCCTACATTTAAGTGTTTAATCCACGCAAACACTCAGGTGGAAGAAAACCTTGTCCCATCAATAACAAGGGTTAGAACTGCAGAAGCAGATTCCCAGGATGTGGCTAGTACCAGGATATCCCAGAGGGAGGTATCTTTATTGTGGGACAGTCCCGAGGTTCAGAGGTCAACTTCCCCATCTGTTAGAGTGGTTCTTAACCTTACTTGTACCTTGAATTACCTGGGGAGCTTTAAAAATCCCTGTGCATGACCCCCCCACCCCCATGCAGATTCTGATTAATTGGTCTTTTGTAATCTGGACTTTTGGATTTTAAAGCTCACAGATACTTCCAGTATGTCAGCAAAGTTGAGATCTCAGCTCGCTGAGTGGGTCTCAACTTCATTGGCTTCACTGGCTCCAGGTCAATAGATTTGAGTCCTGACAGCTGCATTAAATAAGAACCAGCTGGTCCCCATGCAAGTTCTATGAAGACAGAGCTCCGCACAGCCCTGCCCTGGGCCCAGTTGATAACTCTAGGTGCTGGGCTTACACTGGGAGGCAGAGGAATCTTTGAGCAGGTCATCTTTTTTCCTTCCTTCCCATTCAGACTGACCTCAAGCTCTGTGCACGTTGCCTCGGGGGATGTGTGGAGTAAGTTGTTTGGATCTTGTCTTCTAAGGGCCTAATGGGATCTTGGGGCTGCTCCTTCTCCCTTTTGGAGAGGGAAGGGAAGAGGAAAAGGGAGAAAAGAAACAGGAGGGAGGGCTCGGGAGGTCTGTTGGTTCTGAGCAAAGAGCGAAACCCGCCACCTTTACGTGGAGAACGATTAAGAAATGGATCGTGCGTACATGCGCATGCGCACACATCACCCTGGTGTGTCCCGACAGCAAACCCAGCAACTCTGCGCAACCCGCGGGAGGCGAGGATCCCCGGTTCCCTGAAGGTCTGAGCGAAGCTTCGGGGGCGTCAGGTAAGAGAAAAGCTCAAAGACGGAAAGGGAACTGAGATACGAAGTAAAGTCGGCTTTTGTACATTGCAGTCGGTAGACCGAGTCACACCAGGGACGTTAGAGACGTGTTTGGTTATTCGCACATCTCTCACCTGGCTATATTTCTCTTATTTTATTTTCTCAACATCTATCTGGGTAATTGGATATGGAATATACATTGGGAAGTCTGAGCTTTATTTCATGTTGTTTATAATTTTATGAAGTTGACCTTTCTCTAGTTCACACTTAGGTGACATTATCTATTCCCAAATGGGGGGGGGGGGCTTATTGTGTTTGCCTTTCTTAAATCCTCAACACTTTGAGACCCTTAGGGCAAATTGTCAGTAGATGTTGTTTTTATTTGGAACTTTGGGTTACCTTAAATGAAACGGTCCCCCAACCAGGAATAAAACTTTTATACATGTGTAGATTTCATGAACTTTTACAGAAATTAAGAATTTTTATGCTCGCTTTATCCTGTACATTATCATGCAATGACCAGTCTGCCTATTCAGAAAGCTCAAAGTACTGGACGGGGTGCGCCACCTGGTGGCAGGATGGTTATTCATTCCTTTGCCGTTTGCTTGGATCTGCGAAGAGTAATTTCTGACCCTGAGGCGTTTCTGGAGTCCCTTGGGATGCAGGTGCAGAAAGGAAGAAACAAACGTGGGTTTCTCTAACTCTAAAAGCACTATTTTTGAGAGAGATGGAGATTGGGACGAGAGGTTTAGCAGGAAAGAGGAACAGCGTGTTGGGGTGGGGGGACAGAGGAGAGGAGGGACACTTGGGATCGCAAGGAGTCACGTGAAGGCCCCACGCGGTCTTCCTCTTCTGGCAGCCCTGGGCCTCAGACCGCGCAGGCTATTGTCATGCTCTCAGCGTGCCCTCGTGTATGTGAATTAAGTGCTGTCCCCGCCCCTTCCTGCACATTTTCAGCCTGTGGGATTGACACCCTCCACCCCAGCCAGATGTGCACCCAGCCCATAGCCTCACCTCCTACATCTCAAAGAAATCCGAGGCCCCCTCAGCGGGCACATCTTCAGATCCCGTCCACTCTGACTTCAGAAGACGTTTTCTGTGACCATCCCTAGACCATCTCGCAGGAACAAGATTCTTCCGCTAACGAGACTATCCACCAAGAAGCCCACCCTATTCCCCAGGGAGCGCTGGCCCTCCCTTGGTGTCCCTTCCGCTTGAAAGTGAAACCCACTCCAGCCCTGCTCCTGGGGTCTCTCTTTTGCACCAGCTTGGGAAACACACTTCATCGCATGGCCAACCATTCTCTTCTACTCTGCTGCTGCTCCTCCTCACCCGAGGGCACTTCTTTTAAAATTATCTTCCATAAGAAATGATGACATACTGCCATTTACAACAACACAGATGGACCTTGAGATTTTATTTTTTATTTTTTGCCAGAGAGAGACAGACAGGGACAGGGAAGAGAGAAGGGAAGCATCAATTCTTTGTTGCAGCATCCTAGTTCGTTGATTGCTTTCTCTTGCGTGCTATGATTGGGGGGAAGGGGTAGTGCTAGAGCAGAGCCAGTGACCCCTTGCTGGAGCCAGCGACCTTGGGCTTTTAGTCAGCACTCTTTGGGCTCAAGCCAGTGACCTCCTAGTTTCAAATATGAGTCCTCAGCATCCCAGGCCAACACTCTTATCTACTGTGCCACTGCCTGGTCAGGCTTTTTATTATACTGAGTGAAATAAGTAAATCAGAAAAAGCTAAGAACTGTATGGTTTCACACAGAGGTGGGATATAAAACTGAGACTCATGGACACTGATAAAAGTGAAGTGGGTAATGGGGGGGAGTGTGGGGCGAAGGAATAAAGAGGGACAAATACACAGTGACAGAAAATGATGTGACTCTGGGTGATGGGCTCACAACACAACCAACAGTTCAAATGCTATAGAGATGTTTACCTGAAACCTACGTGCTCTTATTGATCAATGTCACCCCATTAAATGTAATTTTCTAAATAAAATTATTTTTCCTCCAAAGAGGTTTGTTGTGGCATTGCTTGTAATTTCAAAAAATTAGGACAAACCCAAATCTCAGCCAGTAGGAGCTTCATTAAACGAAACATTACATCTATACAATATATACAGCACAGACATTAAAAACAAGCAAGCAAACAAACAAACACGACAGGTCTGCAGATCCAAGACCGTGCAGCAAATGGCGCAGAAAAGCACATATCATATAACCCCTTTTATTTTCAGAGAATTCTATTTATAATGGTATGACAGTTTGTACATAGGAAAACTCTGGACATACACTGACCTGTTAATAATGGCTACCTTTGACAAGTGGAATTTGGAGGGCTTTCATCTTATATCTTTCTGAATTTGAATATTTAGAACTACATAATATTATAATCAGAAAACCTTTAAATATAGAAAACGTCCCTTAATTCTACCAGCATCACACTCCGCATCTTCCTTTCATTTTCCCAGCGCTTACCCCCTGGGAAGTGCACAGGGCCGCTCGATGGGTCAAACAGCCCTCGGACTCAGAAGGTTACAGTTTGGTAGAAGATGGAAAATGGACCCACCAAAATATAACCCAGGGCAGAATGTGACGAGTTGAGCAGAGCTTTTGGTTCAATGTGGGCAAATTACTGAACCTTTGCACACCTGCTTCCTCCTCTGAAACCGGAAATGATGCGGACCACCCAGGATGCGTGTGAGATGTAAACAGGCCCAGCCTTTGATGGGTGCCTGGTGCGGAGAAGCTCAAATAGCACAACGGGCGGGCGTGGAGGCCTGAGAACTGAGACAGGTCACACCTGCTGACGAAGTGCGGCTGCGTCCCAGGTGCTCGTCGCTGGAAGGCACTCACAGGAGCGCCGAGTGCCAGCTCCAGTGGTTTCCAAAGGTGGGTGAAGCCGGGACTTGTCCAGGAACAGCTGGAGGCATTGCAAGGAGCTAAGGGCAGTCATCTCAACTGAAGGGCAGGACTGAGGTCCAAGAATATTGAGAGGAAGAGTTGGGAAAGATTGGGTCTGGATTTCGAGGAAACGTGCACCCAGCTCGAGGGTCTGTGCTTAGGGTGGCTCGAGCCAAGATAATGGAACTCATTGGGGAAAGCGAGTCCCTTGTCCTGGGGTTGCTGCTAAGTGAGGAGGAGTGACATGTCTGATCTTACCCCTCACTACTGTTTAACCCCTTATAACCTGGCTTTTGGTTCCACCACACTGTCAAAACTGTTTTCTTGAGTATCACCTTCTCTTTGCCAAATTTGGCGACTTTTTCTAGGCCCCTGGGATCCTTTGGTTGTTGGGAAGTTGGAGAGCGGTGCAGAGTACAGCTCTGGAGCCAGAGTAACCTGTCTTAACCACCTTGTGCTTCAGTTTCGTCCCATGAAAAATAGGAGTCGCCACAGTCCCTACATCACAAGGTCCCTGGACAGAGAAATGAGTGAAGTGAGTTAGCTCTACTTTAATGGTCAGCTGTGGCTCTGTGTCGGGAGCCGATCCACAACTGCTGGCTGACAAGGTCACAGCAGGAGAAGACCCACAACTGCTGGCTGACAAGGTCACAGCAGAAGAAGACCAAAAACTGCTGATTGACAAAGTCACTGCAGTGAAGACCAATGGCTGCGGGGTGACAAAGTCACCACAAAGGATAGGCACAACGATTCTCCCCCCTTTGACTTTTTGAATTAATCTGGCCTTATATCCCCCCTTTTCTGGGTGTGTGCTGTTATTTGTGGCACAGGGATAATAGTACCGTGCTTTCCCTGTAGATTCGTAGTGATTTCTTTGGAAATGAGACAGAGGGTGTGAGTTCCACAGAAAAGCCTGTAAGCCCCTTGAACTGGGCTCATAGACATAAGAGGCTGGCTATGATATCCCTCGTAAAGGGTTAAGTCTGTAGGAGAATTCCTTCTTAATCATGTTAAAAAGAATAAATTGTGACTTAGGAGGCAGTGGCTGTGCACAGAGCACCCTTCGGCCTTCACTTAACATTTTTTCCTCCCTAGACTTTTCATGTGATAAGTAGAGAAACCTTCCTTTCTTCCTGCTTATTTGATCTGCAAATAGTGGTATATTCTGAGAAGAATAGAGTCAGAACTTAACTAGTGTTTAAATAAAATGTAGGAAGTAATAACAGTTAATGTCTTGTGTTGCTGCTGGGCTATCTTGCAAGTGCACTCTGCATATCTTTGGGTGAAAGCTATCCTTAATGTTATGTTAATTTCTTTAGAGGCAAGCCTTTCAGAATCTTGTAGGACACTGCATAAACTCAAGGCCATTTACCTGAGCAAGCGGTGGTCCATTGTTAGTCGTCTGCTAAATCTCTCTCTGCCCCTTAACTCACAACAAACTAATACTTTAAAAGTTTTTACTGATGTTGTTATTCAAGTTATTTTGAATGATTTGCTACCTGGTTTGTGACTCATAGATGTAAATTAACTGTTATCCAGAAACATGAAAACATAGTGAAACAAAAGCAATAATTAACACCATGTGATTGTAACTCGGTGTGTGTGTATAAAAAGGGAGCTATACTAGCATTGAGCAGAGATGCCTGGCAGTAAATGCTAACCGGAGAATAAAGAGAAAGAAAAGAATTCGGCTCTCTCACTCCATTTTCGCCGACGCTGTCTCCTCCTGTGGGACCCCTGGATCCCCCCGCCGGGGCTGGACCCCGGCAGCTCTGCAACACTTCCTTTTCTTATTCTCCGTTCTCTCTATCTCTCCCTCCCTTAACTTCAGAAACATTGAGCAGGCTTCTCCTAGCCCACAGCCCCTGGGCTGGGAACACAGGGAGAAAGTGATAAGGTGCCTGCCCACAGGAAGTACCCAGTCCACAGTGGGGTACATGGCAGGCGCTCAATGAATGATCAGAGTTTGGAAAGAGGTACGCAGAGGATGGTGTGGCCCTTTGCAAGTGCAGAGCCCAAGCAAGGCCAGAGTGGGGCTGGTTCAGACCCAGCATCTCGGAGTTGATGAAGTCCACTCTGAGTCCTGGGGGCTCACAGGAGGTAGCCACGTTTTGGTGGAGGGGTGAGATGGGAGCAATGTGAGAGAGTGCCCAGAGGTGTGTGTGAGTGGGACATGGAAGAGGAAATTCAAGTGGCTTTTAAAGGCTGGAATATTGGGTCAGAGGGGGACTTGGTTTCTGAAGAGCTCGTCAGAAAGTGTCTCGTTGGTAGGGCTGAGAAAGTTAGCTTTATCCTGAAGGCAATGGCAAGCCCTCTGAGGAGCTTTTATAAAGGGGGATTGGCAGTGAGGTGTTGAGAGATGCCGTCTAGTAAAACCAGCTTCTTGTCCCTAATCTTTGCCATACTGGTCAGTCCTGATTCACCCTTTCCTCGGGTGACTCTTCTTCTGGCTCCTTTGGCAGCTCTGTTTCCATCCCCCTCATTCAACAATGAATTTTCGCGGAGCCCTCACTGTAGGCCAGGCCCTGTGCAAGGAATCACTTTGCAAAGTTCAGGTTGGCGGACCTGATGCACTAGTAGGCCGAACATTGAGACTCAGGTGTTTGGAGACAGAGAAAGGTTTATTCCGATTTAGACGGGAGAGCAAGATCTCTCAAATTCTCTCTCTGAAAAGCAAAAGTAGGGAGTTTTTATGCTGCTAGGGAGTAGGGCAGCGGGGGCTCCAGGGGACTGAGAGAGACCGCTGTGTCACTTTCGTCACAGATACAGTCATCCCTCGCCATATTGCAGTTCACTTCTCGTGGTCTCACTGTATTGCGGATTTTTAAATTGTATAGATCTAATTTTGTATCGCAGATTTTTTGCTATATCATGAGATGTTGTGGTATATAGATATTTTTTCTATATTTATTATTTTAATTATTTTTGCAGTAAAATAAGCATAGGAAGTGTTTATAAGAGTGTGGGAAAGGTTTATAAGAGTGTGGGGAGGGTTTATAAAGCCTTAAAATATATATAAATAATAAAATAAATATAAGGTTGCTGATTTGTGAATTTTCGCCTATTGTGAGGGGTCTGGAACCCAACCCCCGTGATAGACGAGGGACCACTGTAATGCTTTTTCCGTCAGACTCCTGTAGCCCTGGAGTTCTTTCCGCCTGCTTGGCAAAGAAACAGTACATCAGCACAAAATTCGATTGTGAGAACAAGGGTGCTGGGCTGAAGAACCAAGATTCTGCAAAATATCTCATAATTGTGTGTCAATGACGTTATCTTTAAAGCAAAAAGCAGAAACTAGCAATCTTGTGACTATCACCATTTAAGCTATCGTTGCTTTGTGCTTAACTAGCTATATTTTTCTACTATCTCGGGCAAAGTGTACTTGTAAACATTTCTCCAGAAACCTGCTTTACAGGTAGACTTATGGTACATGATTAACAAACTTTCTTAATTTTGACTATGAGCTACGTGACAACCAAAACAGTTGAAACATTCAGTTAAAGCCTATACCTATGTCCTAGTTAAGAATTAAATCGTTTAGTTCTATCTGCCCAAAATTCTAGGGGCATTAAAATCACAAAGGGCTCCACTACTTGAATGTCCACACTTTCTGCCTTTGCTTTTCCTAGGAAGAATCTTTGTTTTTCTCTGTTTTAAGCAAGAAATTTTACATATATTTGCATATATGTGCTTATATAGAGAATACTAACCTTTCTCACTTTACATAGTCATTTATTTTATTTATTTTTAAATTGATTTTTGAGAGAGAGAAAGCCAGTGAGGAGGGAGGAGCAGAAAGCCTCAACTCCCATACGTGCCTTGACCGGGCAAGCCCAGGGTCTTGAACCCGTGACCTCAGCATTCCAGGTCGATGCTTTATCCACTGCTCCACCACAGGTCAGGCCATTTAATTTTTAATTTTTAAGTAAACCTTTTATTTTAGAATAGTTTTAGATTTACAGAAAGGTTGCAAAGACAGAACAGAGTTCCTGTATATCCCACACCCAGTGTCCCCTGTTGGTAGCATCTTATATTACTGTCATGCATTTGTCACCACTAGTAAAGCAACATAGCTCCATTATTAAACTCCATACTTTGTTCAGTTTTTATTAGTTTTTCCTCAGTGTTCCGAATATCACATTAGATTTAGTTCTCATGTCTCCTTGGGTTCCTATGAGCTGTGACAGTTACTGATTTTCCTTGTTTTGATGACCCTGACAGTTTTGAGGAGTCCTGGTCAGATGTTTTGTCATGCACCTGTCCAGCTGGGTTTTTCTGATGATTTTCTTATGAGGGGCCTGGTGTTATGGGTTTTGAGGAGGAAGACCCACAGAAGTGACGTGCCATTCTTGACAGATCATATCAGTGGTGCCTGTTAATCCACAAAATTGTTTTATATTCATGCATCGGTATCTATATTAAGCTACATATGGGTTTATACTGATGTCTCCAGCTCCAACCCAGTGCCACTCCGCTTTGCATGAGCTCTATTTTTGACCAAGCCCTGTTGTACCTTTATAAAGACTCCCCCTCCACCCACTTCACCCACTGATGAGCACGGCTGACACTTAAAGCTTTACAAGCTAGAAAAACATTTCCATCTGACTTGTAGGCGCGGTGGAACAATCACACAGGATGGTCTTGCTTCATCAACCAGCTCATTCAGCTGTGGCCCGTTAGTTCACACTGCCGCCCACTGTCCCTCCAGCCTGCCCTTGAAGGCCTCCCAGTCTGTCAGGCAGTCTTCGTGCTCTTCTCAGAGGCATTTCTGCCCATGATACGCTGGGGCTCAGAGACAGCCAGGACAGCTGTCTCCAGCCCTCTCAGCCTCCACGCTCTCATATAGGAGAGGGTCATGAGAACTATAGAAATCAACTAATTTCAAACAAGTCCCAGGCCTGCCACCTGCTGCCTGACACAGGACTTGGCTGACCCGAGATCCAAACAGATCTCAAGGAGCTTCCAGACAAAGGAGATTCCTGCAGAGATTGGTTAATAGCTACTCGCGCACACCTTGTCGTTTACCCAGACCAGAGGGAAAACAGACCTCAAAATATATGTTGTAAAGGTTCAATCCCAACCTTTTCCCACTCTCTACTTCCCCATACCAGCGATTTTCCATGGAAACTACAAACATATAAGCTCAACCTCTAGACATGGTATTGGGTCCTGTACATTATCAGGCAATGGCCAGTCTGCCTATTTAGAAAGTTCAAAATACTGGACGGGGAGCGCCACCTTAACCTCTTGCCTGGCTTGCATCTTGGATTCTTTCCTGCAAGAAGCCAAGAATCGTCTTGGCTCAGGGCTTGCGTCTATCCTGCTCTCATGCCATGGCAGTGAGGAATATTCTAGACACTGCCCCTTCTCACAGTTCCAGATGGGGTATGAGGAGGAAGTTTTCTCTAAAACTTGTCTAGGGGTTCTGAGTTTCTTCTGCCCTTGAATTTACTCCACTCCAACCCAACTAGCATCTCTCTCTGTTGCTCTGCTCTCGGACCATCTAAGCATGATGTCGTCCAAGGAAAGGAAATACTGTTTTGTGTGTTGTCTCATATATTTCATACATTTAGAACAGGGCTACAGCTTTTGAAACTGCTCCTTTTTTTCAGCTCTGCCACGCCAACCTGTCCCCAAAGCACTGACTACCTCCTAGCCCACTTCGTGCTTGGGGTGGGGGGTCAGTTAGGAGGATCATGTATCTGTGTATTTTGAGTGGGGTGCTTCTCTGCCTCACTAATCTCATTTGGTCTGGGAATATCTGTCAAAACCTAAATTTGCTTTGATGACTTGGAGCAAGTATTTTATTTATTTATTTACTTATTTATTTATTTTCATTTATTCATTTTAGAGAGATGGAGAGAGGAAGAGAAAGAGAAATATTGATTTGCTCTTCCACTTATTTATGCATGCATTAGTTGCTTCCTATATATGTTCTGACTGGAGATTGAACCCACAACCTTGGTGTTTTGGGACAACATTCTAACCGACTGAGCTACCTGGCTAGGGCCTGGAGCAGCAGGTATTAATGTCAGCATATACGCAGTCCATCAGCCAACAGATAAACTTGATGATTGCGATGAAATTTTAACAAAAGAGGTGGAGAGTAAGAACAAAGGGTTGATGGCAGCCAGAAAACCCACCCCCAGCTTCTTCTTAAACAGCTGACTGATAACTCCATACTGTTTGGCTTTTCACTGCGGGCACTTGTGAAGGGGAAGGTTGAGAGAACCTGAGAGTGGAAGTGCAGCAGTGAGAGTTCCGGTGCCCCTCTCTCCCACCATTGCAGTCTTGACCTCTGGCTCTAGTTCCCTCATCCATGAAATGAGGGGGCATCTCCAGCCTACAGAGTGCTATGTTTTTTTTGGGGGGGGTTGTGATAGCTTGGCCAATTATTTGGGAGACAGTGACTTCAGGAAACAAAGGAATGAGGTACAACTGATGGCAGGACCCAGATTTTCAGATAATTGCTCTGCAGCCCGGGACTGGCTCAAATGGAACGTGCAGAAGCCTGCAGAGACCTTGCCTTGTCCCTGAATCTGTGCAGTCAGACCAGCTGCTGGAAGGGAACAGTCCCGTTCATCATAATGAAATGAGCTTTCATTTAGTTTAGCTGGCCTGCTAGGTACAGTTGCACAGGTTGGTCATGGCTGAAGGTTAATTCAGTGAGGCTATAATCCATCCGTCCCTCCTTTTACATAGCTCTGCACTCTGATTTGAGGCTACCCAGCCCACCGGAAGAGTGCCTTTAGCTAACTTGTTCATCCGGAGGGCCACCATTCTCCTAATGGGCACTGGGGCATTGTGTAGACTAGCACTGTAAGCTTTTGTTTGAGCTGAGAATAGTCCAAGTGGAGAAGAAGTGGCCGCGTTAAGAAGGGGCGCAATGGGGTAGGAGTGAGGCAGGGTGGGAGCTAAGGCAGAGAGGGTTCAGGAGGACTGGGTTAGGGCACCCATGTATGACAGAGGAAGGAAAAGGGGGAAGGAGGACTGTGAGATTGACCATACCTGTCCCTTGTGGCTGAGTCCTGCAGCTGCCTTACCTGTGACTGTGCTGAGCAGGGAAGGGCAGCTTGCTGTCCCCTCAAGAGCTCTTTACCTCGTATAAAACCAATACAGGCTCATGTCAGACCTGGCCTTCTGTAAAGGAGTCCTCTTGTGTATTTCTTCATCCAAATCCTTGCTTAACATATTTCCTTTGCATGACTCCTTCTACTTGAGCTTTTTCTATATTTAATATTGGTTTTGGGGGGGGGATAAACAAGGGATTCCTGACACCTGCTATTGTCCAGGTCCTGAGGTGTCTCCAGGACTCTATGATATTTCATATGGGCCACTTTGCCACAGCCTTGGCATGGAGAGGCCATCTGCTGCCCTGAATGCTCTGGTTCTTGTCGACACCATAGGAAAGGGGTGTGCCCAGTGCCCCGAGAGTGGCTGTCCTGGCCTCCTGTGGACCACAGCTCAGACATGAGTGAATTTCACAACAAAAGTAGCCATAATGCCAACTCTACTTGTTGGGTGCTTACCCTGCGCCAGGGACTGTTCTAAGGCGTCCACATACATGAACACATATAATCATCAAAGCTATCATAGGAAGATGATAGTGTTATTCTTCTCCCCACTTGAGAGATGAGAAAACTGAGGGTCAGAGAGGCTCGTCTGCTGTTGCTGGTGATTGTGTGTTTGGGACATCCATGCTGCCTTGTAGACTTGCCTGGCAGGAACACTTAATGACAGATCGTCTCCAGTTTGAAATCAAGATCTGTGTCAGCGTGGATGGCAAAGGAAAGAACAGGGGAGCAGATGGCCAGGAGCTTTGGCCCTCACAGGGCAGGACAGGGAGAGCAGAGCTGGCCACGGAGGGCGTTTCTGGGCTCAGGCCACGGCTGCTTTGTCCGGCCACTTTCCTTGGGGAACTAAACTGCTGGTTTGCAGTGCCGGTCCTGCCCTAGTGTTCACTGCATTTGCATTTTCATCTTTTGTGGTGACTGGTTGTGTGGAAAACCCTGGGAAGGCTCATTTGATTTGATCCAGTAGCTTGTTTTTATGAGTTTGCCGGGCATAGGCACCAGACTGTCGGCGAGTATAACCCTAGCACGCACCGTGCTTTATGAGATCCCAATGAACTGGTCTATGGGTGGGTGACACATTGTGTCCCAGAAGCTGGGGCATGTGTGCCTGGCTCTTCCGGACGGGCTGAGCACTGCTCCAGCCTGGAGAGACCTTCCTCAGTACAGACTGAAAGTCATCTTTACTCCCCCTTTTAAACCAGTTCTGAGCAAATGTTTCCAGGGAAACCAAGAGACTGGGTGGCAGCCAGGTGAGACCCTCCAGCTGACTGTCGTGATGGGTATTGTGGGTGAGCCCACGAAGCCACGGGCTGTATTTCCTGATGTCATGCCAATTGTTCTCAACTATGCACTAGGCCTTGCAACGCCTGAGGGACCAGTCTTTACAGGTCTGTCTGGAATGGGCACCCAAGCAGATGACTTCTGAAAGGCACTGCTCATAGCAAGATTTCCAAAGCCCATAGGTTGTCCCAGAGACAGCTTATGCAAGGGCGGGGGAGCCGAGGGCCTGGGGAAGCAATATTAATTCTGTGTGTGTGTGTGTGTGTGTGTGCGCGCGCGCGCGCATGTGTGACTTCCTGCCCACCAAGGCCCCAGTGTGGTTTCCTCCGTTTGAAAGAGTGTAAGGAAAGATTAAGTATATTCTAATCTATTCAATTCCAAATGATTCTTTTAGTTGGGGTAGGCAAATGTTTTCTGTGAAGTAAATAGTTTAGCCTTTGAAGGTCATGAGGCAAATTGAAGACATTATGTGGGTACTTACAAAATAAAAGAGAAAGAAATCACATACTTGTTTAATAATAAAATTCAAAATAATCGAGTGCAGTTAGTTTTGTGTAATATTGGGCTCATGATGAGAAGAATGGGATTTTTTTTTATAATGTTTTGCCTAATTGGAGTTTAAAGTTAGTGTTCTTTATCATCAGGTCGATAGCAAATGTTCCTCCATCGAAGTTCTTCACCTCCGAACCGGACTCGGCCCACAGGCTGTGGTTCTCTGATCTCTGCTCTCGGTTAAACCTCCGAGGCCCTCTCCCTGAGCTCTTTAGCTACAATTCACTTATCATGCCAGATCAGGAAATTCAGCTTTCCTGCCTCACGGATGAACGCTTATGCTCATCCATTCACTCACTTATTCATTCAGTGAATGGTGACAGGGCTTATAGGATGTGCCAGGTGCTGGCTGAGGTACAGGGACACCAGGAGAAAGATGTGCTCCCTCTCTGTGGCCACAGCCTGGGAGAGGACAACACCCCCCTTGCATGCGCTGCCTTGCAAATGTGTGGAGCAGAGATGAGACAATGAAAATGTTATTTATGTCTGCGAATTATGTAACAAAAGATGAGTTTGGGTAATCCTAAACAGAGTACAACTTTGTGGCAAACTTAAAAAAATATACCCCAGAGTTTCTAAGTGAAATGAAAAATGTCCCCATTTCTCTCCCTCATTTTCTCCTAGTCCTCCAGGTTAGCCCCCGGTCCTTCTCTGCAGAACGAGCTGCTGTTAACACTGACTGTGACGAGGGTCTTTGCCGCTGGCCTGCCTCCGCCTATGCATCCACACACAGACTCACAAAAATACACTGGATAGCCTGACCTGTGGTGGCGCAATGGGTAAGGCATGGACCTGGAACGCTGAGGTCGCTGGTTCGAAACCCCAGGCTTCCCTGGTCAAGGCACATATGGGAGTTGATGCTTCCTGCTCCTCCCTCCTCTCTCCTTCTCACTCTTCTCTTCAAAAGGAATAGATAAAAAAATCTAAAAAAAAGAGAAACAAACAAAAGATCCACTGGATATGCCCAGCTTGGGTTAGAGTTAAGTCGTTTTAGAGATGACTTTTCTCCCCCAACTTCAGTTTTGCAATTTTAAAGCACAGTCAATAAATGATTTGGCAACAGTTAAGAAAACACAAGTTCCCTTCTTTCCATAGAAACTTCTGCAAACCACGTGCATGGTTCCACGGATGATACAGTGAATGCTTTCAGGAAGTTGGTCAGTTTCTCTTCTCGTGTGCACCTAACATGCAGAGGGCACCGCTCCGCAAGGCTGCTGGGGGCTATGGAATGAGAAATTAGAACGGCCGACAACACAGAAGCGGTAAGCTATTTCTATTCCTTTGACAAAGCTTTCCAACAAAATATGTAATTTCTAACTCTGAAATGTGGTTTGGTGGCCAGTGGTGTGAACAGAGAAAGTGGTGGATGGGCAAATAAGCATTAAAATGTTTAGTTTTGAAACAAGGCCTGGGATGCAGGAAATTTTATTTTTAAACATTTACTGATTGATTTTAGAGAGAGAGGATGGAGGAGGGAGAAAGACAGGAACACCAATCTGTTCCTGTATGTGCCCTGACCAGGGATCAAACCAGCACCCTCGGTGCCTCAGGATGATGCTCTAACCAACTGAGCTGTCTGGCCAGGGCAGGTATGCAGGAAGTTTAAAAAATCAAATGCATTGGTCTTATTATTTCGGACAGGAGAAGAAGCAGATTCTGACAGGAACTGAACTGGATCAGTACTTACTGGTCCTTCCAGAAGCAGTGTTCTCTTCTAGAAGCCCAGGGTTGGCAAGAAGTGGGGAGGGAGGGATTTCGCCTTTGCTATTTCTACAGAACAGGCCAAACTCTGTCCCCTCAGGGACACACGGCACTTGCTGGCGCCTAGGCAAAGCCGGAAATTAATATACTAATAGGAGCTTAATGTTTGGTATTAATTGCTACTTGTCTTGTTTGGAGAGTTTAAGGAACATGCTACTATTTCTAAAATTATATTCTCTGGTGTTTAGGCATAGCAGGTGGTCAGTTTTTGTTATTTTCAAGAACTGGCCCTGGCCGGTTGGCTCAGCGGTAGAGCGTCGGCCTGGCGTGCGGGGGACCCGGGTTCGATTCCTGGCCAGGGCACATAGGAGAAGCGCCCATTTGCTTCTTCACCCCCACCCCCTCCTTCCTCTCTGTCTCTCTCTTCCCCTCCCGCAGCCGAGGCTCCATTGGAGCAAAGATGGCCCGGGCGCTGGGGATGGCTTCTTGGCCTCTGCCCCAGGCGCTAGAGTGGCTCTGGTCGCTCGCGGCAGAGCGACGCCCAGGAGGGGCAGAGCGTAGCCCCTGGTGGGCGTGCCGGGTGGATCCCGGTCGGGCGCATGCGGGATTCTGTCTGACTGTCTCTCCCCGTTTCCAGCTTCAGAAAAATACAAAAAAAAAAAAAAAAAGAACTGCCAGATTGAATAAACAAAGCTTATAATTTAAAAAAATATGTTTTCTAGAAAATTTAATAAGATCTAAGAACAATTGAAAAGTCTGATTTCAAACGAAGCTCATCCAAAATTCACCCTATTTTTTCCACATTCATTTTGTGCTTATTAAAGATCTTGGAGTCATTTTTTAGAACCACTTAATGTATCTTCAAGTTTTAAGTTAACTTTTGCATCCCTTTAACGCCCATTATAGATCTTGTAGTAAATTAATTTTGCACTGACATTTTATAATGCTTTATAAAATGACTGGAATGGCCCATAAAGGAGCGGGCCAACTTGCTGTTAGTAAGCTGCCTTGACTGTGGATTAGACTCGCAGAGGGAGTTTTAAGAAGTTCTGCTCCCAGGCCAGACCCCAGACAAATGAAATGAGAACCTTGGGGTGGGACGGCTGGGCCCCATCGCTTCCACCTTCCCGGGTGGCTCAGTGTGCAGCCACAGATAAGAACCACTGCCTAGAACAGCACCTGAACAGCCCTTTTGGTCCTTCTACTAAAGAGTACAGTCCCTGGCAGGCGTGACGGCTTCTGGAAGATCAGAAGCTTATTCGTGAGCCCCTTGGTTGGATTTCAGAAAACAAAGTAAAGCATACTAGGTATGCTTTATCTGCAAAGCCGAGGCTGTGCGGCAGGGTGAGGGCAGTTGAAGTTCGCTCTCCTTCAGTCACTGCTGCGCATCCTTTCAGATGATAGTCCTGAAAGAGAGCGGGGGTTTATTAGACAGGAGGCTGCCTCATGGACACCCAGACTTCTGGAGTATTGCGTTGTGTCTCATAGGGAAGGATGTCATTACCCAGCGTAAGTCTTTGGAACGAAGTTGGATGTTGTTTGTGTGTCTTAGTGTTGCCCCCAGAGTCTGTTGAGGGACTGTCATTCCAATGGAATGTATTTGAGTTCAACTGAGTTATTAAATGGAGTGGAAGGATTTGTTATTTTTAAACTATTATCCCCAATTTATGACAATTCAGGGCTATAAGGACACAGTAAATTTAAATGCATAACCCATGGTTCAGGGTCAGCATTAGCAAGTAAAGGCTGCGTTGACTTTTCAGATGGTTACAGAGAGCTGCTAGTTGGTGCAGACATGTAAAATCAGTGCGTTTCCAGTTGTATGGGGTTATGGAGTGCTCTGTGATAGCCTGATCAGTGCAGAAAGACAGGTGGGTAATCCACGCCAGCATTTGGATCTGGAAGGTTTCAGGTATGGCTCTGATGTCTCTGCTGATAATCGAAACCAGATCACTGCTAACTAGCCTCTTGGTTCCAGTCCTTCCAATTCGTTAACTACTCAGGCACACATAGGCTCAATTACGTCTCTGCCTGCTAGCATTGGAGTGACCTCGGGTAAATCAGCCTCTCTGGGCCTCAGGTTACACGTCTGCAAAGTGGGGGCTTATGATGCATCCGCCTCACTGATTTGTAGGAGGACTAAACAAGGAAATACTCTCGACTCAGTGTTTGCCTCAAGGTAAAGCACTCACCAAATGCTCCCTACCATATTTCCTGGAATTTAAACGGCAAAAGTTTTTGTATCTTATATATATTTATGTATATATTTATGTATATATTTATATAATACCAGTATCCATCTGTTCATTGATATGTGCATTTAATGTGTTAGTGCTTTCTTTAGTCTTCCCAAGCCATTAATGAGTTCACTGAATTTGGATGAAATATGGTATCTATTATTGGCTAAAATAAACTATTAATTATCAATTTCAGCTAAGGTAAATCCTATCTGTACAACCATTTCTATATTAATTTACTTCCATAGTCAATATAATCAACTATAAATGAATCAGCACCCATTAAAATTAGAAGTATTTCCAGTCTGGCAAAAATTCAGGTCTAGTGGAATCTCACATCATGCCGAAAGAGCTAAGTAATTAAGTTGGGGGGGGGGGCTTACTCATCTCTTATAACCAATAGGTTCTCTTGACACTAGTGTGAGGGGTGTGAGCAGTACCCATCCTGAGAAAGGGGTGCCGCTGGGGAGACGGGCGAAGACAAGTCACAGCTTGGAAAAGGAAGTTTCTGAAGAGAGGAGGAAGGAGGCAGCATGGCAAAGTCTCTGCTTGCAGCCTAGGAAAGGGTGAAAGATCAAAGCCCATTATTCCAGAAAGGCCACTTTAGGCATCTAGGAGACCCCTTCGCCTTAGATTGGGAGAACTTGCAGGATTTACTTTGGCATCGCCTGGTGGGATCTGTCCTATTGAACCCAGTCTCTGCCCGGCCTACCGCCCTCACGCAGCCTGGGCTGGGTTCTGGGGGCGCCCCTGGGCTCATTGACTCCCTGGGCTCCTCAGCTATGGCGGACTTTCCCGAGCTGTTCTCCACGCTGCACTGGCTGTTAAAATTGTGTGTTTGGTGTCCATTGAGGCAAGTTGAGCAGGGAGATCTGGGCAAGGACCGAGACAGCTTGTTTTCATTGCACCTTTGGCCCCTTCCATACCCGAAGGAGAGAACTAGCTTTCTGGGTGCCATGGACCCAACTGAAAAACTGGCTCTGCACGGAGAAGAAGAAAACAGTTGTGAAATCATTTCTTCCGTAGCTAGCAACAGCTGTGTTTGGCAGGGAGGGGAAGTTAAGCAGATTTCTTTGTGTGATTCATGTGCTTCCTTAAGAAATGGGCCTTGATTTTTTCCCGGGTGTTCCAGGGTCACAACACCCAGCGAAGGAGCCAGAGCACTCAGACATGGTCTTCCTCACTATGATGTCCTGTGTACTGAGCTCCCTGGTGCGCCCAGGTTTGTTTGTGCAGGGTGACCTTGTCTCAGCAGTGGCGTCCACTGAAAAACTCTTACTTACCTGCTCTGTTGCCTGCAGCTGCCATAACAGAGTACCGCCCACTTGGTGGCCAGAAACAGAAATGTATCCTCTCCCAGTTCTGGAGGCGCGAAGTCCGAAATCTAGGTGTTCTCAATAGGGTCAGTTCCTTCTTAGGGGCTCACAGGGAAACTCAGTCTCATGCCTTTCTCCTGGCTTCTGGTGGTGGCTGGCAATCCTCGGTGATTGTAACTGAATCCTTGCCTTGTAACTGTGTCCCTCCAATGTCTGCCTCCATCTTCACATGGCCTTCTTTCCTGTGTTTGTCTGTGTCCAAGTGTCCCTCTTCTTATATCAGCCATTGGATCAGGGCCACACTAACCCAGTATGGCCTCATTTTCACTTGATTCCATCTCCAAAGACATGGGAGGCACAGGGCCTAGGGCCCATCATATCTTAAACAAAAGTTTTAATTTTTTTAAAAATCAGCAAAATAATGAACACAATGCAGTCTAGATTATATTCATTTTTATATCAACTGGATCATAAAATATAGTTTTTACTATTTTTCAGTGGAGAGAGGGGCCCATGGAAGCCAGTGCTTCAAGCTCATGTATGCCGTAACTCCTGAGAACCACAGTCCTTTTTATTAGCAAGCGAGAGAGAGAGAGAGAGAGAGAGAGAGAGAGAGAGAGAGAGAAAGGAAGGGAGGGAGGGAGGGAGGGAGGAAGGGAGGGAGGGAGGGAGGGAGAGATGAGAAACCTCAACTCATAATTGTGTCACTTCTAGTTGTTGAATGATTGCTTCCCATATGTGCCTTGATGTGCGGGGGGACTTCAGTCGAGCCAGGAACCCCTTGCTCAAGCCAGCGACCTTGAGTTCAAGCCAGTCACTTTGAACTTCAAGCCAGCGACCTTTGGGCTCAAGCCAGGAACCATGGGGTCATCTCTATGATCCCACACTCAAGCTGGTGACCCTGCACTCAAGTCAAATGAGCCCACACTCAAGCCGGAGACCTCGGGGTTTCCAACATGGGACCTCTGTGTCCCAGGTCGATGCTCTATCCACTGCACCACCACCAGTCAGGTGACAACCATATTCTATTTCCTGATTTAACAAATTCAGGAATTACTAATGTGTCCCCACTGAAGGAGATTTAAGTATTGATCCACAATCTCTTATCTGAAGCCTGTGAAACAGAATTAGGTCAAAGTTCAGAAATCATATTTTACCAAGAAAACATGTTACCAGTTTTTACATATTACAAAACCCTTCGCATGGGTGTGAGTCACGCACATGGCTATTTCTGCTGTGAAAGCAGAATGCTCTGCTAAGTGGATAACAAGATGACAGTAGCCTTGGGTCTGCTGAGATCAGGTGCTGCAAGTATGTTATATAAAACAAAACAAAATCTCTGGTGCTCAGATCAGTTGTAGATTCAGAAATGCAAAGAGGGAGCTGAGGACCTATGCAAGACATAGCTGGCATTAATAAAGGGACCGCAGACCACTGTCCTGGGTGCCAGGGGCCTGATTCTGAAAACTGCCGTGTCTCTGATTTCCTTTCTCTTTTCTTTTCTTTTCTTTTCTTTTCTTTTCTTTTCTTTTCTTTTCTTTTCTTTTCTTTTCTTTTCTTTTCGAGGCTGAGAGGCAGAGAGACCAACTCTTGCATGTGCCAGGACCAGGATCCACTCAGCAAGCCCACTAGGGGGCAGTGCTCTGCCCATCTGGGGCCCTTGCTCCATTGCAACTGGAGCCATTTTTTTAGCGCCTCAGGCAGAGGCCATAGAGCCACCCTCAGTGCCCGGGGCCAGCATGCTAGAGCCAAGCCAATCGAGCTATGGCTGTGGGAGGGGAAGAGAAAGACAGAGAAGGGGGAGGGGTAGAGAAACAGATGTTTGTGTGTGCTCTGACTGGGAATTGAACCTGGGAAATCCAGAAGCCGGGAGGTCACTCTACCACTGAGCCAAACAGTGAGAGTGTTTTTTCTTTTTCTTGTGTTGACTTTCCTTTCATACTGGGTAAATTCCCAGGTGACTGGTGCTGGCTGTTATTTCACACGGAAGAGAGGGGCACCAAAGAGCAGATTAGAAGCTCCAGTGCCAAGGACAGGAAGAGGGGGTGTGAAGCTTCTGCCTCGGGTGTGCCAACATCACTGGAGATCTTTTCGGTGGTACCAGACCAGGACTTGGGTCAGGAGAGAGGCACTCACTTTGGATGCCAAATGTACGAGTCGGAGGGGGCTGTAAAGCTCAGTACTCGAGATTAATATTTTAGTGCTGTGTTTTCAAAAAGTAAACTGGCATGCCGGGAATGCAGGCTGGTGGTCTCCTTCAGTGAATTGAGTTCTATCGGAAGCAGAACCCGGCGAGGAAGTTGGAGCAGAGTCAGAATCCGTCCTTGTTTAAAATGCTGATATTTTGTCCCTCGGGGATTTTAATTTTTTTAAGTGGTCTTCATCTTGATGACTAAGTTTTTGAGTGTCCTCTTAGATTTTGTACTGTGGCCTTGCTACTGTGCCTGTTGGTTTGCCCAGCGAGGTGCCCCATCTCTTGCCCGGAGTGCTGGCGTGGGGCCCTCACAGCCGGCGCCTGGCAGAGTGCCCAGCGCCTCCTGCGCTCCGCATACAGACTGCTCCTTAACCCCAGTGTTTTCTCCTTGGCAGGTGCCTGGGCCTTCCAGGACTGACCCCAGGCTCTGGATTGACCTTCTGAGAGAGTAAGTCCCAGGGAGGGGACCAGCGGGGTCTAACGCTCATGTAGACACGCGGCCATTACACTGTGCAGTCCCACCTGGCATTGTCACATGCCTGACTGCTGCTGCCAATTCCAGAGTCTTTTCAGGCGCCCGTGACGTGAATGGACTGTGGTGGACTTTGAGCTTCTATGCTCTGTCATCTGCTGCTCACCACCTCTGCCTAGCGTCTTCCTCAATTTCGTCTGCATTCCTTCTCTCTGCTTTGGTTTCTTCTTATGCCTTCTCTGACATTTTTAGGGTCCTAGTCCTTTCCTGTAATTTTAATGGGAAACTTCAACTGTCAGGCTCAAACAACAAAAATATTCTCTCTCTCCCTCTCTCTCTCTCTCTCTTTCTCTCTTTCTCTCTCTCTCTCTCCTTTCCTCCAGACTCTCCCTCTCTCCCCCTACCCCACCCTCTCTCCTCCTACCCCACCCTCTCTCCCCCTGACTCTCCCTCTCTACCCCACCCACCAACTCTCCCCTTCCTCTCCCTCTCTTCCCCACCCTCTGTCTCCCCTTCCTCTCCCTCTCTCCCCCACCCTCTCTCTCTCCCCTTCCTCTCCCTCTCCCCTCCACTCCCTCTTTCTCTCCCACCCTCCCTCTCTCCCCACCCCCCTCTCTCCCCACCCCCCTCTCTCTCCCCACCTCCTCTCTCTCCCCCACCCTCCTTCTCTCCCCACCCTCTCTCTTTCCCCCACCCTCTCTCTTTCCCCCTTCCTCTCTCTCCCTTCCTCTCTCTCTCCCACCCTTTCCCTCTCTCTCCCACCCTCTCCCTCTCCCCTTCTTCTCCCTCTCTCCCCCTTCCTCTCTCTCCCCCACCCTCCCTCTCTCCCCCTTCCTCTCTCTCTTCCCCACCCTCTCTCTTTCCCCTTTCCTCTCTCTCTCCTCCTGCCTCTCCCTCTCTCCTCCTCTCTCTCCCTCTCTCCCCCTGCCTCTCCCTCTCTCCCCCTTCCTCTCCTTCTCTCCCCCTTCCTCCTTCTCTCCCCCACCCTCTCACTCTCCACCAACCTCTCTCTCTCCCCATCCCCTCTCTCTCTCCCCCTCCCTCCCTCTCTCCCCTTCCTCTCTCTGTCCCCCACCCTCCCTCTATCCCCCTTCCTCTCCCTCTCTCCCCACCCCCCCTCTCTCTCCCATGCTCCCTTTCTCCCCCTTCCTCTCTCTCTCCCCGACCCTCTCTTCCCCTTCCTCTCCCTCTCTCCCCCTGCCTCCCTCTCTCCCCCACTCTCTCTCTCCCCTTTCCTCTCTCTCTCCCCCCCACTCTCTCTCCCCCTTCCTCTCCCTCTCTCTCCCCCACTCTCTCTCTCCCCCTTCCTCTCCCTCTCTCTCCCCCACTCTCTCTCTCCCCCTTCCTCTCCCTCTCTCCCCACCCTCTCTCTCTCCCCCTTCTTCTCTCCCCCTTCCTCTCTCTCCCCCTTCCTCTCCCTCTCTCTCCCACCCTTTCCCTCTGTCTCCCACCTTCTCCCTCTCCCCTTCCTCTCCCTCTCTCCCCCACCCTCTCTCTCCCCCTTCCACTCCCTCTCTCCCTCACCCTCTTTCTCTCCCCCACCCCCTCTCTCATTCTTCCTCTCTCTCCCCCCCACTCTCTCTCCCCCTTCCTCTCCCTCTCTCCCCACCCTCTTTCTCTCCCCCACACTCTCTCTCCCCCTCCTCTCCCTCTCTCCCCCACCCTCTCTGTCTCCCCCACACCCTCTCTCTCCCCCTTCCTCATCCTCTCTCCCCCTTCTTCTCCCTCACTCCCCACCCCATCTCTCCCACTCCCTCTCTCTCCCCCTCCCTCTCTCCCCCTTCCTCTCCCTCTCTCCCCTTCCTCTCCCTCTCTCCTCCTGCCTCTCTCTCTCCCCCTCCCTCTCTCCCCCTTCCTCTCCTTTTCTCCCCTTCCTCTCCCTCTCTCCTCCTGCCTCTCTCTCTCTCCCTCCCTCTCTCCCCCTTCCTCTCCCTCTCTCCCCATTCCTCTCCCTCTCTCCTCCGCCTCTCCTCTCCTCCCCTCTCTCCCTCTCTCCTCCTGCCTCTCCCTCTCTCCCCCTTCCTCTCCCTTCCCATGTCTTTCTCTCCCCCTGCCTCTCTCTCTCCCCCTTCCTCTCTCTCTTCCCCACCCTCTCTCTTTCCCCTTTCCTCTCTCTCTCCTCCTGCCTCTCCCTCTCTCCTCCTGCCTCTCCCTCTCTCCTCCCCTCTCTCCCTCTCTCCTCCTGCCTCTCTCTCTCTCCCCCTGCCTCTCCCTCTCTCCCCCTTCCTCTCCCTTCCCATGTCTTTCTCTCCCCCTGCCTCTCTCTCTCCCGCTTCTTCTCTCTCCCTTCCTCTCCCTCTCTCCCCCTGCCTCTCCCTCTCTCCCCCTGCCTCTCCCTCTCTCCCCCTGCCTCTCCCTCTCTCCCCCTTCCTCTCCCTTCCCATGTCTTTCTCTCCCCCTGCCTCTCTCTCTCCCCCTTCCTCTCTCCCCCTTCCTCTCCCTCTCTCGCCATTTCTCTCCCTCTCTCCCCCTGCCTCTCCCTCTCTCCCCCTGCCTCTCCCTCTCTCCCCCTCCCTCTCCCTCTCTCCTCCTGCCCCTCTCCTTCCCCCTCTCCTTCCCCTTATCTCTCTTATTCTTTCCTTCTTTCTCCCCTTCCCTCCCTCTCCTCCATCCCACCTTCCCTCCCTCCCTCCCTTTCTCTCAGGCTCTGTTTTATTTACATAGTTCCACTTTCTATCTTATTTGCATAATTACCCTTTTCCCTGATACTTTATTTGTAGAGTTGCCAGTTCTCTCTCGCTTTTTTTTTTCGTTGCTGCTGTTTGTCTAATTTGTGTGCAGAGTTGCCCTTTGTCCTCTGCCAGGCTGGATGGCTACATCTCAGTGAGAGTACGCTCTCCCTCATTTTGTCTGGGATCCAGTTTCTTCTGGAGTCATTTTGGAACAAGAACTTCCGGTACCCACAGGCGTGGGTGTGGCCAAGGGGAAGAACTTGGTCGGGGTGGCACAGCTCCTGCTGGGGCCTTGGCTCTGTGCTCTCCTCAGATCCAGCTACATGAGAGTGTGTGTTTGTTCTGTGTTGAGGAGCCTTGGGGACCATTCCGCTCTGTGTGGCCCTGAGCTGGAGCGAGAGCCTGCCTGCTCACCAGCACCATTTCCCCCACCTAGTTCTCTTCGGATGGAGGTCATTGGGGACTTGTCAACTCAAGTCCTTACTTCAGAACTCTTTCTGGAGGATAGAGTTAGGAACCTCAACTCTTCACTCACAGCTCCTTTCCAGAATGTTCTGATCATATCCATGGCCCAGTATTTACTTTAAATTGCCACACACTCTATGGGAGGCCATTTTTATCCTGAAAATACAGTTAATTTCCCAAGGCTTCCCCTCTGGTCTCCAGTGCCGCTTTGCGCTGTTCTCAGTTGCTCAACACTATATGAGAGAGGGGCGTTTGGAATGAGATGTTGAGGCCTTAACTTTAGGCTAGGGAGGCCACACATTGTGATCCTGTCCTCTGGACTTGCTGGAGTGACAACCTAAAAATGTCCCACTACCCACAATGCTCTGTTTACCATGCAGAGGGTCTGCAGGTTGGCCTCGCCATGCCATCTGTTCCCTGTGGGCCTTTTTATAAATTAACTTTTATTTTTAATTAACCTATAATTAAAAATTATAATAGGAACCTGACAAGCACTGCCTCGGCCAGGTGATCAAGGTCTACAGTAAAAGTAAAGTTGCTAGTATGAGCCCTTCGTGTGATATGACTAGAATGACACTTGACCTGTGTGGTCTTCCTCCTCAAAACCCATTACTGCAGTCTAACCATGAGAAAAACAGACACATCCCAACTGACGACAGTCTAAATAATGATCCCATTTTTCATCTTTATTTTCTCCATCGTCCTTTCCACCATCTAACATACTACCTAGTAATGTAAACTCCACATGGGCAGGTATTCTCATCTGTTTTGTGCATTGCTATATTCCCTTCTTGAAAATAGTTCCTGAAATAAATGATAAGCTTAATCTTTTTGAATGAGTAAAAGACTAAAGCTATAACTTGACCAAGTGGTGGCGCAGTGGATAAACCATCGCCTGGGATGCGAGGACCCCAGTTCAAAACCTAAGGTCACTGGCTTGAAGCCTAAGGTCGCTGGCTTGAGCAAGGGGTCACTGGCTTGGCTGAAGCCCCCCTCATCAAGGCACGTATGAGAAAGCAATCAATGAACAACTAAGGTGCCACAACAAAGAATTGATGCTTTTCAGCTCTCTCTATTTCTGTCTCTCTCTCTTGCTAAAAATAAATTAATTAATTAATTAAAAAAAAGAATAGAGCTGCCATCACATTTTTTATTGCCACATAGTATTCCGTTATGTGAATATAACAAAAGTTTCTAATCAGACCACTACTCTTAGGCATGTAGATTACTTCCAATCCTTTGTTATTGCTAATAGCTCTGCATCACATATCCTGTACATAGCCATTTACATATGTGAGGGTCTATCTTTAGGATCTACTTCTAGAATTGAAATGGCCAAGTCTTTCTATTTTGATTGCTATTACGAATGGCTCTCTACTTTAGCAGTGCCACTGAGACTCCTGCCAGCAAGATGTGAGTGCACCTGTTCCTCCACATCTTCACCTACACAGTGGAATCTGTGAAAAATGCTATCCCAGTGTAATTTTTTGAGTGAGGTTGAGTATCTTTTCCTACATTTAAGAGATAATTTGTGTTTATTTTTTTCTGTGAACTGTGTGTTAATATATTTTTGTCCACTTTTTTACTGGGTTGTCTTCTTGCTTATGCATAAAGAGCCTTTACATATCAAATATATTATACTCTTCTCTATGGTAAGAACCGCAGATATTTTCTCCTAACTTATTGTTTCACTTTTGGCATTATTTACCATGTTTTTTGTGAGGCAGAATTTTTGTGTATATTTAAATTTTTTTTTACCTCTGCTGTATTATTTTTTTCATTGTTCTGGAGTAACTAGGCAATGCAGTTAGACAATAAAAATAACTTAGACTGCATAAAGGGGGATAATAAGATCATCATTATTTGTAGATGGTTTCATTGCTTCCCTAAGAAAATCACATGGAGAAACAACTATTCTAAATAATCAGAGAATTTAGTATAGTAATTTGGTATAAGACGAATATATAGAAATCAATAGTTTTAGTGTACACAAGCAAGACCTGTTAGAAGGTCAGGTACAAGGGACTCATTCACAAAAGAAGAGTAATGGACAGGAATCACCCTATCAGATGCTAGCACACCTGAAAACTGTAATGATTTGGCCCTGGCTGGTTGGCTCAGTGGTAGAGTGTTGGCCTGGCGTGCAGAAGTCCTGGGTTTGATTCCCGGCCAGGGCACACAGGAGAAGCGCCCATCTGCTTCTCCACCCCCCCTCCTTCCTCTCTGTCTCTCTCTTCCCCTCCCGCAGCCGAGGCTCCATTGGAGCAAAGATGGCCCGGGCGCTGGGGATGGCTCCTTGGCCTCTGCCCCCAGGCGCTAGAGTGGCTCTGCTTGCGGCAGAGCAACGACCTGGAGGGGCAGAGCATCGCCCCCTGGTGGGCAGAGCGTTGCCCCCTGGTGGATGTGCCGGGTGGATCCCGGTCGGGCGCATGCGGGAGTCTGTCTGACTGTCTCTCCCCATTTCCAGCTTCAGAAAAATACAAAAAAACAAAACAAAACTGTAATGATTAAAACATGGTACCAGCACATAAATGATAAATAGATTGATGAAGGAGAATAGAGAGTCTAGAAATAGATCCAAATACAACGGGAGTTAGTTTATGATGAAGGGAGAGTATCAAATCAGCAAGCAAACGATTATTCAGTAAGTGATGTTGGGGCAACCAGATCTCCATTTAGAAGAAAATAGTCTAGGTCAGCACCACAGGATTTATGCCAAAACAGCTCCAGTGGGATAAGATATTTCAGTCTAAAAACTAAAATTACTAGAAAAAGAAACAAGAAAATTGTTGATACCAAAGTGGAGAAGATGCGTTATGGCTTCCTCTGCCCCCTGGGTGGTCTCATTCACACCCGAGCTGTCCTTGCTCCAGCCCCTAAATTAATCCCTCTATCAGAACTGTCCTCTGAGCCTAAGGCGCACATATGTAACTGCCTACTGGACATCTCCACTGCAGGATCACACACTCAACACGTCAAGTTAATATTCACTTCTCCATCCCCTGGCCCCTCCCATTATACTTCTGTTACTGTGTCTGTCAGTTTTACCTGCCAAGTATCTCCTGAATCCTCTTCCAGCCCCATTGCCACCAACTTATTCAAGCTGTCATCATCTTGCTCCTGAAGTCCCATGCCCTCTTGCTAGTGACTTCTGTAGAATCAGTGAGCATAGTAACTTTAAAGGCTTGCACTACTCTTTAGATAGAGATCAAAAGCTACTCTCATCTTTTCTTATGTCCTTGGCTGTCTTTTGGTCTCCTATACTCATGTGCTCATTAAGATAAGGACTAAAAAAATATCCATTGAATGTAGTGACACAGAGATACTGAGGATCCACATCTCTATCTGTCATCTCTTACGTGCCGCTGCAGCCCTCTTGGCCCCACCTCTTGGTCGGGCCCCTACTGTTGCCAGCAGTTCTCTGCAGCCTGCAGCTAGCTTCGGGACCTGAGGCCTGCTGCGCTTCGCGTCTGCTTCACACTCTACCTTTCTGTTTTTCTTTTTCTTTTTAGTGAGTGAAACTGGGGGCAGACAGGGACAGACACACAGGAAGGGAGAGAGATGAGAAGCAGCAGTTCTTCATTGTGGCACCTTAGTTGTTCAATGATTGCTTTCTCATATGTGCTTTGATTGGGGGGGAGCTCCAGCTGAGCCAGTGACCCCTTGCTCAAGCTAGCACCATATCTATGATCATGTCTATGATCCCACACTTAAGCCGGTGACCCCATGCTCAAGCTAGTGAGTCCACGCTCAAGCCAGCAACCTTGTGCTCAAGCTAGTGACCTTGAGCTTCAAGCCAGCAATCTTTGGGCTCAAGTCAGCGACCATGGCTAGCTAGAAAAGGACAGGGAAGAATTGGGAAGTGACTTCCAAATCTAGCAATGCTCACACTTGAAAATTCCGTAGCCTTATATGTGCTTAGGTGCCAAGCAAATATAACATTACCTGGGTCCTCTCCTGGAGTTACTGGTGTCCCCAAGGTTCACTAACCCCTTGGTGCACCTGTGACTCCTAGAGGCGAGGTTGAGCCTGGGAACCTGTGGCAGCCTCTGCAAGAGCTGCATGTTTTCAAGCCATGAACCATCTTTTCACACATATTATCCAGACATATTTTTCCTATTTGTGCATAACAAAAAAACCCCAATTGAGCTTAACTGTCTGTAGGTTAGAGTCTGGGTCAGTGTGTGTGGGTTCTCTGCTCTAGACCTCATAAGGCAAAAATCAATGTGTGGGCCAAGCTGGACTCTTATCTGCAGGCGCTGGATAAGAATCCATTTCCAAGTTCATTTGGGTCATCAGTTTTACTTCTTTATGGTTGTAAGACAGAGGGGCAGACATTTTCCTGTTGGCTGTCAGCAGGGAGTCATGCTCGTTTGGCTTCTAGAGGCTGCCTGCATTCCTTGTCAGTGGCCCCTCCGTCTTGAAGTCAGCAATAGCGTGAGAAATTTCTCTCCTGCTTCCAATCTCCCTGACTCTCTCTTCTTCTAATAGCCACAGAAAACTCTCTGCTCTTTTTTTTTTTTCTGAAGTGAGAAGCAGGGAGGCAGAGAGACAAACTCCCACATGTGCCCTTCCAGGATCCACCCGGCATGCTCAGCAGGGGGTTATGCTCTGTCCCATCTGGGGCGTTGCTCCATTGCAGCCAGAGCCATTCTAGCACCTGAGGTGGAGGCCATGGAGCCATCCTAGGCGCCTGGGCCAACTTTGCTTCAATGGAGCCTTGGCTGCAGGAGGGGAAGAGAGAGATAGAAAGGAGATGGGGAAGGGTGGATAAGCAGATGGGCACTTCTCCTGTGTGCCCTGGTTGGGAATCGAACCCGGGACTTCCACATGCCAGGCAGGCGCTCTACCACTGAGCCAACCAGCCAGGGCCAGAAAACTCTCTTCTCTTAAAGGTGCATATGATTAGAGTAGGCCCATCTAGATAATCCTCCTTTTGCCATATAATGTAACATAATTACAACAGAAACACCAGGGGATAAGAGTCATAGGGACCATCTTAAAATTCTGCCTACCACACCAGGTAAGCAGGGCTTTGTTCTAGTAAAAGGTAAGCATTAAGCAGCAGTATCTGGACAGTGCTATAGTTAAAAATAACTAAAAGTAACCAAAAATGCCTGGGCGTTGCACTTGCTTTCATTTTCATCTCATAAGGAGCTGGCTGGCAATAATTATTGCTCCTCAGAATAATCAACATCCCTATAAAAATCTTTTATAATATAGTAAAGGTATAACAGACTGTTAAGTTCACTAACTACATTTTAGAAGAATTTAGAAGAAAACCTCTGGTTTAACTCACAATAAGAACATAAGTTGGGCTTTAGTGAAAAATATAGTTTAGTAAAGGTTGGTCTTCATACCAGGCAAGATAAGATTTCAGGAGTTCTTTTGACCAAAACCTGATCAAACCAGTCACGTTAATCCATTTATTGCACTGTATACTTACCAAAGATAATATAATCTGTCCTCGACTAAGAAAGCACAGAAAGGGAAACACATTAAGTGTTACAGAGGATGCATAAAATTATAAAGCATCATGTCTTTCCTACAGAAGCTTATAACATTAACAAAAGAATAGCTATTAAAGCCAATGTTTGTATGATAAATGACATATGAGTAGGAGCCATGCCATAAAACATTTTTGAGCACTGTCTATATCAGCAATTTCCAACCAATGTGCCACAAGAATTTTTAAAACATGCAATACCTGACTATTTTCTCAGAGGCACTGACCTCTTTTCCCTTAGATTGTCAAATTTAAAAAAAATGACAATAGCCAACACAACAATATCCATCTGGTGTGAATGTCCCATTTTGAACCATAAATGTATAGGTCATATAAAGGAGTTGCATCTTATTGGTCATATTACATAATAAGGTTACATCTGACATCTGATTGGTTAATTCTTGGTATCAACAATGTTGGGAAATACTGATATACAAGTATAGGCATCTGATTTTTTTTAAAGTCACTTTGAAGCAAAAAGGGTAGATAATTGCTTCTTTTGGTAAAGTAATGAGAATTATACCTATTTTTTGTCAGATTGGCAAAAAATATATTTTTTGGTGTGTCGTAGAACTTTGGTAATTAGTGTCTATGTTCCATGAGATGAAAAAGGTTAAAAAATCGCTGGTCTACATTTAAGGCATTGTTCTGGCAGGAAGATTTCAAAATGAGATTGTGCAGCATGATGGCTTGTGGTTAAAAACAGGATGTTGGAATCAGATTCACTCAGGTCCTGGCTCTACAGCATACCACCATTCTGAAAGTTGCTTAAGTCTTGGAATTTATTTCTTCACATACAAAATATGAATGATAATAAAACCTATCTTGCAAGCATTGGTGTGGGAGAGAAAATGTTTTTGCCACTTTGTTGTTGTTATCAACAGAAGATATCTACTTTTCTGTCATGTAAAGAGATAAGACAATCTAATACGTACCACCACAGAAGTGTAGAAAAACTGTAGGAAATGCCAGTAATCAGATACATTTATGCAGCTAAGGTAGAAAGAGAGACCGCTGGCCTGGGGATTGTGAATGATACTGGGACAGAAGCTGGATCTGAACTCTCCTTGGGATTGACCAGAGTTATACTAATAAGTTGAAAGTATGGATATATAGCTTGCCATGCTCTAGATCTAGCATGCACCACACACCATGGCCCGGCGTCAGCCCCATCATGGTGGTGGGGCCATCTTGATTAACAACACCTCTGCAAAAGTTCCCTAGGTTTTCTCCTCATCATGATCTCAGACAGCTCCATCTTCAACTGTTTTTAGCACCATGAAGGTGAACAATTTAATGCCATTGATTTCATTGTTAAGTGAACTGACTCTCACTTCAAAAAGCACAAAGTATGGTGAAGCCCCATTGACTTCATCATGAAATACCTGGCAGACATTGCTACTCTAACATTGTGCCTCCACTTTTGATTTTCCTTAGGAAAACATGACCCTTCAGTCTTTGCTTCTGGCCTGCCTTTTCCTGCTCATCTCTGATTCCTGGGAGTTCTTCACCAAAACAGATTATTCTAGAAGCTATCCATGCGATATGAAAAGACAAGGTGCAGCTGTTATTGCAGAGTGTAACAATCGTCGACTGCAAGAAGTCCCACAAACCGTGAGCAAAGATGTCACAGAACTAGACCTATCTGATAACTTAATCAAACACATAACAAATGAATCATTTCAAGGGCTGCAAGCTCTTACTAAAATCAACCTAAACTGCAACGTCATGCTACCACCCTACTCTAAAAATGATCATATAAATAAAGAAGGCATGAATATTACAGACGGGGCATTCTTCAACTTACAAAACCTAACAGTTTTACTACTTGAAAACAACCAGCTAAACAAAATACCCTCTAATTTGCCAGGGTCTTTGAGAAATCTTAATCTAATTCAAAACAACATAATTTCTGTAACTAAACACAGCACTTCTGGACTTAAGAATTTGGAACGTCTCAATTTGGGCTGGAACTGCTATTTTGGCAATGTTTGTAATCAGTCCTTCCGCGTAGATGGAGCATTTGAAGAGATTCCAAATTTGAAGGTGCTAATACTATCTTTTAATAACCTTTCCCGAGTGCCACCCAACCTACCAAGATCCTTAACAGAACTTTATCTTAGCAACACCAATATCCACAGCATCGGTTCGAGGGACTTCGAAAAACTGGAAAATTTAACAGTACTAGATTTAAGTGGGAACTGTCCAAGGTGTTTCAATGCACCATTTCCCTGTACACCTTGTGCAAAAGATGCTTCTATCAAAATAGATGACCATGCTTTTCAGAAATTGAGCAAACTTCAATACCTCAACCTCTCTAGTACTTCCCTCCAGGTGATTCGTGAAATCTGGTTTGATAATATGTCTTCTCTGAAGGAGTTGCATCTTGAATTCAACTACTTGGTACACGAAATAGCCTCTGGGAATTTTTTAACAAAACTTCCCCACTTAGAAATACTTGATTTATCTTATAACTATGTAAAGACACAATATGCACTATATCTTAATCTGTCCCCAAATTTCTCTAATCTAACATCTCTCCGGACATTGCACTTAAGAGGTTATGTGTTCCAAGAACTGAGATATGAAGATTTCAAGCCCTTGATGAAACTCTCCAATTTAACGACTATCAACTTAGGTGTTAACTTTATTAAGCAAATTAATTTTTCCGTTTTCCAACATTTACCCAACCTGAACGTCATTTACTTGTCAGAAAACAGAATATCACCCTTGGTAAATGATATCAGGCAAAGTTCTGCAAATTTCTCCACTGTCCAAAGTCATGTCCTTAAACCACGCTCAGCAGATAATGAGTTTGACCCACATTCAAATTTTTATCACAACACCCATCCTTTAATGAAGCAAAAATGTACACGTTATGGCAAAGCCATCGATTTAAGCTTGAACAGTATTTTCTTCATTGGGCAAAAGCAATTTGAAGCTTTTCCTAACATTTCCTGCTTAAATCTGTCTTCAAATGGCAATGCTCAAGCATTAAATGGAAGTGAATTTTCAGCTGTGCCTCATATCAAATATTTGGATCTTACACACAATAAACTGGACTTCGATTATGATACTGCTTTGAATGAATTACGTGAGTTAGAAGTTCTAGATCTCAGCTACAATGAACACTATTTCAGAATAGCAGGTGTGACACACCGTCTAGGATTTATTAAAAATTTAACAAAGCTGGACTTTTTAAATCTGAGCCACAATGACATTTATACCCTAACAGAGTACAATCTGAGTAGTGAGTCCCTGACAACATTAGATTTCAGCGGAAACCGCCTTGACGTTCTGTGGCATGCTGAAGATAAGAGATACACATACATTTTTAGAAATCTCAATAACCTAACATGGCTTGATTTATCCTTTAATAACCTTCAGCAGATCCCAAGTAAAGCATTTATTAACTTGCCCAGAAATCTCACCCATCTATTTATAAATGATAATAAGTTAAGTTTCTTTAACTGGACATTACTCGAGACCTTTTCTCATCTCAAGTTGCTTGACTTAAGTGGAAACTGTCTATATTTTTTAACTGATAAACTAGCTAAATTTGCGAAATCTCTTAAGGAGCTAATACTGAGCAGAAACCATATTTCCCACCTTCCCTTGGGCTTTCTTCCAGAAGACAGTGGTCTGGTACACCTTGATTTAAGTTCCAACAAGCTCAAAACAATTAACAGATCCACATTTCCAGAAAAGAACACCACGTTAGCCCTTTTGGAACTACATGGAAACCCTTTTGACTGTACCTGTGACATGGGCGATTTTCGAAGTTGGATGGATAAACATCAGAATGTAACGATTCCTAGACTGACAGATGTCCTTTGTGCCAGTCCTGGGGATCAGATAGGGAAGAGTATTATGAGTCTAGAGCTAACCACGTGTGTTTCAGACACCATCGCGGCCATCTTATGTTTCTTCACATCCTTCATCACCATCACAGTTATGTTGGCTGCTTTGGCTCACCACTGGTTTTACTGGGATGTTTGGTTTATCTATCAAGTGTGTTTAGCTAAGGTCAAAGGCTACAGGTCTCTTTCCACAACCCGCACTTTCTATGATGCTTATGTTTCCTACGACACCAAAGATGCCTCTGTGACGGACTGGGTGATCAATGAGCTGCGCTCCCACCTGGAAGAGAGTGAAGACAAAAATGTGCTCCTCTGTTTAGAGGAGAGAGACTGGGACCCGGGATTAGCCATCATCGATAACCTCATGCAGAGCATCAACCAAAGCAAGAAAACAATATTTGTTTTAACCAGTAAATATGCAAGAAGCTGGAGCTTTAAAACAGCATTCTACTTGGCCTTGCAGAGGTTAATGGATGAAAATATGGATGTGATTGTATTTATTCTGCTGGAGCCCGTGTTACAACATTCTCAGTATCTGAGGCTGCGGCAGAGAATCTGCAAGAGTTCCATCCTCCAGTGGCCCGACAACCCCAAGGCGGAAGGCTTGTTTTGGCAAAGTCTGAAAAACGTGGTCTTGACTGAAAATGATTCACGGTATAACAATTTCTATGTTGATTCCATTAAGCAATACTAACTGATGTTAAGTCATGGTTTACCAACATAATGCAAAGGCAAAGCAAGGACCGTTCTGCCTTAGGACTTTATTGTTGTGTAACAAATTATCCCCAAAACTTAGTGACTTAAAATGACACAGTTTGTTATCTCATAGTCTCTGTGGGCCGGGAGTCCAGTGTGATTTAGCAAGGGCTTCTGCTCAGGGTCTCAACGGCTGCAATGCAGGTGTTAGCCAGGGCCACAGACATCTATTTCCTGGAGTTAGGTGTTAGCCAGGGCCACAGACATCTATTTCCTGGAATGAGGATTGTAGTCGTTGACAGACCCCAAGCTCATGCTTACATGGTTTTCAGGATTCGGTTCCTTCTGGGTTGTTGGCCAAAGGTTGCTCCCAGTTCTTGGCCACATGGCCCTCTCTTAGCTTCATCAAAGTCAGCAAGGAGAGAGAGTTTGCTGGCAAGACAGAAGTCACCATCTTTTGTAATCTAATCAGGGAAGTGATATCCCATGATTGCCATATTCTGTTTGTTAGAAGTAAATCACCAGTCTTGGCGTCTCAGTTGGAATGACCACCTTAGTCTGGGAAGACTAGTCTATGACAGGTGGCTGACTGATGGCCTCAGTCAGAAGTTGTGAGTATCAGGATGGGGGTCACTGTGAGCCCTCTAAGCAGTGGCCTCCTCCACCTTCTCTTCAGTAGCTAAGAACTTCTGAAACTGGAACTGATAGTTCTGATGTTAAGTTACTGTTTAGATTTATCATCTATCCATGGCTACATGGTTACATTAATCTTTCAGAATCACTTTTATAAATATTGACTACAGTCTTTGACTTCCAAGGTTTAGATGCCATATAAAGGCTGAGATAAATAGTTTTTCAAGTGTTTCTAGTGTTTCTTTTTACTTCTTAACCATTTTTTAGGGTATGCAGCTAAATTAGAACAGGTGGCTTAGGGATGAGCTCAGTCCACAGCAGGGTGTGAGCCTCCGGGTCCATCACTGACTTCATGTCCACTGAGGGCTCTGACAAGGTCACGCATGTGTGAGCAGCTGCGCCCACACTGTTGTGGAGGCCCCAGGCATTGGGATGCCCCACATGTAGAGCCAGGGCCTGCGGCAGCACATCTGGAGGCATTGCCTCCCATCCCCCCCCCCCCCACGACAGTTTTAGCTTTAACACCAAACCCTGTTTTGTGACCATGATGTTTATAGGAAGATATTTGTGCTGGTGTTTGTTTTGGTGTGGGAACAAATATCTAAATGCAGGATCATTCCAGGATAGTCAGGGGCAGCTACACCTTGTCTCTGTTGATGACACAGTTATTGGTGGTCTGACAGAAGCTCACTGCTGTGCTCCCTGGTTGTTTTGGTAAAATAAACATGTAGCTTTTTCAGTAGCATTAGGAACTACGGAAGTATATTAAGCTCACACACTTTGGCAGTGTTCTGTTGACAGAATCTAAAGTTGATAAATGTCACAGGTATCCCTTCTCTTTAGCAAATATCGTCATAAAGTGAAGATAGTGAAACCAGTGGTAAATGACATTTGTTTCTGAAGTTCACTTATTCCTCATTTAAGATACTGTTATGGGAAAATCAGCCCTACGATTTGTGGAAGGGAAAGTCAGCATTGCTCTGTTTCTCTCTTGTTATTTAAAAATGAATATATGCTAATACCCGTGTTGAAGGTTTTAAAATTCAAATTTTACAAAAATATACAATGAAATTGAAATCTCCCTCCCAACACAAGTTCGCTTCGTATAGATAATCACTAGCAAAGATTCTTGTGTATTCTTTCGTATGAGAGTGTAAAGGTTCAGCTGCCTCAAAAAAGAGACCCATCAACACAGGAAGTTTAGTCCTCTATCCCACATGCTATGGCCTGAGTAACCAGGCCAAAAGTCCTCCCAAAAGTCATCTGTTGAGAGCTACCCCCGAGGGGTGGTGTCAGGAGGCGGGCCTTTGGAGGGGGTTAGGTCATGAGAGCAGTGCCCTCAAGAGTGGGGTTAGTGTCATTATGAAGCTGACCCAGGGACCTTCCCTTGCTCTTCTGCCGCACGGCATCACTGACCTGGGGAAGACAATGTTTGTGGTTTATAACCCACCTGGTCTCTAGATTTTGTGACAGCAACCTGAATGGACTAAGACATATAGGTATAACCGTTCCAATGAGAAGAGTTTGGGTTGTCAGGGAAGTGCTGCTCTCCATGGCCATTCAGGACCCCATGTTTTCTCTCGGTGCTCTGCTGTCCTCTGAGGAATTGGCATCACCTGCATGGTCCAGGCTGGGCCACCAATGCGGCTGGGAAAATATAAGAAGAGAGCACTCAGACTGGTGTCTTAAGGCCTAGACTCAACAGTGGCACACATCTGCTCACTTTCCATTAGCAAAGGGCTGTTTGATCCCACATAACTGCAAAGTGTGCTGGGAAGTGAGCCCGGTGAGAAGTCTGTGGCTATGGAATAAAGGGAGAAGAGATTGGTAGACAGCTAGGAGTCTCTGCTACCACATCTGGAAGCTTTCAGTTTGCACAGCTGAGCCTTCAGTTGCTCATTTACATCCAGGAGTGAACTCTATAAGTGCTTCATTTTGTTTTTTCACTTACTATATCTCAGAGTGTATATATTTATTTAACCGCTGCCTTGTACTGCCTCATATGAAAGAACTAAATAAGGTATTTTCCCAGTACTTTACTGATGAATATTTTGATTGCTTCTAATCTTTTGATATTACAACTAATTCTATAATACTATGTCTTTGTATCCATGCATACATATTTCTAGAGAATAAAATACTTTTAGTACAGTGATACTCAAAGTGTTCTGCAGATTGAGGTTGATTTGTAACTAGATGTTACTGGTCTATGATGTATAAATACAAAATTTGAGAGTTTTCAATTTGACATGGCTGTGACTTTCACCATCAGTGGTTCATGACAGGTTGGAGATTTTTAAAAATCTGCTATTTTGCCACAGATTGTTTGAGAAGTACAGGTCTAGAAGTGGAATTACTGGGTCAAAGGGCTTATGCATCATAAATGTTTATACACACTACCCAATTTGTCCTGAAAAGTGATTGCTCAAATTAGACTTCCACCAAGAGTCTTGGCAGAAAGATACAAAGAATTACAGACTCAAAGAGTTGATGGCTGTCATTTCCCAAAATAAAAACAGACTGTGCTCAGAGTCCATCTTGAGATTCCTTGTTGAGGAAATAGTAACAGTGGTCAAGTTGGCATGGATTTGTCCAGCCAATCAAAACATGCTACAAGCATCAGCATGATGCAAAAGTCTAGAGCGCACTCCTGGCAGTGTGGAGTCAGTTGGGAAGGAGGAGGGAGGGTTAGGAAAGCATATTTAGCATATGTATTGCTTTTTTTCTTCTTCTTTTCCAAATGAAAGGAGGGGAAATAGAGAGACAGACTCCTGCATGTGCCCCGACCAACCGGGATACACTCAAAAACCCCCTCCCCTGTCTGTGGCTGATGCTTTGCCCATCTGGGGCCATGCATGCAACCGAGCTATTTTTAGTGACTGGAGTGGAGGCTCCATGGAACCATCCTCAGCACCCAGGGCCAAAGTACTTGAATCAGTTGAGCCATGGCTGCAGGAAGGGAAGAGAGAGAGAGTAGGAGGAGGGGGAAGGGTGGAGAAGCAGATGCTTCTCCTGTGTCCCCTGAGAATCAAACCCAGGACATCAACACACTGGGCTGAGGCTCTACCGCTGAGCCAACCAGCCAGGGCTGCATATGTATTGCTTTCATAATACAAACTACACAATGCAAATTGTCATGCAATGTTATTGACTGATGGTGATCATGGAGTGAAGAGCGAGGAAGCCCATGGAGAGGATGGGTTGAGAATCGCTAAGTTACTCAGCTTGAAGTAATCAGTCAGCTGAGCAGTGACAGGAGCGAAGATGGTTACATGGTGGTGGGAGAGGAGAAACTTGAGATGACAAAGGTCTGACTTGTGGCCATGACTGATATTCATGTCATTGCTTCTTCTTGTATTCACTTTACCTTATGATCTCTGGCCCAGAAAAACAGTAGATGCAGGTTCCAAAAAGCTTGAGAAATAGGCCTCCCTGATTGACTGTAGGGATGTCACACAACTCTGGTGGTTAGGAATCTGTCGGCATCTTTTCAATGAAATGCTGGGCTTTCTTTGTCCTGAAATCTACCTCGCTATTAGAACAACCAGCTCAACCAAGTGCTTCCCTCTGTCCTCAGCAAAGGACACAGAAGTTAGGAAAAAGATAGAGTTTTTTCATGGGAGAGGAATCGTTCTGGGTGGAGTTTCATCCGCGACCTGGGGAGCGTGACCCAGACACATCCTCCTCTGTGCTCTCAGAATGTTTTTCTGCCCAGTGGAGACTGTCAGAGGAATTCACTCTTGACGTAGCTTGTTCCTCCTCATATTCACTGTTCCTGCAACGAAAACTGAGCACCTACTGTGTGCACCAGTTGTTACTGTGTCAAAAGTGCAGCTTGAGGAGTCTTCGCACCAACCGTGACTGGTCTTCCCTTCCCTCTCCAAGACCTGAAGATGGGGCCCCAGGGGACCGTGTTTCCCTGATGGGGGGGCACCTGTGCTACAGCAGTCAACATCTGTGTGTGTGGAGGACTCTCCGGGAGGTGGAGCAGCCTCCACACTCCAGCTGCTCCTACCACAGTGCTCGAAACTGTCTCCACGTTGCTCACAGAGGTGAACTAAAGGGACCAAGAGTTCATTCATTAACACTTCAGCTATAATTAGATCCTCAGACCCCTTTTGTTGAGGAAAGAGTAGGTCTCACATGTTTCAAACTTCTTTCATCTTTTTCAAGGCTCTATTCACTCCTATTACTAACCTTGGTGAGACTATAAAATCATCAGGCCTGGGATATTTATTATCTTTCTCTTTAATTCAAGATTTATACTTAATAGACAAATGCTTTCTGCACAACTAATACCTGTTGAGTCCAAAGGTGGGTTCAAAAATGGCCAAAATCTACCAACTAATCAATAGGTAAATAGAAAATGTAGTGTATCCGTACAATGGAATATTATTCCGCCATAAAAAGGAATGAAGTATTGACACATGCTACAACACCAATGAACTGTGAAAATAGTATGGTCAGTGAAAGAAGCCAGATGCAAGAGAGCGCATGTCTGACTCCATTTATGTGAAAAGTCTATGGGGACAGACAGTAGATGAGAGTTTGCCAGGGGCTGGGGGTTGGGAGGAGGTGGGAAGTGACTGCTAATGGGTATAGGAATTCCTGTCGGAATGATGCAAATGTTCTCAAATTGACTCTAGGGATGTCACACAACTCTGATTCTCCTGACAGCCTTATTTCTCTTCTTTGCCCCCTTTTTGGTGGTTTTTCTAGCATGCCCCCCCCACCATGTCTGAAGCTCCTGGCATTTCTACCCTACACTCTTGAAGTCCTCTCTATCAGCTCACTCTGGTCCCTGGCTTTTTCCTTGGAGCTGTTCAAGATCCGCCAAATCCCTGTTTGGTGGCACTGGGCTCTGTTGGCCTCTGTAAAAATAAAAATAAAAATAAAAAACCTCCCCAAAGTACAGATATTAGAATGCCCAGTTCTGGTCATGGCAAAGGAACTGGGTGACTCTGAGCAAATCACTCTGCTTCTCTGAGCATAATTTCTCATTTGTAGAATGTACTAAAAGGTTTCCAAGGTATTTTTAAATATTACAATGACATTAGTTTCCTAGGGCCACTGTAACAATGTCACAAACGGAGTGGCTTACAAAAGTTTATTGCCTCGGTTCTGAAGATGGAAGTCTGACGTTGCTGTGCACAGGGCTGCTGCCCGTCTGAAACCTGTGCGGCAGGATCCTTTCTGCCCCTTTAGTTTCTGGTGGTTTGCTGGCAATCCAACCTCTGCCTGTATTGTCACATAGTTGTCTTCCCTCGACGTCTCTTCTTTTTATAAGGACACCAGCCATATTGGATTAAGGGTCCATCCTACTCCAGTATGACTTTATCTCAACTAATTACTTCTACGACAGCCCTATTTCCAAATGAGATCGAACCAGGGGTTAGAATCTCAACAGAATTGGGGAGTGGCACGCAGTTCAACCCACGTCAACAACCATGGCCTTTATTCTAGAGAAATTACGCAGAAATCCATGTAAGTTGAAAATGGCTTTATGAATGGGAAAGTCATTTATGATTATTGTACAAATACAGGCAATTTTCCTCTCAACTATTAATAAAGTTATAGTGATGTGTCCAGGTTTCCACTGTCATTATCCTTGAACTGAATGCCATAATAGTATCCATTATTTCCAGTGAGTACACAAGAAGGTCACACAATTGTGTGCTCTTCCTCTCTGCCCTTAAGTGTTTTGGGGAATGAGGGAATCGGTCAAGCCCTGTGTCTTCCTCAGCGATCTTGTTTCAGTCTTAGAAGAACAAGGCTGTGCTTTGCCCAGAAGGGGATATCTCAGGACTTCCTGTGCCAAGGACCCAAAATGGAACATGGTCTTTATAAATGTCCTTCCAGTGTCCAAGGGGAGCAGATGAGGTTTAAAATTCATAAGATACTAACAAAAATAAAACCAAAACCCCCACTTATGATAGAATATTGCCATTGGGAAGCTGTTTATTTTCAGAGCCTTATTTTCTGGTGAAATATGCATTCTAGGAGTAGAAAGAAAATACCTCTCTGTCTTATCTTCCCAGTCTTCCTACCCTTTGACATCATACCTGGGCTATTTTAATTTTTTTTTATATATATTCATTTTAGAGAGGAGAGAGAGAGGGAGAGAGACAGAGACGGGGGGAGGAGCTGGAAGCATCAACTCCCGTATGTGCCCTGACCAGGCAAGCCCAGGGTTTCGAACTGGCGACCTCAGCATTTCCAGGTTGACTCTTTATCCACTGCACCACCACAGGTCAGGCCCTGGGCTATTTTAGGCATAACTCCAAGCTGTCTCAGCAATGATGGCACCAGGAGCTCAGAGATGATGGAGAGTAATGCCTGGGTTTGCAAGAAGAGTCAGAAACCTCAGGCTCATTGTTCACTTGTCTATCTCCTTCCCAACCAGTCAGCAAGCACTCTTGGTTTGATCTCCTGAATTTCTCTCCTCCATCCTCCATCTCCATCATCATCATCAAAACCCTTTGTCCAAACGACGAGCATCTCTCATTGGCTTCCTTGTATCCACTCTGGCCCCCCCAATTCCATTCTAGCAGCCAGAGTGATTCTTATAAAAGATATGACTTCTGAATTAAGTTTAAAATCTTAACTCCTGATGTAGGGTCACACGGTCCTCTGTGACCTCCATTCGCCTGTCCTCCAGCTTCCACTCCAAGCACCCCCACAAATAGTCTTTAGTTCACGCTGAGAACACACCGAAGTCTCTGGCCCCAGTGTCTACATACAGGGCACTAGCCTGGGACCTCACTTCCTCCTGACTTCACTTAGCTAATTACTGTTCATTCTACTGGGAGAGGTTGAATGCCACTTAGAGATGCTTCCCCTAACCTCCAAATCTCATTTAGATTTTCCCACATCATCTTAGCACCTATCACAAGCTTGTCGGGTAGGTGATAGAGAAATGGATAGAGTGGTATCAGCACATGGGTCTTCCATTAGACTGGAGGCTCCAGAGATGAGCAAAGATGCCTTTTTGTCCATCACTCTGTTCCCAGTATCCAGTACCGTGCCTGAGACATAATCAAGATTCTCAATAAATACTTTTCAAGTAAATGAACGAAGGTTCAGATAAACTTCTCCAGCTGCACACTAAGACAGATGCAGTGTGAGGAGGAAGATATGCTGTCAAATGTCACACTGCAGCACGTGTGCATAGAGACAGCACTTCTATCACCTGTCCCCTGCCAATGTCAAGGGGTGCTTACAGAAGACAAAGTTTCTGTTCTCAAGGGTCTGCTTTGAAATGTATTGGATTGAACTTGTTCATGTGTCCCATTTCCTGTTTAATACCAAACCCATTGTTGGAGGAGTATCAAAATATATCCCAGGATACATATAAAATTTGTGAGTTTTATGTTCAAAACACTAAAATTTCTGCCCAACGTTGTTCATTTTTCTGGGTCTTTTTCTTCATAGTATATCTGAAAAAAAAATCCCCTTTCCCCCTCCTAGTAGCAAGCATGCTGGTTGTTTCTTTGGGTATATACAGCGCCAACAATTGTGGATGCCATGATGCTTCTCCCATAAGGCTCTGGACCTGGGCAGGAGTGATTTGCATTCTTATCTGAATGCTGGGCTGGTTCAGAGCAAGGGCGGTATAGACAAGAAGACAAGGGAAGGTGTCATGAAATAGAAGTGAGTTAACTGTGTAGCGATCATGTGAGGCTGAACTCAGGCTCACAGAAGGTGGTTCCTGGCCGGGTCAGCCCTGTGCTTTAGAGGTTCTATGGCACCATTCAAAGCAAAATTTCCCCAAGTTAATCCCATACTATCTTGGTACTCCACCAAAAGTGCTCCTGAGGTCAAACAGGGTCAGGAACCTGTTGGTTCTTACAGTGTTTCTAATATGAATTGTGATCTCCAAAAGGGAGCTATATTACACTGTGTCCCAAACTTCATTGCAAAGCATGCTCTCTCTCTCTCTCTCTCTCTTTCTCTCTCTCTCTCTTCTCTCCCTTTGGAAATGCTGATTTTAGGCCTGATAGAGATTCACCCAATGTGGTGAGTCCCCAGAAATGTTTTCAGGTATGTGGTAACAGCCTCTGTTCTGATATAGACTGCTTTTTTTTTTTTTTTTTTTTTAATTTTTCCGAAGCTGGAAACGGGGAGGCAGTCAGACAGACTCCCTCCCACTTGCACCCGACGGGGATCCACCCGGCACGCCCACCAGGGGGCAATGCTCTGCCCGTCTGGGGTGCCGCTCTGTTGCATCCAGAGCCAGTCCAGCACTTGAGGCAGAGGCCACAGAGCCATCCCCAGCACCCGGGCCATCTTTGCTCCAATGGAGCCTCGGCTGCAGGAGGGGAAGAGAGAGACAGAGAGGAAGGAGAGGGGGAGGGGTGGAGAAGCAGATGGGCGCTTCTCCTGTGTGCCCTGGCCGGGAATCGAACCTGGGACTCCTGCACGCCAGGCCGATGCTCTACCACAGAGCCAACCGGCCAGGGCTAGACTGTTTTAAAAGCAGAAAAAAATAATAATCCAGGCCATGGGCCTTGAGGCCTTTATATCCAGCTGATTAGCTCCCTGAATGGGTCCTACTAGCTCTCCAGAGCGGACATTATTTCTTCTCAAGACAGAAGTGACAACAAAGCAGATTATAATTCAGAAGCAGTAAATAATGACACTATAAAAATGATAGATTCTTCTTTGGCACAGGGTGAAGAGGTGAATACTCATTTCTAAAGCATTATTAGCCATATAATGGATACTTTTAGTACTTGACATAAACTGAGAACAGCCATGACACTTCCACGACTGGGCTAAGCCTTGCTGTGGCTGAGTGAGTTCTCAGGGACCTATTAAAGACCACTGTGCTTTCAAAGATGTTCAGTGGGGGGGGGGGGGGGGGTATCGCCTAAAACAATTAGTCTCTGACCTTAAATAAATTTCCACCTTTGAATCAGCAAACCAGATCCAACGGAGGTTGCAGACTGGAGATACTTACACTGGAAACCCATCAGAAATGTGTACACGTAGGGATAGCAGATACATATAGATACATGTGCCTATACATAGATAAAGACGGTCATTACTGACTCATTAGTAGATGTTATGAAATTCAGTGAATAAAATTTAAAATAAGAAATTAGGGCCTGACCAGGTGGTGGTGCAGTGGATGGAGCATCAGACTGGGATGCGGAGGACCCAGGTTCGAGACCCCAAGGCCACCAGCTTGAGCAGTGGCTCATCTGGCTTGAGCGAAAAGCTCACCAGCTTGGACCCATGGTTGCTGGTTCGAGCAAGGGGTTCCTCGGTCTGCTGAAGGCCGCTGTCAAGGCACATATGAGAAAGCAATCAATGGACAACTAAGGTGTCACAACTAAAGAAATTAGGAAAATGAGAGCATGAGGCAGCAATTTCCATTTTCTTTGTTTTTCTATCCTCCATTTTATAATTGCAGTCACCAAAAAGCATCAGCTCATCAAACACACACACACACACATACACACACACTCCTGAAGACTTCCCAAGAGGCATTTCTCGTCCTGGCTCAGCTACAGGCTAACAGAGCGGCTCATAGTGAGCAGGTCTTAGCAGTGGGGGCAGGGGGAGGAGAGAAGGAAGAACCGGCGGGTGGAAGTGAGCGGGCAGTGGGGAGCGGAGACCTGCTGGGTGGCTGAGAGAGCCTCCGCCGCAGGGAGGCAGCGGAGGAGAGGAGCACAACCATCTACTGGTGAGACGGCAGGTTCTGAAAGGTTAAAGGGCTCGCCCTTGATAACCTAGCTTGTGTCAGAGTGAAGATTCGTACCCAGTTCATATTTTCCACTTCAAATCAGATCAGAGGCCACCACAATGCCAGCGTAAGGGACGAGTAGGCTAAAGGCCCTCCCATCATCCTTTAGTGATAAAAAGCCTAAGTGACTTCCAAAGCCTCTTTCTAGCCTACATTATCTTGTATCTGAGGCTGTGGTTCTCCAATTTCGGAGTGCATTGCCTGGAGGGCTTACTCAAACCCAGCTTGGGACCATCCTGAGAATTTGCATCTCTGATAAAGTCCCCGGTGCTGCTGCTGATGCTGGTTGGGACCACATTTTGAGAACCGCTGTGCCCCGACCAGCTCAGCCGTGGGCGTGCACGAAAGTAAGGCGCTGCAGGACTTAAGAAAAATCACACAAACAAGACGCAACATACAGAAAGGATGGGTACAGGGGACTCCCAGCCTCTAGGACTGAGAGCCACATCTCTGCAGCCTTGTCGTATTTATTGGTCTCTTTGCTCCTCCAGCAAATTAGCAGAGCGTGGGTCAAACTAGTCTACAATGGATTCAGGTGCAGAGAAAGATGCCCCCAGGCATGTGGGAAAATGGCTATCCGGATCAGGGATCAGCCGCTTCCTATAAACAATCACAGTAGTGCTTGCCGGGGCAGCGTTCTGCGTTCTGCCCCCGCAGGACTCGGCCTTCCGAAGTCCACACCAAAGACTCCTCTCAAGGCTACAGTTGAATCTCTCAGCCATTTTCTCACACCGCTGGTCTGAGCATCACCCAAGGACCGCACTCAAAATCAATGCTTTCCTCGTCCCTGATGGGCAGCACCTGGCGCCGGACTCACAGAGCGTCTTTGTCCTGTCTTGACCATGGTTGGCAGCTCTAGCTCCCTCCGCAACAAGACTATAAATTCCTGGACGGTAGGGGCCACACTTCACTCATGCGTGTGCCCTCCAGAGTGCCATGCACAGCTCATCTTAGTTAGCAGTTGTTTCGAGAATGTGGAATAAAATCCGGGAAAGTGATCGGAGAAATATGTTCATTATATAAATAATGCACGTATTAACCTTTCTAGAGATTTCTATGGTTTGCTCATCGATGGCAATACCTTAAGACCAAATGAATGTCTTTGTAATGATATCCATTCGGTGCCGTAGCCATGCTGAGATATCGTGTGGACCAACACCTGCCCACCAACAGGATGGCTTCTCCTGGTCTTCCCGTTCCTCCCGCTCCTCGGGACAGCTTTGCATATACCTTCCCAACCTCCGGTGGCCAGGAGTTTCAAGCTGGGCTAATCTGGACACATAATCATCATTTCCTGAACATGGAATATGTTTTTATTTTTTATTCTGATTACGGAATATGAAACATTACAAAAGGAAGGCTCATTAATGATTCACATGAACTCGCCCAAACATAAAGTACGAGATGAGTGCATCTCCCCATTCTCATTACCCCATCTGATATATTTAAGGGGAAAACCCTTTCTGCCTCCAGCATTGTTAGGGAAATATGGAGCAACAAACAGCTTAAGATGGGGCCAAGTGCGGTTTCCCAACACCTTGAGGGATTACCACTCTTTCTCACGAGTCAACACCAGCTACTGCCGGTAGGTGGCAGCAACGGTCTACGTAAAACGGGTTTCGGCTTCACCAGAAGGCGGGGGGAGGGGGAGGCGGAGCAAGGCATCCTCTTTGTTTACGCTGAAACCTGGCTCCTCACCTGCTTGGGGACTCAAATCCTCCTCCGATCAGTATACAGCAGTCTCGGAGCAAATGTGTTAAAATCCAGAGTTATGAAAAGCTGCGTCCGATGCAAATCAGAGAGTGGGCTCTCGTGAGGAGAGCAGTTTGGCGAGGGGAACCTGACCCTCGGCAATTTGTCCAGCAATGTCCAGGTTTCATCAATTAGCAGGAACTGGTCAGCTCAAGTGGAAATTTTTTATTGGCTCCCGGTGATGTCACACGAGGCCGGGGGAACTGGTTTTCTACGTGTGGGGCTTCTTTATTCCCTAAAACATCTTCTAGAAAAAAGCCCCGGGGCTTCCACCCCCGCGGAGAGAGGGCCTCCAGTTGTAACCGGATACTAAGCCTTTCCCAAACACTCTTTACAAACAACCCCCACCCCCACCCCAGGAAATAGAAGTGTAAACTGGGCGCAAGGGCAATCCGGTCTGCAGCGGGGCTCCCTGCCTGGGGATTTTCAAAGGTCCCCAGGTGGTTCCAACGTGCAGCTCCGAGTGGGAAGCACTGTGAGGTGTGCGGCCTTTGCTCTGTGCTAATGAGCTCCTCTCGCCCACTGACGACAGGCACACCTCATTTTATCGTCCTTTGCTTTAGTGTGCTCCCAGGGGCTGGCGTTTTTCACGACACCGAAGGCACAGCCCTCCCCACAGCAGGAAGGTTATGACTTGCTCTACTGCGATCCCGGCTTGAATGTGGCGCTCTGGCACCAAACCAGCCATGCCTCTGAGTTCTGCCTGTAGTGTAGGGTTACTTCTGCCTGAGCAAATTTAAAATAAAATCCAAAACTCAGTAAGGAAAAGTTGGCACAGGGTCTGAGGGTTAGAACGAACCTGATTAAAATGGAATGTAAAGCAAAGTTTTACATTTTGTTTTACCAAGACAGGTTTCTCTGTCTCTCTTGAATTGCCACCACTTACCAGCTTCCGTTTCCTTTATCCGTTCTGAGTGAAGCACTGGTATTTGCTGCCCCTCAAATACCGCCAGGTTGTCTCAAAGGGTGCCGTATGGGACTTTGACTTTGAGTGACCTGGCAATTTGTCGGCATCAAATCCCTTGAAACCGCCGCAGTTGACAGCGGAGAATTGACTGTTACGCTGCCTAACCTCTGGAGTGGAAGGCTTCAAACACAATTCGGGTCAAGTTTTAAGGCTTGTTTAAAAGCTAACACCAGAGACAACAATGTAGGCGGTGACTGCGGGGAGCCCTGTGAAACCTCGTTTCCACCGCCCCCAAATGGCCATCTACCACCTTAACAATGAGGCTTCCATTTCTGAACGTGCTGTAGGTCCCACAGTTCTTGCGAACAGCTGGACGAACAGCTGGACGGACAAACCTGCTCTGGGGCAGGCAGAGCGGCAGACGGGGCGTGGTTGGGAGGGGGCGCAGAGGCACCCTCGCTCTTTCTAGGCCTTGCAGTGTTTGGCAACCTGGCCTTGCCACGCTCACAGCGTGATCTTAAGCAGGTTGATCACTGTCTCTGAGCTTCAGTTTGCTCCTCTCTACTCTAAAGGAAGAATAACCATTTCAAGTGTCTTTTCATAAATAGGATAAAATTGTGATGTGCTGATAAATGTTTAAAAACTGGGGTTTTTTTTGGGGGGGGAGGCGGGACACCTTCATTTGAGGTGTATGCCAATTTCCGTGGTATAGATACTCCGACCATCGCTGGCTTCAAACCAATGTGGAGGCATTGAACGTGGCATTGGGGACAGACGTGCCCCATCTGGGTTAAAACATCCTGTGTACATACAATGTAGCGGGTACTCACAAAAGGTTATACCCACATGGTCTCTTCCCCCAATAAGAACATTTATGTTGACAGAGGGCTTTACCGTTTTTAAGCCTTTTACATCCTCTCGTGCAATTTTCAGGGCAACATTGTGAGGTGGGTGGGATGGGTATTATTTCTATTTTCCAGATGAGGAGCCTCAGGCTCGGAGAGACTGGAACAAACTACATAAGGCCATGCAGTGAGTAATCTGTAAACTGGGGTAGCCAGCAGAATAATGCCCCCTGCAAAGACTCCACAACCTCTCCCACCCCGGGAACCTGGGAATAGGCAGCTTACACAGCACAAGGTTGAAACTAAGGTTGCTAAGTGAGTCTTCCCTCAAGGTGGGGAGAGTCCTGAGCCATCCAGGTGGGGCCGGCGTAATCACAGGGTCCTTGCACATGGGAGAGGGAGGCAAGAGAGGGGACCCAGAGGGAACGGTAGGTCCAGGGAAGGGTCAAGGACATGCAGCACGGCTGGCTTTAAACGAGGGGGGAGGGTCCCAAGCCAAGGAAGGTGGACGGGTTCTAGAAGCGGCAAAGGGCAAGAAAGCACATCCTTCCCTGGAGCCTCTGGAAAGGGGCGCAGCCCTCCTGGACCTTGAGTTCGGCCCAGTGAGACTTGCCCCCTGCGTGGGGCTTCTGACCTCCAGAACTGTAAGGTGATACGGTGATGTCACACAGGCTGCTACCTTTGCGGGAATTGTTACAGCAGGGACAGCGAAGTAGTACAAGGGGTCTGGCTTTTCTCAGTCCTTGGGTCACAGCTCAAATTCCACCTCCTGGAGGAGCCTCTTTTTTCCCCCCTGCTCTTTCTAGGCCTTCGTTTTTTCCCCTGAGTTGCCATAAAACCTGGCTTTTAACATTTACCATATGGTTGTAATTCTTGGTGTTCCTGTCAGCGTTCTCCCTAATCCCTACGGGCAAGGTAGCATTCTGTCACTTCGCATTGCCTTCTGCCAGCACGGCTCCTGCCCCAGAACCAGAGCGATAACTGGGCCCAGAACGTGTGAATGAACCACCGAATGAATGAAGGAAGGAAGGAAGGAGGGCTCGATTCTGACATTTGCGACAGCACCGCCCTCATCACTGCCTGCAGCGGCGCTGTCTGTGCTGCAGGGTCATTAAGAGCACGTCTTAGGCTGGAGTTACCCACCCCCTTCCTACAGTGCAATCTGCCTTTCATGCCGCCGGCCCCCACGAGCAGCCTTCCCGGGACCAGCGTGTAGCTGTCAGCCCCTTTAAGAGAGGAAGGGGGTTCTGGCTCGAGACTGAAGAGAAGCGGGCGTGATGAATGGGCTCCAGGAACCGAGACTCGGATGCTGCCATCTTTGTTTCACCAAAGCCCGTAATTGGATTTGGGCCTCTAGGCCAGTCATTTGTTTCCTCTGTCCTCATTCATCAAATGTGAGGAACACCAGCTCTGCTCTGCTTGCTCGCAAGGCTTCTGAAAGGGAAAGGACAGCTGTGGGGACGGTCCGGGTCTGGCCACCGCCACGTAGCTGCAGCGCTGGGAGCAGATGTGGTCACGTGCCCAGAGCAGCCCGGGCTGCGGAGGCAAGTTCACGTTCACACGGGAAGTGAAAGTGAATCGTCAGTTCTGTCATGGGACAGCCTGGGGCCCTGATCACACTACTGAGCCTCTGCTTCTGCTTCCTCTGCGTGAGACCGGCAAGGACTCCGCCCGCTCACCGGGCACTTTCAACAGCCCGCTCCTTTGAGCCCTACGCCGTCCCAGTTTACAGGGCTGCAGCTTGCTGGTCAAAACCGGGACTGCCCGCAACCTGCAAACCCAGGGCTCTCCCTCAAAAATGACCAGAACTCCACGTGGCAGAGCAAAGCCCTGCCCACGCCAGGGCCCTCCTCAGTGGGGCCCCCATGAGGCCGGCCCTGGCAGTGTGGCTCCGCAGCCCGTGCCTTCACACCAGTGTACGGCGTCTGTCTCCCAAGGGTGTCCTAACGTGGGAAGGGAGACTGACGTTCTTCGCAGAGGGGACAGCTTGACTGGTCTGGAAGTAGAAGCATGGAGGAGAACATGCATAAGGAATGATAACCCTGTGGCTACAGCTTTGTTTACGTGGCGGAAGCAGGATGCTGGTAGACAGTTCTGGTTCTGGGCCGTGGCACTCGGAAGGCTGAGCAGAGGCCTCAGGCTTTCTGCAGCTGCTGGTGCAGTGCGGAGAGCAGGAAGGTGAAGCAGGTGATGACACAGGTCAGGGCAGTAACTAAGGGGCAGTGCGGAGCAGAGCAGACAGGGCAGGCGCACCCCTGGGGGCCCTTAGCAACCCTGCAGGGAGGGGCCCAGAGCTGAGCGCCCGAGAGGGGGCGGGGCGAGGGGCACTGGCAACTCTGGAGTCAGGCAGCTGATGAGTTTGGGTTACAACTCGGACAAGAAAAAAAATGATTTAACATGCTAAAGAAAAACGCAGCTGTTACTGGCTATAAACTCAATCATTTCTCTGTTTGGGGCTCCCCCACCCCCCAAACATTTGCATTTCAGTTTTTAGAAGCATTATCAGTTCTTTGATTATATTCCTTGCATATAATTATGTCATAATAATGATAAATTTCAGAGGAAACAAACTATGCAATTAAAACAAAACCAACCCAGATAAAGAAAAATACCCGATTCTTCTCACAAACTTGGTAGGGGCCAGAGGAGTGGATACCCCCACCCTGATCGCCTGGGTTCCAAGCCCAGCTCCACCCACTAGCAAGGGGCTCTGGATGAGTTAGGTGGCCTGGTTCCCATCTATAAAGTGGGGGTAACAACACTAGCTCCCACCTCACTCCCGCGCGGCACTTTGTTCTGAAGATGGCAGAGGAGCCCTCTGACTAGCCCCCGGCATGCAACAAGTAGGTTGTAAGTGTCACTTGTCATCATGCTCCCTGGATTTTCTATAATGAGCCTGAATGACATCTACATAAAGCTATCATATTATCATCATTAGTATGTATTTGTCCCCAATGGGGAACGAAGGTGCCACCTGTTGAGACTACGGCCATGAGCTTGGTGAAGCCTCGCCCCGGTCCTGGAGGCCTGGACAGAAGGACCTGTAGGTTCTTGCTCTCGCACGGGCCCCTGCTGAGCAGTGTCTGATGGGAAACGAGTTGAGCGAGGCCGCAGGCAAGAGAGGAAGCAGACCCGTGTCCGCTCCTGTCTTGGAAGAGGAGCTTCCCAGAATGACAACGATCTCCCTGCCCCTCACAGCTCAGGGTCGGGGCCCCGCTGCCCCAGGGTGATTCTGGGGCAGGCATCGAACAAGCAGTGCTGATTCAGGCCCCTGCTCCGAGCACCGGAGGCGCACAGAGGAAAGAGCTCGAGGCCCACCGCGAGGAGGCCCGGCCTGGCTGGGACAGAAGACAGGGAACAAACAGAGGGGAACAGCGGGGACAAGCGTCACAACAGAAAGGCTTTCTGCATTCTGCCTCAGGAAGTCAGTGGCAGTGGGCCACCATTTAAGTGCAATCTGTAAAATGGCTGAGAGACAAGGAACTTTCCAGGGCGATGGCAATATTCTGTATGATGATTAGGATGGCGGTTGCCTTTGTCTACATGTTGTCAACACTCACAGGATGTAACTTACAATGAATGCATGTCACTTTATGTAAATTGAACTCTAACCAAGGTGACTGTAAAGAGAGTGTACAAGGGCAAGTGCCATGTTATGATGTCAGCACATGTTATGCTTTCTTTTACAGTTCGGACTCACAAGGAATAAGACGCATCAGATGAACGTAGTCCGAGCAGAGGAAGCTCAGAAGCGGGATCAGCCCCGAGAAACTGCTCCACTGCATATTTCTTGAGCTCCAAAAGCCACAGCTCAGCAGATAAAGCTAGAAAGCTACCAAAGCCTTTTTCCCATCCGTACCATCCCCACCCCTGCACGTCTACTGTTTCCTTCATGATCAAGGACACGAGAGGAGTCAGTCTCAGAGCTTATCCATCATAAAGGACATCTGGTTCTTGAAGGCATTCCTCCAAGAATGCTGCGTACTTGCATTCAAGTGACCCCAGGTCAGTCTCCCGTTGTGGTTAACACACTCCAAGATCTCTTGTCTCCAAGTAAGCCCCGCTCTGCAGTTAGCTACCGTTCATTTGTGCAGGGTCTTTCCCTTCAGGCCCACCGCCTGGCGCTCAGTGGACCCGCAGTAATTCTCTGTGGCATGCAGCCATCCGAGCACAGGGCCTGAGAACGCTGGATGAAGCTTCATGTGTCGCCAGGAGCCTCTCTGCTCCAGGTTCTGAATCCAGTGTGTGGCCAGCCTGTGCAGGGGAAGAGCCTCCCCTCAAGTGACCATGTCAGGGAGTTTTGGGACTTCAGGGTTGGTTTCTTGCTCACTTGTCTTGACCGGGCTCTCCTGATCTGAACACAGGCTTGAACGGCGAACCAGCCCACGTCCCATGGACCTGTTCATCATGTCGGTGGCTCCATCTGCTCCCGGAGTTCTGTCTCCCGTCTCCACTGGGCTGTGCCCTGAGCCACCTGTCCCAAGACTGAGCCTCTCTTCTGAACCTCTCCCTCCTGTCTTCATACCTCTCTCCCTCCCTCTCTCTCCTGTGCTGTCTTCCCCCTCCTTCTCTCTCCTGTGCCTGAGGACCTGTGGGGGCAGGGCTAGCAGGAGCCCCTGGGGGGGACAATGAGACGTGTGTGTGTGTGTGTGCGCGCGCGCGCGCGCGCGCAAAAGTAGTGATCAAGTGCAAAGGTCCGAGTTTCCTCCTCGAGGAAGATAAAACACTGGTACTCAGTTAAATTGCAATTTCAGATAAATAAATGAACACTTTAAAAATGTAAGCATATCTCATATATTGCATGGGATAACCTATATTCACAAACTATTCTTTATCCGAAATTCAGTTTAACTAGGCGTTCTGCACTTCGATTGGCTAAATCTAGCGACCCTCCTGGGGTGTGACTGGGATGGTGGGAGAAGGGAGCGAGACAGCACTGCTTTAAACTGGTCACGGACTGCCAGGGAGACCAGCAGGGCCCCCAGAGTCAATGCGGTACTGGCAGAAATCATGGTGCTGAAGGGCAGTGCCTGAGGCTGTCCTGCTCGGCTTCCGGCTTCCGGGGAGGTGATGAGCCCCTGCTTTAGAGGAACCGGTGGGCAGCAGGCAGAAGGGAACAGGGCTGCGAATATGCCCCAGGCCCTCCGCCCCACCCTCTCCACCAACTCCTTCTCACCTCCCACACTCTGAGGCCACACAAGGTAGCCAGGTGGGAGTGGCCAGGGATCACGGCATGGATGAGAGGCTGAGAAGGGAGGCAAGATGCCGCTCCTGCCCCCACCCCCAGCCTCACCTGTTTATCCAGGCTTTTCCCATCGGCCACCCACGTGGCTTCCTCCCTTGTCAGAACCCCACTGCGGGCCTCCTCTGGCCCTTAACTCTCAAGGTAGGAGGTAGGCGGAGGAGAAGTCAGTGGAAAGTTACTTTCAAATAAACGGATGGGAGGATGATGAAACCCCAGGAAACCACAGCTCCTCCTCTGCTGGGGCCCGGGGCCAGAAGGCAGCCCGCTAGGCTTGGGACCCATTTCTGGCCTCCCTGTGCACCCAGCGACCACAGGCAGCTCACTTACCATGTGTCTCATTTCTTTACTTACAGATGGGACGCCAGCTGCCCTATTATGCCCTTATGGGGCTGTCAGGAGGCAGGAATGAGCTGGCAGATGCAAAATAATGGCAACATTTTTAAATGAAGCATCTGTAAAATACTTCTATAGTGGTTCAACCTGGCTACAGGTGCCTCTATTTAAAGAAATCCAATCCGTGAATATTCAGACCCATACACACATCATTATATGATTCCAAAACCAGTTTCCCCACATCACTGAAAATACGATTCAATTCACCAAAATGTGATGTGCTCACATTTTACAGGAAAACCTCCAAGGTATAGCTGCTTAATTAAGGATGGCTCTTAACTGGGCCTGCAGTGGGCTGGCTGACTGTAAAATCTGCGTGCCTCCATTGCAGTCTAGGAAAAAGACCTGCTGTGACCTGTCTACAGTCAGTTTGATTTAGAATTATAGGAGCCACAGTCTTGACAATAACCTGCCTCCTGTGCCCCTTTAAGAACACGAGTTCCTTCCATTGCAGGCAAGCAGGAAGTGCGGCTACAGGGGCTTGGCTGTATGTTTCGCTTCCTTTCAAAGGTGCTTTCTTACTAAAGAAACCCCAGGGCCTATGCTAAGGCAAACTCAGCTGCCTATGTGTTGGTTTTATGAAATTTCTTGAGCAGGAAAATATACAAATAATATATATCTTTTATATTTTTAATAGACTGTTTTTTGGAGCAGTTTTAGGCTCACAGCAGCAAATCGAAGGGGAAGGCAGAACGATTTCCCATAGGCCCCCTGCCCCCACATGCATAGCCCCCCCCCATTATCAACACAAACAGTATTTGTTAAATATATAACAGATAAAAGTAAAACAACGATATTTAAAATATTTTAAAATATAAAAGTAATTTATGCTTTCGGTAAAATCTAATTGTAGATTTTCCATTCCTCTTCCCCAGAGGTCACCTCTGTTAATAGTTCTTAAAACTCCCTTCTAGAAATTGTCTCTACACATCTCACTTTTTTTACAGAGATAGAGAGAGAATCAGAGAGAGGGACAGACAGGGACACACAGACAGGAAGGGAGAGAGATGAGAAGTATCAATTCTTTGTTGCGGCACCTTAGTTGTTCATTGATTGCTTTCTCATATGTGCCTTGACCGGGGGGCTATAGCAGACCGAGTAACCCCTTGTTTGAGCCAGCGACCTTGGGTCCAAGCTGGTGAGCTTTGCTCAAACCAGATGAGCTGCGCTCAAGCTGGCGACCTTGGGGTCTCAAACCTGGGTCCTCCACATCCCAGTCCGATGCTCTATCGACTGTGCCACCACCGCCTGGTCAGGCCACATCTCACTTTTTATGGATGGCCTTCCATGGCATCATGAATAAATCTGCATGGTTTTCCATTGTTTGGGTATTCTACCATGTTCTTAAATATCTCCTAATTAATATACAGTTAGGTGGACTCTAACTTTTCCTCTTCCCTGCAGTGCTTGGGGGGAAAGCTATATATGTATGTGGGTATAGACACACATCTTCGTGTAAGTGTGAGGGGTTCAGGACAGGCCTCCCCATGATCTGAGTGGAAGCAATAGACCCCTTGAGGGTTCATGAGAAACTTTTCCTTTTTCCTTAAAGAATTTAACTTAGGGGCCCTGGCCCTGGCTTGGTAGCTCATTTGATTAGAGCATCATCCGGATATGCCAAGGTCATGGGTTCAATTCCTGGCCAGGGCACATACAAGTAACAACCAATGAATGCATAAGCAGAACAGCATGCTTCTCTCTCTCAAATCAATAAATGATATTTTAAAAAATTAGAAGCCTTGCCAATAAGTTATCATTAAAAATAATTTTTTTATGACCTAGCTATATGGCAGGACAAACTTCTGTATAAGCACCGCGCGCTAACCGACTGCGCCACTGGAGCTCCTGGACAAACTTCTAATTACTGAGCAGCTGCTCTTCTTGTCACCCTGCGATGACCTGCCTCCCTTTCGGAGTCCCAGGCGCCTTAGCTCAGAGCGCCATGGAGAGCTGAGTTTCCCTGTCTCTGCTCCTCTCGTGTGTGGGGAATCTGCCTCTCCCAGATATGATCCCAGAATCTTCCAGATTCTCATATGTGTATATGGAATTGATTATTTTCTCTTCTTAATCTGTCTTATGCAGATTTAATTATTAAACTAACTGAAAGAACCCAGGAGTATAGAGGAAAGTTTCTTCCTTCCCGACAGTGTCCAATATGGCCACAGAAAACAATTCTAACAGTGGAACCACGGGATCAGATTGGAAATGCTATTTTAGTTTTAGTTTTGTTTTGTTTTAAATTTTTCCATTGATTTGAGAGAGAGAGAGAGAGAGAGAGAGAGAGAAGCATCAACTCATTGTTTCATTTAGTTCCATTTAGTTGTGCACGCATTGGTTGCTTCCCATATGGGCCCTGACGGGGAATCCAACCCACGACCTCAGTGTACTGGGATGACGCTTTACCCATTGGTCCCCCTGGCCAGGGTCTAGAGAGCCACTGCTACCTCTGAAAGGTCTCTGCCAATTTACATTTCCAATAAGGGCATGGGAGAGCTGCTTCCATGTTTCTTTCCCTGCATTCCGGACACCCTCAGACATTACTCAACCTTATTGTTATTGGTCTGAAAGGGCAGCATAAAAAATTAAGGATTTTTCTATTTTTTATTTTTTGTGAATTGGTTCTTTTATTGTCATATGCTGCTCTTCTTTATCCCTGGTATTATTTCTTCCTCTGAAGCATACATTTTGTGATCTCCGTGTAGCCAGTCTGGCTGTGTTCTGGTATTTGCGTGATTTCATGGTCTCCCCACCCCCCCTTTTTTTATTTGAATAAGGTCTGTAGTGTGTTTATATTATGTGTGTTTATATTTAATGTAAATTTCTTATAGACACTGCATATCAGTTTTTTAAATCCAAGATGACAATTTCTGCTTTTAATTGAAGTAATTAGATAATTTACATCTATTAAGATCTTATTGAAGTGAATGAAGTTAAATTCACCACTATGCCCACTGTATTTTGTTGATTTTATTGATTCTTTCCATTTTTTTTTATCTGTTGGAATGTAAGTGAGACCTGGGGCTTGCTTTGGAGAAATCGAACTTGGAAAATGTGAGGGGATGTGAGGTTCTTGGTTACATTTTATGTTATGAGATTGTCTTATTAGAAATTCTTGTTAGTCTCTCTTTCTCCTTTCTTCTTTTTCTCCTCCTCCTTCTTCTTCTCTTCCTGTCTTTACTTCTCCATCTTTCTGCCTGTCTCTTTCTCTCCATTTCTGGCTTTGAAGAAGCACAATGACATCAGGAATAGAGCTACAAGGAAATGAATTCTTCCCCTAGCCTGAGTAGTGTCTCCTGGAGCTGGTCCTTGCCCGGCCAGACCAGCAGACGAGAACACAGCCTGTCCAGCATCTGGCTCGCACACCTGCAGATGACCCAGCTGTGCCGTGCCCAAACTCCTATATCATGGCAACTGAGAGGTGCTATGGAATTGTGCATAGATTTAAACTGACACATTTCTAATAATTTGTTGTGCTGCTGAAAAACCTAATTCATCTGTTAAGGGACTTTAAAAAAAGATTCCACCACTACTGAGTGCTATGGTCTGAATATTTGTTATCTCCCACAAATTCATATGTTGAAATCCTAACCCCCCATGAGATGGTATTAGGAGATGGGACCTTTGAGAAGCAAGAAGTTCATGAGGGCAGAGCCTTCACAAATGGGATTAGTGCCGCTATATGGGGCCCTACAGAGCTCCCTTGCCCTTCGAGCACATGACCTGGAAGAGGTTCCCTCAGCGGATGGCGCTGGCACCCTGATCTCAGACATCCACCCTCCAGAACTGGGAGAAGGAAATGTCTGTTGTTTGTAAGCTGCCCCGTCTGCGGTGTCCCTGAGCTAAGAGCTCTTTGTAAACACAGCTGAAATATTCTCATCATGTAAGGAATAGAGATCCATTGACGAGCACATCTCAAAAGCAACAGTTTCACAGTGGAGAAAACTGGCCGATATAATACCTAAACCAAATGCTCAGTCTCTCCAATAGTGAAACAGACCAGCATCATGTGCCTCCTGATGTGAGGCTCCCAGAGGTCCCAGCGGCCCATGTGTAGTATTCCTGCCCAAAAGATAAAGCTCAGATCTAGTCATGAGGAGATATCAGTCAAACCCAGGAGTTGGGAACCTTTTTGGCTGAGAGAGCCATGAACGCCACATATTTTAAAATGTAATTCTGCAAGAGCCATACAACGACCTGTGTACATTACGCATTATCCAATAAAAATTTGGTGTTGTCCCGGAAGACAGCTATGATTGGCTCCAGCCACCCACAACCATGAACATGAGCAGTAGGAAATGAATGGATTGTAATACATGAGAATGTTTTATATTTTTAACGTTATTATTTTTTTATTAAAGATTTGTCTGCGAGCCAGATGCAGCCATCCAAAGAGCCACACCTGGCTTGCAAGCCATAAGTTTCCGACCCCTGGTCAAACCTAAATCAAGGGAAACTACAAAACAACTGGCCTGCTGTGTTAAAATACATACATGGATACATATATGAAGGGAAAGACCCTGCACAAATATTAACGATAGCTAACTGCAGAGCGGGGCTTACTTGGAGACAAGAGATCTTGGAGTGTGTTAACCACAACGGGAGACTGGCCTGGGGTCACTTGAATGCAAGTACACAGCATTCTTGGAGGAATGCCTTCAAGAACCAGATGTCCTTTATGATGGATAAGCTCTGAGACTCTGACTCCTCTCGTGTCCTTGATCATGAAGGAAACAGTAGACGTGCAGGGGTGGGGATGGTACGGATGGGAAAAAGGCTTTGGTAGCTTTCTAGCTTTATCTGCTGAGCTGTGGCTTTTGGAGCTCAAGAAATATGCAGTGGCGCAGTTTCTCGGGGCTGATCCCGCTTCTGAGTTTCAGCCTCTGCTCGGACTACGTTCATCTGATGTGTCTTATTCCTTGCGAGTCCGAACCATAAAAGAAAGCGTGACACATATATTTATATATTAGTGTCACTGAAGACCAAGAGAGGCTGAGGAAGTTCTAAATTAAAAGACACTAATGAGACACAACTAAATGTGATGCATGATCCTGGGTTGGAACCTAATTCAGTAAAATAGTGTTATAAGGACATTATTGGGCTAATAGGCAGCATTTGGATAAAGTCTGTAGGTTAGATAATAGTAATGTAGCAATGTGAAATTTCCTGGTACCGATAATTGTACTGTAACTATGTTAGAGAATGTTTTTGTTCTTAGTAAATGCACACCGAGTATTTGGGAGTAAAAAGATGTCATATTTACAACTGACTCTAGTTTACTGGTTTCTAAACCCTTCCCTCAGATAGATGGGACATCCCAGAGATGTTTGGAGAAAATCCACGGAGTCTATGAACTTAGAAAGGATAAAACTGATCTCCTTATTTCATTAATCTCCAGTGGTCATTAGTATTTCCTCCAGGTATGCATGTAGGCAAGTCTCTTAGCTCAGGCTACTATAACAAAACACCATCGACCAAGAGACTTAAACTACAGGCATTTCTTTCTTGCAGTTCTGGAGGCTGCAGAGCCCCAGATCAAGGGGCTGGCAGACCTGGTCCCTGTGAGAACCCCCTACCTGGCTTTTAGAGAGCCACCTTTGTTTCGACAGATGTTTAGTCCACAAAAGCAAGGAACCTTTATAATATTAGCTCTTTTGATTGTATCAACAACAGTTTTATATCTGTTAACATTTTGCAGATATCTATGCTCTGATCATGGGGTATGAGACCTGCTACTAGATTGGTTATTATATGCATATACTTATATGCATAGAGAAGCGTGTATATTACTACTTCACAATATTGAAAACCCTTTTGGTAACTGTATGGACATAGAAATAATTTATTTAGTGATCCCAGGATTTTTATTTCATGCATTTATATAATTCCAAGAAAGGGTGTATAGCTTCATCAAATTTCCATGGTACAAGGAGTCCAGAACCTGGAATCTCACTTCCTCTCTCCTCCTTATGACCAGACACTGAGGTGTCAGGAGATGGGGTGACTTACTTTTCTTTCTTTTTGTTGCAATTTTTAATGAGGCAAAATACATAGCATTAAATCGGCCATTTTTAAAGTGAAAAATTCCGTGGTGTTTAGTACATTTACAGTGTGTACAACCACCACGTCTATCTAGTTCCTGGTATTCCCATCACCCTGTTGAGTAGCCCCTCCCCTTTCCTCCCTCCCTTCGGCCCTTGGAAGCCTCTCACCTACTGTCTGTCCCTATGGATGTGTCTATTCTGGACATTTCACATAGGTGGAACTGTACAATAGGTGGGCTCTTGTGCCTGCTTCTTTCACTGAGCGTGTGTGCAAGGTGCTCTCGTGTTGTAGCATGCACCCGGACTCCATCCCTTTCTGTGGCTGCACACTATTCCATTGTAAGGACCCTCCACATTTCGTTTGTCCATTCATCCATTAATGGGCATTTGGGTTGTTTGCTCTTTTTGGCTACTAGCATAGTGCCATTATGAAGAAGTGTACACGTATTTGCTTGAATACTAACTTTGATTTTGGGGGGCATATACCCATGAGTGAAATTGCTGGGTCATGTGGTAATTCAATGTTTCACTTTTTGCAGAATATGATTAACTTTTAAATCTTTAGTTGAATCTCTTTGCTAAAGTGAGATTTGGTGATTGTAGTGTCTGTGGATCACAGTTGTCCATCATCTGTACCAGACAATTGGGTCCTGGCTATAAATCGCACAGTATAAAACTGGAGCTCAAGCGTCCTTTTCCTGGTGCTCACATTCACACCGTGTTGGGCCTTTGTGGGAGAGGTGACATCCTCCTCTGCTTGCTTTGGTGGAAATGATGTCTACGGATTCTTCTGGGAAGGAAGGCTCCTGTGAGCGTCGGCATCATGAAAATCCGGAGGAGTGGGCATAGATGCTGGAAAAGGGGTGCTCCTTCAATTCTGATGCACTAGTAAGCTGAGAGCTGCAGGCCCCTCGGGACAGGAGAAAATAATCTGGCAGAAAAGTAGGAAAGGGAACTGGTGTGTGCACCTGGCACAGGCCCCAGGAAAAGGTGGGGACTGCCCAAGGTCACCAGCTCCAAGACCGACGAGGCTCAGACTGAAGTTTAGCAGACGGTCAAGAGACTGAAGCATCCTGTGCACATGCCCACATCTTTCTGCACTTGGGCAGCATTGGTGGGAATGACCAGAGGGGGAGCTAGGCAGAGGATGGGGCACCTGTTAGATGGGCCCATTCCTCGCCCTAGGGAAAACCAGGGGCACTGAGGACACACAGAAAGTGCAGTCAAGAGGGGCAGGACTGTGCTGGCGGGATAGCTAATTTGGTTAGAGCTTCCTCCAGAACCACAGAGGTTGCCAGTTTGAATCCCCATCAGGGCACATACAGGAGCAGATAGATGTTCCTGTCTCTCTCCCTTCCTCTCTCTTGTTTATTTATTTATTTATTTATTTATTCATTTTAGAGAGGAGAGAGACAAAGAGAGGAGAGACAGAGAGAGAGAAGGGGGGGAGGAGCTGGAAGCATCAACTCCCATATATGCCTTGACCAGGCAAGCCCAGGGTTTCGAACCGGCGACCTCAGCATTTCCAGTTTGACGTTTTATCCACTGCGCTACCACAGGTCAGGCCCCTTCCTCTCTCTCTCAAGTCAATATAAAAAGAGGGGCAGGACTGGTTTTATAACTTAGGGACACAGTGCAAAATGAAAACACAGGGCTCTTTGTTCAAAGTTAAGAATTCCAAGATGGCAGTGGCATAGCATTAAGCCAAGTACAGGCCCTTTGTGAGCATGGGGCCTTGTGCGACTGTGCAGGCCGCACCTCCATGAGACCCGCCTCCGAGAGGAGAAAACATCGGGGTCAGTGATCAGTGATGAAGGCTGATTTGGGCCTATGTGAGGTATCCCCTCAAGTCTGGGATTTTGTGGGTTGCCTCCCTGTGCTTCATTTTCCTTACCCTAAAGCCATTAACCATCTTCTGTTGATGATCTGGAAGAACTATATCCTGTTTTTAAAAAGCTCTGGTGTCCAAAGAAGCACTTTAAAATATACTGCTCACAAAAATTAGGTGATATTTCAAAAATGAATATGAAGCGATAAAATATCCCCTAATTTTTGAGAGCCGTGTATATGAACATGTCTTACTTGCTAATGGTAGTTCTGATTCATGATGGAGTAAGAAATTTATCATTTTTAACACAGAAGGCTGCTGGGAGTATGTAGCACCTCCCCTTTCAATAGGTTTTTGACCTATCAAATTTTTTTAAACCATTGTAATATGAATGACTGCTGGGGAAAATATTAAGGTAGTCAAAAGCTTTGTGAAACCACCAATGTTCTAGATAAAGAATTCCCTTTATTGCGAGTGCACTGGGCCATGAAGGAGGCAAAAGTAGCAGACTGATTTTCTGAAATGAAATAATTTGAAAATTGGAGCAGGCAGATTTTTAATTTACATAATCTATGACTACAATAGCTACGTTAAAAAGCTTTAATGATGGAAAAGTTGGGTGATTTATAGAAGAAAAGTCTAAAGGCTTTAGCTTAGGATTCCCGAAAAGTATAATGTTTAAAGGAAGAACTTCTGAGCCAGCCAGCTTGAGTTCAAACCCTTCCTCAGGCTTGTCCTATGTGGTGTTGGCCAACTATTTCATGGCTCCAGGATTCCCACATCTGCAATGGAGAAAAGTAATAGCCTCTCTTACAGGATTATGCCAGGATTTAAGGAAGCCCCTCAGCATATAGTAAGTATTCAAAAAATGTTTACTACTATTAATGCCATTATTTTGATTATGACTGTTGTTATTATTATTATTATTATTCTACAGTCTGGCCCCTGCCTGGCTCTCAATGTTACTTTCTATCACTTTCCCTCATTGTATGCAAGCCCCAAACTAAGCTACTCACCACCCCGTCCCTGCCTGTGCTCCAAGGCTCTCTGCCTTCTTGTTGCTGCTTTAGTTGCGCATAGGCTGAGTAACCACTTGGAGGGGATGTTGGAAAGGCAAATTCAAGCCACAGAAAGGAACTGGGTTAAACGCGATCCCCTTGGAAGTTCCTTTTGGCTCTAAGATTCCGTCAGATCAACAAAGAGGACAGGAAATTTAGCAGCACAACATTTGGCTTTCTCGAGAGTATTCTTTGACTCTTTTCTGCTCTCTGGTCACACTCCGCTCATTTCCAGCACACTAGCAGAGGGCGCCTTCTCTTCCGTGGTGCCGAGCCCAATGCGGCGCCACCACAGGGGAGAGTCGCGGTGAAGACATTTCAGCCGAGTGCAAGGCAGGGACGGCGAGCTGCAATGGAAGGACATTCACAGGCTGGGTGGACAGACCTGGGGGTTTGATCTTCAACAAGTTGTTTAAATTCTCCGAGCAGTTTCTTCAGTAGGAAAGTGGGGATTTAGTCCCCACTAAATAGGGTAAAAATTGAATTACATGTTGTATACAGATCGTCCACCAAATAGCCTTTCCCTCCCTGTCCTTTCCTCTCCCTGCGGTTAAAGGGGGACTTGGGCTGTGTCTTTAAGGGCGTTTAGATAAGCACGTGGAGATTGTGGGGCCGCAGGGGAAAGCAGGTTGCAGGCAGGTGGGGGCAGATGGTAGGAGACCCTGAACCGTGAAGTGCAGACACAGGGACCTGGGCTTCAGAGAGCACACAGCTGGGAGCTGTTCCTCCTTGCCTCCTCTTCTAACCCTCTCCTGGCCAGTGCTCTGGACAAAACGTGATAGGTTAAGATAACAGGACTACAGTCAGAATTCAGACTTCAGTGGTTGTTTCCCCAGCATTAGAAATGGTTACACATCTGTCCCAGGCCCACCCTGAAAAGCACAAGAAAATTCAGTGTTCCCTACCCCTCTTCCTGGTTCCACTGGGTGAGCGCGGGCTTAACAGGGCCACCCTCCGCTGCCCGCTCACTGCGCGCGATGGGAAGCCAGGGCAGGGGGCAGGGGCAGGTAGCCCCTTCACTCGTCTCTCAGGGAGAGCCCTGGCACCCCGAAGCTCTTCTGCACCTCTGTCTTTTCCATTGGGATTGATGCCCCCACCTCCATGGTAGCTGTGCCCAGCACGAGCTAACCACTTATAAATGGTACCTTTTGTGAAGCGGGCATTGTACCTGACATCTGAGTCATTGGTAGCGAAAGGATTTAATGATCTGGAGAGGAAAGTGCAAGGTGGCTAGGGCCCCAGGTTTGGAGTCCAGCGGAGCCGAGGTCAAGGGTCTTCCTCACAGAAGGAAGTCAGCTCAATATAATCCCGTAAGTGTTTATGAAGCAGCTTCTGTGTCATCGCCAGGCCTGTGGGAAGCAAAGCAGCCTGCCTCCCCGTCTGCGACTGTCAGGGGCCTCCCTCAGGGGCCTAGGGGTGAAGACTTATATGTACCTCCCAGTATAAATAATGGGGAGTAGCTAGCGGCCAAGGTATCACCACAGGGCAGCTCGAAGCCTCAGTTCCCCCGTCTGAGGCTTAGGCATGAAAGCCCAAGACAGCTGCAAAGCATCCATTACAATGCCTGACCCCCAGAAGGAAGGCGTCAACCACTGGCAGTTCTTTCTTATTTGCTGAAAACCAGCAGAAAATGTTTTTCCTAGTACTTCATGAGAAATAGTATATATAAAAACATCTTACATTTTTACTGAATGTCCAACACTAAAATATTGTTTATGATTTTTCTCAACTTTTTATTCTAATAATAGTCCTAAGCATTTAGGTCTCCAAACAACCCTGTAAGGTAGGTGCTGAAGTGAGCCTACATTACAGATGAAAAACGTCAGGCACAGACAAATTAATGAACACGGCACGTTCACACAACTCTTAAGAATGTTTCTTTTGTGTGTATCTCCTGTCATCTGCCTCACCCTCTCCCTTTCATTTCTCTGGGCCCCTGACAAGGCAGTGAGACAAACCCGTGGAATAGGAAGCCGGTCTAGTCTGCCTACCTCCCTTGTTTTCCTCTCTCTCCCACCTACCTCTTCTTATCGGTACCCAAACACAGTGAAACGCTGCTTGTTACCAAACTAGAAGGAGTCTCCGGACCTTGACAAATTTCCACCCTTTTATCTCCTTTGGACACAGTGTTCCCGCCAGGCCTAAGCCTTTCTAAGGCCAAGGCCTTGAGGAGAAGCAATGAACTGGCAGTGGTTTCTTTGTGACAGGAGGCCTGGGGAGAAGACTGATTCCCACAGCCCTGGGGTGAGGGCATGGAGTGGCGGAACCTACAGAAATGGTGGGTGTGCCTTGGCCGCCAGCTGAACCGGCCAAAATGCACCCTGCGTGTGCTCTTTTCTGAGATTTCACACCTGAGTGCTCTCTCCGGGCCTGCCCACCAGGGGCGAGTCAGGGGTCCTGTAACCGGAGAAGTGGCGTCCTGGGTCTGCATGGAAAGGTCCAGTCCCATCCGGAGGGCCGAATGGCAACCACCCACCAGACCCCAACTGAGGAAACAGACGGACAGGCCTGCCCCTCCCCCTGTCCTCCAAGAAGGAAGTCAGTGCATAAAGAAATGGGGAAGTCCGAGCTGCCCCTGCACAAGCTCTTAAGGGTCTATACAACCACGGATTCCAATCCCCCTGGAGACAAAGCCTCTTCCTTAAACATGATTGGCAAAGGGTTTCTGAAAACATGCCCTCAGCGTGCGGAAAGGCAGGATAAGTATTATGCATACTGTTTTGCATCTCAAAACAATCTCAAGGAGACCCTTTGCAACGTGCAGGCCTTTTTCCCTTTCTTGGCGATTTGCAGGCGCAGGGTGTGGCATTTGTAACTAGTTTCAGCAGCAAGGGGGTCATTGGTACTCACAGTCAGGTGCCATTTTGAAAATTGCTCCTCGCTATGTAAATTTTCCGTGCTTCCGGATGTAATTTAGCGCCCTTCGAAAATGTGCTGAAAAACCCTCCCTTCAAAGAATAGAGTTCGATTTTGAAATTTAATCTTCAGATTTTAGAAATAATGGGATCGCTTGTATTTGGCATTCAAGGAAGGCCTCTTTAGCAATCACTTTTATAATTGAGAAAAATAAAGGACAGAAAAGTACAAGGACTTCCTCACTGTCCAGCAGCAAGTCAATAGCAGAGCTGGAACTTGACTTATTTTTCTAAGGAGGAGGCGATGAACTCTATACATTCCAGTTAAATTAACCTCAAGCCAGCAAATAGTCCGGTTATTTGATTTGAGTGCTCACAAAAATTACAGCGATGAAAAAACTATGCATGTCACAGTGAAGAAACTTAAAATAAATCACTTTAGGGTGCTTTATCTCCCACCCAAGTCCTGGAGAACGTCGTCGACGAGACAAAGAAGGCCGGGTGGGGCGCATAGCCCTCCGCTGGCCTGAAAGCTGAGTCACACGAATCGCACCCGTGGAGTGGGCGAGGTCCTCGGCGAGGTCACACCGCGCCCTCGCTAGGAGCTGGCTACACAGACAAAGCCAGATTCGCAGTAAAGGAATGCCTGTCCCCCTAGGTATAGCTCAGGCCCTTAGTTACGCTACTCCGGTCCCCAAAAGCAGGTTAGCGCGGCTGCCGCAAAAATCCACTGTGATAAAACAGACACAAAAGGGGGAAGAGCATTAAGAAGGACGTGTGGGAGGCCGGGGTTTTGCTCGTTTTATTTTTCCACCCTAGTTGCAGTTAGGGTGCGTGGGTGGGCGCGAGTGAGGTACCCGGACTCCTGGGAGGCGCCCCGGACGCCGCTTGAAACGCTGCACGAAGGAGTTAAGCAGGCGGGCGGTGACATCACCTCATTTACATAGGAGCACGCATATAACGGTGCCCGTCGCCCCCGCCCGGCACTCGGCGGCAGCCACTGAGCAGATCGGACATCTCTCTGGATCGCGCACCTCGCTCGGGTGAGCTCCGGGGCCCCTCCCTGCCCCGCTCTGGTCGGTCCCTTCGCAGCCGGCTCCCGCACTACTGCAGCATCCCTGCAGCCGAGCCCCAGGGGCTCCATCGGGCAAGGCTGCCGCGGGAGGTTGGGGACTGCCACATCCTCCCAGATGTTGAGTAGCGGGGTCGGGAGCGGGGCGATTTCTCAAAGAAAAAATAACCTGGCGTTTTGCTATGTAACTTCCAGGGGGCTGTCCCCCCGCCCCCTGAAGGCATTCTACGTTGCCTCTTGGGCGGCGATAAGTCAGGGACAGAAAGATTCTTTGTTCCAGGTCCCCACCCAAGCCCGGAGTTACAACAACTCCATTTCTCTTCTAGCCTGGGGTGGCTTCGTGGGCTGTGTCTCCGCCCAGGTTTAGGGGGTCGGGCAGGACTGGGAAACGTGTAATTCTGGCAGGGGAGTGCGTGCCGAGGCTGCCGCGGGCCCCTGGGTGCGGGTGAGGCTGATAGGTGGGTGGGGGCAGCTTCCTGCGCCGGCCGCATTGTTGCGCGCAGGGCGGTGGTCCGGGCTCCGCAGCAGCTGCTGCTGCTGCTGCTGCTGCCGCCGCCTTTGTAACAAAAGAAAGCGGCACGGGCTGGACATTTGCAAAGAGAGCACGTTTGTAAATGGAAACATTTTGTGCAGCCTTGGCTTCATTTCCTTACTCTACTCCCTCCTCCCCTGTAAACTCGCTGTTGTCTTGTAGCAGATTGGTGCCGAAACGCTGCAGTTAACCCGCAGGGGTCAATTGCATCCTGAAACGTTCGGCCTCCTAATAGCGCGGTCTTCCCAGTCCGGACCCCGCGTTGAAACCGGGTCGGGGACTCTTTTATAGAAAGACCCTTCGCTCTGAATGAAGGCGGGCGGGGGCGGAGGCGGGGTTTCAGACAGGGGATGCGAGGAGAAAAGCGCGCTTCTGAGCGGGGAGAAGCGAGGCTGGTGGCTGCTCTCACTCTCCCTCCTGGCTTTGTATCTGCAGCTTCCTCTGCAAGCATGTCTGACAAACCCGATATGGCTGAGATTGAGAAATTCGATAAGTCGAAATTGAAGAAGACCGAAACGCAAGAGAAAAACCCGCTGCCTTCGAAAGAAAGTAAGCTCGGGCCCCGGCCCCTCCCCTTGAGAAAAGGCTGGGCGGGAGGGGCGAGTGGGTGAGAGGAGGATGGGAGGGGCCCGGATAAGGGGGTGGGGGCAGCAGTTTCTGATGCTTGTGGCCTGGAAAGGTTCATTAAAAAAAAATGGTTTTGCAGCCAGCACAGCGCTTTTATCTGTCAGATGTACCTACTTAATGTAAACCTTCATGACGAAATACCTATCGATACTTGTAGAACTTTTGTAATTCGGAAAGATGTTTTAAACAAAAGTACTGTAGTAATCTTCAAGTAGGCTATCCGGAATCCGCCTAACCTCCCACCTTTTCTCTCTGCTCACAGCGATTGAACAGGAGAAGCAAGCCGGCGAATCGTAATGAGGCACGCCCCGCCAATATGCACTGTACATTCCACAAGCATTGCCTTCTTATTTTACTTATTTTAGCTGTTTAACTTTGTAAGATGCAAAGAGGTTGGATCAGTTTAAATGACTGTGCTGCCCCTTTTCACATCAGAACTACTGACAATGAAGGCCGCACCTGCCTCTCCCATCCCATGGCCTGTCTGGCTGGCAGGGAAGGAAAAGAACTTGCATGTTGGTGAAGGAAGAAACTGGGTGGGACAGGGAAATCTAGAGTAAAAACCAACCTGATCCAAGGGGTCCTGCAGGCTGTTAAATGCGGTTTAATCAGAGTGCCATTTTTTTTTTGTTAAAGTGATTTTAATTATTGGAATGCACAATTTTTTTAATATGCAAATAAAAAGTTTTAAAACCTGGCTGGTGTGACTGCCTGTTGGTGTCTGGGATGAACCCCTCGGAAGAGAGCGGGCTGGGATCCCGGGGAGCACTGAGGGACAAGCATCCGGTAGAAGGGGTGTCCTCAGGTGTGGGCAGCACCTCTGCTAGGTAATCAAGCGGGAGGTTATTAACTTAGACTGCATGAAGTGTATGAAAAGGTGGATTGAAAATATATTAAATGAAGGTGATTATTCACAGTACAAAATTAGGTGTTACATCAAACCTGGCTATTTAGTCAGTTACCAACATGGACAAGATAAAACTTCGGCAGTACTGTCATACAGAAAAGGCTTTTTTAACAGTGGCTTTATGAAAATTCCACACGTTTTCTCATTTGATGGCTGGTTCTAATTAGAGTTCAATATTTAAAGTAGCTTTTCTAAGGTATATAGGGTCTAATCATTGAAGCCTCTTTGACACGAGCAGGACAAGGAGGAGATTATGCCAACTTGAAACCTAGTAGGATTTGACTTTGCCTGTTTGCAGGGTTTGCCTTTCTTGAATCCTGTGAAACTTCAATTTGGAGTACCTATTGTAACGGGGGGCTTTGGGGGACGTGTGACTTGCAGAAAGAAGGAAATCGGGGATTAGTTTTTATTAAATGGAAAACAAGAAGGGCAGTTTACCCAGTAACAGCAAACCTAAGGTTTACATTGCACGCATCCAAGAAGTTAGGCCAGCCACCCCAAACCGGTGAAAACATCTTTTTTAAAGGAGAGGTGGGGAGGGCAAATTGTTTATTATTAAATGGGTCGATTTCATTTCCTTTGCTCAATACTTTTTGAGAAGTGCACCGGAAACCATTTACCTGTGGTTTAGAGTAGGCACTGCAGCAGGAGCTAGAAGCCATCTGCACTGCGAGGGGCGAGGTGTGTATGGGAGGCTGCAAACCCGGAGTGCCACAGCTGCCTCCAGCCACAGAGCTGAGCCCTCTGGCCTCACATTCCCTTTTCCTGTTTTAAGGAAGGGTGTGGGCCGAATGAAAGGGCCCAGGGCACAAAGATAAACCAAGCCCTATAGGTTTTTGCTGTGTGCATTTTTCAAGCAATGCAAAAGTGACCTAGGATTTTAAATGAACACAACTTCCGTGTTCCTTGAAAATAAAATGAGCCTTAAGGGGGAAGGGATGATTCATGAAATCCAAGTGATGGAAGAGAAGATCTTTCTCTCCTGGGGGGTTAAAGATAAAACATAGCAAAGGAAAAAAAAAGGTGAAATGGAAAATCTGGTACTGATTGAATTTTGGCTGCTTGGTGCGTGTGGGCTGGGCGAGCGCAGACGCTTCTGCACATGGGAATGGGGGTGGGAGAGGCTACTTTTTTTTTTTTTCCATTGGGGAAGGGAGTTCTTTTTTTTCTTCCCAGGAGAGAATCTTCCCACAAGGGCTGGGGGTATTGATGAGTCAGTCTGGGAATATTTAGGAGATAGAACTTGGAGAGAGAAGACAGTCTCTCAGACACGGAGGGGACCTGAGGTTCAACATTAGAATGGGGGACGGGTCCAAATGAAGAAGCCCCTGTCCTTCCCACCCCGCCTATGACTCCCTTCCCACCCCCAGGAGGAAACGGCCAAGGGAGCTGAAGTAAGCGCCAAAGGCCACACGGTCCTGTCTGGGACTTCTGCAAATTCTGGATGATCAGACCCGATAAAGCAAAACGGGAAGTAAAAAGAGGCACAGGCACACGGCCAGCTCTTGGTTTCTGAATCTCACAGATGCCTCCACCGTCGCAGCCGCGTTTCCAGCCTTCCATTCCAAGGGATGGAATTTTAAAGCTACTCTATTCCAGGAGAATAACACAGCCCTTGGGCTATGTGCGCAAGGGATAGGGGGACATGCAAAGTCCTAATGGACTCAGAGCTTCCCCCGCCCAGGGCCTCTTCCATCCCTGGTAATCACGCAGCCTCCCCACAGCCGGCTCAGACAGTCTCCTTTCCATGCACCGGGAAGATCTGTTTATTTCCCTAAAGATGCATCTCACTCCGCAAGACCCGAAAATAAAATGAGTTTCTATTCTTTCTCAACGTATGGGGCCAATTTTCTGCCTACTAGAAAGAACAGTGAGTTTTGAAACCAACATTATGGCCAAAAAATAAAAACTCTTCAGCCTTTCTTCGTTCAAGAATGTAAGTTGAAAACATTGTTTCATAACGTTGAAAGCACTTAAAGCTTGATTTACCCTAGTAACACCTTCCCGGCCTAGCAAGAGTAAGAGTAAGAAAAATACCTTCCCCGCCCCACCCCCAATTTCTCATTTTTAAGAGTGGCTTACACTGCAGTCTAAGGGAATTAAACACACCAGTCTGAAGTTCAACTGCATTTTACTTGCATGTAATGAGAAAGGGCTAAATTACAAATTTAAGACACAGATGTGCAATGAAGTAAGTGAAGGAAAAAATACGTTCCTAAGCTCTATGTTTACCTGGCTTAGTGTTTCCTTTTATCTCTCTAGTCACATTGTCATGATGGTAACCATCCCTACTCTTGGCTTCTGAGACTTGTGGGCAGGGTCTGCACCCTCTAGGTCCATATTCACATATTCTCTTATGACCAATAGTGTGTCACCTAGTAATGGACACTTATTAGGGCTCAATATACACTATCCCCTTCTTGATCGTTGGGGACTTCACTTAACATGTTTGTTTGGGGGTACCTTTCAGTATATAAATGTCGTGCAAGATAGCACAGGTTTAAATATATTTTTACAAACATTTAAAGAGCTTTGAGTGCTAATTTGCCACTGCCCTTGGTTGTGCTGATTTTGAATCAATGCTTATAGCCAGCTAGCTATTATTGAGCTAGAGCACTGGGTCGTTAGGTTACTTGGCCAGTATTTATTGACTGCCCAGTACATACCTGGTGTTTTATCTGCCACAGATAGACAGTTGTATATCTTGGTGTCTTCCATTGGTCAAAGATGCTTTGTTCACCTGAATCTGAGTAGAAAATGCTAAGAAATTGTTCTTTTCCATTTTTAGGGTGAATGCTGGACCAAAGGGCTTTGAATTTTTAAATGAGTGTTAAACTCTATTCTTTGCATCAGTGTGGACATTTTCCCAAATGTGTCTATAATTCAGAGTCCTCCAGAAGTTCAGTGGAGAGTGGAATTTGATGAAAACGAACTGATTCTTGCCACAACAATCCAACGTTTTATCAGCACAGAAAGATTGGGCATAATAACTCTTGCCTGCTATCTTTTGATAAGCCTTTATGAGGCATGCCTAAGATTTAGGCTGGAGGGCCATTGTTCTTACATCTTTTTCTAGGATTTTATGATGTAGATGCTGAATTTCCAGAGAAACACTTCTTATTGCTAAATCCTTAACCTCCCCTGTCAGCCTTCTTTCTCCAATTCTACTGTAAGATTGTTGGGGGCAGGGATAGTCACTCGAATTTTGAAACCTCTCAAAGAACGTAGCAAAACGATGACCACATGAGGATATCCAGAAGTATAGCACCTTGCTGACTGACAGCTGGGTCACATTTGTTTAGTAGGATCCCACAGCTTTTAGCGTCAACAGAGAGGGACAAGTTATGTTCTTGATCTATTCAGAGCAGCTGGAGCTATTCCTGTCACATTATTGTCAAACCACAGGAAATTATGTCTTTCCTCATTACCACACTGAGCTCTGTAAGTGGCTGATACTCTCTGGCTCCACAGAAACTTTGTGATAGTGTTTTCCCAACCTAGAAACAAAACTATTTCATAAGATTAAATATATATATATAGCATACTATCTATATATTGCACGCCATCCAGTTATTTCAACCTGAAGTAATGGCTTGCATGGAGGGTGGAAAGAATCCTTTTTAACTTACTCAACAAAACTCTGAGCACCTCCTGAGTGCGCAGCTCTGCCCTAGCTGCTGAGAACAGGAAGATGAATCAGCCTGGGCCTGATGGGAGAGGCAGACCGTGTGGGTGACTAGCTATAGACAGCATGAGCCAATGAGCCATGGGTCTGTTCGTTTACCCAACAACCGTTCTCTGAGCTCTGTTTGTGCCAGGTAATACATTGTGCCGGGAGAGACACTGGAAGCAGATTGTGAAGGGCCCCTATGCCTGGCCAAGGAGTTTGAAAATTACCTTTAGCTATTATTGGGAGATATCAGAAGTAAAATCAGCCCACGTGAGACAGCTTGGAGACTCTTTCTGTTCAGACTGTCGCTATTTGGAGGGAAGGGCAAAGACGAAGCTACCCATATTTGTGTTTGAAAAAACAGATGATCAGTGTTACATTAACCTCGTATGAGGTGGTACAGATCATACTTTTATTAGTGTTGCCTAGTCTCCATTTCATTGAGACAGGCTGTAACATGTCCAGAGCACTTTGCCACCAATTTTTTTTTTTAATTTATTCATTTTTAGAGAGGAGAGAGAGAGACAGAGAGAGAGAAGGGGGAAGGAGCTGGAAGCATCAACTCCCATATGTGCCTTGACCAGGCAAGCCCAGGGCTTTGAACCGGCAACCTCAGCATTTCCAGGCTGACGCTTTACCCACTGCGCCACCACAGGTCAGGCGCCACCAATTTTTATAATGGTGTGGACAGAGGGTTAAGATATTTGAGTGGTTAAAATGATCAATTTTGGTGGGATCTCTGAGGTTTGCAGTGCCTCACATTGGGGTTCACAGTGCCTCACATTGAGGTTTGTGCATTGAAAGCTGATCATCTATAATGTAGAGTCTCCTGAGGCTGCTATAACCAACGGCCATAGACTCTGTGTCTCAAAACAATAGAAAGTCATTCTCTCACATTTCCAGAGGCCGGAAGTCCAACATCAAGGTTTCGGTGATTACCAGAGGGGAAGGGGGGGGGGAGGTGGAGGAGGGTAAAGGGGAGGTTAGATGGTGATGGAAGGAGACTTGACTTGGGGTGGTGACCACACAATGCAATTGACAGATGGTATATTATAGAATCGTACACCTGAAACCTATATAATCTTATTAACCAATGTCACCCCAATAAATTCAATAAAAATCCAAAAAAATAAAAATAAAAAGTAGGTAGGCACTTTCCACTTCAATAAAAAAAAAGGTATCAGCAGGCCAGGTTCCCTCTGAGCCATGAGGGAGGGTCCTCCCTTCCTGCCTCTTCCAGCTTCTGGTGGCTCCCAGAGATCCTTGGCTTCTGGCTGCCTCCCTCCAATGTCCCCCTTTGTCTTCGTGTGGCCTTCCCTGTCTGTGTCCTCTGGTCTTCTCTCTCTTCTAGGGACTCCAGTCACTGGAGGTGGGGCCCGCCTGAGAAGTCCAGGCTGATCTCTTCTCATGATCTTTCACTACATCTGCAAAAACTCCTTTTCCAAAGAATTCAACATTCACAAGTCCCTGGGAGTTGACATGGATAGAGCTTTTTTGGGCCACCATTCAACCTACCAGGAATGGTGATCAATAGGTCTTCTGCTAGAGGCATTGCAATGTGATGGTTCAAGTCGTGAACTGGTAACCAGCACTGTGGGCAGGGATATTTTACTGAACGATTGGTTTGTGGGGGAAGAGAGGATGATTTCAGTTTTCTTTTTTCAGAAAGTTGCTCCATGACATAAAGATTAATATGGAACTGTGAGTGAGGAGAGACAAAGGAGCATGGTGAAAGGAACATCAAAGTTTGGGATCGGTTATATGTTGACTGTGGTTACAGAGATGAATAGCACGGGTGGTCACAGAAGAATACAATTGTGCTGGTGCAGTAATTTGAAATGTCCTCAAGATGAGTGAAAAATACCAGCTGGGAATATAAGTATATATACTGTTATAAGTAGTTGGAGAGGCCTGTCCTGAAAATTAAAAAGTAAATAAAGTAAAAAGAGAATAGAAACAGGATTATTTGAAGAAAGGATTATAACATAAAACCCTGAACTTGGCATTTCAAAAGTTATTGTTCACTTGAGCTAAGAAGACGAGAGCACCATGAGTTCGTGTAGCCAAACATACGTTCTCGAAGCCATGCATACATGTCTGAGGTGTTCCTCCAGGATTCCAGTGACTCTCTGTCAAAGCCCGTGTTATAACATGGCCACATGAAGACACACGTGCCAAGAAAAAACACAGTGGCAACTAATGGTTTGAACATTCATCCAATCAAGGTTGCTTTTCTGAAATAGGTCATGAAGTTTCCAAGCGGGAGAGATGAATACCAAAAGTTCAAGCTATTTCAGTGTTCCACCTGATTTTCAAAGAATTCATTCTTCAGAGCAGAAGGAAGTGAGGTCAATTGACTCTAACTTACATATAAGAACCATCTGATCCAAGGAAGGCTACTGCACACTTTTGACCATGCGCCTTTGAGACAGGTGCAATTTACGGTGTTTTCTCTCTCCCCCTCTCTTGGTAGCTGACACCTACATGTGTCGACGTTGCTGTGTGTTCAGAGTTTCTTAGGCATTTGGCCGGACAGAGGCCAGTGGAGATGAGCCCCTGATGCCCTTGTTGCACCACAGGTGATTCTGATTAGGGCCTTATTAGGGTGGGAGGCTAGTTGGGGCTTTTGGTCATGAGACCAGGTAAACAAAACTGCAAGGGGCACCTCCTAGCTGAGGAAGGAAGGTCTGGGAAAAGACTTCAAGCCGGACCACTGACTGCTGTTCTGACTTTGACCCCCGGACCCCAGAGCCACTGCGCCGGGCCACACCCTACAGCGCGGTTTTCAAACGGCAGGCAGTGCCTCCTTACAGTTTCAGGAAATCAATTTAGTTGATTCTTGCCAGAATTAAAAACAAAAATGAAAAAAAACAAACCCAAAACAACCAACGAGCCAAAACAAATCCCTAAAGAGAAACAGAAAGGGAACAGCCAGCCTCACCTGCGTGGAAGGGTAAGTGCTGTTTAATCAAACCTCTGGTTCAGTTATTCATGTGGGAGTGTGTGTGTGTGTACTAGCCTGGGATGTAAACTGTTTTTACTTGGTGTGAGTCAGAGTCATGTTATCAAACATCCACTTCCCACCTCCGCCTCCTCATGACCTCATTTCCTTTCTCTTCTCCGGCTGGTTTCCACTCTTCATCAACTGCTTCACATGGACCCCCGCCCTCCTCCCCCTGGGCCCTGTCCTCCTGCACACGCCAGGCCTCAGTCCCCTCCGAGGGCTTTCAGTTATTGAGTTTAGAGAGCGAGGCAGGGAGAGAGAGACAGAGCATCAGTCTGTTCCTGCACGTGCCCTGTCTAGGGATCACACCTGCGACCTCTGCGTGTCTCAACGGTGCTCCTGCCCACCAAACTACCCAGCCAGGGCCGCTTCCCATTTCTTCATCCAGGTTCCCAAGTGCTAACAAATGGAGTGACACACTTCCATGCTGTCACCAGTAAACTTGTCACCCGTTCCTTGGTTATCATCCTGGTAGCTGTGCAACCTTGCACACACAAGTCTCTGAACTTGACATGTTTCATCTGCAAAGCGGGGGAGAGAATGGTCCTAATACGTGGTCTGGTTGTGAGGGTATGTGCACCTGGAACATTCTAGGTGCTCAATAGATGGTTGCTTTTATAATAAGAACATTCTCTTATATAACCACAGTACAATGCTCAAATTCAGGAAATTTAACATGGATACAATACTTTCTTATCGAATATAAAGCTCATACAGTATTTAAATGTTGCCAGCCCACTAATGTCTTTTACTGAAGCTTTCTTCCTTCTCCCAGGGATCCACTCCAGGGTCACACATTCCATTTCGTTGTCCTGTCTCTTTTATCTGAGACAGTTCCTCTGCTGCTCTCTGACTTGCAAGACATTCACATTTTTTGAGAGTACAGACCAGCTGCTTTACAGAGTTTCTCTCAATTTGGGTTTGCCTGCTGGTTCTTCATGATTCGAATCAGATCATTTCTAGTAGGAATACCCCATAAGGGATGTTGTGTCCTTCTTGGGGCCTCACATAGGAAGAGGCGCAAGGTGTCAGTTTGTCCAGTTCACCTGTAATGACTTGGACCTCTTGTTTCTATTGTTGTCACCAAGTGTGTATGCTATAACACTGTCCCTTTTCCCTTTGTAAATAATAAGTTACCTATGGGGAGGGAGTTTGAGATTCACATCACCTGTTCCTCATCAAACTTTCACCAAATAGCTTTGGCATTTATTGATGATTCTTGCCGGAATCCATTATTTCTATGATGTCAGCAAAAAGGTGAATTTGTGACTCTATCATTCTATCTGATGCAACTTATTTTTGTGTGCTTCACCTTATATGTACAAACTTATGATTGTAATTTCTGAATTTATATGCTAACAGTATTAAAAATAAAAGCATCTTCTATATGTAGGCCTGTGGGTTTGTTGTGCTGGGTTATAGAGTCACCCTTACAGAGAGGCCATGTTATTTTATTTATTTATCTATTTTAAGCAAGAGGAGGGAAAATAGAGTCTCACATGTGCTGCAACTGGGATTCACCTAGCATCCCCCATCTGGGGCCAATGCTTGAATCAACCAAGCTATCCTCAACACCTGGGGCTGATGCCCAAACCAATCAAGCCACTGGCTACAAGAGGGGAAGAAGGAGAGGGAAATGGAAGGGAGAAGCAGATGGGATATGCCCTGATTAGGAATCGAACCCAGGACATCCATATGGCAGGCCGGCACTCTATCCCCTGAGCAAGCCATCCAGGGCCAAGGGGCCATGTTATAAGAAATATTTCAAAGGCCTTTTTAAGATGTGACTGATAGAGGCCTGTGCTGTCATCTCCTCTTTAAGAGTCAGCTTAGGGCTTGTTTGCAGCAACCAACCCCATGTTATGGCTGTGATTTCAAGAAGACTACAGATGTGTGTGTTTAAATCACATTCATAGTCAGTGCAAACTAGAACTTTAACATTCATTTCGAACAACTGCCAATGGCAGAGGCACTGCTCCTTATTACTTCTATGTGGCTATAACAAAGGCTTGAAGTGTTGCGGGAGGGCAGAGGCAGAGCCTTTTTGGGGTCCTGATGGACAAGGGATGTTTGCATTGTCACGGACAAGTGGACAGAACTGGAACGACCGAGTGGGGCCTTTAGCACCAATGCTTCTGTAACTCTAAAACAAGAAGGCTTCTACTCTTTCTCTGAGAACCAAGAAGTGGCTTTAGAACTGTGTGTTTGACTCGGTCAGGTGCCTGCGTTGCAGCAAGACTTAAACAAACATCACCTGCTCTACTGGCCAAACACCTTCCCAGTGCTCAGGTGAGAGGAATAAAAGGGAGCGCTTCAAGGATGTCTGGCTCTCTTCCATGTTCTACCTGGAAAAATGTCTTCATCCAAAGACTTCTGTTTGCTCGTGACCACTGTGCCCTGTTCTATGTGAGGCTCGAGGCCAGTGCGAACACACTGTGCACCTGAGCAATGACTCACCCCAGAGTCATTTTAAAGACACCCTGGCTTTGCCTGACCTGTGGTGGCGCAGTGGATAAAGCATCGACCTGGAAATGCTGAGGTCGCCAGTTCAAAACCCTGGGCTTGCCTTGTCAAGGCACATATGGGAGTTGATGCCTCCAGCTCCTCCCCCCTTCTCTCTCTCTCTCTCTCTCCCTCTCTGTCTCTCTCTCTCTCCTCTCTAAAAATGAATAAATAAAAAAAAAAATTAAAAATAAATAAATAAATAAAAATAAAGACACCCTGGCTTTGCAGTTGTATGGAAACCAAGAAGAAGTCTAATGTCAGTGGGTACATATCCTTAAAAGAGGCAGAGGCCCCAGCACGTCATCATAAATCATAAACATTTTCTTCTTTTTCTGAGGAAGGGATAGCAGTTGACCTTTTCAAAGTGTTTTTAATTATTAAACTTTTTGGACACATACATTTATAGAGGTCAACTATTGAAACACTATGAGAAGTACATTCCCATTCCCCTGATTTCCCTTGCTCCCACTGGGTAACACTTTTTATTCGTTTCTTGTTTAGTCTTCACTATATATGCATGCACAAGCAAATATATCTATCTCCTCTTTTGTTATACAACTGGCATTTAAGTCATCTTTCTGTTACAGTATTTCTAACCAGTTTTTATACATATCCGTTAAAAATTGAATTTATTCGGGTGACATTAGTTCATGAAACCGTATAGATTTTAAGTGTACGATTCTATAAGGCATCGTCTGCATTGTGTGTTCACCAACCAAAGTCAAGTCTCTCTGAGGCCGTTTAGCCCCACTTTGCTGCCTTCTACCCACCCCCTTTTCCCTCTAGTGACCACCCTCCTGTGTCCGTGTCCATGTTTTATCTGTGCTGAAGCCCTTTCCCTTTCCACCCACCTCCTCTCTGACAGCTGTCAGTCTGCTCTCTAGCTATGCATCTATCTCTGTTTTGTTTGTTTATTCTGTTCACTAGATCCCACATATGAGTGAGATCATAGGGTCCTTGTCTTTCTCTGACAGGCTTATTTCACTGAGCACATGACTCTCCAGGTCCATCCGTGCTGTTGCAAAAGGTAAGATTTCCTTCGTTATTTATGGCTGAGTAATGTTCCATTGTGTAATTGTACCATGGCTTTTTCTATCCATTCAGCTACTGGTGGCTGCTTCCAAATCCTAGCTATTGTAAATAATGCTGCAGTGAACATAGGGGTGCATATATCCTCTCAAATTAGTGTTTGGGTTTCTTCGGATATATCCCCAGAAGTGGAATCACTGGGTCATAAGGCAGTTCCATTTTTAACCTTTTGAGGAAATTCCACACTGTTTTCCAGAATGGCTGCACCAGTCTGCATTCCCAGCAGCAGTGCACAAGGGTCCCTTTTTCTCCACACCCTCGCCAGCACTTGTTGTTTGTTGACTTATTGATGATAGCCACTCTCATAGGTGTGAGGTGATATCTCATTGTGGTTTTAATTTGCATTTCTCTGATGATTAATGATGCTGAACTTTTTTTTTAAAGTCTATTGGCCATCTGTGTGTCCTCTTTGGAGAAGTGTCTATTCAGGTCCTTTGCCCAGTTTTTAATTGAACTGTTTTCTTGGTGTTGAGTTGTATAAGTTCTTTATAAATTTTGGATGTTAACTCCTTACCAGATGTATCATTGGCAAATATGTTCTCCCATTCAGTGGGTTGTCTTTTCATTTTGTTGATTTTTTTTTTTTTTGCTATGCAAAAGCTTTTTAGTTTGATGTAGTCCTGTTTGCTTATTTTTCTTTTGTTTCCCTTGCCTGAGTAGATCAGAAAAAGCATTGCTATAAGAAATGTCTGAGGTTTTACTGCCTATGTTTTCTTCTAGGATTTTTATGGTTTTACACTTACAATTAAGTCTTTGATCCATTTTGAGTTTATTCTTGTATACGGTATAAGAAAATGGTCTATTTTTATTTTTTGCATGTATCTGTTCAGTTTCCCAACACCATTATTTCTAAACTTTTAAAATGATGATAATAAATGTTTATTTAAAATAAATCAAACAATATAGAATAGAATACACTGAATGATAAAGGAAAAGTTCCCTTAACCTCCAATTCATGTTCCAGAGGTAACTACCATTAATACTTTAATGTGAACCATTCCAGATGTTTCCTAACAGTGGTATTAGTGGCAAGAGCTGCTTATTAAATTTTCCAGAAATTTGGGAGCTGCTTGTTAAACACAGCCATTACTAAAAGTCAGATTATATAAACTTACAATAAAATAGATCACATTAAAAGTAAAGGTGATAAATACTCATAACTCATTACTGCCTAATTATTTTACTGTGATCTGTGCTCTTGGGTTTAACGATATCTATTGTATGTATTTGTTTGGTAGAAATACTGCAAAATGGTGGCTATTGGTCATCTCAACACCTTTTGAACGCTTTACATCTCTATTGACATAGAATGTAAAAGATAACTCATGAAAATGAACCAAAAATATAAATTCGGTAATGTAAAGATGCAATTAAAATGTCAAGGCAATTATTTTTAAATTTAAAGAAAATAAGCATTATGGTAAATGATACTGCTTAGTAAAGGGAAAAATAGATAATACTCATGGATGTACAAATATTCCCTCACTTTTTTTGTAATCCGAAGACCTGGCTAGACAAGACCTGTCCTCTCTCATCCAGGAGAGCCTTTTCTCTCCATCCACCTGTTACTTTTTTGGTCATCACTTCAGAGTTCTCCCTTGTCCTGAATTTTCCTGTTTCTCTTTACTCTCATCTTTCTCTCTGGCTTTCCCTCTTCTACCTGTCCTTTAAATATTGCTTTGTCCAACAAGTTAACCTGGAGCTTACACTCTGCCCCATCTCTGCTCTTCCTTTCCACAAGGTATTAGTTAGTGACCCTGTGACTCCATTGGACTCTATTCGACTCTATCTCGCTCTTCTCTTTTTCTTTTTTCTTTTTATATTTTTTAGCAAGAGAGACAGAGAGAGAGAGAGAGAGAGAGAGAGAGAGAGACAGGCAGGAAGGGAGAGAGATGAGAAGCATCAATTCTTTGTTGCAGCACCTTAGTTGTTCATTGATTGCTTTCTCATATGTGCCTTGACCAGGGGTTCCAGCAGAGCCAGTGACCCCTTGCTCAAGCCAGCAACCTTGGGCTTCAAGCCAGTGACCTTTGGGCTTAAGCTAGTGACCATGGGGTCATGTCTATGATCCCAAGCCAGCAACTCCGTGCTCAAGCTGGTGAGCCTACGCTCAAGCCAGTGACCTTGGGACTTTGAACCCGAGTCCTCCGCGTCCCAGTCCGATGCTCTATCCACTGTGCCACCACCTAGTCAGACATCTCTCACTCTTCTTTCTCTCTTTCTGGCTCCATGTGGCTAGACTTCTCCACTTGATTGTTGCTTAATAACATCATCCTGTCTACAAACTTGTCCCTCCGACTTGGTCAATGGCATTACTATTATTCAAGTCATATGACAGGTAAACATCTTGCTCTTCATTACTCACACCCATTACTCACCAGCACTAAAATCTCATCCAAGCACTCTGTTATACAAGCCTTCAGTTCAGTGCCTGGGTTCAGCTCTTCCTTCCCTGCACGCCCCATTCTCACCCCATCATCTTCCAAGGCCCAAGTAACACATCCTCCGAGAAGTCTCCCTAGATCCTTACTCAGATTAATTATTCCCTCTTCACTGCCCCACTGTATTCTACTGGTACCTCCTATGAAGACCTAGAGCAATCCATGTCTCACTGGCATACCATGATTAACTAGACTTCTATTTCCCCCACCAGATTGGAGGCTCCTGGACTGGAAGAGACAGAACAGATCCTAGCATAGAGCCCCATGTGCTTGAGAAATGTAAGTTGAATTGTTTTCTATGGAATTTGTGTTACATATAGAGTACTTGTCAATGAAAAGTGTTTTCTCCACCTCTGGGTCACAAATTCATGTGTCTACAGGTGCCCAGCAGGTCACATAAATAGACAGGCAAGCTTCATTGAGAGGGGAAGCAGCCCTTTCCAGCCAACCACCATGAGGAAACAAGGACCCAACATTGCCAAAGCTTTTGATTTTTAAGAGAAGGCAGAAATAAGGATTTTTAAATGTGCAAACTTGTATTGACTTAGAAAGTCTCTCACAGTCTGAATTTGTCGATGTTTATGAAATGGTGCGGCTTACCATGTGGTCTGCATTGCCTGCACTGTGGCAACTAGATCCGGACTCCCACTGCCTGCACTGTGGCAACTGGATCCGGACTCCCACTGCCTGCACTGGGGCAACTGGATCCGGACTCCCACTCATCAACATTGTTTTAGATTGTCAGTATCATTGGTTGGCAACTCCTCTCTCCATCCTCTGCCTTGCTCTATCTACTTTGTTTTTCTATCCACTTACTTTACCCTTACTCTAAATAGTAAATGTAAATCAACCTCTTTGCCACTTTTCATGTTGCGAGGATGAAGATGTATTCTGATCTAACAAAATCAAAGTATGCATAATGATCACATTGTTGACCATAAACATGTGAAGTGCAGTGGCCCTCTGATTCTATAGCATGAACCTCGTAGGGATGCTTAAAGGGACAAAACCAGGCAGCACTCAGAGACTGAGTTTGTGTTCTTTTCAGCCAGGTGGTCCTCCAGGTGGGATTCAGCCAAGATCCCCGCCTTTCCCTCACCAGATGATAGGGTTTCCTCCAACAATGGAAAATAATTGGCTTAAAAGAGAACTCGAAAACCGCTTCCCACACGTGGTGGTCACTTACTACAAGTGCCAAAAGTCAGAGAATTATAAAGGCCAGAGATGGGAGGGTTAGCTATGCGGTGTGAATACAGTAGAAGGGAACCGAGCCTGTTGAGAAGATGAGTCAGACACAGGGGCCTCTCCCAGGGGTAAAAGGCATAAAAGGAAATAGATTGGCAAAGCTCTGGTGAAAACAAATCCCCAAACCTGTAAACCGCCCCCCAAAGGAACACATAAGAAATAGAGAGGAGAACAATACCAACCCCCCCCCCAAAACCAAGAAATAAAAGAAAAAAAAGAATCTAGACAACGGAACCAAGATGTTGACCCAACTGTTGTAGATCAGAAAACATTTTCCCAATCAAAGAAAGGGCCTGATGAGCAAAGCTCAAGTTATGCATACATGGTATGTGTGTAATTAATTCAAATTATTGACATGTTCCCGGTAAAAGCTTATTTATAGTGTTAGATTGCTGCTCAAGGAAACTCTTTGTTTCAAAGCAAAGATTAAGAACTCAAATGCAGAAAGCATAGTGACCATTGACTAATAACCAGACAAAAGCCTGTCTCTGGGGAAGTTGACTTGTACAGTTACCGCCCTGAGGGAGTGAGTGCCCTTCTGCTGAGTGACCAGAAGGTCTCTAGGCAGGCGAGGGCCAATTATACCAGCCAGTGGGCACTTTATATGGCCTGGCCCTTCTTCCTTATTTCCCCCCTCTTCTTTTGGCTTGACTCATTCATTTCTTTTTCTATCCCAAGTTCATTGTTAGTCAGACAGTGAAATGTCTGCTTTTACCTAGATGGCGAGGTGAAATTTTCTTGAAAGAACATAGAGTTAGTGTCTAGGAATAACCGACTTTCATTAAAATGTCTCTGTTGGGGCCCTGGCCAGGTAGCTCAGTTGGTTAGAGCATCATCCCAATATGCCAAGGTTATGGGTTTGATACAAGAATCAACCAATGAATGCTTAAATAAGTAGAACAACAAATTGAAGTTTCTCTTGCTCACTTTCTTTTAAAAAAGATTTTAAAAATGTCTCTGAGCCCTGGCTGGTAGGCTCAGTGGAAAAGTATCAACCTGGCATGTGGATGTCCTGGATTTTATTCCTGGACAGGGCACATAGGAGAAGCGACCATCTGCTTCTTCCCCCCTCCCCTGTCCTTTCTCCTCTCACAGCCATGGATCGCTTGGTTCAAGTGCATCGGCCCTGGGCACTGAGGATGGCTCCATGGAGCCTCTGCCTTAGGCACTAAAAATAGCTCAGTTGCCAGCATGGCCCCAGATGGGCAGAGCACTGGATCCAGACAGGGGTTGCTAGGTGGATCCTGGTTGGGGTGCATGCAGGAGTCTGTCTCTCTATCTCCCCTCCTCTCACTTGGTAAAGGGGGAAAAATGTCTCTGATGGATTACTGAATTTCAAAAAAGGTTTACTCTGAATGAAAAGTTGCATGTTCACTATGCTTTGGGCATTAAAAGAACATTCTTGGGGAGAAGAGGTATACTCTCCTTACAGAGTATTATTCTCCTTAGAGAATAATTCCAAATTATGCATTGAGACACTCTGCCTTCCCTGACAGGGAGACCACCCCCATACAGACACTTGAAGGTGGGCTAGATTTAGTCCCTCACTTCCAAAGAGTAGAGTATGAACAGAGAAGGGGAAAACAGTAACATTACAGGGGAGAAACCTGGCAGACGGCGCCTCAGCTAAGAGATGAAGCGTGACATGGCCCAGGATGTTATGTAGATATCAGGTACCCTCCAATATGTACTGATGAAGAGGGCACTGTTCCTCTTACCAAGAAAAAGAAATAAATAATGAATAAAAATAAGCCAGGTCTAATGACACAAGAGTTAGGCAAACCAAAATTTAGGGACATTCAATAAAATTTCTAACCAGCACTACTGAAAGTTGTCAGGGTCATAAAAAATATGGAAAGATGAAGAAACTGTCCCAGCCCAGAGCAGACTATGGAGACATGATGACTGCGTGCAGTGAGGGGTCCTAGACTGACTTTGGGGACATGATGACTGCATGCACTGAGGGGTCCTAGGTGTTTGGGGACATGATGACTGCGTGCAGTGAGGGGTCCTAGGTGTTTGGGGACATGATGACTGCGTGCACTGAGGGGTCCTAGGTGTTTGGGGACATGATGACTGCGTGCAGTGAGGGGTCCTAGGTGTTTGGGGACATGATGACTGCGTGCAGTGAGGGGTCCTAGGTGTTTGGGGACATGATGACTGCGTGCACTGAGGGGTCCTAGGTGTTTGGGGACATGATGACTGCATGCAGTGAGGGGTCCTAGGTGTTTGGGGACATGATGACTGCGTGCAGTGAGGGGTCCTAGACTGACTTTGGGGACATGATGACTGCATGCACTGAGGGGTCCTAGGTGTTTGGGGACATGATGACTGCGTGCACTGAGGGGTCCTAGGTGTTTGGGGACATGATGACTGCGTGCAGTGAGGGGTCCTAGGTGTTTGGGGACATGATGACTGCGTGCAGTGAGGGGTCCTAGGTGTTTAGGGACATGATGACTGCGTGCACTGAGGGGTCCTAGGTGTTTGGGGACATGATGACTGCGTGCAGTGAGGGGTCCTAGGTGTTTGGGGACATGATGACTGCGTGCACTGAGGGGTCCTAGGTGTTTGGGGACATGATGACTGCATGCACTGAGGGGTCCTAGGTGTTTGGGGACATGATGACTGCGTGCAGTGAGGGGTCCTAGGTGTTTGGGGACATGATGACTGCGTGCAGTGAGGGGTCCTAGGTGTTTGGGGACATGATGACTGCGTGCAGTGAGGGGTCCTAGGTGTTTGGGGACATGATGACTGCATGCAGTGAGGGGTCCTAGGTGTTTGGGGACATGATGACTGCGTGCAGTGAGGGGTCCTAGACTGACTTTGGGGACATGATGACTGCATGCACTGAGGGGTCCTAGGTGTTTGGGGACATGATGACTGCGTGCACTGAGGGGTCCTAGGTGTTTGGGGACATGATGACTGCGTGCAGTGAGGGGTCCTAGGTGTTTGGGGACATGATGACTGCGTGCAGTGAGGGGTCCTAGGTGTTTAGGGACATGATGACTGCGTGCACTGAGGGGTCCTAGGTGTTTGGGGACATGATGACTGCGTGCAGTGAGGGGTCCTAGGTGTTTGGGGACATGATGACTGCGTGCACTGAGGGGTCCTAGGTGTTTGGGGACATGATGACTGCATGCACTGAGGGGTCCTAGGTGTTTGGGGACATGATGACTGCGTGCAGTGAGGGGTCCTAGGTGTTTGGGGACATGATGACTGCGTGCAGTGAGGGGTCCTAGGTGTTTGGGGACATGATGACTGCGTGCAGTGAGGGGTCCTAGGTGTTTGGGGACATGATGACTGCGTGCAGTGAGGGGTCCTAGGTGTTTGGGGACATGATGACTGCGTGCAGTGAGGGGTCCTAGGTGTTTGGGGACATGATGACTGCGTGCAGTGAGGGGTCCTAGGTGTTTGGGGACATGATGACTGCGTGCAGTGAGGGGTCCTAGGTGTTTGGGGACATGATGACTGCGTGCAGTGAGGGGTCCTAGGTGTTTGGGGACATGATGACTGCGTGCAGTGAGGGGTCCTAGGTGTTTGGGGACATGATGACTGCATGCAGTGAGGGGTCCTAGGTGTTTGGGGACATGATGACTGCATGCAGTGAGGGGTCCTAGGTGTTTGGGGACATGATGACTGCATGCACTGAGGGGTCCTAGGTGTTTGGGGACATGATGACTGCATGCACTGAGGGGTCCTAGGTGTTTGGGGACATGATGACTGCATGCAGTGAGGGGTCCTAGGTGTTTGGGGACATGATGACTGCGTGCACTGAGGGGTCCTAGGTGTTTGGGGACATGATGACTGCGTGCACTGAGGGGTCCTAGGTGTTTAGGGACATGATGACTGCGTGCAGTGAGGGGTCCTAGGTGTTTAGGGACATGATGACTGCGTGCAGTGAGGGGTCCTAGGTGTTTAGGGACATGATGACTGCGTGCAGTGAGGGGTCCTAGGTGTTTGGGGACATGATGACTGCGTGCAGTGAGGGGTCCTAGGTGTTTGGGGACATGATGACTGCGTGCAGTGAGGGGTCCTAGACTGACTTTGGGGACAGAGAGAGGACGTTTAATAAAAAAACCAAAAAACAAAAACTGGTAGAATAGGAATAAACTCTTGAGTTTAGTTAACAGTAAAATACCATTGTTAGTTTCTTAGTTGTGACAAATGTACTTACTGTGCTCGTGCAAGAAGTTAACAATAGGGGAAAATGGGGGAGGGGTAAATAGGAACTTTGTCCTATTTTTGTAAATTTCTATAAATATATTCCAAAACAAATTTTATTTAAAGAAATGAAGCCAAGAGAACTAAAGATAACATTTTTAAATTGGATACAAAGTATTCAACATAGATTTGTTTTAATAATTCAATACTCCTCATTTCCTGTGATTGCACAGACCAATTGTTAACATAATAAAGACCTGTCTTCTATTTGTAATAGACTGTGGCAGGCTGTTTGGTGTATAATTCAGTTAACCAAGACTGTACATTTGACATGGGTTTGTTCATTCTGTTGATTCCTTAGCCATAGTCTGAGTTCTAGCTTTGTCTAGCGAAACTCCTGCTTGACTCAGAGGGGGTAAATACTGTGGTTAACCGTCCCCCCTGCCGAAAAGAACTAAAAGCACACTTTCTCAAAGGTGAGCCAGCCATGCTATCTTTCCATATGAAGACCTGCTTGATGATAATTAAAACTTTCATTTGACTATTAAAATTAAAGAACAGCTGTAAATTAAGGTAACAATATTAAAACCTCTGGGGATAAGTCTAAAGATCCTCTCTGTAATTAGAGAGCTGCAAACCGTAAGGAGCACTAATTCTTCTCGGCGTCGAGGTCTCATTTTGTACAGAAGCTGGTATTTTGTAAATCACAGCCCTTCCAGGGCTGAGGACACATTTTGGTTCTTGCCTAGAGTGATTGCCTGAAATATTTTGCCCTTTATGAACGAAACTATGAGTTAGAAGACTGATTTCTCATCCTGATTGGACATGTGAGAATCTGGGTGGCCTCGGTCATGACTTCTCTAGATTAGAGTTGCCATAGTTCTATAGTTAGATGTTGGGTTATTAACCTTATTTAATTCTTCTTGTTCAAAAAGCTTGGAGGTTTTATTGTAATAATGAAAATAAACCCCCTAAAGCAAGCTCTTCTTAAAAACTGAAGGCCTTAATTAAATAGGTGGTGGGTTTGGATATTAATTGTTTGGATATTCTTTGCACTTGTCTATATTCTGTGTGTGGGGGGGGGATATGTAAATAGAAAAGCTGTATTTTAAAACACAGTAAGGACATACACTTAAGGATTTTTCATTAAGGCTTACTGAATTAAACTCAGCTATTGTGCTCAGGTGGGCCTTAGTTCTTCAATGAGAATTTTGTCAGGACAATCTAAAAGTTGAACTTGGCCTTCATTCCATTCCCTGACTGTCATTTTTCCATTTGCCCGTCTTAATATTTGTACTTCCTCTTTATAGATCTTGCTCCTCAAGTTTTTATCTCTTTTTTTCCATTGGATTAAAACAAACAGTGAGCTTTAAAAAGAACATTCCTCATGGTAGATATCTCCAGAGAGTTTATATTTACTTTAAACTGAATTCTTGCCAGACCGCCCAAGTGTTGCCCTGACTTTTCATTATCTTTCAGTGTGTTATACTCTGGTGGGTACAATGGCACAGAAATGGTGGAGCCAAGCAAATCCCTGGCAGCCTGACTGGACAACACAAAACCATGAGAACAGTTTTCTATCTAATTCTAGAAAAATATTTTATACTTTTCCCTCCCTCTCACCCTCCCTTCCTTCCTTCCTCCTTTCCTTCCTTCCTTCCTCCCATTCTTCTTCCTATCCTTCCTCCCATCCTCCCTCCCTCCCTCCCTTCCTCCCTTCCTCCCTTCCTTCCTTCCTTCCTTCCTTCTTCCCTCCATTCCTCCTTCCCTCTCTTCCTCCCATCCTCCCTCCCTTCTTCCCTCCCTTCTTCCCTCCCTTCTTCCCTTCCTCCCTCCCTCCCTCCCTCCCTCCCTCCTTTCCTCCCATCCTCCCTCCCTCCCTCCCTTCCTCCCATCCTCCCATCCTCCCTCCCTTCTTCCCTCCCTTCCTCCCTCCCTCCCTTCCTTCCTTCCTTCCTTCCTTCCTTCCTTCCTTCCTTCCTTCCTTCCTTCCTTCTTCCTTCCTTCCTTCCTTCCTTCTTCCTTCCTTCCTTTCTTCCTTCCTTCCTTCCTTCCGTTCATCCATCCATCCATCTTTCTGTTCATCCTTCCATCCTTCTTTATTTCCTTCCTTCTTTTTCTCTTCCTTTTGAGGTGTGTAAAGGCAACATTACAGGTATAGTGATTTGGGGCCTAAGACTATGGACTCTGGAAACTGAGATTTCTACTTGCCCTGTCGCTCATTGGCCAAAGAGATGCCTTTCCTGAGCCTCTGCAAACATAATCCAGACTTACACCTTTGAACGTTGTATTGGTTTGTGTTATAACATGAAGCCAGCATGATGTTATATTCAGCTGTACCCAAATCTAACGTCATATATTTTGTGTTCAAAGTGATGAGTGAAGGTATGGAAAAACTGGACATTTGAGTTTACCCATGATTATCTTAAGTTGACAGAGATCCGGATATGGTTATATTGCTTCTGGTTTGATTGCCTTGGCTGATTGCCAGCAATCATATCTATGGATTCTGCCATCACATAGCCCACTTTTCATACATACTAGTATGTGTGTGTCCAATAGTGTAAAGGATTCTATGGTCATTTAACCTATGGCCGGGGTCTTCAGTTGTGAAAACCACAAGGTGCATCCCAGTTCTCAGAGTATAGTGTGCAGAATGAGATGCAGATACCGAGGAGTTCCATCAGTGAAAGTCAGTCAGCCTTCTCTTTGAAGATCTGGCCTGGTTTGTGAACCTGTCCACTCTAAAGACATCTTTGCTAATTTAATACACACACACACACACACACACACACACATATATATATATATATCTGTATACTTAATGACTCTTTTATCATCCATAAAATTCTCATTTCAAAAGGAGAAGAAAGCTGTCACGATGATTAATGCATTGACTCTGATAGTACCTCTCTGTGCCCGGGGTCAGCACACTCTGGCCCAGGGCCAGACACAACCAGCTACCTGTTTTCGTCAACCTAGGTGCTAAGAGTGATATTGTATTTATATTTGTAAATGAAAAGCAAATCAAAGGAAGAATACTATTTCTTGGCATGTAAAAATGATCTGAAATCAAATTTCAGTGTCCTACATAAAGTGTGGTACACTGTTCCTTGTGACTTCTCTGTGGTCCCTTTCATGTTCGGTGCCAGGGTTGGAGAGCTGTGGCAGATGGTACGGCCTGCAGGACAGAAAATACCTGCCCTGCAGCCCGGCTCAGAAAAACTGTGCTGCCCCTGGGACAGACAGCTGTTTTCAGAGAGGGGGCTGAGGCGCAGCACAAAATGTGTGAACAGACACATGAAAACGACTGCAGTAAACTGGATGGAATGGAAACCAGACTGCTCATGGGGTATAATTTCTAGTGAAGCATCTTGCATAAGCAGAGAAAATAAAAATCTGCAGATCAAAAAAACAAAAATCCAAACCCTGAATGACGTGTGGGAGGAAAATCTGAAGAACAGTGCACAAACATGGCGGGCATCTTCAGTCTACCGCCCGGATGTGCCCCTTCTGGACTGGCAGGCTTCCCCTCCTAAAGGCGGGGTGGTACAGCCTGAGGCAGTCCCTAACCCTTGCTGATGGACTCATGAATGAGGGGCACTCAGCTTTGATTCTGGCCTGAGAAGGCAGTGATAAGGGTGACCTTCGAATGTCTAGGGTCTCAAAGCAAACATCCTTTGGGAGTCCCTTGAGAAGGCTGAGCATGTATCCTTCCGTTAACGCCCCGTAGACATGCTATGGTCAGGTTAGCCCAAAGCCTGCCTTTGCCTTTTATTCTCGGCATAGTTTAGTCCATTTGGGAGTGGATAACTAAGACTAGCATTTCAATATTATAATCTACAGCAGGGAGGATAGCTATCAGTGGTAGAAGAGGGCTATGCCTCAAAACAATGGTTATCCTTTATAATTTCTAGTTTGTGTATGTGTGTATCTAATATATTTTGGGATAATCTCTCAGCACAGTAGTAGTTCCCATACATAATTTATAAATACATAATACATTTTTATATATTTGTGTGCTCAAATATTTTATTGGTAGTTTTGTGTTATCAAACACTTTGCACATTGTTGGCTTAATGTTCTATTGAAGCATAACAGATTATCACAAATTTAGTGGCTTCAAGCAACGTGTTTACTATCTTACAATCTTCATCCATTAGGAGTCTGGGAATGGCTTAGCTAGGTCCTTGGCTTAGGGTCTCCCAAGGCTGCAACCAAGGTGTGTGGGCTGGCGCTGCCTCAGCTGAAAGCTTGGTTCCCTTCCAAGCCCCAGCGGTTAGCAGAATTCTTCCCTTTGAAACTGTGTAATGCATGGTGGCTTGCTCCTGCCAGTCTCTATGACTCAGAGAAGGACTAAGCCCTCTTTTAAAAGATGCCTAATTGATTAAGTCAGACCCACCAAGGATAATCACCCTTTTGATTACTTAAAGTCAACTGATTTAGGACCTTCATTACTTTTGCAAATCCCTCCTATCTTGCCATATGATGTAACATAATGAAGTGACAGTATCACCTTTTTCATATAATATAACCTACTCATGGCATAACACCAGCAGGCTGAGATCATAGGTACCATCTTATATTTGTGGCATCATGCTGTGGGCAAGAAAAACATGGCTCCAAGAGTCGGAGGAAGCCGATTCGGAATCTTAGCTCCCACTCACCAGCTGTTTGATGGCACAAACCATTTAACTTCTCAGTGTCTCAGTGCTTTCAACTCTAAGCTGGAGGTCGTACTAGCCTCATTCTAGAGCACCTACCTTTGCTCTGGGGCTAGAGTTAAAGAAGATCATACATACGAAGGGCCTAGCAGAGTGACTAGCAAACAGCCAGTTGTGAATAAGTGTCAGATAGTTTCATTAGATATTCCTTTTCATACATACAGACATTTTATTCATGAGAAAATGATACTGGAAATCAGCAGAATGTGTCTCATTGGATTTCAAAGAAAGCAAAACTAGAGGAGGAAGGTTAGGAATGTAAATTAATCCTGGTTTATATGTAATAGAAAGAGCTTGGTCTGGTGGTGATTAGGAACAAGCTAGTTTAGCCTGACCAGGCAGTGGCACAGTGGATAGAATGTCGACCTGGTACGCTAAGGACCCAGGTTCGAAACCCTGAGGTCACCAGCTTGAGTGTGGGCTCATCTGGTTTGTGCATGGGCTCACCAACTTGAGCATGGGGTCATAACATGATCCCATGGTCGCTGGCTTGAGCAAGGGGTCACTGGCTCGGCTTGAACCCCCAGTCAAGGCACGTATGAGAAGCAATCAATGAACTACTGAAGTGATGCAACTACGAGTTGATGCTTCTCATCTCTCTCCCTTTGGATCTCCAAGAAAGCAAGACAAGAGGAGGGAAATTAGGAATGTATATTAATCCTGGTTTATAATAGAAAGAGCTTAATCTGGTGGTGATTAGGAACAAGCTAGTTTAGTAAATGGTGCTTGAACACAAAGTGAGATACTATAGGTGGGAGTGCCTATACCCAATAACTATTAGCTGATTGAAATCTGGACAGAAGTACATGCATAACAAGTGTTAGTGGATTAAAGGATGTTATTATCTTCTTCTGAAAGTCCAATCACTTGCTTAACCAAATTGTTTCTTTCCCTTTCCTGTTACCACAGAGCTATTTGAACATGACAAACATTTAATTTGCCTGATGGCTCCTCCTCCTTCCCAGATCTAAGATAAGGTCTGTTAATATGAAACCAATAGAGAAAGTTAAAGTGTAGGAACGTTTGTCAAAGATCTTGATAAAGTATGTGTAGAAATGAAATCCAAATATCAAGCCCAGGACCTATAGTTTCTGTGCTGAGAAATCATTCTTATCTACCTCCTCCACTCAGGTTCAAAGCCTATTAGAGGCTCTTCCTCTACGAAGGGGAGAAGCAAAAGAACAAAAACAAAACTCCACAAACAAGAAAGCTCCCCAAAACACACCACCCTGAATTTGCTCATGTCCTTGGAAATAAAAAGCAACCGTTTCCCCTGATAACAGACTTCCTGATATGCAGAGAATGTACGCCAGTGACCTCTCGCCCACAACAATGGGCAGACAGAAATGCACACAGTGCAGGCTTTGTTTTCTCATTATATTGTCATCTTGTTCCCCAGAATGGCTTCAGGCCTGGTGACAGGGAGAGGGATGCTTGCTGAGAAGCCCTCTCTGGGGTAACTGGTGTGGCTGTGGGTGGGTCTGGAGAGATTTGGAGAGGAAAATTCCCGGGAGCAGGGGCTGTAGCTCCAATAACTCGGCCCCCCTGGAATTCCTAATGAGGCTGAGGCTTTGGGAGCCCTGAGTTCCTATGTGAGTTAATCAGAGTTTACGATTCTAAAGTTTTATGAAAAAGAAGAGAAAGAGAGAGAGAGGAAATGAATAAATACATATGAGATAATGGTATCAACATATAGCAGCATTCTGAGGCAAACGTCCTAAGTGGCACATCCAGACCTTGCTAAGTTTCTCATCAAACAGAACTTCTTTTACTTTTGATTGATTGATTTTAGAAAGACAGCGAGAGAGAAAGGTTGGGGTGGGGGAGAGAAGCATTCATTAGTTGTTTACTCAGTTGTGCATTCATTAGTTGCTTCCTGTATGCGCCCTGCCTGGGGCCAGAACCTGTAACCTTGGCATTTGGGGGCAATGCTCTAACTGACTGAACTAACCAGGGACAGCCGAAACAGGGCTTCGAGGGCAGTAGGAACAAAGGGACTATAGCATTGGTAAATAATTTTTTTTGCTTTATTTCAGAATGTCTGTTTATAATCTCTTTTTTATCATTAAATAATTGGAGAGAAAAATATAGTAGAGACAACCATCCAGAAGTTTCCAGAGATCAAGTGCTTGGCATGGTGGAAATATATAGACAGAAACTCATTATCTATCCCTTCTATTGGTTTATTTCTATGTATGTATTTGGAGGAGGTGTGATGGGTGGGCCATGAGCAGACTTGGTTCCTTCAGCACACAGTTACGAAGCAGCTGTACCAGATGTAAGATACTGTGAAAGACACAAATGAATCACAAAAGAACTCTGGCCTTAAGAGTCTTGTGGTCATCTCCTAGGGACTGTGGATTGTAATAAGCATTGTGCAGAGCTGTACTGACACCGATACACTTCACTCAGCCTCCAGAAAATTTGGTTATGAACACTCAGTGGGTTGCCTAATTCTAAACAAAAACAAGAATGAGATTGAATTGACTGGTCATTCAACAAATGTGGTTAACTCGCTTTCCAGTTTACCAGCAGCCATGCCAAAGGCTTCCAGGAGTAAGTCAGCCCTCTGACCTAGATCAATCTATTTTCCTGTCTCCTGGACAAAAAACCTACCAGTCCAACTGCTGTCGGGAAGCCAGAGGTGCAAGCAGCACTAGCAGGCGCCGATGGCAGTGTTTACCCGAGTGCAGTTTGGTTGCACCAGCACACTTCCTCCAGGGCACTCCGCTCAGTCTGCCTCCCGCAGCTGTATTTTCCCCCACTTCATTCACCTGGTTTTCTTTTCTTTATCGGTGCCAAAGCAGGATAAGATACCTTTATTATTATCTGGGGCTCAGCATTACACCGAAGAATTATCTTCTTTTTTTTTTTTTTAATTTATCCATTTTTAGAGAGGAGAGGGAGAGACAGAGAGAGAGAAGGGGGGGGAGAAGCTGCTGAAAGCATCAACTCCCATATGTGCCTTGACCAGGCAAGCCCAGGGTTTCGAACCGGCAACCTCAGCATTTCCAGGTTGACGCTTTATCCATTGCGCCACCACAGGTCAGGCAAGAATTATCTTCTTAAAAAAGTAGGTAGGCCTTGCATTTATCAAAAGGGGAAAAGTCATGGATGTGACTCGGGTTCATGTTGCCAGGTGGTATTGCAAATTATACTAAGAAAATCAGAGAGCAAATATGTCGTATTACCAGCTTTTAAAATTCGATTACTGCCAGTTTATGAGTGACTTTTCTTAAGGTGACCAATTGTCCTCCTTTAGGGAGGACAGTCCTTCTTTTGTAAGTCTTGTCCTCTCTTGAAAAGTGTCCTCCTACATGTCTTCCTTTTTCATATTGGAAGACTAATCTGTAAATGTCTGTATTTGATTGATGCAGAGTTGATCCATTGTGTGTGACGTGACATATTTGTATCTAAATGAGTACTTTTTTCTTACAATTATTAAAAATTAATAGGCATGTAAGCATAATTACAATGTAAAAATTACAAATGTTTTATTGTGCATTTATCATATTATAGTGTATTATTGTTGCAATGAATAAAATGTTTCTTTTATTTACGATATTGTTTTCTTCAATTTATTTTTGTCCTCCTTTTCATTCTAAAAAACTTGGTAACCTTACTTTTCTGTTCCTTGTAAACATCTATGGCACTTTTCTTAAAGTAACAACCAACCTAATATATATATTATTGGTACCACCTGCAGCATTTCACATTACTAAGAAGAATAATCCACATGGGTGCTGATGCAGTTTTGGTCTTTTTTTCTCCACTGTTGGAGCCATTTAAGCAGCTGGCCCATGGGTGGACCGACTCCTTAGGGCACCTTTGAATGAATACCGTACATCTTAACCAAGCCTGCACCAGCATTTTGGCTAAGAGAGTGCCTAGGATGATAAATCAAAACTCCACATTAATTAAATGTCTGCTCCCATGAAAGGTATAATAAACCATGCTTCTCTAGACTATTTGAAGATGTGTCATGTGGCACGGTCTCTCTTGACAAAGGCAGCCAGGAAGTGACTCTCCGTTCCCCAGAGACAGCATTTTCAAATTGCTCTTTTCTGCTCAATAAAGGTTAAAAAGGAAGTGAACCCTTTTGTACCCTTGTGTACCACTGTTTTTCCAGACCGCAGAAACGCCTGCCCATGCATTCTTCTGATGGCTTGCTAAGAAAGGGTTGAAAATAGCAGGCAAATGTTTCTGTTTTGCTGCCTGTTCTTTGGCTAGAAAATGAAAACAAAAGATGACATTGAATCTGGCATTTGGATCCGCAGCTCCGTTGTTTCTGTGCTGACTAGTTCAACAAGCCCACAATATTCTAGGAGCATAAGCCTGTCTCCAGAGCCAACTCAGCCATTTCTCAAGAATGAAAGGACAGGGGCTAGGCAGCATTGCTTCCTCTTCCCAACCTTTGCAGCAGCAAGCTGGGCAGAAACACATGCAAATAAAAATCAAGAACCGCACAGAGCAACCAAATCTTTTCCAGACAGACTGATAATGAACTTCAAGTTTTCAGTTCAAATATCACCGACTTACACCCATTTGTTCTAGCTCTTTAATAGGATGTGAGGTTAACTATATAAACTTACTAGAATTCTCTCTGTACTAATAATACTGGCATGTGATTTTTTCAAGATGACATAGAGTGATTTTTAAAAATATCTAACATTTATATCTCAGTAAAGCTGGGGGAAAATCTAGCACTGAATGAGAAAACAAATGCTTTTAGATTTCCTTTCCCTGACTGTGACAAGTTTTTTATTTCCTTTCCCTTTATTAAGCTACCTTAAAAATGAAAACAATTTTTTTTTAAATTTAGAAATGAAATTTAATGGGCAAAATTTTCAAATGTAAGCCACGCCTGTGCTCTGAGAGAGAAGGCAGCTGCATTTTCTCGCCCGTTGGGTCCCAGACAAGCAGGAATGGCAGTGTTAGCATTTGTTGAATGTGATCATTTGCATCCTCTTTGTCCTTTCTAATTCTTCTATTTAGGATAACAGGTTTGAATCACAAATTCACGGTCAGCTGCACGGCTTCTACTATTAGAGTCACATTAAGGAGAAGTTTAGTGGATCATACATCTTTTAAGTCTTCCTTTTCCTTTTTTCCCTGTGTCCGGAGATTTGTTGAGAAAATCTCCCCTCGGCTATTGTGGGGGTTTGGCAGCCTTACCTCTCCCTTACTTCCCGTAATCATTTGCATATCTATAGCCTATTATAGCTAAAAGTTTCAAAGAACCTGGCAAAATGTGAGGATTAATTTAATTAAACTGTACTCCTGTGTCTCTGGGATGAGTATGACAATATTTTGCTCATTTCAGAACTGAAGATTACGGCTCAAAAGTTGCAAAATTATTTCTTTTCTCAAATTCCACATATGTATTGGTATGCGAATGAATCATTCAGTACAGTAAAAAAATAATTCAGATTTTTTTCCCTTTGGGTTGGAAACAAAAACCCTTTTCAGAGAATTTGAGGATTCTTTCTCCAACCCGTAGCTTTATTCACAAGTTTACTAACCAACCCAGAGCTATAAAACCAATAGAACCAACTACCTTTATCATTGGAGAGGCCTTAAAGAAATTGGCTAAAGAATTACAATCCTCCTTTTCAAGAACTTACTTGAGTGGATTAAAAAGCTTTGGTACATATATAGTATGGAATACTACTCAGCCATAAGAAATGATGACATTGGATCATTTACAATAACATGAATGGACCTTGATAACATTATACAGAATGAAATAAGTAAATCAGAAAAAACTAAGAACTATATGAATCCATAAATAGATGAAACATAAAAATGAGACTCAGAGACATGGACAAGAATGTGATGGTAACTGGTAACGGGGGTAGGGGGGGAAGGAGCGAGGAAGGAGTCTAGAGAGGGGGTGGGGGGAGGGGAGGGGAGGGGCACAAAGAAAACCAGATAGAAGGTTAGGGAAGACAATTTGACTTTGGGTGAGGGGTATGCAACATAATCAAATGTCAAAATAATCTGGAGATGTTTTCTCTGAACATATGTACCCTGATTTATCAATGTCATTGCATTAAAATTAATAATACAAAAAAATTGCACACACACACACACACACACACACACACACAAAAGAACTTACTTGGTCTTCCTCCTCTATGAAACCCCTTGATCTCTCCTTGTCTGAATTCTCCATTTCTATTGCTGTGTCAATAATTCTGAATTTTTAAAAAGAGTGACCCCATTTGCCCCCTAAATTTTTTGTGGCCTTCCACGAGATATTTTAGTTATTTTTTAGAATTTTGAAATTCTTAGAGAAGAATCTTCTGGCTAAGGAACTGCATTCATCTGACTCAGAAAATACATGTTCAATATTAAGGTGACCAACTTTTTTACAATGAAAAGAATAAAAATAAATCGAAGGAAACATTATCATAAATAAAAGAAACATTTTATTCATTGCAGTAATAATACACTATGATAAATGCATAATAAAAATTTGTAATATTTTATATTGTAATTATGCTCACATGCCTATTAATTTTTAATAATTATTGTAAGAAAAAAGTAGTCATTTAGATAACAAATGCATCACATCACACACAATGGATCGACCCTGCGTTGATGAAATACGGACATTTACAGGTAAGTCTTCCAATATGGAAAAGGAGGACATGTAGGAGGACACTTTTTGAGGGAGGACAGAACTTACAAAAGGAGGACTGTCCTTCCTAAAGGAGGACAATTGGTCACCTTCCAATATGCAATCTGTCGTACCTGTTATAATTCTGTGAGCCTGTTACAGGACTAAAAGGCTCCATTTGCCTGCAGCCATCAGAGCCCGATAAGACACGAAGAGGAGTTTGCAGCAAAGAGAGTAAGGGTTTATTTTCAGGAAGTGGCCCACACCCGGAGACGCAGCTAGCTAATCTCAAACCTGGCTCCCCGATGGCTTCTAGGGGATGAGTTATATAGGGGAAGGTCAGTAATCATGGTGACTAAGGGAGGTAGGGTCACGGTCGGGGTTGTGGTCTTTACTGACTGGTTGGCACCAGGGTAGGGAGGGGTGACCAGTGCATCTGGTCCTGGTGTCAGCCATGTTGTAGCTTCATCTGGTTTTGAGGCTTTTCTGGGTCTGAAGCTGGAACACAACTGAGGCCTAGATGTTATCTCTAGTTTGATCGAAACTCTGCCTCTGTGGTCAGCAGACCAGAGGCTTTGTTCCTAAAATAATCTGAGGCCAACTAGGACCCCATTGTCCTGGGGGGCTAATGATTAAGGAAGTGGACATGCAAGAGAGAAGGAGGCAGGTGAGTCAGCGGGCTGGAGGAGCCGGTTTGCATCAAAAGGAAAGACAGGAGAAAGGGTCCCATTACAGAAATGAGGTTTCTGCGCGCTTCCAAGCCTGCAGGAGCCTGAGACTCACAGTGCAGAGTCTCTGCTTATCTCCATGCAGCCATTTCGGTGCTTCCTCACCTTGTTTTCTCGTTGCTGCTTAGTTTAGTTTTCAAGAACGAGAGTAAGGCCATCTTCTTGCTCCCGCAGGCTGGCCACTAGGACTGCTTCAGAGACCAGTTGCTAATGCATTGCCTGACCCATTTTCATGGTTGTCCTTCTGCCTAGGAAGAGATGCTGCTGACCTTTCAAACTAATCTGGTTGCTGCAACTCTTAGCATAAAGTGAAGGGCCTCTGACCTCCATCTACTAAGCATCTGACCAAATATCCGTGGATTAAGTTTCCATCATTGAAGATTTTGTCCTTAGAATCTCGTTTTGCTATCTTTTTTCATCATTGTGGGGTCTTTTAGTCTTCTGCTGAACATAAAGTTCCCAAAGACATAGTCCTTCCAGAAAGGAACCTCAGGGCCATGTGGCTAGATGGATAAAGGGTCCAGGCCCAATCTGTTGGCTGCTGGAACAGTCAAGTGAAAAATAAATAAATTTTAAAAAAGGATGGCCCAGTTAACCACCTTTTCTATCTGTACGTTAGACTTGGTTGCAAACTGTTTGTCTCTAATGTGTTTTCATCATAGTCTTTATAATAATCTTGTCATGAGTTATCTAAAAATTGTTTAAAAAGTCTCCATTAATACTTAGCACAGAGATATAGAACCTTTGGATTTTTTGTAACTATTGCTTTGCTCTTAACATGTGACTGGTATGAACTTGTTTTGAAAATCCTGACACTGAAACATATGTCTTCACCCAGCAAAGTCACCAACACCTTCCTTAAGGGCTGGTTTAAAGGGCTTCTTCATCTTATCAGCAATGAGCTTAGAACCTATCTCCACCACAAAAGTTTCCCAGTTTACTCATTTCCAAATCTTATTACTTTTTTATTTTTCTAGGTTGCTGGACATTGAACTTAAGTCACCTTAACTGTGGTTGCATAGAATTGGTTTGGAATCACATGAGTCTCTCTGTATAAGGACTATTAAGAACTCTTCTTTGGGTTTAGAAACTGGCTTATGTTGCCTTCTCCAAAAATAAGTAAAATGGTTTTTCATTTAAAATAATGTAGAAGGGCTTGATATTGGCTTTAGGTTTTTAATTGCATAGTTCTCTGATGTTGTTAGGGTTTCAAGTTCAGACACACAGTGGTAACTGCAGCCAAGATGTATGGGTGTGTTCTTGGCTTCTATTTAGCCATGTGACTTTGGACAGGTCACTCTCTCTGGCTTTTATTTTTTTCATTGGTAAAATGATGTAATTGGGTCAGGTTCTTTCCAGGCCTCTTTCTGGTCCTTTCCATCAAAAGGTCTGTGATGAGTAGGTGAGCCACGTCACCATGAGTTCCAGCACAGGACTGTAGTACCTGGCACATTCCTGGCATACATGCACATCTCCATATAGGGCTCGCAGGCTTCTAAAGAAGAACAAATGGAAAAGGAGACGTGAAACCCGTGTAGTTTCACTTCTGACTTAGTGAGTTTTGAATTTAAATGCTTTTGCATAGAAAGAGTGAGAAGGGAGGCAGAGGAGTCCTACAAACAAGAGTCCTGAGGTGGGATAAGCAACGCACAACCCCTTTCCATTGATCGTTTGCTTTTGGAACAAAACACACCGCTGCTCAAAGCCAGAAAGTAAAAAAAATAAGAATAAGCAGAAGAAAAAAGAGAACCTACCACACCACGTGAGAGGCATTTTTGAACAAAGAACTAGAACATGGCGACAGGTGTATCCATGTAGCTTTTGGTCAACCACCTCCTTCTGATGCTGCCGCAGCTGCATATACCAGGGTGGTTTCTGGGATGGAGGTTTCTACTGAGCTTGAGAAGACGGAGGATTTTGCTCCCAGGCTTATTTAAAAAACAAACAAACACACAAACCAAACAAAAACAGTGCTAAGAGTGAAAACTGTTCACACCTATGCTACATGCGGTAGCATCTTCCGAGGAGCTCAGTGGGCTGAACAACACCTGAGTTGCCATGTGTGTTAATGCTGAGGCCAAGAATGGTGATCAGTGGTGTAACAGCATTTCTTCCTCCTGCTTCCTACCAGGGCAGCGAACTCTGTTTTGTTTTGTTTTTGTTTTTTTGTATTTTTCTGAAGCTGGAAATGGGGAGAGACAGTCAGACAAACTCCCGCATGCGCCCGACGGGGATCCACCCGGCACGCCCACCAGGGGCGATGCTCTGCCCACCAGGGAGTGATGCTCTGCCCCTCCGGGGCGTCGCTCTGTTGCAACCAGAGCCACTCTAGCACCTGGGGCAGAGGCCAAGGAGCCATCCCCAGTGCCCGGGCCATCTTTGCTCCAATGGAGCCTCGGCTGCGGGAGGGGAAGAGAGAGACAGAGAGGAAGGAGAGGGGGAGGGGTGGAGAAGCAGATGGGCGCTTCTCCTGTGTGCCCTGGCCGGAAATCGAACCCGGGACTTCTGCACGCCAGGCCGACGCTCTACCACTGAGCCAAACGGCCAGGGCACGACCTCTGTTTTTAAGGGGTCTGAGCACACTGCTTGCAAACAATATATACAGTACTTTTAAATGCATTTAAGTCCTGACTGACAACTGAGTTCCAGGCAAATGATTATCTGCATGATTTTTCCAAGGACTTGGTTACACCGGCCCTTAAAGGAAATTCAAACAGCAGTTGGAGTGAGGGAGGTCTGAACTGTTGCTTGGGAGTATCAAGAGGTGGTGGAGAGAGATACTAAGGATTGAAGTAGGAAGAGCTAGTGAGGAAAAACATATGACACTACTACATTGGAATTTTTCCTTTTTTGGCCATTCCCGAATTTCCGTAGCTCTAACCATTCATTTTAAGCTATTCTTCTGGTGTTTTTACATCTTGTAAAAATGAAGAGTTTATAAAAGACAACATCTTGTTGGCCTGGAGCATTTGTAACTGGCTTTTTCGGGGTAAGATATTGTTACTTAGCTGCCCGTGAGTGCATTTCGAAGCTTTCCTTGGACTTCTTGTGAGGGGAGGGAAAATTAGTTTTTCTGTTTAAATACTGGATCTCCTGGAGAACATCTGTTTCTCAGAGTGATAAATCAGGAAAGGAGATATGCATACAACGCATTTCTAAATATATCATCAGTTCTGTGAAGGTGTCTAACGAGAACATGACATATGATTTGTGGGGAAGGGTCAAGGGAAGTCAGACCTTTTGGAGAACAGAATGTAACGTGGCCGTGCACGGAGATGAATGGAGAGATGTAGCTGGAGAGCCCCAAAGTAAATAAGAATGGAAAGTAATGTTGCTTTTTCTCTTGGGTTTAGGAACTTTGGGGAACTTATTTAAAAATAAATACTCAACGGTTCTCCCAAGGAGTGTTAAAGACGGGAAAGAAATTTCTACGTGACAGCCCTCCGTTTGGTTGGGGCTGTTCCAAGCCTTGGAGATAGATACACAGTGTCTAACCATACAGAGTTCCTGCCCCCAAGGAGCTTGCATCCTAGTGAAGGGCACTGACAAAGAAATCTATGGTATGCAAGGTGTCTTGATAAATGCTTTGAATGAAAGTAGAACAGGGTAGAGGGGGTGGAGAGAGCATGGGAGGGTGGGGTATCTGTGCTAGTTCACATAGATTCTGATCATAAATCTCATTACGTCTACTCGGCATCCTGTACTGCACAGACGAAGAGACCGAGGCACTGAGAGATGACCCACAGTCCCCAGCCGGGTTGTGGCCATTGGAATAGTAAATCCTAGTTCTCATGGCCTAAGACACTTTGCCTCCATCCTAGGCTTGCCCACAGTTGGAAATGAGCTGCTGCCATCAGATTTTGAAGTCTACCATTTCTTCTCTTTGTAATCGGTTTACATTGATTCTCTTATGAGTACAAAATGAATTGTCCAACACTACTGCCATAGCAACTTATGCTAGCGGTCATGGTACCTAAGATTTAGAACAGTCCAGTGTGTGAGTAGTGACTTGGGAGTTGTGTAGAGTTGACCTGACCAACTGTGTGGTCAATAAGGATTGATGATACAGCTCAGCACTCCTCGCCATGACGTGACACGTTCCGGAGAAGGGCATCACTTCTCCAACTTTAATGCACACAGAGGAGACTGCTGGGAATTGTGTGAAAATGCAGATTCTGATCTACTAGGTCTGAGACGGGGCCTGAGACTCTGCCTGTCCAGCAAGTTCCCGGGGAATGCCGATGCTACTGGTCCACAGATCAAACTGTGAGTGGCCAGGGTCTGCTCTGCTCAGCGCAACTGAGAAGGAAACCTCAGAGTTAGAGCTTCTGTTTCTCTTCCCTTGTCTCCCCATTGCCCTACTCCCCACCCTTGGAAGAATCCAGCTTAAAAAAAGAAAACGTTATGAAACGCCAGTGCCAAGCCTGAATGATAATGTTAAACACGTAATTATCTGGGCCAGAAACAGATGTCTCAGACTGAGGCTTAGCTCAGCCCGTCACCAGGGCCACATGGTAAAGCTGCTAGGTTGAAGAGGCCATGTGACATATGCAAGAGAAAAAGGGGGTCTATGTGCCCAAAACTCAGGGATGTGAGATGTGAACAAGGGTCACCATTGCATAACCGAGGTTGGAAGCTTCCCCTTCCCACCAGCTTGCATGCTGAGATTCCTGCGTGTAATCTTGGCTGAAAGGGTGACTCAGTCTGTGTCTGTAAATGAAAACTTTCCTCCTTGGCTGTGAAATAAAAATAGCAAAGAGTGTGCGCCGTGATGGGGCTTTTCCTCTACACGGGCCCTCGCTTGAGCCATCTTGGAGGAAGAGGTGTGAGCGAGGACCTAGTTTGGGTCAGGTTGCAGAACAAGTCCTTCGGAGCAGGTTTCGTGTATGACCTGCCTTTTATTGCTCTTCACATTTGAGCATATTTGCTGGCTTGCCACAGTGTCTCGCTGTCAGCGGCTTTGACTGATCCTGCATCTGTGAGTGCATGTCCTCGGCACTCAGCTGCCAGCTCAGAAAATGAGTGCCAGCCCCTTCGTTGTGCTCTGGCTGAGTTTGTGAGAACTGGGCTTCTTAAGTCTTTCTGCAAGCTCAGTTCCTTCTCAGAGGAAAATGGTGACAATCGATGATAAGAAAAAATTAAATTAATATCTCCAGGTCGACAGAGGCTGAACAGTTCTTATTATTCTCACGGAAGCGAACCAGTTCTGGTGGGCTTGGCTAGCCCAGCAACATGGGGCTCTGTTTCATTTTGAGACTTCGGACCGTTGGCTCTGTGTTCATAAGACCTGGTGGGGGCTGGGAGGGTGGGTGGTGAGTGGGCAGCAGATATCTGACTTTGAATATCTAGGCATCTGTCACAATCTTTTAGACGGGCTTACTCCTTCTATAATCAGGATCAGGGGTCCCCAAACTACGGCCCGCGGGCCGCATGTGGCCCCCTGTGGCCATTTATCCGGCCCCTGCCGCACTTCCAGAAGAGGCACCTCTTTCATTGGTGGTCAGTGAGAGGAGCACAGTTCCCATTGAAATACTGGTCAGTTTGTTGATTTAAATTTACTTGTTCTTTATTTTCAATATTGTATTTGTTCCCATTTTGTTTTTTTACTTTAAAATAAGATATGTGCAGTGTGCATAGGGATTTGTTCATAGTTTTTTTTTATAGTCCGGCCCTCCAATGGTCTGAGGGACAGTGAACTGGCCCCCTGTGTAAAAAGTTTGGGGACCCCTGATCAAGGCTGCCACCACCAGGGAAGATGGTCATTTGTCCTGAAACGGTTGAGTATCTCAATGCTCTCGGTAAGACAAATATTACTAGAACACTCTGGACCACAAACCCATGGCCCAGAAGGTTGAACTTCACTCTGGGAACTTCTGCTAGTCTCTGTTCAGAGTTGAATGACAGAGGTGGTAAGGAGAGGTGGACTTCTCTTATCAGTTACTAGCAGGCTGTTTGTTCTGTGACCCAGGTAAGATGTCCAGGGAAACAAAGACTGGTCCCCTGCCAATAACAGCCTCCCAGGCTTGGGGAAGGAACAGCAGAGGCACACACCTCCTCCTCCTCCACAAACTCCATCCACTGCAATGTCTCAAGGTGAGTCGCTGTGGCGACCCGCTGTGGCGACCCGCTGTGGCGACCCGCTGTGGCAGGCCTGGGTTTCTGCATGAGGCTGTGATTGCGGCTTGGCAACCGCCACCTGCTTCTGGGAACCGGGAGATTCTGGGAAAACAAAGAAAAAACCCTCTTAATTCATTTTTTAAAAAGACTTTATTTATTCCATTTTTAGAGAGGAGAGAGAGAGAGAAAGAGAGAGAAGGGAGAGGAGCAGGAAGCATCAACTCCCATATGTACCTTGACCAGGTGAGCCGGGGTTCTGAGCCAGCAACCTCAGCGTTCCAGGTCAATGCTTTATCCACTGCGCCACCACAGGTCAGGCAAACCCTTTTAATGCAAATGGCCCTTCTCACTGTCACTTTGAATGGCTAAACACGTGTGCTTTTAATCATCCACACTTTTTAGATGTGGCGCATGTAAGGGAACTCTTCTATTCCTACAGAGTGAGCCGCAAGGTGAAGGTGGAGCAGAGAAAAGTTCAATTCATTTTTCTTAATACACTGCTGATCCTAAAATGTTGAAATTTCTTTAAAGCAAAATAGCATGTTTGTAGACACTATGAACTGACAAAAATAATGAGGGATAGTACCCAAGTGTTGGAAAAGTTGTGTGTGCGCATGTGTGGGCATGTGTGTGATTTGCAACTGGGACTCATTAGGAAGAAACCCCATTAACTAATCTTTTTTTTTAATTTTTAATTTTATTTTATTTTTACTATATTGTAGCTGGTTGAACTATTTGATTTTATAGTAAAGGACTCACAAAAGAGTGCTTTTGTTTCTTGGCTAAAAGCACAAGAAACACCTCAAGTCCTGTAGCATGCCAGTGGTCAAAGGGAAAGTCAACCATTTAACCTGTTGGCTTTTATTTTGGTGGGGTGATCATCACTGACTCTTTTCTTCTCCCCAGTGGTGCTGACTATCATCAAAGCAGAGGCTTGAGTGGTGGAGTGAGTACCTGTTTCCCCACTGCAACCGAGTGACTTCAGGGGAACAGGACTGCCTGACGGACACACAGCCTTGGCTGGGTCCCCAGAGAAGACCCCGGGGGTGTCCTGGGGAGAACTGAACACTGGTAAATGTGGAGCTCTCCAAAGGCAGGGCACCCATTGGTGCAAGAGCACATGCCATTGTGGGCCTGTGGGATTTCACATAGGGTTCACTGGCAGTATCCCCAATGTTCGCTGTCCATAGCAAAGCTTAGCTTCTGTTCTTCTACAAGGATTTGCTTTCTTGATGCATAGAAGGTCAAGATGTAGCTTTAATGCTCCTCTACTTTGGTCTTCCAGAGAGTTCCCAATGTGCAGATAGTCGCCAGCGACCCCGGCATTTGGCAGTACACATAGGAGTGGTTTGGCCCGTAAGGATTCCAGCTGTTGAGCTCAATGACTCACCAGGCAGATGGGTTTAATTTAACAGCACGAGGAGGGGATGAGACTCATGGAGACAGCCTTCCATGGGTGAAGGCCTGGAGGTTGAGAAGGCAAGAAAAATCATGTCTTTCATGGCTGAGTGGAAGCCAGGGTGATTTAGTCACTGAAGGGACCTTAACCTTTCTGAACATCAGATTTTTGTCATCATCTGCTCTATTTTGCAGGGTTCTAGTAAGAATTTGAAAAACCAATGACTATAGAGGACATCCTGTGATATAGTACTAAAAAAAGGTGGCTATTGTTTGTGTTACTTTCTGTATCATAAAAAAGATTCCTGTATTTGAATTCCTAGTAATCATGAGGGTGTCAATCACAGTAGAAAGAGAACACACTCTATGTTACTAAGAAAAGAATATATAGGTACTTGCCTACCGTGGTACAGAGAATAATGGCTGTGCAAAGATGTCCATGCCCTGACTCCGGAACCTGCGGACATGTTTTATTATAAGGCAAAGGGGAATTCATGTTGCAGGTGGAATTAAGCTTGCTCAACAGATGGCCTTAAGGTAGAAAGGCTATCCTGGAGGATTTGGGTGGGTCCTTAAAAGGGAAAGAGGAAGATGTAGCTATAGAAGAGAAAGCCAGAGAGATGGCGGTATGAGAAGGACTTACCCTGGCATTGTCAGCTTTGAAGATGGAGAAAGGGGCCATGAGCCAAGGAATGTGGGCAGCTCCTAGCAACTGAAATAGGTAAGGAAGTGGATTCGCACCAACAGCCACCAGAAAGCAATGCAGACTTGCCAAAGCCTCGATATTAGCCCAGCGAGATCCATGTCAGATTTCTGATCTATAAAACTGTGAGATTGAAAAATTGTGTTGTTTTGAGCCACTGAGTTTGTGGTAGTTTGTAACAACAGTGATAGGAACCGAATACACCTGTCGCCAGACATCCCAGAGTAACGGCACGTTCTTGGCTACAGGAATGAAGTGTTTATTAGCTGCCAGTTTTTCAGGAACCTCCTTCATTCTTCTCATGTATGATTACAGGTGAATTAGTATTTTTTCCCCATTTGTCTGGAATGAATTGCAGTTGCTGAGCTCAAGCAGCTATTTGCAGAGCTCTTTTTACACTTTCTATTATGTTTGCAAAGATTTATATACAAAGTAGTCCTGCCTGATTCAGGCTCCCTGGTTTGAATTTGAACAGGGTGTGTCAGGAGCAAATTAAAAGGGAAATTCCTACTCAAGGACAAAGTGATGTTGATAAATTCCAACTGAAAATATTTACAGAAGAAAGACGGGGAGGGCCAAGTGGGGCCTTTTCCCTGTGATTTCAGGGTTTCCCTGGGAACAATGCAGGTGGCAATGCTTTCCCCTCTGCTTGCTTTTATGACAAAAAAAGAGAGAAATGACAGAAACCCAGTTTGCAGTGCTTGCGCCCTTAGAGGATCTCAGAGAGGCAGCGGAAAATCCGAATTTCTAAATAAACATCTATAAAGGGATTTGGAACTAAGGAGAAGGAAGTTCCGAGGCCTGCTAGAAGGGAAGGAAAGGCTTTATTTACCGGCCATGGATTGGACTTCCTGTTGTGAAGCTCAAGGCCGTTTCATAACGGCTGGGGGCTGCCATCTCTGGCGCTCTAATGAGGAAGCGGCGCTCTTGGTTCCTCCATATTAGACAAGTTAATGACCTCTCTCCTGCCCAGTGAAATCAATGTGGGAGGAGTGGGATGCTCGGACTTGACCTTGTGGACACAATAAAGCTTTTTCTCTAATTGCCGATGTATCTTTTCATATATAGTATCAACGAACATGAAGCATGTCCTTTATTCTTGTGTATGCTCTTTGCTGGTATGAAGACGAAAACAGCTGAAAGAGACAGGCACCCACAGGGCGGCCCCGTGGCACGAACGAGCTGTTACTGCACAGTCACATTCGCAAAAGCCAGCAGGGTCCAAGAGAAAAGGAATTAGATTTATGTCCTTTTATCAAGTAACTTTGCCACAAATGCCATAAAAACTGTTTTGTGACAGATCTGTCTGGAAGTTCAGGGAACTGGGAAACAAGATTTTAAGCTGATGGAAAACATTATAATCTGCTGGATCCTTGAGGATGTGGGCTGCCCGGCTGGCGTATGCATACAGTGCACAGTGAAGAAGCACAGAGCTTTCTTGGATATCTCATTGGATGATACTCAAAAGTGTAGGTTTCTCAGCAAAAGGATCTTCCAGGTTAGAGGACAGAGGTGAGGTTCTGTGGTCACATTGTACGAGTCTGAATTCTGGTGGAACCATCGACTAACTGTGTGACCTTGACTAAGTTAATGACCATCTCTGTGCTTCGGTTTCTTCATCTTTAATGGGAAGAGCAATATATGTATGTCGTATGGTTGTTGGGAAAACTAAGGATGTGCAGTCACGATAGAGGACTAACATGTGAAAGGGCAGGCGAGTCACCATAGGCGGGGAAGCTTGCGGGCCCGGCAAGTGCCACCTGCTGACACGGGGGGTCATTTGTACCCAGCGTTCAGGCCCCTCCACCGCATGTGCCAGGGGGCTTTGCCAGCCTGCTCCCGCACAGTAATCCTTCAGGAAGCTTCCACACCACCTACACTGGTCCCCAGGCCTTGCCCGTCTCCTCCTCTGTACTCACACACTTCTTTCCCTCATACCCTCACCTCTGCCCATCCCTTCCATTTCCACTAAGTTTCTCTCTCTCTTTTTGAAGCCTTCATCCTTGGAGCCCAAATAACTATGGTCACAAGGCTTTAAAAAATTATTTGAATAACCTTTAGATATCTTGCTTATGCTATAAATTTATCAAACTGGACCAGATAAGTTATATGGCTTGGCAATCTTATTCCGCTCCACAGCTGGAAATGTGGACTGTGGATGAAATCCCAGGCTTTGCAGTCCCTACCTGCTGGGAAGACTAAATATTGGGGTCCTGCTCTTCTAGCACTGCCATCCTCTTCCCCATCCAGCCCTTGCTTGCTTTCTTATCTCTCCGTGAGAGTGCAGGTGCTCCCCGGCGCAGGGATCCGCTGTAAGCTCTGCATTCCCAAGGATATCTCTCAGCTCTGACAATCAGCTCATCAACACTCGAGACTCTTTCCCATATTTATTGACATTTGCATTGATTCAGCGGTTAGGTGGCTTATTCTCTTCCAGTGCGAACATCCATGAAGGCAGCTTGTTTCCCCCACGGCAGGTGCTGTGGGTGGAGCACCCATCTGCAGAACGGCCCCTGTCCATTGTGAATTCTGGCTGTTCCCAGCACAGCAGGCGGCCTTCTGGACTCTTCCCCCGACTCGCTTCCATCTCAAAGTCCTGTCCTTAGCATATTGTCACTGACCACACTGGAAGTGAAACCTTAGGCTACTTTTTCATGCTGGGACAGTGTATAAGGAAGTAAAAAAGGGAGAAAGAGAACAGATCTGTTTTGTTCCCTTTAATCTCAGGTTTGGTGGGTTGCAGAGTGTGGGGCAGGCTTTGGAGGCCAGCGAATTCCACCACATTGCCTCCTTTGTAGTTTCCAGGGAAGCTGTCGACCACGCTCCTCTGCGCGGGAATGTAGGGCAGTTTCAAATGTTCAACACTGAGCCCTGCCTGGGAGACGTGAGGAGGCGGAGCCTCACCTGACGTGATGGGTGCAGGGCCTGCCGGGCAACGCGTGGGCTCGTGCTGGCAGCCAGCATGGCATCTTCTTGCATCTTCATTTTTCTGGACAAAGTTCTTGCTGAAGAGTTAAGTGATCCATTTGTTGAAGGTCCTGCTATTGCTTCAATTAATTGTACATTATCTTTCATGGCCTAGAATTTAAACCTATGGGATCTTCTCTTGGACACAACCTCATGGTAGGATCATTCATACTGAGTGGTCTTCTGCATGGTCCAGATACCTTAGAACTATTGCTCTGTACTTCTCAGCATTTCCAAGGGAAAAACCATGGCCAGGCCTTCTTAACTGCTCCTCCCCCACTGTGCCTACCTTTTAACCAACTAAGCGAGGTCCCACTTTCTGTCTTAGCCCGTAACCTTATTCCTTCCTCCCATTACCTTAGAGAAAGAGAAGGCTGGGCCAGACGGCAAGCGACGGTCAGGTCCAACATGCTCTCCTTGCCTTCCTCCTGGCATGGAGATGGAGGGAGAAGAAAGCTGGGTTTAGTGTCAGATTTGGGTTCCAACAGCAGCAATCCTGCTTCCTGGCTGTGTGGAGTTAAGTGAGTTCATTTCTCCAAGTCTCAAGTTTTCTCAGCTCTAAAATGGGAATGATAATGCCACTTTCAAAGTGTTGTTGAATGAGGTCACGCGTGCAAAACATTTGGCACACAGAGCACTAAATGCATTTAGTTATTATTTCTGTGTTAATACTATTAATATATATATTTCATGGGATTAATAAATAATAAGAACTTGTCAGGTGCATCCTTACGATGATATGTTGAAACTCTAGGATACAGTACCTGTCCACAGTCCACTAATCTTTCTCCTTCCATGTTGGGGCTCAAATCACATCTTATTGTTATTGTAGAATCTTCTTTTAGTCTGGTTTACACCATATTTTACTTTGTCATATTCCACAGAATCTGACAAAATCCTGGATGCATGGGTAGTGTGTTATAAAACATATGACATATTGAATTGATCATTTTTTACCTACCCAACCAGTCTGTTACGCCAAATAATCATGATGACAATTTCCACCGATGGCCTGGGATTGTTCCCGGCTGCATACTGAGCAGCAGCCCAGGTTCTCATTGCCAGTGCTGAGGAGAGCATGCAGTCTACACGCACAGGTGCAAAGCCACTGAGGGGCTGCTGGGAGCTAGGCCTGGGAGCGGCATGGGGGTTGAGTAGAAGGAAGAAGGTCGCTCTGAGCAGCTATCACGGAGCTGACACCAGCCACACACTATTTCTCATAACCCTCCCAGCCATCCTGAAGGCAAAAATTTTTGTCTTTCAATTTAATGAGGAAGCTGAGTTCCAGAAAGATGAAGTCATCCTCTCCGAGTGCAGCCAGGCCATCTGACTTGACAGCCACGTGCTGTTCCGCCATGCTGTGGACTTAGCAGCAATGCGAAAGGGACTGCTTGTTTTGCCCATGCTCAGGAAGGATGCTTAGTTTTCCCTGTAACTCAATTCTCTGAAGTATCTCGGGCCATCTGATGACATTTTTCACACATATGTTCATCTCCCTCTAACTTCCTGGGCTGTATCAGGAAGTCCTTCATTGCATGCTTTCCAAAATGAAAGGGTTTGAGTTAGACTTTCAAATTGTAAAGTTCATAGAACAGAATTAAAATATTCCATGTGATGCTCTTACACAGTGCTTTGAATTCATCTCTAATGAGTATTGTAAAGCCAGGAGCCAGGGCCAGAGCCACTATCACAGCAGCCTTCTGGCCCATGCAGGTTCGCATTGGATTCGGACAGTCGGCAAAGAAACAGCGGAGCCAAAAACTGGTGGGCCATAGTCTTTAATTCTAGCTTTGCACCCGGCGGGCAAGTAAAAATACACACTGGGCTCCAAAACCCAGTCACATTCAGTGCTCACAAAGCTACTGACTTATCCGAGTATTTCTAGAATCAAAAGTTTCTAGCTCACCAGACTTATTCACCTCTGTTCCCCATCTCCTTCCTTATCCCAGATACAAACTACACAAACTGGCATCTCACTCAGCACTCCGCCATCTTGGCTGCTTCTCCTGGCCTCCTCCACGTGGCCTTTCTCTGCTCTCCTCTGCTCTCTCTTCTAATCTCAGGAACCAAGAGCCAACTCTCGTTCCGCCCTCATTTTATATTGTAGCTTCACAACCTCTAATCCAATATACAAAGTAGGGAAGTCCCTAATACAAAGTCACTTCTCTGAGGCATGATTGGATTGTACCACCCCACATCAAAAAGGGTGGGAAAGGCTTAATCCCAAAACCAAGCCCCAGGCTACAAGGATTTTCAACACACATTAATATCACCTGGGTGAAGGCCTCCTTGTGTTATCTTTAACAAAGTGAGCATAATACACTTTATCCGCCCAACACACCTCTTTTACTCTCTGTATGATGTTGTGTTTGTTCTATCACAAGATATAGAACTCCTCATAGTTTTCTCTCAGAATAGCAGAGAGGCTATCCTGCACAAACATTCTCCACCGAAATTTTCATAGTATCCGACTGTCGTAAGAGAAAGTCTGAAATAACTTGGATATCTAAGGAAGGGACATTAGTCAGATAAATTGTAATATACCAAAGTGGGATGTTAACCATCTATTGAAAATGAGAGTCTCATCTGACCCGTGGTGGCGCAGTAGATAAAGCATCTACCTGGAACGTTGAGGTCACCAGTTTGAAACCCTGGACTTGCCTGGTCAAGGCACATATGAGAGTTGATGCTTCCTGCTCCTTCCCACTTCTCTCTCTCTCTCTTCCCTAAAATGAATAAATAAAATCTTTTATTTTTATTTATGATTTTAATTTGTGTTTACATAGATTCAAGTGTCCCACTGAATATATCTCCCCTCACTCCCTTATTCCCCCTCCAAAAATAATAAAATAAGAGTCTGAAAGGTATTTTAATATTATGGAAAATTTATAAAGCTACAGCGATTATCCTTGTACTGGATTATGTGTGCTTATGCAAGAAATTCTGTAGGATATATTTCTAGGAGTGGAGTTGCTTGTTCAAAATGTATAACCATGTGCAAAGGCCCTGGGAGGGGGTGGTGGGGTGAGACTGCTTGCTGTGCTGCAGGGAAAGAGAGAACTATGTTGATTGCTGGGTGGTCCCAGGGTGTGAACGGCTGGAATGAAGCCCACAGGCTTTATGTTGTTGTGATCTGATTCTCCTGCAGTGGCCAGCGGGGTGGAAGGTTTGAAGCAGGAAAGTCAAGTGATCTGATCATTGGTAATAAAAATAGTTATATAATCATCATCCTATAAATGGTTATAGTACAACTATTATGATCATTTTTGAGAGATCCCTTCCTACTGAGATTAGGAAAGAGGCTATGGGGTGGGAGTGTGGATCAGATGCCATCCAGAAGCAGGTGGGGATGTTGGGTTAGCATGGAAAGGCTGGAATTGAACCAGGGACACTGACTACAGGCCTGGGCCGGGGGTGGGGACACACTTGAATTTCAGCTCTTGTGTTTGCTTTGTTTCAGGGTCACCACTGCTCTGCCCTTTGGCCACAATAAAAAACAGGAGCCATTTGAAAGGAAACACTCCCCTTCCCCCCCAGAGAACAACAGCTTGTTTACCTGAAATGGAAAATTCTTTGAAACAGGATTTGCCAGCTCCCAAGGATTTCACAGTTGTGAGGTCAATCTGCATTTTCGCTCTGATGAGATCAGGATTCCCTGAACTGAAACTTGGGTGTGAGCCTGGATCTCAGACTCCCATTCTCAGAGTCCATTCTTGCCAGTTCTGCTTTCGACCTTCTATAACTCTTGTTGCTCTCACTCATCTCATGATTCCACAACAGTCTGGGCATCACATTTCCATGGGTTGACTCCTTGTGCCAATTCTGCTATGAAGCTGTTTCTACAACAAAGCCACGGTGGATCGATTCAGTCAAATACTTGCTCACTAGAAGGGCATGGATTGGGTATCAAGTAAATACAATTTCACACTTTCCATTGAACGGGCATTTTCCCTTTCTGGCCAGCTGTTTTGCTGTGTAGACAGAGAGTCAACCCCAAACAGTAGCATTTTCCTCTTCCCCCAAAGCCCCCCCTTTCCCGTCTGGGGGCTCTGAGGACTCACTCCTTCCTGCATTCCCCTGCCTGCGTGCCAGTCTGTCTGAAACGTGGGGGTTGCAGAAAGCAAGGGAAGGAGGGGTCCGCAGTGCTGCAGGCCAGCCGCCTCCTCACCTCCTCCCGAGGAAGAACGGCCCGCGGGCCCCTGGAAAGGGAAAGTGTCACCACTGTTGCCCAATAGGAGGTGATTCACAATGCCCCGCAGGTCTCCCTGATTTACTGAACAGGGCTGGGTGACCAGACAACAGCAAATATCAAATCTACCCAACTCAGGGCCATTGGCTGGCTGTTGACTGAGCCGGCAGTCCCCCTGCTTCCCACTGGCATCCTCGATGTGGGACATGATCCTCAAGGGGAGCAGCTGGCCCCTTCCAGAGCACTGTAAGGGTCTGTCCTCTCCATTCCTTCACAGTTCGTCCCAACTGTCCTCCCCCACCCCACCTCTTGGAAGACTAGGAGATGCCCCTTGCCTGTTTTCAGTCTTACGCTGAGCACGGCCATTTGGTGCTGACACGTGAAAAGGACCCCAGCTCCTAGACCTGCACATCTGGGGGAAATGCTGGTTTTCCTTTGAATTCAATAGGCAGCTAATGAGTTTTCCATCCCTTCAGCTCTGGGAGCTAGTGTTGTGTCCACTGGTGGGTGTTCGCACGTATACATTGATCAGTCTACTGCCTTCCACTGTGGAAGAAAACTTTCTGAACTCACAAGTGGATAGCCATTTATGAGGGTTTCATTAGATTTTGAAAATAATTTAGATCTGTCTGTCTCTCATGCTGTGTGTGTGTGTGTGTGTATGTCTGTAAAAGGAAAACTTTATTGATATGTAACCACAGGGTTGCGAGTGGCGCTGGGAACCAGAGAAAAGGGTGGGCTCTTCCGTCCCGCGGCTGACCACGTTTAGGAGAGGGTTTGGACTGGCCGGAAAGGAAGCTGGTTCCACCTTCTCACTTTGGCCTCTTCAAAAATCTTTTTTAACAATGAAAAGGTGCCCAGACCATAGTACCGTAGGTCATAAAAGTCATTCTCACCATCTTCCATGGATTATGAATGTAGGCTGTTTTATAAAAATGAGAGAGAGAAAGAGAGCAAGAGAGAGGGAGAGAGATTCTGATGTGTGGATGAATATAGAAAACCATTTTATCTACATAGTAGTTCAGTCTGGACCACAGCCAGGAAGTACTAGTTATGCTACTAGTAAGGGATTAGAGCAGGGGTCCCCAAACTACGGCCCGTGGGCCGCATGTGGCCCCCAGAGGCCATTTATCCGGCCCCCACTGCACTTCTGGAAGGGGCACCTCTTTCATTGGTGGTCAGTGAGAGGAGCATAGTTCCCATTGAAATACTGGTCAGTTTGTTGATTTAAATTTACTTGTTCTTTATTTTAAATATTGTATTTGTTCCCGTTTTGTTTTTTTACTTTAAAATATGTGCAGTGTGCATAGGGATTTGTTCATAGTTTTTTTTATAGTCCGGCCCTCCAACGATCTGAGGGACAGTGAACTGGCCCCCTGTGTAAAAAGTTTGGGGACCCCTGGATTAGAGAAAGGCAAAGGCTGACTTGAACACAAGAACTGCAGTCACTTGAAGGCATGTTTGATTCCCTGTAAGAAAGGTGCAGAACGTCCATGATCTAAATCTCTGAACTTGGGTATTTCCAAGGAAACCACCCAACTTCCCCACTGCCTTAGATTTAACACAGTTAATGAAAAGCCCCAGAGGTCTTTTGTGTAATTAGATCAGCAGCAGTACCAGCAACTAAGATTTAGATTTCTCTCCAACCAAGACCCCTTAGGCTGAGTGGCATATCCAAGTGGAAAGGAGAGGGGGAATCCCAGGAAACAAACAAAAACAAACTGAACTGCTGATGCAGTTAAGAACCTAGGATTTTCCCAAAGGCAGACACCTGAACTCACATTACCAGTGAGACCGAAAGGAACGCGTTACTCAGAGTTTACTCAGTGTTAGGCACAACTCATTCTTTTTTTTTTTTTTTAAAGATTTTATTTATTCATTATAGAGGGGGGGGGGAGGAGCAGGAAGCATCAACTCCCATATGTGCCTTGGCCAGGCAAGCCCAGGGTTTTGAACCGGCAACCTCAGCGTTTCCAGGTTGACGCTTTATCCACTGCACCACCACAGGTCAGGCCACAACTCATTCTTAATGTTTTAGTAAAATATGGGTTGGACGCAATAAAATCCTTGTGTTTAAGCAAAATTCCGATTAGTATTATCAGCCTTGTTTTACTGGTAAAGATATCGAGGCTCTGAAAGCCATCAGGCTCTGAAATCCTGAAGTCTAAAAGATTGCAAGTCCAGGGCTCTCCTAGGACCTGGGACTCTAGATTTGAGAGTATATATTGGCTTCTTACCAGTCACAGATTAATTTGCCTCACTGGAAAAAGATGATTTCACATATCATTTTTTAAAAAGTGAGGATCTGAGGGCAGAGAGGAGGAGATAAAAACGTGACCCAACAGTATCTAAAAAGGTACAGCTCATTGGCACACCAGGTTAAGAAACGAGACCAGGATGTGAACGTGAACTAGCAAACCACAATGCACGGGGGAATGACCCAGACACAACTGACTAATGGTGAAGCTTACTGAGAAAGAATGCCGAGCCGAAAAGTGATGTGGGTTTAGTCAAGCAAAGATCAGTATGTCATGTTTCTTTCCACTGTAAGTAGTTTTCCTACTTAGGACATATCCCTTCACCCTGAGCTGACTTGAGTTTATTGGTTGAGTGCAAAAGAGGAGGCAAGCCAGTTGGGAACTGACATTCTTTTTAGATTGAGCCTCTTCCGGTGAGACCCCAATTTGGGGCAAACCTCCAGGATTTCAGTGACAGAGATTACTTGCTTAGTATACAACTTTAAAAAATTCTTTCTCATTTTCTTTCACAGTCCTCGAGTTCTTCGTTGTCGTCAATGATGTGTAGTAGGTTGGAAGAGGAAATCGTGCTCCCTACGTTTTAGGATAAGCTTATGGAGAGGAGGGTGGGATCAGGAAGAGAAGTACCTGCAACTTGGAAGATAGGATTAGAACTCAAAGGAGATCAGACGAAATCGAAAAAGGACTCATAAACAAAACAGTACAACAAATACTTGTTGAGTGATAAAAATGCAAGGCAGTTCTTCTGGGGTAGATGGAGATGGAGAAGCAGGTTATAAAGTAAAAGGTCTATGATCATAACTACGGAAATTGCTTCTGAACTAGAAACCTAAGATATATCATGACAGGCACAAATGCACTTCATAACATCAGTTCATGGGGCACCTATTTGGTTCATTCTGTTGAGATGCTGATGAAGCAGAGAAAAGGAAACTGAGAATCAAAATGATCAGGTCAACTGCCTTGTAGAAATTAGAAGGTGATTCTGGATTGGTGCATTAAAATGTACTCCTTTACATTTTTCAGCTTTCTTGGGGAGTAATGACATAATAAACTGCATGTGTTTAAAATGTACAATACAAGTTTTGATTTACACACACGCCTGTGAAACTATCTCCACAATCAAGATGGTAAACACATCTACCATCTCTACAAGTTTCCTCCTGCCCGATTGTAACCCTTCTCTTCCCTCCAATCTTGTTACCCAGGCAACCACAGACCTGTTTTCTGTTACTATCAATTTTATTTTATAGACTAATTTTCTATAAATAAGATCATGCGATAGATCATCTTTTTTAGGCTGACCTCTTTCATTCAGCATAATTATTTTGAAAGCTGCCATATTTCAAGTGTCAATATTTCATTTCTTTTTATTTCTAAGTAGTAGTCCATATAGTTTATTTTTTGAAACTTATTTATTACTTCCCTGGATAGATTAGTCAGTTGATACATTCTTATTCTGTTTCGTTTTATTTTGTTATTGTTATTTGACACACATCATAGACTCAATAAATAATTTACTTAAGGATTTGGTAAAAGAAATTCTCTTCAAGAGGATTCAATGAGAGGCCATTCATTCATTCATTCATTCATCCAACCAGTCAACAAAGATTGATAGAGCCTTTACTAGTGTTAAAAGATAAACTCAGGGATCCTGACCTGTGGTGGCGCAGTGGATAAAGCGTCGACCTGGAAATGCTGAGGTCGCCGGTTCGAAACCCTGGGCTTGCCTGGTCAAGGCACATATGGGAGTTGATGCTTCCAGCTCCTCCCCCCTTCTCTCTCTCTCTCTCTGTCTCTCCCTCTCCTCTCTAAAATGAATAAATAAAAACAAACACACACAAAAAACCTCAGAGATATTAAAAATTTGAAGAACTTGTTTGAGCAAAAATTGATTTGAACTGGGCAGCGCCAAACCGGAAGTGGTTAGGCTCACTCTGCAGACAGCAGCTGCGGAGGGACTCTTATAGAGAAAGGCGGCAACAGAGCAAATGATTGATTGGCTATATAGTTGGAAGCCTAGTTCACTGTTTGTGATTGGTTGATCGTTTTCCTATTCTGGAGGCATTTACAGGCTTAGATATCATTTTCTCATGTAAGCTGCCCCAGCATTAGAGCTGTGGGGGCTGAAAAATAATACATTTCCTCCCACTTTCTACATTCTTCTAGCTGGGCTAATAGTCAAATTAAGAGGCAGATCAACAGGAGAAAGACCACTTTAATGCATGCATACAGGGAATTCATATAAGCATGAAAATTCCAGAGACAGTGAAGCAAAATTGGGTACATGCGTCAGTTGGACGAAGGGGACAAAGGGGGAACAGAGATTGTAGATTTAGAGAGTGGGTGATGCTGGTTATTGAGGAAGAGCAAACACACATGGCAGGCAAATTCCTGCCAGGCAACCCAGAAACAACGGGGCACCAGCTGATCCAGCCACTGGTTCCTGCCTGGAGCTGCCCATGCTCATGTTACCTGAGCAGGCCTTTCTACCTGGATCTCTTAGGTAAGAAACGGGGAGGCTCAAAGGTTCTTTCTGAGTCTTTTGTTTATTAATAACCAGCTTAAAAAAATAAAAATTAAAATAAAAAAATAACCAGCTTAAAGTCAATATCCCAAATGGCGCAGGTTTGGGGGTGATAAGACTTTGGTCCCCTTTAGAGCCACCTCAACCTAACGGCCTCCTCATTTCATTACTGTAACACCAGGTTCCAGGCAGTGTTCTGTGTGCTGGGGATCCAGTGAACAAAACAAACAACAAACAAAAACCGCCATGAACCCCAGCTCTCATGCCCTTACTTCCTAATGAGAGGAGTTGGATGCTAGACTACAATAAAAACAAAAGTGTTGCCTGACTGGGCGGTGGCGCAGTGGATACAGTGTCGGACTGGGATGTGGAGGACTCAAGTTCGAGACCCCGAGGTCGCCAGCTTGAGTGCAGGCTCATCTGGTTTGAGCAAAGCTCACCAGCTTGGACCCTAGGTCTCTGGCTCAAACAAGAGGTTACTTGGTCTGCTGTAGCCCCATGGTCAAGGCACATATGAGAAAGCAATCAGTGGACAACTAAGGTGTCGCAATGAAAAAACTGATGATTGATGCTTCTCATCTCTCTCCGTTCCTATCTGTCTGTCCCTATCTATCCCTCTCTCTGACTCTCTCTCTGTCCCTGTAAAAAAAAAATTGTTCTAGTATATTAGAAGTTAATATGTACTATTTGGAAAGACTAGAACAGGCCATTGGGTGTCGTGTCACCCTAATGATACAGCCTGGGTTTGGACAAGCACCCATACATTGGACTGAATCTTGACTTCGGTGTGTTTTCTCAGTCAAACCCACGAAATTCCATGTAAGTCAACTTCCGACAGGACTCAGAAGCCCCAAGCTGCCACGAGTGCCAGGAGTTAGAAAATGAGGTGCTCTTGTTGGCCACGCCCCCAGGCGTTAAGCTTTTGTGTTCACCACAGTCTCCTTTCCACCGTTAGGAATCCAGTCAGTTTTACAATGGGGAGAACGCTCTCCAAAAACTCAAATCTCACCACATCATGTTGGTAAATGTCCCATTTCAGTTCCAGATATAAACCTTGACCCAGGAATGGGTGCCTGACTAACTCACTTATTTGGTGTTGGGGGAGGAGGCGACCAGGCAGAGCAAACTGCAAGTTGGGCCCAGCCAAAGTATCTTGCTCAAAAACAAATAAAATGGGGCCCCAAGTCCATTACCGAAGAATGTTGGACATTTTCCCCAGCCTGAGAAATGTTTTTGTATTTAAGCTTAGGTAGGTTTAGGGACAAATGTAAGGAGAGTTGCTATAACTGGAGGAAGGGGACCCTCTTGGCCTGCCATCTGGCTCCCGTCCAAGGCAGTCTGAACTTCTGAGAAACTTGATTTCCTGTTCCCACTGCCTCTGCTCACTGAGAACTGGGGCAAACTTCACCCATAAGATTCTTAAAAATCTTAGGGGAAGGCAAAGTGTTATGTTTTGTTTCAGAGTCATTTAAATTGTAAAACTCTCGACTTCTTAAAATCCAAAGGGGGCCTTACCATTACCTTGACTCTTACATTTTCCAGAAGAGGCGAGGCCAAGTTCAGGGCTATTAAGGGGAGGGGGGAGGGGATTATGGCAACAGAGTCCAGGTTTCCTGACTCGAAATGTGGTGTAATTTTCTCAACAGATCATAGAAAAGTACAATTCCAAATACCCGGCCTTGGTGAGTTTCACTATATATAACTTATACTTCGAGACTTGATTTAAAACAAAAAATGAAACAGAACAGGGTCTGTTACCCAGGCCTCCCTTGAATGTGACTCTGGCTGCAGAGGCCCAAGCCTTCCCTGACCTTTGCCTCTCAGTAGCATTGGCACTACCATGAAAGCACAGTCCTTTGGTGGTTTTGTTTGAGGAGGAAGTTGAGGCCTGAGAGGCTATGCAGCGCATAGTCATTAACCGTGAAGACTGAAAAGAAAACTTGTGGAGACCTGAGCCCCACAGGTCAAGAGCTTCTGATAGTGCCTTGTAAATTTCACTTCCCAATGAAAGGTCTCACTCTTTGCATAGAGGGGCCTGTTATGCAGACACCAGTTCCTGCTTGGGATTCAAGATCAGGAACAAAACAGGACTGAAGGGGGTGACAGGAAAGGGACATTTGGTATTCTCGCTGGCTTCCTGGCTAATTACAAAAGTGTTAATGACATTCACAGGAAACTCACCTCCCTCTGTGGTGATGTACAAACGAGGAAGGGCGGCATAGGGGGAGCCAAAGAAAAGACAGGATCCCCCGGTCAGCGGGGCAGCTGCGGAACAAAACCAGCCCCAGGGATTTACAAAGGAAAACAGACACCCCAGTGACTTGAAAAAAGCCCAGGCTGAAGTCAGGTGGGACCTAGAGCTCTTACACTGATCATAACTGGGCTTCGACGCTCAAGGATTGGTTATTGCAAGCCATTTCTGAAACAATAAGCTCATAGACTAAATGATGACATCTTTCTTAAAGCCCATAGTAAACATATAAAAATAAAATATAAATAATGTGTGTAAGAGGAATTAGGAAACAGGCAGACAACAGTGATAATAGAGCCGTTTAACGTTGATGGTGAAAGAAAATGTTCTTTGATAATATTCCCTGAAAAGACCAACATGATACTTTGTTTTGTCCCTTAGGAACAGTCTTGAAGAATTTTGGTCAAGTGGTTAAAAACAATATTAAAATCAAGATTTCACGTTTTTCCTTGGTGAACGTGCACTTGCTGGTTGGGCCCAATTAATTTTGATACTTCCTACAGTTTTGATTTACATCAGATAGGATTTCTGGCATTTTGGGGACTGAGCCTTTATTTACCAGCACTTAGAACCATGCTCTACTCTTAGCCTATAGTGAGATGGCTGAATGAATGAATTCAGAAACTTTTAAATTTCCCTTCTTGATACTACTATGTATTTTATTGTGCTTATTAAATAGTTCTCCAGTCTCTCTCAAGTGTTGCTCATTTCTTTTCTCCCTTTCCTGCTTCTTCACCCTCCCTCACCTCCAGTTTTGTCCATAGGGTTTTTTTTTTAATTTTTTAAATTTTATTCATTTTTAGAGAGCAGAGAGAGACAAAGAGGGAGAGAGAGGAGAGAGAGAAGGGGGGAGAAGCTAGAAGCATCAACTCCCATACGTGCCTTGACCAGGCAAGCCCAGGGTTTCGAACTGGCAGCCTCAGCATTCCAGGTCGACACTTTATCCACTGCGCCACCACAGGTCAGGCCCCATAGGGTGTTTTTTGTGCATTATGTGTCTTTCTTCACAGAGGATGAAGATATGTCCTAGGCAACAATTTCCAGATATTCAAGTTCATCAACATTGGGGTCAAAACATTATGAAGACCAACGGTGTTCACAGTGACAGTAGGATAAGCAAAAACAATCATCTGCTTCAGGGACTGGTTGCTTTAAGATATCTTTAAGGATATATTCTCTATTTTAGAAACTTTCTACTTTTAGAAATGATTGACAAGTTTTTATTGGGCTTAAGTACCAGGGAGGAGGCTCTAGTAAAGCTACAAAGTGAAAGAGTTGTCCAACAAATGGCTTGTAGGGTCTTAAGCAGGTGGCATACTCTGGGAGACCTGCCCCATGTCTCTCTGCAACTCGGGCTTGCTGCACACTGGCACTGAGGTCATCGTCATGAACTGTGTTGCTTCTGAAAGAAGCAAAGAGCAGGAAACCCCAGTGAGGGACGGACGTCCAAAGCACACCCTCTTTGTGGCCTGTCTTCTTTTTCACAGTGTCTTCACCAGCTCTTCCCTCATGCAGACGGCTGGTCCCTTGCCCACCGCTTCACTGGAGCCCAGGGAGCCCAGCCACGTGGCTCTGGCAGCTGACCTTGCCCCATATCTTGCATCATGCAGGAAGAACAACCAACGTGATATCCCTTAGCTACAGCCACAGGCCCATTTCCTCTGCTAGAAAACTTAATGTCTTTTCCACCTTCTAGACCAGCAATGCTAAGGATGGATTTGAATCTAGGCAAACGTCTGCTCTGCCCGAAATAGTGGGCTCAGGACTGTGAGGGATCAGCGGTGCTTCAGAAATCAGGAAGGGTCATGTCTGCAGCCCTTTCTCCATGTCCCGGGGGGACCCGAGATCACCCCTATGCCGGCTTCCTCGTGGTCCATTTCAGACGCCTGCCCCTCTGCCTCCCTCGCTCGTCTCAGACAATCCCCCTACCCCCCACGGGCTCCTGCCTTAGGCGCAGCTACAAGGGCACCCTGGAAAGCGCTGCTCCAGCCTGGAGCTCAGGCATCACACCTTTGTGTCCAGATCTGCGTGGACAGTATCATCTATTTCCTTTGCTGGTTTAGAAGCCATCTTCCCCCAACAAGTCAGCCCACCTTTATATTCGGGAGTTCTCAGGAGCCTGAAGGGAACCCCTAATTCCTGACACGAAACACCACCAGCTGCCCCAGTTTCCCCACTGTCCCCGTGGCACCCAAATTAGCCAATGAGACATCTTGGGCAATTTTAAGCCATAATTGCCTCAGGTTTCCCTCCATTTCGAGCTTAAGATGTGTAACAGTTAGGAAAGAAGACAAATCTTGCTGAGTGCTTAGCGCAACCAGTCTTACGACGTTCTAGCCCATCTGGATGAGTGGAGCGCACAAATGCCTCATCAGGGAGTGCAGCCGAAAGCACTATTCCAGGCCTGCTCTGTAATCGGAAAAACACACGCATTGAGCGCCAGTGCTCCGCTAAGAATTCAATGCTGTCTCGTTTTTCTTTAAAAGAATGTCAAATCAGGGAACAATACTCCGTCACAAAGCAGGATGAGATGTCAGGTGGAGACAAATGAGAATTACAGAACTACTCATTTGGCACAAGCCCCTAGAAACTAACCGAAAAGGACTCTGCACCATTAAAAGGACACAAGGCATTCTTTTACCAACACCAAGTGTCCAAGTAACAAAACCCCAAAGAAATGCTTCTTCTAAACTCCTGGAAGGGTACAATTTATCTCTCTTCCCAGCTAGTGTATGTGTGGGACGTCTCTTAGAAAGAAACAACTCAATATGCAAATCTTTAAGCCTTTGCAAAGGGAGGAAGTCTATTTGAGGCAACTCAGGGTTGAAGAAGCAGGAAGACCTGAAAACACATTTTTCACATAGGTTTTGTGAATTAACCAAAGTGTTTAGGGGGGACTGTGGTCACTTCAATTGTTTTTTCCACTAGGTGTTATATTCAAAGACCACAGGAAGTGCTTATGTAAATTTAAAGACTGTTTCTCAAGAGTTAATAGGATAGATACAAAAACTTTGAGATTTGGTTTCTAAAGACTCAAAGCCTGAGCCCTCCCACCCACCCCCTGCAGATGTGTGAATTGGCCAATAAGTAATGATAATGCTTACCAACAAGTGTAAGAATGGCTGTTTAAATATTCACTCTATTACTCTCACTGAAAACTGACTCCAAGAAGTGGGCCACGTGGATTAGTGGACAGACAAACTGACAAACAAATGGATAGATAATCAAGTATAGTAGTGAAATCAATGTCAATAGTGAAATCTAAGTGTGGGAACATGAGTGCTTTCTATAAAATTCTTTCCAGTTTGTATTATGTTTGAAATTTTTAATAATAAAATTTTGGAAAAAAACCCTACTGCTCATTTTGAAAAATGTCCAGAAATGAGATTTGACTGTTGGGCTGAGGACTGGGAACATCCAATCTCTGTCACGTGAATCAGTGATTTCAGTTCCCAGGGCAAAACATTGCTAATTTATCAAAGGGGGCTGATAGTGCAGGAAAGGGAGGTTTTCCTACCAGTAATTCTCTAGATGTTTGAGTACTTCGTGTTCATGTACGTTTCAGCATTTTCTCCGATTCTTAGACTCCAGTTTTCACTGGAAGGCAGCAATTTCAGGCTCTGGCAGTTTAAGAACAAATGCAAGCATACATCTCCTGCAGAAAGTCCTCTCTCATGTACTTCCCTGCACCCATGAATGCCCCTCCTCTCTGTCAAACTGTATCAGGGCCTTCTTGGGAGTCTCTCCAGCTGGATTAGCACTCCCTAGAGGGCAAGAACAGAGTCCTGGTCAGCTTGGTTTCTCAGGCACTCACTGCCACAGCTGGAGTGCGGCGGGCTGTCCGCAAACGCCGCCTTCATCTGTATGTAGATGCATGCTGTGTATACAGAGACCCAGGCTCAGGCCGCGCTGGGAAACGGCAACCTCGACCCAAGCAGCCCTGAGAATCACACGTCTGCTTGCTCCATTCACCTACGGTTTTTCTGATGAACTGCGCTGGGATGTGGGTGGCCCAGGTCAGAACATTAAAGTGTCCCCAGTGATTGAGCCGTGCTGGCAGCACTGAGAACCGCTGGGTTGGGGCATTAGGGGTGACCAGGCAGTTTCACTTTTACTTACTCAACTTCATCTTACTCTCAGGACAATCCAGCACGTCTTCAGGGCAGATGCTTAGCGACTAAGTCAGTGGTTCTCACCTGGGGTGACTGTGCTCCAGGGGGCAGTGGGCAGTGCCTGGAGGTTAGTTGGTTGTCTCATCTGGGAATGGGAGCTCTAATGGGTGGAGGCCAGAGATGCTGTTAATCATCCTATCGTGCAGGGAGGGCCCACCTCAAAGAGTTCTCTGGCCCTAGTGTCAGCAGATTGAGATGCCCTGTTCTATGGCAACTGTGCGACTGGCCCCCTGGAAAGACTAATGATCTAGGCCAGAGGTCCCCAAACTTTTTACACAGGGGGCCAGTTCACTGTCCCTCAGACCGTTGGAGGGCCGGACTATAAAAAAAAACTATGAACAAATCCCTATGCACACTGTACATATCTTATTTTAAAGTAAAAAACAAAACAAAACAGGAAAAAATACAATATTTAAAATAAAGAACAAGTAAATTTAAATCAACAAACTGACCAGTATTTCATTATTATTATTATTTTTTTTATTTTTATTTTTTTTATTTATTTATTCATTTTTTTAATTCTTTATTTATTTATTCATTTTAGAGAGGAGAGAGAGAGAGACAGAGAGAGACAGAGAGGAGAGAGAGATAGGGGGGAGGAGCTGGAAGCATCAACTCCCATATGTGCCTTGACCAGGCAAGCCCAGGGTTTCGAACCGGCGACCTCAGCATTTCCAGGTCGACGCTTTATCCACTGCGCCACCACAGGTCAGGCCTGACCAGTATTTCAATGGGAACTATGCTCCTCTCACTGACCACCAATGAAAGAGGTGCCCCTTCTGGAAGTGTGGCGGGGGCCCGATAAATGGCCTCAGGGGGCCGCATGCGGCCCATGGGCTGTAGTTTGGGGACCCCGATCTAGGCTAACCCTCATCACTCACCGAATTTCTACTCTTGTCAAGGTAGATGGCCCTTCCCATTCTAGCTACGAACCTACCTACAGCTGACAGCACCTCTGTCCTCTGTCCAGGCCTCCTTTCAGGCAGGTTCGTTGGGCACATTCACGAGCAAAAGTGACTTAACTTCATAGCTCTTTCGGAAAATGTGGAGAGTCAAGTGAAAAGGAAATATTTTTGTTTCTGCCTCCCTTCTGTAGCAGGAATCCAAGTTAATAGCCTCTGGTCAGGTTAGCAGTTCACAAGAAAGGGTGAGGTTGCCAGAAAATCTAAATCACACAGTTTCCTGTTTTTGAAGATGTATTTCAACAATGTCGCCCCGAGAGCTTCAAAGGCGAAATGGCTGTTCGCCAAAGCCAGCTCAGCCCCGAGGGCCTTTGTACGCTTTCTCTGTGGTGCAGGGGTCAGAGCACTCTCTCCGCTGTGCGCCTTCTCCTGTTCTTTTGTCTGTTGTGCTATTAAGATTTCTGCTGAAAATTAAATTAAACTTCCCAATTTCCTTTTTGTTGATCCAAGTGACTAATTATAGAGTAATTAGAAACAATTTGCAACACTAGGGTGCTTTTTTTGTTTGCAATTGGCTGCAAAAATGGGGAAATAAGAGTTTTGAAAGAGAAAAAATATTTGTTCTGATTTTTCAATCAATATTTATATATCTTGGCATCAAAATTTCTTCCATTCACTCCATTTGGACAAGAAAAGGTGCCTCTCACAGGGGCTGTAATCTCCTTCTCCTCCCCTCTTCCTCCCGGCCCGTTCCCACACAGTGCCCACACTCTCTGGACAGGGAGAGGAGCCCCTTAGTGCAGCTCCGAGGCCAAAGCCACACTCCCAGAATACCTAGCATGCCATTGCTTCTTCTATGTATGGCTTCAATCTTGGCAGGGTTGAAAATTCTTCCAAGAAATGTCCCAGAGGGCTAGTTTTTTCTGAAGTGAGCCTACCGGGCCACCTGAGAGGAGCATGGGAGATCCCAGTGACATCTTTCAGTATACAATGTGTATAGGGCAGCCATAGAAGGACTGGGGGGCTTGCTGACTAGAGGGGCTCCCAAGATTACTTTATGTAAATTCAAACCGCTAAAAACCTATGACATCGATCCACTGTCCTGAGCTTTGGGTCCAGATCTAGGCACCCATCACAGACTTGAGTGTTGAATGATTTGACTTCTGGCCACCACAAATGAAAATTAAGCTTTTGAAGATGGTGAGTTTCTGGAGTGTCCTTGGGATTTGAAGGCTTCCCTTAGGAACTATTTTGAATATGGTGACCATGTCATTTGAATTAAATTTGGAAGGCGTGAACAAATACCCACAGACATGGATAAATATCTCTAGAGCATTTCAGTGCTATTGCCTCTGCCATGAGATGACTTTTCCAGACTACATGGCATTTCTGTAATGTGTCACTCCTGAGTCTCCTAGGAAGGAAGCTTTGCCTTGGGCCCCATTATCCTTATATAGGTTGCCTATCAAGATTTGTACACCTCAGAAACAAGATCTGGACTTCATGATGTCACACAGGTACTCAGAGAAAGACTGAGCTCTCTAGTTGTCTTAACCTAAGATAAAGATGTATGACTCATGAGAGGCCAGCTGACTCAGCAACCCGGTGACATTATCTGAAAGTCTTTGAGTTGAAATGGAGTGACTGCCATAGTTCTGGTGATCTTTGTCCTCATACCTCGCTAAATATCACCAACCAGAATATGGGTAATCATTTATAGGCCCCCAATGACAGTTAAGAAGATTTTTTTTATAATTACCAAAGGCCATCCCAGAAATATTTTCTTTTAAAAGTTACTTTATTCAGAGAAGTTTGCTGTACTCTATAATTTAAAAGAACTGATTGTTAGTCTTTTTAGACTTAATCAGTGTTTAGTTTTGAAGTGTCTCTATATCACAAGTTTATTCTGTTCAGATTTCAGGAACATATTTGAACTTCGAACCCATGTAAGCTCATCAACACTAAAGGAACTGAGACAATGAGACAATCTGTGGCTGAATATATTCATCAGAGCAATCACTGAGGTACTGAGGCCATCCTCAAACATCATCACAACCAGGAGGTTATGTCTCAGTCCCATAAAATCAGAACTATAAAGCACTTCAAATCAGTATTGTTCTAAATTAGCATAATCCATTCATCACACTATTTATAAGTAATAATTACTATTGTACTTTGGAAGAGTTTCCCAAATAGGCCACAGACTGCAATCAGTGTTTTCTATTTAGTATAATCCCAGCATTTTTGAAAAAAAATTTTTTTTTAAATTTATTCATTTTAGAGAAGAGAGAAAGTGAGAGAGAGAGAGAGAGAGAGAGAGAGAGAGAGAGAGAGAAAGGGGGGAGGAACAGGAAACATCAACTCCCACATGTGCCTTGACCAGACAAGTGCAGGGTTTTGAACTGGTGACCTCAGTGTTTCCAGGTCGACACTTTTATCTACTGCACCACCGCAGGTCAGGCCAATCATGGCATTTTTGATTATTTCTTTTTATCATTCTAAAAATAATTTGGACTCAGGTTGAATAAAGAACAGTTCACCCTTCCCAGTCCCATTCCTCAGAAGGATATTAACACTACCTTATATCAATGTAAGCTCTTATAATATTTTTTACTCCACTTAGAAATCTGTAATTTACATCACTCGACTTCCTCCTCAGTGACCTTGTGAGTCGAAGCATATTAAGTGATGTTCGTTCCTTTGTTTTCAAATACGTAGGATCTCACTGCACAGCTGCACTTGCCTGTTCTTGAACCTAGTGATGAACCTTGGGTGTCCTGTGGATTATTACATTACATTTGCCTTATTGCATAGTTGTATAGCAGTCCATTGTATGGAAGTAGCATATTTTAATCAGTTCTCTCCTGATGACTATTTATGTTGAGCCTAGCTTTTGTTCTTTTGCAGGTATAAACATGGTATTTTTATATAATTGTTCAGTTGTGTAAATTCCTACCAAAAAAAACACAAAAAAACCCAACAACAAAAACAACCTGGATCAATTAGAGTGCATTTTAAAGTCTTGAGATCTGTTGCATGGTTCATGTTGGCATGAAAGGCAATCCTGATGTTTAGAAGGTCAGGCACCTGTGCTAGCCAAAGTATCACTGGAAGAGTTTAGAACAGAACCTCTCTCTCTCTCTCTCCCTCTTTCTCTCTCTCTCTCTCTCTCCCTCTCTCGCTCTCTCTCTCTCTCTCTCTCTCTCTCATAGTCTGAGCTGATTAGCAGACATTTTGTATTTATAGCACTCAGTGGCAAACTGCATGCTATGATTATACAGGATTTTATTCCTGCTCTTGCTCATGAGACGTTCTTCACATGCACACTGAATTTTGATTGTGAAGATACGGTTTGATAATTTTGGGAACATAGAAAATACCAGATAAATGCTTAAGATAGCAATTTAGAAAACTATTGTGAATGTGCTTATTTGACACGTAGTTATAGGACAATAAGCCTTGTCACTAGTATTACAAATACTCATCAAGCCTTTTCCCTAAATTATTTATTATTCCTCAGGATTCAGGTCATTCTGAGTACCCACTGAATGGCCTTTCAGTAATGACAGAGGTCATCAGAATTGTTGTTTATAAAATGTAGAATTCAACCTTGGATAACTTGAGCAAAAAAAGAATTAATTAGAAGGACAAGGTAGTTTAGGTAATCATCAAGACAGTGAGAGATTAGGCTCAGAAAATAAACAGGAACCAACAGTGGGCCTGATGGCCAAGGCCAAGACCAAGGCCAAGATCATGCTGAAATGTTTTTGGGTGAACTAATATGACTTTTGGTAGGAGTGGTGGAAGATGCGGGTGTGGAAAGACTGGTCACGTGTGGATAGTTGTTGAGGCTGGGCAATGGGTCCTGGGGCTTCCTTACGTCATTTGGACTACTGTTATATATGTTAAAAATCCTCTAGTCCTGGCCAGATAGCTAGGTTGGTTGGAGCATTGTCCCAAAGTGCAGAGGTTGCTGGTTCGATCCCGGGTCAGAAACATATAGGAACAGATTAATGTTCCTATCTCTCTCTCTTTTCTTCTCTCTCTGAAATCAATAAAATGAACATTAAAAAAATTCCCTAAAGGCACAAAAAGCATTGTGTATCAGAGTCATTGATTTAAAATCTGTTTCCAACCTCGAGCCTGCAGAATCTCTTGCTTTGGAGAGAAAATAAGGGGCTGAGGATAGAGGACATGGACTATTATACTACTAAAGGGTTTAGAATAGTGCCTGGAACAGAGTAAACAATAGATGTTGGTGACTATTAGCTAGAACTAGTTATGCTGCCAGACAGAGCGAACATCATCTAGGCTAGATGATTTGAGCGTCTAGAAGAGGAAGCTCCTTTTATAAAAGTTACAATAATAATCAAGGGCCATTCCTTTGGATTAACACATTGTTTACTTTCCCATTTTGTGGAAGGTTAGTGCATAGCACGAGGGGATGTTTATCACGTGCTGTTTCCCTGATCTCTGACGGAGCAGTTCTGAGGGATGGGAATTGAATGAGGTGAAGGTGGGGAGAGTCTGGATTATGGGGGCTCTGCCCATGATGGAAGCTGATGGGTCCTGGAGGGTCTGAGCTCCAGAAGACAGAGGGCAGGGATGCGGGGAGACGGGTGAGGGTCCCCAAAGGGAGATACACTGTGACAATTATTTCTGAGTTAAGAACCTCCTGACTTACTGTGTTAGATTGAATGTGCCCATATCAAAGGGATGGAACTATTTATTCAAGTTCATCCTTTGTGCTATTAATGTGTTAAAGACTCATAAAAACTCTGTCCCTTTGAGATACTTTTGTTGTTGATTTTTTGGCTTCCATCTCCCAGATGGCTTGCAGACCCCTTCTGGAATCATTTCAAATCTGGAAGAAATCTGGTAGCTATCTTCGTTGCCAGAATTTTTTGTTAAATGAGGTTGTCAGAAACTTCAGTACTTCATATTTACATGTTCTTTATTCTGCCTCTGATGTTTTTCTTTTCAGCAAGCAAATTCTTTGGGCTTTTGTACAAATATACTTTTCTGAATCAGAACAAGGGCTTCTTCCTCCCTTCCGAGGTGGCCCAAGCATCAGCATCTCTGCTGGCGTGTTCTGTGTACTCTGTGGACCAGGCTCCCAGAGTGGTCCTCAGACCTCTGGTATCAGAAGCCCCAGCGTATGCATTAAAATCTCAGTTTCCTGATTGAACCCTAGATCTTCTGAATCTGAATTTTGAAGAGTGGAGCCCAGGAAAATGTACTTTTACCAAGCAACCCAAGGGATTCTGAAGCCTCCTGAAGTTTGGCAACGGTGGCCTTAACCCTTAGACCCACGGGCCACCCCTCTCCCACAGCAGACTCTCCCCCATCCTTATCGTCCGTCGCACCGACCCAGAGAGCTCCCTTCCCAGACAGGCTTCCTGCATAGTGTCATCAAGATTGCTTTCCTAGGAAGATAGACTGTTGATATGACCTTTGTGTGAAATTCAGAGGTTGTATCTTGAGCCTCAGATAGAAAACTTAGATAGGATGAGTCACCCAAGGCACAGGTGGAAAGGTCTGTTAGCCTGAGCTGAGCATCAGCCTTGTGAGTCTGACTGTGCGAATCCATGCTCTCGGTTCAGTAAATATTTGCAGAATGAAGCAGATGGTTTACCGATATGGACATGGTATGACTAGTCACTTTGATTATCTACCTGTGTGCAGTGACTAAGCCTCACACCCCATTCATTGTCGTAACGTAGCCGTGTGTCCTCCATGCGGACAGCAGCTTGGCCCTGACTCAGACCTTGAGTGCTCTTGTTTTCTGCATAATTCCAAAAAGACTGATTATCTGATTGCTTGGGCCACTGAAAATGAGAAGCAGTTGATTAGAAGCAGTTTACGAGAACAAGGGGAATATGTGGACTCAGGCACCACGACAGAGGCAAACTTAGAATTCTGGAAAATGTGGTTCTGTAGAACTCATCACTACATGATTTAGGGGGGAATGTAATGACACCTGTAAAAATTGAGTACTCCCAACTTAAAGATTTTAAGAGTCTTCTAGTATTAAGAAAAGTAGGTCATTGGTGATCAGGTATAATGTTGACCACCTAGGGGTAATGAAAGATAGAAAGGTCCATACGCAGGTTGTGGAATAGAGTCGGCAATGATCTGGGGGCTGGGACTAGATCCAAACAGGTCTCCTTGAATTTGAAAATTTTATTTCGTAAACGGAAAGTGACAGCCCCAAAACCTATGGTGAGCTTTTCTTCCATTCGATTGACCTGAATTTCTTTTAGTTTTGGCTTATTACCAAAGTATTACATTGGCAAAATGCTTCTCACTAGTGTGTGGACATTTAAGCTGAAAATACAATACTGAAGTAAGTAGAATCAATGTTCCCTATACAAGCAGAAGTGATAGAGCTCAGGCGTTTCTCTGCATATAGGGAAGGAATAAAACCGAGTTCTGGCATAGTTCCGTAAATATTAGCTGATTTCAGACTATTCCAACAATACCATCACAAGATTTATACAATGCAAAATCCAGATTCTCAAATGAAATAGAATACTATTGTACCTAAATATGCAATTCTTATATTGGAGATTATGCTAAGAGAATAAATGTAATGTTTGTGATTATCTGAAGAAATTAGCTAAATAATTCAGACAATAACATTGTGTTAGATAATGTAGTGCATCTATATGATTTTTGTCTCAAGACGGAAAATATACAACGGAGAAAATGAAGTAATATATTGTTAGCAATAACAAGCCAGGTGAGTTTACATTTTAAATCCCAAATTAGAATTTGCAAGATTCACCTCACATTGAGAAACATCTTTCCCGTGAACTCTGAAGAGGCCTGAAAACTCTCTACCTTTGGGTTGTCTATTTTTTGAGCCAGGACTTGGCACGGGCAAGATTTGAACCTTGCTGAGATCACAGTTGCTCCATTTGAAAAAGTAGGAATTATGTTGCTCATTATAGCACAGTATCTCTGTCAAGGTTAATGATAATGACACGTGACCCTAAACTCCAACATTTCCGAGAGGCCCGACAACATTTGAATAGACAGAGTATTAGGGTCTTAGATTGAGAAGAAGCTTCTTTGGTTACGCGGAGCAGTGTGCATTTGATAGGCGAGGGAACTGGTCGGAGAAGTTAAGTGGTTTCATCTTGTGTTTTCTATGGTGCATAATAATGGTCAGGTTGTGTTCCTCTCAGTTCTGAGACTTCCTTTAAGGGAGGGGGTATATCTTAATCATCCGATGAACCTCCGTCCTAGCAGAGTGCCAGGAACACAGCAGATGTTTGCTGTTTATTAGATAAGTTGCTAAAGCAAAGTTACAACATCAGAAAAGGAGTGACCCTGGTAACCGGACTCCCAGCCAGCCTTGCGTTCTTCACAAACATGTCAGTTCGGAACATTCTGGACTCACTGACGGATTTGTCTCAGCAGCATCTGACTGGAGCGAGATGTTTAAATTCCTTTCCTGAAGGTCCTGACCCTGTTGTCCCACAGGCCTTGGCCAAGGCCACACACAAATGTCTTATTTCTTTGGGGCTCTTTCTCCCTGCTGTGGCTCTCTTGAGAATGGTGACCATGGACTAGTCATCTCTAAGTCACTCGAGGCTAGCACAGTGCCTGGCGCGCACTAGTGCTTCTGCAAGTGTAAGTTAATGTCAGCCACTGCTTGCTGACCATGAACCATGCATCGAGCATCTTTCCAAAGCGCTTTCCCGATGAACTCCTTTACTCCTCACAGCGGCATCATTACCATTACTCCAGTTTTACAGATGGAGAAACAGGCACAGAGATGTTTGGAACCCAGCCAAGGTCACATAGCTAGTAATTGGAGGAACTAGGATTTGAACTAAGGAAAATGAACTAATGAACTAAGGAAATGGCTCCACGGCCGACCATTCCAGCAATTCCTGAAGTTTGGTCTCAGGCCCCCTTTGTACTCTTAGAATTTATCAAGGACCTCAAAGAGCCTTTCTTTATGTGGATGAATTTACCATAGTGGAAATTAAATCTGAGAAATGTAAAAATATTTATTTACTTAACCATAATAATAATGAGCTTTTTGTGTGCTAACGTCATATATTTTTATTAAAAACGTACAAACTACATTTTCCTTAACCCAAAACATGTAATGAGAAGAGTGGCAATGTTTTCCATTGTTGCGAATCTCTTTAATGACTGATTTAATAGGACACAGCTGGGTTCATTCGTGTTCTCTGTGTCGTCTGTTGACATCTGTCCTGCTGCCTCTGGGAAACTCCACTGCACACTTGCAAGAGAACAAGACACACGGCCCTTTGGGTTTCAGCAATCCCCAGGGGGAGGCCTGGCTGTATGTAGTCGGAACCGTGCATCACTGCGTCTCAACATGAGCCTGGGCTGGTGGTCACGAAGATGAGCCTCTGCCTCCCAGGGGCCGTACTGCTGCGCAGATGACTGATGTATCCTCCTCTAACCCGGTACAGCCTGTGATGGGATGGTGATCTCATAAAACCAACCCGTGTGCTGTCCCCTCGTGTTTCACATGCTTTCCTGGTCTGTGCTGGTGCTCTGCCTCTGCCTCTTCCTGGAATGCTGTCCTCCTCCAGGGGACATCCTGGAGGCCCAGGCTGGACTCAAGGCCCCCTCCTGTGGGCACTCATACTTCCCCAAATAGAGCTCCATGGGGCATCTCTAACCCAGGCTGAGTGCTCTCCAGGAGCAAGGATTCAGAATTTCACCCTGTTCCCATCTCCAGTGAGAATTGAGGATAGAATTGTGCAGCCACATCCCAGGGAATGGGGTTGGGGGAGATCAGTTTAACCTGAAAATCAAGGACAGCTTCCGGGAGAAAAGGGGTTGGACCTGTTCTGGAAGCAGGCAGGACGGAAGGGCAGTCCTGCCATTTACAACACATCGAGCCAAGTCAGGGGCCTCTCTGGGAGGAGGAGAAAGTTGATAGATGTGGTCGAGGGGTCCTTGGCAAAGGGGCTGGTGGAAGACAGCTGGGAATGTGAGAGAAGGCACAGTGTCACCTGCATATAGAATGTCACTTGGATGAAAGCTCATCTGACCTTGTCCATGTGAGTTTCAGAACTGGGCAATCAGTGATACTGAGGGTTGACCGAGAATGCATTCTCAGGCCTTTTAGGTGAGAAGGAAGTGCTTCTTCTGAGCTGCTGCCAACAGACATCACGTTCGGGAGCCTCCAGGTCCCAGACACCTGCTAGACGGATCGTGAAGAAGCGAGGTTTTATGTAGAAGAAAGCTCACCGCCAGGAGGCTTGGAAGTCTGTTCTCAAGGACATACACCGTAGTTCTCAGACAAATACAAGGAAGCAGAGTGCTTAAGGACTCAGAGGCTTATTCTTAGTCGACAGCAAGAAATATATTTTCCCTCTTGTGCTTCAGCTGCTGTTGCAGCAAGTTTTATTACTCTAGAGAGAGGCAAAGCCAAGAACTTCTTGTCGACATTATTTCCCGGCATGTGTCATATTTTAAAATGCATAGAATATCTTCCCTTTGATCTGTTTATTTAACCTAGCACCACTTAATAAATGATCACAGATTTAGCACCATTGAAAAATGATTATTATTGTTAAAATGGTGTTCATCGAACAATTTGAAAGAATGCAGAAACAGAAAGGAGCAGGGAAAATATCTCTCCTAATTCCAAACACAGAGAGGCTTAGCCCTGTGAGATAATCTTTCAAGATGTCTGCTGTCAGTGCGCTGTATCCCAGATGCGCTTGTATCTCCCACTGAGCAAGAGGAGGAGTCTAGCTCCCCTGAATCTGGGCTGACATCCCGAATTGCTTTGACTATTAGAAACCTGCAGAAATGATAGGATGCCATTTCTTGGCTGGACTTGAAGAGGCCTGGCAACTTCCCTGTAGAAACCAGCGCCATGTAAAAAGTCTATGTAGTGACTCTATGCTGTGAGGAAACCCAAGCTGGTGACGTGGAATAGCCACGCAGTGGCAAAGCAAGGTGTCTGATACGTGAGGAAAGACTTCCTGGGACTGCCAGCCTATCCCAGCCACCAGGTCAGTGCAGTGGCCTCAGCCCATGTCACGTGGGGCAGAAAGCTACCAACCTAAGACCAGTCTACCCACAGGATCATGAGAAATAATAAAATAATTGTTGGTTTTGGACACTACATTTTTCAGAGTTCATTATTAGGCAGCAAGCAATAACTGAAACACCGCATTATATTTTATCATATTTTCTTAGTATATTTTTCTTCAGAGTATTTTTAGGAGAGTCATACCCATACAATAAATACAATTGGTTTTAGCACTTTTCATTTCCCATTGTTAGGACATGAATTTCCTCCCTTTTTCAAAAGTGCTATGAATGTGTTTAATAACTACACACTTTTCAATTGTAGGAAAGTATTATCATCCAGGCCAATCAGATCCCTCCTCCCAGGAAGGTAGATTTGGGACAAAGTGATATGGTCAATCTTTGTGACTGGGGTGGCCACTTTTATGCACTGGGCAAACAGAAACAGCAAATCAGTTATAGAGAGAAAGCAGAAAGGAGCAGGCGCAGGAAGGGGAGAAAATGGAGACATTCAGCCCACAGGGAGTCTCCCTGAAGTCTATTGGGATTCTGGTTCTAGTCTTTGTGTGCAACCCCCTGTAGTCCATGGAATACTTGAATGTTTGTTTCTAATTAATTCTTCATTTACTCTTTTTTTATTATTCATTTTAGAGAGGAGAGGGAGAGACAGAAGAGAGACAGAAGGGAGGGAGGAGCTGGAAGCATCAACTCCCATATGTACCTTGACCAGGCAAGCCCAGGGTTTCGAACCTGCGACCTCAGCATTTCCAGGTCGACGCTTTATCCACTGCGCCACCACAGGTCAGGCTCTTCATTTACTCTTAAACCACTTTGGGAGACTTTGATTCCCTCCAACCAAATGACTCCTAAATAAGGCCAATGGTTCTGTAAAAAGAACAAGAAGGAATATCACCTGGGAGAGGCAGGGAGACCTTCTTTTCTGAGGAATGAAGTTCCCTTTGTAGACGTCAGACTTGAGGCTTTCCTGATGATGAATCAGCTCCATAACTTGGAATTAAACAATGAAGTTTGTACAGAGTAATTCTAGTGATGGATGCTCAGTTTATCTGTAGATAGCCACCATTAATATCCACTTCTGATGCTGAATTCTGATTCCAAAAAGAATAGGGGGCTATATTAATCTGTTTGGGCTGCCATAACAAATACCACAGACTAAATGGCTTAAACAACAGAAATTTATTTTTCCAAAGTTTGGGATGTAGAAAGTCTAAGACCAAGGTGCCAGTCAATTTGGTTCCTGAAGAGAATAGTCTTCTGGGCTTGCAGAAGGCTACCTTCTTGCTTTGTCCTCACATGGGAGAGAGAGAGAGAGAGAAAGAGAGAGAGAGAGAGAGAGAGAGAGAGAGAGATCTCTTCTTCTCCTTATGAGGTCACCAATGCTATTACATAAGGACTCCACCCTTTTGGCCTCATTTAACCTTAATTTTCCTCCTAAAAGCCTTATTTCCAAATACTGTCACATTGGTGGTTAGGGCTTCAATATATGAATTTTGGAGAGACACAATCCAGTCCATTGCATAGGCCAAAAACCATGTGTCCCTGAGAAAACAGTACCAAATTATCCACTTATAAACAGGGACATTGATAATTGTCACCTTGCTACATGGAGGCTATGATGAAGAATATTGCTTTAGTTCTCCAAAATCAATGACAGTTTGTGAAATTAGGGACATCTGACTATTGTATATGTGTAAATATACATGTATCTATAATTAATACGATATTTCTAGGCTAGGAACCCAGAAATGATTTTATGTAGGCATGTACAAATATACTTATCTGTTTTGATGACATTTAATTTCCTTTTAGACAATTCTTTTCTTGAATAAATTACTTGATGACTATGTTTTTCCATGAGAGATTATTAGGAATATTCCAGATTTAGTCTCCAGTGTACAGCAGCCTTGCCCACATGTGGTCTTGAATGTTCTGCATGTAGCTAGGGATCTGTTAGATCACTGTTTTCTGTAACTGCCCTTTCTATATAGTACACCAATGGTTCTCAAAGTGTGCACCAGGGCGCACTGATGCGTCCTAGATTTCCAGGTGCACCCTATGGTATTCCAGAGAAATATGTGCCTGTTGGGGACCAAAAACCAACAGGGTTTTTGGAGTTTAGATTTTTGGGGGACAGAGGTGTGGGGAATTGACTGTAAGGTGACAGTGTGCCCAGTCCCCTACCTCACTTGCCTGATTAGGTTGCAAAAGGCTGTTAAGCTGTGGTGCTGGATTGTTTACACTACCCCCCATGTTCCTCGGAAAGACTGGAGGCAAGTTTCTTCTATCCTTTGTTTGGTGTCAAGTTAAGATGATATGTATGGTGGGGGTTTTCTGCACTCAACACAATTAAGAGTAAAAAGAGAGGAATTCTTCTATGTATTGATGAGGAAATGAGAGTTTCCCTTTCAAATAGATGCCCAAACATTGAAGAAATCTCTAGGACACATCAGGCTCATGTTTCTCATAAACACAAGAATGAAAAAACTTAACACATCTGTGCCGGGACCTGCCGAATTTACCAAATCTTACTAAGAATGTATCTATACATATAAAAAGATAAATTTTTGGTGTTTTTTTATTTTTTAATCCCTCTTTTTTATGAATTCTAAAAAGCATAACTCAAAAAATATAACATAAAAATGTTTTTTAATGTCAGAATAAATTTAATTTTGTTGTATTTATTTTGTTTAATTACCATAAAAGCACACTTGGACTTTATATTTTTTTCTTTAATATTTGACTTAATTATTATAACATATTTCTCAGAAATTTGTATATAGTGTGCCTACAATTATTTGTAGGATTTTAAATGTGCCCCGACTTCAAACAGTTTGAGAACCACTGCAGTACGCACATGTGACTACTGAGCAACTGAGACGTTAAATCCAAGTTCAGACATTCTGTAAGTGTAATATACATACCCAAATCTGAAGACTTGGTACAAAAGAATATAAAGTGTCTAGTAATTTCTATGTTGATTTGATTACATGTTGAAATGATAATATTTTAGCTATACTGAGTTAAATAGAATATATTAACTATTACATATACACAAATTGCATATGTGGTTTACTTTTGTCACTTGCGTTATATTTCCAATGGAGAGCAGTACTCTATAGAGTTGAATTCAGCCTTTCCTGAGTTTGTTGGGGCCCCAAACCAATAGACTGGTAGCCTTGAAGCCCTAAGTATTTCCTCTCAGAGGCCAGCGTAGAAGAATCTGGGTGCATTTGCCTTTGTGCTTCCTAGCTTCCTACCTTTCTCAACTCCTGGATGCTGTTTGCTGCTACCCAGGTGTCCCTGCAAGAGAACCTATCCAACAAGCCCTTTCCAAGTCAGCTCCCTGAGCTTTACAGTGGCTCATTATTCTTGTTCTTTTTCATCTCTCTCAAACTAACAACCCTCAGCCTAGGGATCTCACAGAGCTGTTATATGGAATGTGAGCTTCAGAAACTCTTTCACAGGGGTGTACGAGGCAGGCGCTCCAGCAGCCTATCAGAGGTGAGGTGGTAAGGCTCTCTCCACTGGGATGATGTCTGGCCAAGTGCCCAGGTTAAAGGATGCATTTCCATCAGTTGGGAGGGAGGTATTTTGAGCTAATGCATTTAAACCAAGAATTGTTGGGGCACTGCTGTTCTGTAAACATATTAACCTCTCAGCTGAAGGCATGATTAGCATTCCTAGAATCAATATGGTGTTCTTTCAGACTGATTTCCCCTAAAATAATCTCTGCCTGTGTCTATATAAGCCCCTATCCCTATATCTTCTTTCTCCTTAAAAAAAATCTTCATTGAATTTATATGGGTGACATTGGTTATTAAAATTTATAGGTTTCAGGTATGCAATTCTATAATACATCATCTGTGTATTGTGTCGTGTGCTCACCATACCAACTCAAGTCTCCTTCTATCACCATCTATCCTCCCCTTGACCCTCTTCTACCTCCCCCTAAGAATCTTTAAAAAGCAGAAGGTGCCATTATTGATCAAATCACCTCTGTTGCAAAGCTGTCTATCGGATGTCTTTAGCTGTGCTTCATTGTTGATGACTTTCTCTCCTTTGGAGTGATATGGTTCTCATTCATTGATTCATCCATTTGCTATGTATATGCCACGCTCATTCCAAAAGTTCTTGGAGCTGTTGGGTACCTTCTGTGTGCGTACAAAGATATCCCCATGTTGTTCTGTCAAACTGGGCCTTCTTATGAAGGAAAGCAATTGCACACGCACACCAATCCTGCTGCACACAGGCATCAGGCCAGGCCCTTTGGTAATTTTTCAAGTTGACTCTGGTAGAGAGCTGGGCTTTTTAAAAAAGTCCCTATAAATTAACCCCTAGTTTATAAAAATTAGCCAAGACTCAAAGAGGTTTATTAAGCAGTTTCCACAGCTAAGCATTATATTTCAAGAAGTTCATGGGGATAAGTAGATCTTTATTGGGAATCATGATTAACATGGTCATTAACTTTCACATTATTAAATATCTCATTTCAAGGGCAATTACGTTGAACTCTATATTCATCAGAAAATAATTGCACAAAAATGTTCCATACACCCCAACGTGTCAGAGGCATCAGCAGTACAAAAGCTGGAAATCAAAAGTAACATTTCCTTTGTGTGTAGTATTTGAAAAGTGTACTATGGCGTCTTAGCAGGATTAATTCATAGATTGGCTTATTTATGTTTGATGTTATATGAGCATCAAATTATTCAACTTCTTTATGATTTTTGTAATCTGTTCTTCATAATTGGATGCAGGCTTCTTGCTGCCAAGTTTAGTTTATATGGTGATTGGTAGCTTACTATGTCTTGGAAGACTCAACCCATTAAAATAGGATTATCTGTGAATTAGATAGGTGTGGTGGATTCATCCCAAGGTGACCCCCAGTGAGTCACAGTCTTATATAATCCTCTTCCCTTGAGTGCCAGCGCAATCAGTGACCTGATTCCAGCTAACAGAATATGGCAAAGGTGAGGGGGTGGCACACCCTTGATTATATTGTGTGAGACTGTCTTAGTAGACTGAAGTGAGCAACTCTCCTTTATGGTCTTGAAGGAGTGTGCTGCCGTGTGCGGAGAGGGCCTGTGAGAGGCTCATATGGGAAGGAACTGTGGGCGACCTCTAGGAGCTGAGAGTGGCCCCTGGATGACAGCTAGAATGGAAACAAGGACCCTAGTTCCAGAGCTTCAAGGGACTTCTTCAGGGAAGAGGTCTCTGCAACCAAAGCCCAGCTGAGTTCTTGACTATAGCCTTGTGAGAGCTCAGCAGAGAGCCCAGCAGTGCTGTGCCTAGACTCCGACCCACAGAAACTGAGAAAATAAATAAGTCTTATTTTGAGCCATTTAATTTAGGGTAGTTTGTTACACAGCATAGAAAACTGATACAATGAATTTTCCATTAATTTCTATGACACAATATTCATAAATTTATCATAAATTCCACTCTGTCTGTGGAAAACCAGTGTTTGAATCTCTCATTTATCATGGAAAATATTTTCATAAAATAAAAAAATAAATTATTAGAGAAGTTAAATAAAAAGACACAAAATATAAGACCATAGACCAATGCTTTTATAAAGTGAAATAAAAAGTGAGTTAGAAAAATTAATTAAAAAGATATACAAAATGCAAGCCCAAAAGGTTTATTATTAGATTTAATGGACATGTAATTTCTCTGTCAAATTAGTATGAAAGTTTCTAAACATATACTATCCACTTACATATCCCATTGAGATGGGTAATAGCTTCATAACCAGCTGATAAAAATAGCTGGTATGTATGTCCTGGACATTGTATACAGTTCTTTTCATGAATGAGCTTCTAGTCTGTTTCTCACCACTTTATGGACTTTACAAATCCCATTTTGTGTGAACAAACTAGGATTAGTGGGATGAGTTAGCTCGCCCAACTTGGTCACACAGCTAGTAAGTACAGAAAGCTGTGACCCAAACCCAGAAGTCCAAACTGAACTGTAGAATATAAGCTCTAATTAATTCTCCTCTGGGCAACTATTCTACAAAGTTCTATATCGGGTGATTTCTGTGCTCAGAGTCCCTAAAAATGAGACAAATCATTTGTGCCAGACTTGAACTATAGAGAGATGAGACCCGTGGTGATTTCTAGAAGGAAATGAACCGTGCTCTTGTTGATCTCTCTTCTCAAACTGTGGTGGTTCTTAGTAGCAGAACCAGAGATGCGGAAGAGAGTAGAGCAGGTGTACTGGGCAATTTATGCTCTGTTTGCACTGCGTATGGCTTTCACTTCCTTCACTGAAGTCTGTCAGAAGCTTAAGGGTGAAAGTTCCCATCAGAATCACTGGGGCGATTTTTACCGCTCCCAAATCATGGCCCTGTTTGGAGGGAGCCTCCTCAGTGTACTGGTCTGGAAGAGCCAAGAATCAGGAGTGTTGGCAAAGCTCTTCCAACGAGTCTGATGTTAACCAGGGTCGAGGACCGGTTTGTTGAAGAAAATAAGGGTGAGACTAGGTGCAGCTGGGTCATTTCTGCTTCAGGTCCGATGCCTTGTTGCCCAGGGCTATGTGGAGGCTGCACGGGAAGGGCTTTCTGTCCACGGCACTGCTCTCTGGGGAACAGCCGGGCTGTATTAGGGTGGCTCCCATACCCGCTGGAAGCTCAGGAAGACTTCCACCGGCAATTCAACAGTCTCCAGCCTCTGTCGACACAGGCCTTTGTTAGCTTAGGTCTCACCTCTTGTGCAAAAATCACATTCAATTGATTTTTGTGTTTGAGGTTATCATTTATGGCAAAATTCATCTTTTTAAAAATTTGATTTTTCAGTTACAGTTTACATTCAGTCTCATTTGTAGTTTTTTACCTAAACTATAGGAAATGCTTCTGGCATTTAAGAACTTTCTTAAGCATGGTAGTGTTTTTGCATCTTACTTTTATCCAACTTTGAGTGACTAGAATTACAAATCATTGTGATTTTGCTTTTAAGAATTTGATATCATTTGTCCCCTTATTGAATTGGCTATAATAGCAGAGCTAGGGTTGAGGCTGTGATCTCACAGTGTATGGTGGAACCCAATCTTGTGAGAAGCTCTTTGAAAAAGAATGTCCTAGCCCTTTCCTACTCAAAGTGTGGCGGTCCAGGGACTGCACTGCTAGGAACACTGAGGCTGTTCCACCCCGATCTAAATGCAGGGTCAGAATCTACATGTAACTGGAGTCGGTGAGTCACATGTGTGGAGGAAGGGTTTGAGAAGCACTGAATATTGAGGAGCAACTTCAAATTGTGTGTGCTATTTGCAGAAGAATGATACACAATTGCATATGAAAGTTTTCTGATATGTCCAATGATAAAGAAAACCCTTTATTTCAGATTCTCCCAAATGCATTTGATCATAGAACAACTTTTTTTCAGGTAGCACTTTAAATAACATGTTTTGTTGAAGTGTGACATACATCGGAATAATGTTCATGTTATTGTTGGGTGATTGTTCTCCATGAGTCTCATCTTTTTGCAAGTCTTGGGACCAGGGGCACTGACTTCATTCATTCTGAACTCTCTTCTCAAGAATGTTTATAGAGCAAACAGCCTTGAAGACAGACAGAGGGTCTCCCTCTAGCAAGACCAGTTTAGCGTAATAAAGCCAGTTCACTATAATAAAGATAATGTTTCTCTCCAGGGCAAATGTCTGGTGGGCTTACTGCCTCTCTTAAAAGATTTGGGTTCCCTACAGTCAGGCTTCTTCAACTGTGCTGCAAACCCACTGCGTGCACAGCTTCCAACTGGGCTCCTCCACATCATAACATATACACAATAATACCTCCATGAACTAGAACTTGACTTTATCACTTGTGACTTGAGCAAGTCATTTATAGGTGCGAAGCTGCTTTTCATCTGGTAAAATAAAAATACACCTATTTGTTCTGAGGACAATCATGAATCCTAATCATATGTCTATCACCTATCATCTTTTTGTTTTGTAAAGGGATATGTGTTTTGCAGACTGATGAGATATTTGTTGTTTCTAACTTAATGTCTTCCATCCATTCTTTCATTTATTCATTCAAAAAACTCTTACTGAATACCTGCCTTCTTCTTGCTAGGTACTGTGTTAACAGAGGAGGTGTAATATGAGAGTACAGTGTGAGGAAGTTTCTGAGAAAGGCAAATATACAATGCACAGAGTGGTCGACCCAGTGGTGGGATTCAGCCAGTTGCACCGGTTCGTGCTGGTTAGGTTGATTTCAGTGAACCAGTTGCTAAAATGGCACTTGTCATCAGGGTTCTCTCTAAGGTGGGTGCCTGGGCGGCCGCCCAATGTGGAAATCACAAATTGACATTCCTTACGCTTTTTTAATGTTCATCTGTACAACAGCGTGTTCTAAGTACCCGGGGTCATGGTCATTCTGTCCATAGGTGAAAAAAAATTACAAATGAGGACACAATGAAGAAGCAATATGGAAATATCTTAACAGTTTTATTGTTTTTTGTCAGTTATTATTTAATATGTTTTCATTAGTATTTTAAAACTCTTATAATCTAGTTTTGTGTACCTCTTTTATTATTCTTATTTAAGTATTAAATGCATGAAATAATAAACTACCTTTTGGTGTACTTTTTTATACTTAAAATGATCATTAGGGTACAGAACCGGCTGTTAAATTATTTGAATCCCACCACTGGGTAGACCCCGATGCCCTAAACTCCACGTCCCTCACCCTCGCCCTCCTTCTGCCAGCCAGCCAGCCAGCCAGCAAACAGGGCGCAGAGGCTGCAAATCTGGTCAGGGGCGTATTTCCGCTCAGGCCTGTGGATTTGAACCTTCTGTGCCTGGGTGAGGATGCTGGGGGCTCTCTCTCTGCCTCCACTATGCCTGCCTCCCCTGGCCCAGCCTGCGCCAGGAACAGGGAAGACAGATGCAAGCTGCTTCTCTGGAGCTAATGGAGAGGCTGCCCTGCAGACAGTCACATAGATCCTCTGTATCTTTCCAGAGCTCCTGGACGAGGAAATCTGCGGGAGGCTCTCTGCAGAAAAGGGAAGTGCTTCCAATGTGGGCTTTTCTGCCTGAGCTCAGCAGGGCCCCGCTGCCCTTCCATCCGGACCAGGCGCCCACACTGTGCCGGGGGCCAGGATCACTGAACGCCTCTCAGCTTCCTTAGCTGAGTGATCTCTGTGACTCAGAACAGGTTGGCGGATGGAGAGCCAGGGTGCCGGAAGCTCCTTTAAAACTCGGGAAATCATTTTTTCTTAAAGATAAAGATGAGTTAATGCAGTGTAGTGTCCTGGACGGGATCCTAAAACAGGAAAAGGCCGGCGTCTGTGTCCCTGAGCTTCTGAGTCAGGGCAGCACCTGACTCCAGAAAGTTCTCATCACTCATGCTCATTTTCCCTCCTCCGCCAAATCATTCTAGCGCCTGTGATCTGCCAGGGGTTGCTAGGTGGCAGAGAGCAAATGACAGTGACAGTCTCCCCTCTTGCACAAAGCAGCTATGAATACAAGATGAGACTGAGAGGAAAGCACTTAGTGCCTGGGGAAGCCCAACCCTTCCAGGGGCCTGCCAGCGCTCCAGGCTCAGGATCTGGCCCTGCTCCCTCCTGGCCTTGTCCCCTCCTCCCCTCCCTGCTGCCCTGCTGGGCACACTGCTCTTCATGCACACTGGTCTCCACGCATGCATGTCTCCTGCGTGCCAGCCACGCTCTGTCGCGCGTACCCCTGGGCCTGAAAGACACCTCTCCCCAGGACCCAGGTGGCTCCCTCCCTCACCTCTGTGTCTTTGCTCTGATGTCACCTCTCAGGAAGGCCCGTGCTGACCTCCCTACTTCCTATTATACCAGCCCCAGTGTCAACCCATGTATTCTGCTATACTCACTACCTTCTAACAGACAAAGCACTTCGGCTGATGCATTTGGAGTATCACCTGCTCTCTTTCTCCTGGCAGGAGAACGTAGCTAGTGCCACTATGAAAACGATTTTACTGTGTTTCTGGGTGCTGGGCTCAATTGGCGTTGATTTTTTAAAGTGTCCACAGAATCAAATAATGAGCAATTACACACTTAAGCAGATTTGATTAAGTGGATTCTGGAGGAAGTGTGCACAGAAAATGAAGTATCAAATCTAAGAGTAGAGTGCCATTACCCCTTATTGTTCCCTGCCATTATTATGCTTTGTGGACTCATAAAAGCGCTTAGGTTGAAGTGAAAACCTTCCATTCAGAAACTCCTCTCTTCCTCAATTTTCCTCTCTCCTTTGTTGCAAGTCACTTGAGTTTTGAATTTGAAGGAGGTACTTTGGGTTGAAAGTGATTAATTATAGAAGGAGCTGTAACTGTAAAACATTTTCTACTGGGTGAGGGTGACTTATTTTTTTAACAACTAGTGTTATCCTCTTCTCAGGGTTGATTGGGGTTGTGACAGCTTTTATCGGAGGGTGCAGGGAAGGATACAAAAACCTCTTTCTACAACTGCATTGATCACATCCATGCTGGGTGGCGACTGTGGGAGAGCTGAGAAACACACATGTTCAGAAAGTAAGACAAATGGATTTAATCACAAGGGGAGTGAAAGTCTGAGACAGAAAGGAAAAAAGGGAACAGAGAAAAAAGAAAGGACAAGAATTTAGAAATACAGCTCAGGCTGAAATATTTTTGTGCATGAGCAGGAAGTTGCTCTCGGAAGCCTGGCCGCAGACTGCTGCACACAGACCTTGCACAAGGGCTTCTATGATTAGAAAATAGCATTGTGAGCTTAAAGCTGTGACATTTTGCAGATGGGTGTCTTTATTAAATTGGATCTAATATCTGATGCAAAAGCAAAAATGAAATGTTACCCCCCTTCTCTGTCTTGGCATTCAAGCCGAAACATATTTTTATGTGCATCTGTTAATCTCAGCACAAGGAGATTAATTGAGTCTTATAGCGGCAGAAGTTGTCAGGTATCTGAGACTGAGTGCAAAATTCTGATGGCAAAACTCTGAGCACAGAGTCTCAGCTTTGGCCGCGGAGGGAGTCCTCTGCATCAGTTACCATTCTGTCGTGACTCGGGGGAATGCTTCACGAGTCCTCATTCCATTGTTTGGGCAACCACTTGGACACCTCACTCATATGGATTCCATTTGTGGGAAGAAAAGCTCAGGAAGCAGAGGGAAGTTGGGATTTTTTGTGAATGTCGTAATTTCAGAGAATGCAAAAATAGCATGACCCCAAATTGGTGACTCTCCCGTGGCAGAGCGCTCTGTTCATGGAGCCACATGGGGAACGCTGCATTTCTGAGGCAGAACTGGCCAGTTCTTGGACCAGCAGTGACTCAGGAGTTAAAAAAAAAATCCACATGTAACAAAGAGCAGAATTCTGTCTGATGGTGAAAGAAAAATTACTTAAAAAAAATTATTGACTTTTAGAGAGAGAGGAAGGGAGAGAGACAGAGAGAGAGACATCAATTTGTTGTTCCACTCATTGATGCCATCACTGGTTGGTTCTTACATGTGCCCTGACTGGGAAGGCACCCACGACTTTCTCATGTTGGGTGGATGCTCTAACCAACTGAGCTACCCAGCCAGGGCCAAAAAGTTACTTTTCTTGATTAGATGTAAAGCAAGGTGATATGAATGTTTTCCCTGATTAACTGAAGCTTCCTCAGCTAGTAGCACACATTTGCATTTCACAGGGAGAGCTAGACGAAGGATTAGTGATGGCGTGAGACAGGAGTCATCATTTGGTGTTTTTCATATGTTCTTGGAGCATAAACCAAGCAAAAAAGATCCAAAGATGTCAATTCCTCTTGTAACTCTTACAATGTCTAGTGAAATCTGCCTAGGAGACACCAAAGATTGACCAACCCAGTGGTTCTCAGCCAGGGCCAAATCGGCAGGGGCATATTGGGCAATGTCTGGAAACATTTTTGGTTTTGACGATTGTGGGGAGTAGACATTGTTGCTGTCATTGTATCAAAAGAGGCCAGGGAAGCTGCTAAACACCCTACCATGCACAGGACAGCCCCCAAACAAATAATTATTGGACCCGAAATGTCACTAGTGCCGAGATTCAGAAATCCTTGTCGTAATGCATGTCCTAAATATAAACCCATTTGAAATATCCCTCAATTGGTCAAACTAACCAGAACAACAGTCTGAGGCACAAAAACCTAGTTAGGAATATTTCCTCCTTTCTCTACATACCTCACAGAAAATCAATGAATGTAAGCATGACTTTTTTTATTAAAAAAACAACAACTCTGTAACAATTTTTTTTAACTACGTTTCACTGCAACTTCTGTCATTCTCCACAGGCTATTAGATTCCCAATAAAATTATTGAAACCACTGTAATAATAAAAATTCATAACTGTATTAGCATCTCTTGGTTAAACTCATTGAAATGATAGGTGAAGAGGAAACATAAAAGACTTTAAAAAATCTAGCTTTTTTGATCGTTGGTCCAGAGTTTAAAAACAAAGACTGGAATTTATGCTAACAATGCCTGTGGATGCAGGGTGATGTGTGACATATATACGTATTCAAGCCCAATAAAGCAATGCCCGTTTCAATCAGCCTGCTCTTTAATTTGTTGGCCAGAATAGAAAACTGAGCTTCACTTGTGCTTTGTTAGGAAACTTGAGGATTGTTACTGAAATATGAAGCCCAGGATCTTTTGGGAAAGTTCATACAGGAATTGGCACGGCTTGAGGAGTTTTATGCAAAGAGCCTTAATGGAGTCATTGGGAGATTGAGGCTTTTAAGGCAATGGTAACACCACTTACCTGTGTGACCTTGGTCTTCAGTTTTCTCATCTGTAAAACAAAAGCTCTGGGTTATGACCTCCAAGATAATTTTTAACTAAAGAAATAATAGCACAAAAGTAGTACAGGGTGACCCTTAAGATTTCCACTATACCAACAAATGTCTCTCTTTTGTCATTTTTAGCGTTTTGGAAGTAGTTGAGTAATAGCTCATAAAGCTGTGAATTTGCTTTCATATAATAGAGAAAAGAATAAATACCGGCTCTAGAGGATTGTAAATGGTTAAGACCCTCTTTTCTTCATCAGAGGAATGAAACCAGGAAATCTATGATAGAGAATTGATTATTTCTCCGGCATTCAAATCTATTTGTTACTGTGAAATGGTTGGGATTGGGCATTTCTATAATTGTAAGCTATTTCTGAGCCAGATTTGCCTTGCAGAACTCCCTCAGACAACAGCACCTCTATCTTAATATCAGCCTGAATGTTTATGTTAATTAATTTAGAATTTTCCAAGCAAATCTGCATGCAAAATAGATTGTCAGACAGCGTGGTGTTTTAGCATCTAGTGTCTTCTCTATGACAGGCTCTTGAAAGCCAAGAATAGGAGGCTGCACAGGGCCGGAGTGCAGAAATCACTACATGTTTTTTCCTCTGCAGGAAGTCTCTTGCCGGAAGCCATGCCACAGAGCACACAGGCCCCAGAGGACCCTAGAGAAGGCGAGGCTTGCTTGTTTCTCAGCCAGCTACTCCCTGCCCACCGCTGGCCACCCAGGGCATGGGCTGTCTGGGTTCTTCCTTCTGTACTGCCTTCTGTACTTCGGTTTTATAGCCTACTTCCTCTATGACTTTGACTTGCCTTTCCCTCTCTTCTTGGGCTTGAATTTAGATGAGACATAAGAGCAAAGGGCTCAGAATCTCAAACCCATTTTATTTACTCATTCGCTTATTTTTTTATCTCGGCAACAGTTTAGCAAGAGAGAAGTTTAATAGGAAGACACAAAGGCGGGCTTATGAAACCATTAGTGAGTTTTAAGAAGGTAGGCCACCACGGTGGCTATACCTGGACAATGGCTGTGGAGGGCAATTTTAAAAAATTGAGTATTGTCTATTTATAAATGTGTCTTGAGTTGCTTTTCAAGGTGTGTGACTTTAAGAGTGAGGGGTGGAGCAAACAGAAGGAGTGAGAGAAACCATCTTCTATTTAAGATCTTGTGAACCAGCTCCCTTTCCTCCGCTAACTCTGTCTAAAGTTTAAAAAAAAAAGAAAGAAAACCCCTCAGTGGGGAAATACATAAATATTTACAAAGGGCTCCCCTCCATCTACAGTACTTGTGCAAGTCCATCATTGTGCAGCCTTGCAGTGTGGTTGTATTTGAAATAAATGGTGTAAGAGGTGTTCGTGGTTTGTTGTTCATTTGCTTGTTTCTTCCTAATGGCTGCGTAACGTGCTTGCAAAGCCCGCGAGCATGCGTCCTAAATTGTGGGCTTCATCTGCCTGGGAGGGAGAAACCTGACCCAGTGCCACTGGGACCTGGGCGTGTGGCTCCCGGGAGTCTGAGCATCTTTGAAGTGATGTTAGGGCCCTCTCTGGCTCTCTCTTAAGGCTTGTTCAGTGTGATGAGTAACATCGATTGGCACTGAGACCAGAGTAATAGCAGAAGGCAGCCAGAAGGAATTCTCTTTTAGCGGCTTTTCCCAAAAGGGCTCACTCAGCTGTGTCAGTACAGCGGGGTCTTGTTTCTAAGTAGCCTCTTCAGAAGTTTGAAGGGTTGTTGCTCAGGGCACAGTGGCTCAGTCTGGGTAATTATTTAAGAGTGGCTGAGAAGGAGCCATTCACCCAGACCTTTCCTCCGCGGCTCCAGCTTGCAGCCCTTTCCGGGGTACCTTCAAACGTGGCAAGAGGAAAAATTAACACAGTGTGAAAAATCAAATGGCTTCTGTCAAGAGTGTAAAAGGGAGCGCATTGGACTAACACTAGGGTTGGACAGAAGCCAGGAAGGGCGTCTTGTGTGACTGTTCCTGCCTGCAAAGTCCACCCTGCCTGCTGTGCTGAAACCACAGCCCTATCATATGCTTGCAAGAGACCCCGGAAGCTTCCTGTTTCATGTGGCTCACGACGAGGATTGCACAATATGCTGCAGCTTTCCTTGTCTTTGTGCTATTTCCAAGATAGAGAAAGAAGAATTTGTACTTTGTATTTTAAGGTATTTATAAATACTTTATTTCTATAAATCTCTCCTTTAGGATGCAGACCCTACAAGACAGTAGAGGGGACCGCTGTGTTGGTCCGGGTTAGCCATTTCATCCGGACCTCAGGGAGGGTGGGACGTCTTCAGGATGACAAGCAGTGTAGTGTGGCAGAGGGACTTGCCAGGATGCATTCAGCTGAGACAGGGGAATGTGCCTGACTGCTGGCAGGATGGTTCCTTGAGACAGGACCAGGGCGGGCAGGGTCTGGCACGGATGGCACTCGCGCAGGCAGGTTGACTTGTGAAGCTAGAAGGCTCACAGCCTCTCCTGCTGGTCCAGTGCCCCCCAGAGACTAATAAAAGGGTGTGAATTCGGGTAAGGTTCAATCAGACCTCACAGGTTAGCTCAGTGTACTCTCTAAGGAGTGGCCGAGGCTTCTCTTCCTGCAAACCACAAAGGACATACATTTAGGGTTGTTAAGTACAAGCATCTGGTCACTCAGTGACCAGTGGTGTCGACATTCTGATCACAAGGTGAGTGGTTTCCTGAAGATAAAAGAACACTGTGGTCATGGCCAAAAGTCCCTGAATCAGAGCTCCCTGGGGCCCCTCGGGCTCTTCCGCACTCTGCACAGAGTTTGCATCCGTGAGCTCAGGGAAGGCTCTGAGAAGGTCTCTGAAGGCTTTCTCGTCCCCTTGGTTAGCTCAGGAAAACAGAAGAAAGTCTCAGCTGGACACCGGCCACCTGGCCTCCCTCCTCTCCTCCCCTCTGCCGGTCAGTTCTGGGATTCTTGCCTGCCTTCTTTCAGTCAGTGGGGACAGTGGTCCCAGCACAGTGTCCCTCAGCATGCAAGCTCAGCCACCTCCTTCTGCAGGTGCTTGAGCTAACTTTCATTCACCATAGCTCAGTATGAGAGTCGAGGCTTTTGCATGGTGCACGTTGTATGTAACCACAACGACCCCTTACAAGCAGCAGGGCAGACAAAGTATGGGATGGACTCAAGACTGATGTTCAGAGCCTCTGTCATGTTGACTAGACTATTAGCATATGCCTTTCTCCCATTTTCATTTATTAATTAGTTAATAAGGATATTATTTTTCATTTGTTATGAAAACTAAATAAATGTAAGTAATTAGAGCAATTCAGAAAAGCACAATGATTAAAAAAAAACCCAAAAACTTATGGAATGCCATCCGAGCTAGCCAAAGTCACTGTTAATATTTTTATATATTTCATTTTGGTGTTTTTTTCTCTGCCCACACATATTTTCATACGCATATGTCCCAATTTTTTACACCTAGGTCACTCTGGAGGGTCAGTTCTGTTTCCTATCTTTTTTTCATGTTATGTGGTATTTTAGCCACATTACCCCCATTCTCCTACAACATGATTATTAATGGCTACGCTCCTTGTAAGAACATGCCATATATCAATATATTTAAAATTTACTGCTGAGGGACATTTGAGAGGTCTATAATTTTTCTCCATGATAAACAACAATGCAATGAACATCTCTGTTCATAGATTTTAGACCGTTTCTCTGAATATTAATTAACCAAGTGTCAGATCCTTGAAGTAAAAATTTCAAAATCAAAAGGTCTAAATACCTCTTGTTAATACACATTGTCAGACTGCCCTCCCAAATGGCTCCGCCCATTTACAGTCACATACAGGTTTCTTTATCTTGTTATCAGAGGACCCTTGGTACTGGGGATCAACAGTGAGTGCGCACTGCGTTACGTGAGAGTGACAAGCATGGACCAGCTCTATAGCTGGGATTTAAACATTCCAGAGGAAAATGGATAGACATGGAGCTGAGAGTGCTTCCCAGGGTTATTCTAGAAGACAATGACCCCTCAAAGACCGTTTTGGCAGAGATAGTGACCTTTATCAAACAGACCAGTGCAAGATGCCCTCAACTTGAACATGACAGAGACATACACTCCATCTAAAATTTCCCTGATGTGCCCCAAACTCACACTTCTCTATTCATGTCAGGGTTCATGACAGGTAGCCAATTAGGCTTTGAGGTTTTAGTAAGGGAGGGTGCGTGCGTACGTGACCTGTATTCAGCTCTTGCAGAAAGGAAAGTGAATGTATAAGCTGACCTTTGAGGTCATTTGGTGCACATCAAACAGTGGGCAACTCGAGGTGAACCAACCCTGGTCCCCTTCTGCTTCTGGCCACAACTGACTGCATCACTGTTTGCTTTCCCACGGGGTTAATAATAGCCATTGGCTTTCCCAAGAGATATTTGGGGTGGCATTGTTGTTTATTGATGGTTCGGAAGACAGGACCTGACACTGTGTGTCAAAGGCAGAGGGGGAAGTCCAGCGAGGACCTGGACTCTGGATGGCTAGCTAGACGGCCTTGGGTTGCTCACCAGACGAGGCTGGGGTTGTAATCATTATCCTGACAGAGTTCCTGGAGTGATTGCAGAAGAGATTCATGATCTGATCACATGAGCAGAAAGCGCCTGTGTTGCTCATAACTCAGTTACACAGGCCTGGCACAAGCACCAGTGTTTGAGACCACTTGGTGGAAATTGAAGCTTCAAAGCATTTTATCACCCCAGCCATCACTGAGAGGGCCCAGCTGAAGCTGCCCCATACATAGCCTTTTGCAAGCCCTGGGCTGTCAATGGGGCTCTGAAAACCAGCCGAACTGTAGCTGGCTTTTCAGAGTGTTTCAGCTGGTCAGCTTACACTGTTCGAATTGGCAGTGTGGCAAGAAGGAAGACTGAATTTCAACGCTCGGATTGACTCAAATGTCACCAAGGCTGGGGTGCAGCTTCTCCACTAATTATGTGCTGTCAAACAAGGGTTGAAAATGTCAGCCCAGACTTACGGCTTGGCTCCTTCTGCAGCCAATAGCAGTGGGTCTGGGCCCTGGTTGAAATGATGAAGAAGGAGTTTAAAAAACCACTCGGTTGATTTCGAGACTTTCTGGGAACAACATTTAAACCACAATGTTCTCTTTTTGTGGCAGAATTAAGAGCCAATCACAATTGAGGTTTCTCTGCATGCTCTGCCCATATTTGGCTGTACTCTTGCTTCATTCCACTAAACGTGTAATATATGCACTTGAAAAGCAAGGCTTTGAGAAGTGTTTCTCTCTCTCTCTCCCTGTTCTAAAAGAAATCTTATCTTGATGCATTTGGGCCTGCCTGTGAGCTTACAGAATAGCTCCAAAGCAAGGAAAGGAGCCAGCACAGAACATTTAAAAAAAATAACCTTAAACTATAGCTTCTGGCTTTATGCTGTTTACATGAAAATACATAGAAAACAAACTAGTTTTGTCCTGTGCAAAACTAACCCAAAGTGGCTGATGAGATGACACGGTGTTGGAGCAGGACAGCCACAGGCGTTGCTGCATTGTATCTTCTGTGTGCTGTGCAGGAGAACCAGTCCCAGAGATTCCAAGAAACAAACGCAGCCTTGAAGGTTTCCTCTGAAGGGGTGCTTGAAAACAATGGTCAAGTCTCGTGGAGAGACATGACACAAATATGACAAACCTCATTTTTCCCTTCTTGAGTGAACACTTATTGACCACTTTATTCGTGTCATCCATTTCATTGGCACCATGACCCCACAGAGGAGATCCTATTATGCATATTTTACAGATGGAGAAAATGAGGCAGAGAGTTTGCATAACTTGCTTACGTTGCCTCACTTTATAAGTAAGCGAGCAAGGAGTCCGCCCCAGTCAGATGCCTGAGCCCCACGCTGTCCACTCAGGTGTTGTTGTTTTTTATGTTTGCAGACAAGAACAGAGGCCTTACACGGTACAGAATGACCCAGGGACCCCGATCTCTAAGGCATCAACCTCCTCCGCCCCTCAGGACCCTAGGGAAAGGAAGGTGGAAGGTTGTTCAGCGGGTCTCAGGTCTGAGGTTGAGCAAGTTCCCCGTGACCCCTGGAAGATCGCGCCCAGAGCTGTCTGGTCAGGGAGGAGCCCATGACCCACCAGCAGAGCCCCTCACGGGGCCTCAGTTATCCCTTGTCTCAGGGAACAGAGCTCCAGAAGGCTGTCCTCAGTGGGACCAAGGACACACGGTCCTCTGGGTTCTCAAAACCGAGGCGACCCAGAGGAAGAGGAGAGAAGCAGTAGGGCAGCCTAAGCCCCGCCCCCGGACTACAGAGAGGCCCCGCCTCCTCCATGCAGAGCAGTGCTGCTCTGCTGGGGCAGCTTGGCCCTCCGGGGATGTTTGGCAATGTTTGGAGACATTTTTAGTTGTCACAACCCGGGGGGGGGGGGGAGATGCTACTGGCATCTAGTGGGAAGAGGTCAAGGATGTTGCTCAACATTCTACAGCGCACAGGACAGCCCCCACTTAACAAAGAATGATATGGCCCAAATGTCACTAGTTCTGTGGTGAGAAACCCGCCCTAGAGTCTTGCTTGGGTGGATTCCACCACAGCTCTGAGGAAGCTCTGTCTGGGGCTTCTTCAGAGAGTCATTCTGCAACCAGAAAGCCAGCAGCCCATACAACTAGGCAGAAGGCAGGAGAGAGAGGAGGCGGGGCCATGCGCACAGGTTTTCATTTCTGCATCTTTCTTCATGACAGAGAGAGGTCAGTGTCTGCCTCTGTTTATAGGCATTAGGACCAAGATAGGGGCCCTAGGTAGTAAACTGAACAATGGTACCTAAAGATATCAGGTCTTAATTCCTGCAGCCTGTGAATATTACCTTACATGGAAAAAAAGAATGGTCTTTGCAGGTATGACTAAGGATCTTAAGATGGGAAGATTATCTTGCATTGTCTGGTGGAACCTAAATGCAATTGCCAGCATCCTTATAAGGGGGACAAAGGTACGACAGACACATGCACAGTAGAGAAGGCGATGAGATGAGACAGGCAGAAATTGGAGCGCTGAGGCCACAAGCCAAGGAATGTGAGCAGCCACCAGAAGCTGGAAAAGTCATGGAACAGATTCAGCCCTAGAGCCTCAAAAAGAGGGCATTCCCCCTCCAACACCTAGATTTTGACCCAATCACATGGATTTCAAACTTTTGGCCTCTAGAATCATGATAATAAATTTCTGTTGTTTTAAATTATGGTCATTTGTTACAGCAGCCCTAGAAAACGAAAATATCCCTGCCCCCAAATTGATCTGCTGAGGCAGAAGGGCAAACCAGTCTAGCACAGACAAAAGCAGAGCCCTTCTGGGGCAGGGTCTGAAGGGAGAAGGGAAGTTTCCTTTGCATCTTCCTCTATATGCTTACCTTTCCCACCTTCCCTTTGAAGCACCCTCCCCTATGAAAGCATGGCACCTGCCTTCCCTCTGCCTCTCTGTCAGTCAACAATTCCCAGTGAATGCTGGGAAAATCATCTGAGCATACCAGGGCTTGGTTTTAACCTGCCTGGGGCCACTTATCTCAACTTGATTTCTTGTCAATGTAAATGTGGCACATCTTACACTAGACTGTGAGTCCTTGGGAAGCAGGAAGCCTGTTTGATTTATTGTGAAGCCTCCTAAGGCCCCCAGCATGGTGTCAAGCACATGGTTGGTGCTCAGTCAGTGGTTAAGGTGTGCTTCCTCATCCTGACTATGAGAATTGTTATTTAGTTCTCTTTGTTGTCTGTTGGTCAAGAAGCTCAAGGCCAAGGCCAGTGCATAGAAGCAGAAATCCCCAAGCATTCTGTCAGGCCTGCAACAACGGGGCATGGGCACCGGTCAGTATTGTTGGTTTTTATTTGGATGTAATTTACATACAGCAAAATGCACATATCTTAAGTGTACAGCTTGATGTGTTTTTACCTATATATACATCATGTTATTGACTGTAAACCTATGCATACATCTTGATAACCACGACCCAGATCAAAATGCAGAATTTCTGCAATCACTTCAGAAAGTTCTCTTGCTCCCTTACCCAATCAATTAACCTCCACACTCTGGGGACCCCCTATTCTGTCTTCTCCCTCAAAATAGCTTTGATTGTGTGTGAACATCATAGAAATGCAACCATACACAGTGTACCCTTGCATCTGGCCTTTTCCTCCTCACATGACATTTTTGAGATTTTTCCCATGTGGCTGTAGATATCAGTAGTTTTTTTTCTTTTAAAAAACCTGCAGTGTATTGTTCCATTGTAAGGCTACGCCGCAATTTGTTTATTCATTCTTCTGTTGATGAGCCTTGGGTGGTTTCCAGTTGGATCTATTGTGAATAAAGTTGCTCTGAGCATTGTTGTATTTTGTGGCCCTGTGCTTTAATTTCTCTTGGTTATATACTTAGGAATAAAATTGCTGGGTCACAGGGAAGGTATCTGCTGAACTTTATAGAAATCAGTATCACTAGTCATGACTTGGATACAAGAAAACATTTTAGAGAAAAATGAAGGAGCAACAACCTTTCTGTACTTATTTTCCCAATTTCATTCATTATAGTAGTTTCTTAAAGAAACGGGGTGCCTCATGCATGTCTAATCGCATCAGCAGTAGAGAAAGTGGAAGGGTCACAAGGAATGAGGCTAGGAGTCACATTCACGTAAACACATTCCCACTGTTCTCCACACATGCACACAACCATATCTGTAAGGCGGTCTCCCTGCCATTGGGCTTGATGAACACGGTGCTCACACCCACGGCATGGCTGTGAATGAGAAGATTTCAAGAGGAAAATGAAATGTACTCTGTAATGAGGCCCGGATGGAAATGGCACTACAGGCAGCGAGAAGTATGTGGAGTATGTAGAATGGGGTCAGTCGGATCCTTCTGCAGTGTCTGCTCTGAGCATTTGAAGCAGTCTGGTTCCCCTGCCAAGTCCTCAGCCTCCCGAGGCCTGGGCATGCGGAGCCCTGCCAGCTCCCTCCAGAAGTGAATTCCTGAGGACCAGCTGCTCCCCATTCGAGTGCCACTGAATTCTAGACATCCTCAACAGCTTTGCAAAAGGGACTAGACACGGGAAACTATTTTAAGGCGCTGGGGTGTTGACACAACACTTTAGAATTAAGACTCGAATGCCAAAGGTGAATTTTACAACAGCCATTACTCATGAGAAGTCAAGTTCCTTCCATCCAAATAGGTGTTTTCTATGAGTTTTCTAATGGTGTACAAGGTGGTTTTTTTTTCAGATTAACATCCTTTTGCTACTTAAAACTTTGCTTACTATGTGTGAATGGCTGCTCAGTACATACAATTGCCTGTTCCTTGGTTCTTTCTTACAGTTACCTGAGCCGCTGCTACTGGGATCAATTGAGTGTCTCCTAATTGACTTGGTTTCCCTAACATTGTCATACGGTCCTCTGCCCCATTCTTCCCATCTATGGACAAAATTGGCCGTGTCTGTGTGGCACCAAACAGTCAGATCGAGTCAGCAAATAAGAAATGTCAATCACCCTGGTTGTATATTCGACACCAGGAAATTAAAACAATGGGGTGATTCAGTATCTTCTTTTTTTCTTTTCTTATTTTTCTCCTTTTAAAAAATATTTATTTTTCCAGCACTCTCCTGCTGTGTAAATAGTCGTTTTCTGGACAAAAATAAATCACCTGTCACTTGATCTTTGCCATTTTGAAGAGAGACTGTTGAATGAACTTGTCCTGTAACTGTTTTTGGAAGCGAAGTTAGCTCCCTCAATGTCCCCACAGTTTCCACGTAGCTTTCCCAAGCTGAGCTTCCACATGAGCTGTGTATTGGGTCTGCCTTGACGCCTTGACTTGGAGCTCATTCTCTCTCTTTTTTTTTTTTTTTTTTTTTTTTTTTTTTTTTTTTACAGAGGCAGAGATAGACAGGGACAGACAGACAGGAACGGAGAGATGAGAAGCATCAATCATCAGTTTCTCATTGCGCGTTGCGACTTCTTAGTTGTTCATTGATTGCTTTCTCACATGTGCCTTGACCATGGGCCTTCAGCAGACCGAGTAACCCCCTGCTGGAGCCAGCGACCTTGGGTTCAAGCTGGTGAGATCTTTGCTCAAGCCAGATGAGCCCGCGCTCAAGCTGGCGACCTCGGGGTCTCGAACCTGGGTCCTTCCGCATCCCAGTCCGATGCTCTATCCACTGCGCCACCACCTGGTCAGGCCTCATTCTCTCTTATTCCAAGGGGCACGCAGGGCTGCTTGGGAAGGGTGGCCGTGGACCCTGACAGAGACCTCCGTATAGAAATCAGAGCTCCTGCCGCTGGAACCCCCACATTAGGAGCCCCAGAAGCCTTTGCAGTAGAGGATTGAGTTCCACCCCCTATATTATTTTTTATGGAAACACCTCCTTCTTATTTTAGTTCCACCAACAAAACCAAGTCTTAATTTGAAAAATGGTGAATATATATTGGAAATTTGATTGTGGACCCACAGACTCTATCATAAACTTTTTTTTATTGTTGGTAATGCCAGGTTTAACAATTTACCTATAGTATAATTCATCCTTTTATGTATACTGCTCGCAAAAGTTAGGGGATATTTCAAAATGAATATGAAACGATAAAAAAAGAAGCAATTGATTTTTTTATTAACCAAGAACATCAGAAAAGCAAAGGACAAGTCAAAGAAAGTTGTTTGATTATGCAAGTGAGATGCAAAACCAACTTTTATTTCATTGGTGAAAATGTACTACACAAAAGGCTGAAAGTACTGGAGTATTTGCACGTTCCCTGATCTCCTAATTTTTGTGAGCAGTATATATAGCTCTGAGTTTTGAGAAATGAATATAGTTATGTAACTCCCAGCACAATCAGGGTAAAGGGTATTTGTGTTACCTCAAGAAGTCCCCCATTGCTCCTTTGAAATGAATCCCCTCTCACCAGTCACCAGTTCCTGACAGCCACTGATCTATTTTCTGTCCCTGTAGTTTGGCCTTTTTTGGAATGTCATATACACAGAATCCTACAATATGTAGCCTTTTGTCCCTCACTGTTTTCATTCACTACAATATCTGTGAGGTTCGTTTGTGGGGCTGTCTGTATCAGTGGTTTGTTCCTTTCTGTGGCAGAACAGGATCCCATTGAATGGCTGTAGCGCAGTTTGTTTACACAGTCACCTGCTGAAAGGGCATTTGATTGTTTCTACACAGTTTGGGGAAGTTATGAATAGTGCTGCCGTAAACCTTCATGTGCAGGTATTTGTGTGGACATGTGTTTTCATCTCTACTGTTGTCTTAGTCAGTCTGGGATGCTATCACAGTATCAGAGCCTGGGTGGCTTATGAACAGTGGGAATTTATTTCTCATAGTTTTGTAGGCTGGAAGTCCGAGATCAGAGAGCCAGCATGATCCAGTCCTGCTTGCGGGTGGCTGTCTTCTAACTATATCCTCAGATGGCAGAAGGGGCAAGGGAGCCCTCTGGGCTCTTTTTTTTTTTTTTTTTTTTTTTTTTTTTTTTTTTTAATGTATTTTTTTAGTTTGCTCACTTTTTTTTTTTTAGATTTTTTTTTATTCATTTTTATTAGAGAGAGAGAGGAGAGAGAGAGAGGGAGAGATAGAGAGAGAACAGGAAGCATCAACTCCCATATGTGCCTTGACCAGGCGAGCCCAGGGTTTTGAACCGGCGACCTCAGCATTCCAGGTCGACGCTTTATCCACTGCGCCACCACAGGTCAGGCTCTGGGCTCTTCTTTATAAGGGCACTAACCCCATCGTTAGGGCTCCATCCTCATGACCTAATTATTTCCTAAAGGCTGTACCTCCAAATACCATCACATTGGGAGTTAGGATTTTTGACAATGTGAATTTTTGACAATGTGAATTTTGCAAACATTCAGTCTGTTGCAAGACTAAATCCAAGGAGTGGAAATGCTGAGTTCTATGCTAAGGGAGTGTTTAACTTATAAGAAACTGTGAACCTGTTTTCTAAAGTGGCAGAACCATTGTACATCCCCACTAGTAATGGATAAGATTTTCAATTGCTTTGCCTCCTTGGCAGTATTGTCAGTAGAAACAAAAAACACAACTGTAGACATTCTTATGGGTTTATAGTGTCATTGCATTGTGGGTTCTGTTCATACTTCCCTGATGACTAATGATTCATGTAATTATTTGCTATCTACATCTCTTCTTTAGTGAAGTGTGTGATTAAAACTTTTGGTTACTTTTATATTGTTTGTTCTGTCATTCTTATTGGAATGTGAGAGAGAGTTCTTTAGATATTCCTGGATATGAGTCCTTTATCAGATATATGATTTCTAGATATTTTCCACCAGTCTTGTCTTGCCTTTCCATTTCTAGTGTCCGATTACACACTTTCATTTTCAGAGACTTGGCCTGGTGTCTTACCACACCCCTGACCCCTCTGTCTTCTTGGACAGCAGGGTAAGGAGCTAGTAGGTACCTCTGGCTTTGGTCCAATCACAATACTTTGGCTATAGGTTAAGGTCAGCATTCTGAAAGAAGAACATTAACCTAAAAAATGAACATTTCACTCTCTAACTGTAGTGTCCATACAATAATCTGGAAAGTTTGATTAACATGCAGATTTCCAGGCTCCGCTACTAGAAATTTTATTCAGCAGGTAGGAGGGGAGGTACAGGTTGTCTCAGTATTCAACAAGCACCCCAATGATCCTGATCTAGGTGGCTTTGGGATGACATATTGAGTGACCTTGAAACTCTAGGGCCATTGACAAGGTATCTCATCTGCTGTGGTCAGGATGCAAAGCCTATGTCCAGGCCTAAACAAAATGGTTTGGGGTAAGTCAGAAGAGGGAGATGTTACCACACAACAAGACAGAAAGAAGAGACCCCAACAATGCAGGAATTTTAGAGCATTTTTACAGACCACCCACCCATTTCTTCTTCCATCTCTCTCTGCTATCATAGGCATGTCTTAATGTGGGCAGATAGCTTTTTAAAGTGCCTTCAGGTATGACAATGTATTTGTGAATAGATACTGGAAGAAAAAGGTGGCTGATAAATAAATTAATAAATGTCAATAAATTGTTACCTTTGATCCTGAATAATAATATTTTCTCTTTATGTCAAGTGCGAGGCCACCAGCTGTGGTGCTATGACAGATTCTGGTCCATTTTTTTCAGATCCATTCTACTTACAAGAAGTCATCCTGAACTTTTTCACCACGGGTGTGTGAAACGTCTTTGGTCTTATAGTAAAAAGTTGTTGGACAAAGACAGAACTTACCTTGCAAATTTTCAAACAAATGCATGAAAGATGTCAGAGTATAAATGATTCCCCCCTTTTTTTTTACAGAAAAGGAAAACATAGACAGTAGCAACAAAACACGCAACTCCATAAAATCTAGGCATCCAGATGTTTGGATTGTATAATACAAACAACCAGTCGGCTGAGGTTTCCCTTGAATTGGACGAACTGTTCTGACATTACATAATTACAACCAGCATGATTTACGTTTTATTTACAGACAAAAAGCAATTGGGACTAATCTGATTTTCTGTGTTAATTAAATGAATGTTTTTGCTCAAACTTATTGGTACCTCCCAGCTGAAATTTAAAAGACTTATTGTTTTAATCCTGTGTTGGACTATTTCTTTAAATTGCAACTAGTTAACACCTCTTGTAGCCTAACTAGGGGGTCTCAGGCTCTAGGAAACATAAATGATTAATGATTGTTAATTGAAGATGGGGGAGTAGGAAGAAGCCAGGAATGGGGGAGGCAAGGGATGTGGAGCCTACTGCTTCCTTGACCAGACTGCGCCTCCTTAAGCTTTCATGAGAGTAGGTACTTAGGGAAAGGTACATTTATAAAAAGACTAAAAGCAAAAGGGCTTAACCACTCTCTCTAAATACAATCCACCGTCCCCATCAAAGCAAGCCGGCAAGCAAGCAAGAGAGACAATCCTAACAATATGAGTGCTTATGCACTTCCCGCACAAAGGAGGCCTGAGACGAGGAGACTACAGGGTTCCTCGAGGTAAGAGGGTTCTTTTCTTTATTCTCAAACCTTATCCAAGTCATGGATAATTAATGTGGAAAATGAGAAAATAAGAAAAGTGAGCAATCAGTAAATAAAATCCTCCTACCCAGTAAAAATGACTATTAGCCTATCAGTGCATATTCTTCCGTGGATCCACGCACGTTCATGATATATCTGTATTTCAAGTGGCTGCTGTCCTGACACCTGCTTCTTTGACTTAATGCTGTATTGTGAAGTTCCCTGCATGCCAAGAAATATGCATCTTCATCACCCATTTCAACGGCCATATTGTATTCTATTCCCCTGCAGGTTTGTAAATATTAACAGCTAACACATATAGTGCTTGCTATGTGCCCGGCACTGTCCTAAACACTGTAACCCCATCCTGTGAGGTAGGTAGTATTATTACTCCTGTTTGACAGACAGGGGAACTGAGTTCAGGAGAGGTTAATTAACTTGCTATCTGAGATTCGACCCCAGAAGGTCTGGTGTTAGGCAGATAAAATGTATTATGCTCACTTTGTTAAAGAGGCCTGTTGCCCAGGTGATATTAATGTGTGTTGAGAATCGTTGTAGCCTGAGGCTTGGTTTTGGGATTAAGCCTTTCCCACCCTTTTTGCTGTGGGGCGGTGCAATCCAATCATGCCTCAGAGAAGTGACTTTGTATTGGAGACTTCCCTATTTTGTATATTGGATTAGAGGTTGTGAAGCTACAATATAAAATAGGGGCAGAATAGGAGGTTGCCGGCTCTTGGCTCCTGAGATTATCATTAGAAGAGAGAGGAGAGGAGAGCAGAGAAAGACCACGTGGAGGAGGCCAGGAGAAGCAGCCAAGATGGTGGGGTGCTGAGTGCGATGCCAGTTTGTGTAGAGTTTGTATCTGGGATAAGGAAGGAGATGGGGAACTGAGGAGAACAAGGCTGGTGAGCTAGAAACCTTTGATTCTAGGAAACTCAGATAAGTCAGTGGCTTTGTGAGCACTGAATGTGAGTGGGTTTTGGAGCCCAGAGTGTGTTTTTACTTGCCCTTCGGGTGCAAGCTAGGATTAAAGACTATGGCCCACCAGTTTGTGGCTCCGTTGTTTCTTTACCTACTGTCTGAATCCAATGTGAACCTGCATGGCCCTGGCCCTGGCCCTGGCTTCTGGCTTTACATCTGGCTTCAGAGTTCAAGTTCTTAACACCTGGCCATATTGCTTGTCACTGGAGTCAGAAGGAGGAGCATTAATAATGGATACTTTTTCAATTAAAGAGTCCTTGGGGGACATTCTATTGGGTAAAATCAGATCACAAGGTGCTCACTCTCACAGTAACAACTAGGGAAGTTGATAAAGTCAGCATGGTTACCTGGGGGAGGAGCGTTCTCAGGCATGTGAAGAAGGCATATTTGCCAAGTGGCAGGAGGGAGGGACTCCATCAACTGCATGATCTATGGCGTAGAATAGTAAAAAAGAGTAGGCCTGGTGATCAAAGCAGAACAAATATTCTGCACATTGAACTTGGACCTATTGCAAAGAGAGAGAGAGAAAGTTCTTAGTAATTAGAGTATTAGCTTTAAGACAAGGAAGTGAGTGTTCATTGGGGACTGGGTGCGGTGGGAAGCAGAGCAAAGGATTACTCACCACATATCAGCAGATGGTGGGCGGGGCAGGAAGGAGGGCGGAGACTTGAGCTGAGCTAGGCTGCACCTCTTTGCTGGGGTCATGGCCTTGCTGGCTCACCCTGGACACAGAGTTTTCTTATGTCTGCATATTAAATTATGCAACTGATGTGGAGGGGGATGAAGGGGAGTGTGCTCGCTATTAAATAAGTGAATAGGTAGATAATAAATACATTATAAAGAATGATAAGAATCTGAATAGACCTTTCTCCAAAGAAGCTATTCAAATAGCTAATATCCAAATGAAAAGGTGCTCAACATAATTAGCTATTAGGAAAATGCAAATCAAAACCATGATGAGACACCACTTCACACCCACAAGGATGGCTATAATTAAACAGACAATAACAAGTTTTGATGAGAACACAGAGAAAATGAAGCCCTCACACGCTGCTTGTGGAAATGTACAATGGTGCAGCCACTGGAAATCAGTTTGGTAGGTCCTCAAAATGTTAAACAGAGTTGGCTTGTGACCAGCAGCTCCCCTCTCAAGAGAAATGAACAGATATGTCTACACTAAAACTTGTAAATAAATATCAATAGCAGCATTATTGACTACAGCCGAGAAATGGAAACAGCCCAAATATCTATCCATGACTAAACAGATAAACAAGATGTGGTCTCGCCGTACAGTAGAAGATTATTCAGCCATTAAAAGGAACGAAGTTCTGATGCATGCTATATGGCTATGCGTGCATATACCTTGAAAGAAGCCAGTCACCAAAGGCCATGTACTGTATGATTCCATTTGTGTACAGTGTTCAGAATAGGCAACTTCATAGAGACAGAGGCTGGGTATGGAGGAATGAGAAGTGACTACTAATTAGTATAGCATTTCCTCTTGGGGTGATGAAAACGTTCTAACATTGATTGTCATGATGGTTGCTCATTGCTGTGAATATTACTAACAACCGGTGAATTGTATACTTTTCAAGGATGAATTGTATGGCCTATACATTATACCTTAATTGATGGCATTATACTAGGTAAAATAAGTCAAAGAAAGACAAATACCATATGATTTCACTTATATGTGGAATCTGCAAAAGCTAAACTCATAGAAACAGAAGAGAGTAATAGGGGCAGAGGGGAGAGAGAAATGGAGAGATGTTGGTGAAAGGGTACAAACTTCCAGTAATAAGATGAGTAAGTCCTGGGGCTGTAACATACAGCATGGTGGCTGTAGTTAACAATACTGTATTATAGACTTGAAATTTGTGAACATAGTAGAACTTAAATGTTCTCACCGCCATCAGAAAAAAAAAAGTAACTATGTGAGGTGATGGATATGTGAACTGTTGTGGTGATCATTTTGCAACATATACGTGTAGCAAATCATGTCATACATCCTAGACTTACACAATGCTATATGTCAATGATATCTCAACAAAACTAAAAAAAAAGTGATGAAGTGGGTGAGGGAACAGAGACACAGACCCTGAGGTGTGAAAGTCCATGTGTGCTAGGGATGTGGAAGGGACTTCCAAGTTTTGGGTGAGAGGTCTGTCCACGGACTTTGGAATTATGTTCCAAAGACAATGGGAAATCTTTGAAGGCTATAAAATCCAACAGTGACATATCCACCTTGTATTTTCAATAGCTCTCTCTTCTTGAATTGTTAGGGCAGAAGTAGATTGCTGTTATAACTAATAAAACCAGATATAAATCATAAACTTTAGAGTTAAAAAAAATTTTAGAGTTAAAATTAGCACACAGTTATTTTCTCCTGATTTATTATGCATGCTAGGAAAATGAGGATATCAAAATACCTGTTCATTTATGGAACAAAAGGGTGCATAGCTTGTCAATAATAATGTCAGCTTTTGACTTTTTAACCGAACGTATTCTGTTGCTTCTAGGAATTAACAACTGTAGGACACAAGGGGAGAATTAAACTCTTTTATCCATGCTTAGTAGCATATTTATAACACACACAGATTCAGGTTTCATCATTTAAGACAAGGAGCAAGGGGAAGCATGTCTAACAGAGGCCTTGATGGGGTGACTCAAAGCTTACCTGCATGTCAAATGGAGACCATTGCATATTACCAATTTATCAGGAATTGTTTGGGCCTCTTGATTGAAACTGTAAAGAAGTTACTGGGAATGATACTCCTGAATGAGAAGATAGAGTTTCCCAGTCTGAAGGAGGGCAAGAGAATATCTTAGGCTAACAAAGATCACAGCTGTGTGGGAAGGGAGGATGGCTGAAAAATGTCTGCGCACCATGTGACATCAACTCGAGGCCCAGGAAGTTGAGATGATAAAAAAGTTCTGGAATGGATAATGAAGATGGTTATACAACATTGTGAATGAAAGAACTTAATGTCATGAGTCAGTTCCTTCCTTCCCTCCTTTCTTCCCTCCTTTACTCCCTCCCTCCCTCCTTCCCTCCCTTCTTTCTACCCTTCTTTCCTTCCTCCTTCCTTCCTCCTTCCCTTCTTTCCTCCCTCCCTCCATCCCTCCCTCCCTTCTTCCCTCCCTCCCTCCCTCCCTCCATCCCTCTCTCCCTTCTTCCCTCCCTCCCTCCCATTGTCTCTTGTTTTTTTTTCCTTTTTTCTTCATTTGCTTAGTTTCTTTCTTTTATTTTTTTTATTTTTTTTTCTTAGAAAGGAGAGAGAGTGGGAGAGAGAGAGAGAGGAGAGAGATAGAGAGAGAAGGGGGGAGGAGCAGGAAGCATCAACTCCCATATGTGCCTTGACCAGGCAAGCCCAGGGTTTCGAACCGGCGACCTCAGCATTTCCAGGTCGACACTTTATCCACTGCACCACCACAGGTCAGGCCATTTGCTTAGTTTCTTTGCTTATTTTTTGCTTTCAGAGTCATTTTGGTTTAAATGCATCTCCTATATATCACAGAGAATAGGAAGTTGATTTTTTATTTCAATCTGAGAGGTTTTTTAAAAAAATAAAATTATGTTTACTTCATTAACCTCTATTGTTATACATTTAGCTATGTTTGGTCTTACCTCTGTAATTTTATTTTATCTTTCTTAATTTTTAAATATATAAACATGTGAGTTTCCCATCTGATAATTTTGAAAATTTATCTTCAAATTTTAGTACCTTAACGAGTCTCCTCATGAATTAAAATAATTTAATTACTAAACATTTTAATGACTATACAATAACCTACCAGATGATAATATTCTAATTAACTTTAATCTTTTCCTTTGTTTCATATTTAGATTGCTTCCAGTGTTTTGCTAATATGGAATAAGTTATCAAAGATTTTGAATATTGTGAACTCCTGATCTCTATTATGAAATTACTTTTCATACATTGGATGACAATTTATACTCCAAACATTCACATAATCGAGAGAGAACAAAGTCTTAGTTAATACGTCTCAGAAAGCTGCCCACACCGTAATTAGCTTCAAGGCTGATTTAGCCTGAGGATAAAGTGTCCCCTTTTGATCTGCCTTTGGAAACAAGTAATCTGAAGAGCTTTCAGGCCAGGTAGGAGAAGCCAGTGAACTGTTTCCATCAGAGTTTGGACTCCTTCTTGTGATGGAGGATTTCAGAGATGGTCTCTCTTCTGACTTTTATGGATTTCCTACACCAGAAATAGCCCTAATGACAAGCTACCTTAGTCTTTTTTTAAAATTGCAGTAAGCCCTGGCTGGTTGGCTCAGCGGTAGAGTGTCGGCCTGGCGTGCGGGGGACCCGGGTTCGATTCCCGGCCAGGGCACATAGGAGAAGCGCCCATTTGCTTCTCCACGCCCCCCTCCTTCCTCTCTGTCTCTCTCTTCCCCTCCCGCAGCCAAGGCTCCATTGGAGCAAAGATGGCCCGGGCGCTGGGGATGGCTCCTTGGCCTCTGCCCCAGGCGCTAGAGTGGCTCTGGTCGTGGCAGAGCGACGCCCCGGAGGGGCAGAGCATCGCCCCCTGGTGGGCAGAGCGTCGCCCCTGGTGGGTGTGCCGAGTGGATCCCGGTCGGGCGCATGTGGGAGTCTTTCTGACTGTCTCTCCCGTTTCCAGCTTCAGAAAAATACAAAAAAATAAAAATAAAAATAAAATAAAATAAAATAAAATAAAATTGCAGTAAAAGTGAGAGTGTTCTGAAGATCTTTTAAACAAACAGAGATTTTAAGTTTATGGAAACATTTGTAAACTCATGAACTTATCACCAGGTTGTAATGAGGTGCAAGTCAAGAAAGTAATTGAGGAAAAATAGCATGATGGCAGTTTGAGCTTCCAGCCCATGTCAGCAGGACTGAGAAGGTCTCGCAGCAGATGGGTTGGCAGCTAGAGAATACCACTGGATGCCTTATGGTTAGGCTCCTCAATGCATCATTTTAATAGAGGATGAAATACCAAGAGTCTCCTTTAGATTAATTCAAATTATATTGTATCTTCAAGAGAAAAAGAATTCAACGTATTCATGCTGTCGCTCACTTCTATAATCTTGCTTGTTTACATAAACTCTCTAGTCTCACTGTGAACTCTCAAAAGCATTCCATAGTGCTGTTGGGTGATAAGTTCTCCTTTGCTATATCAGAGCCCACATGGAAAGGGAATGTACAGCCCTCCCCCACCAAAGTTCAAAACCTGAAAAAAGAGCGTACAACACGTCTGTGCTTCTCTCCTCCTCGTCTTCCACTCCACATTTGAGTAAGAAATAGGGTATACTTCTTTCCTATCATCCTGCCTGGCTGACTGCCTTCCTTGCAGAACAGGAGTCAGCAAACTCCGACCTGTGGCCCAAATCCAGCTCACTGCCTGTGTTTTTATGGCCTGTGAGCTGAAAAGGGTTTTTACTTTTTTAAATGACTGAAAAACATCAGAAGAAGATGAATATTTCATGATACATGAAAATTCTATGACATTCAAATTTCAGTGTCCATGGATGAAGTTATCGCGTAACACAGCCAGCACGATCACGCACATATTGTCTGTGGCTGCTTTGGTGCTATAGCACAGTTGCGTAGTTGTGACAGAGACAGAGACTGTGGGCCCACAAAGCCAAAAATGTTTACTAACTGGACGTTTACAGAAAAGTTTACTGACTTCTGTTCTAGAAGATTCACTAGATTCTGAAGACTTGGTCCTGGCTGGTTGGCTCAGTGGTAGAGCGTCGGCCTGGCATGTGGAAGTCCCAGGTTCAATTCCCAGTCAGGGCACACAGGAAAGGTGCCCATCTGCTTCTCCCCCCTACCCCCCACCTCTCTGTCTCTCTCTCTTTCTTCCTCTCTTTTCTCCCCTCCCATAACCATGGCTTGAATGGTTCGAGCACAGTTGCTCCAGGCACTGAGGATGGCTCCATGGCCTCGCCTTGGGTGCTAAAATAGCTCGGTTGCCTAGCAATGGAGCAACAGCCCCAGATAGGCAGAACATTCCATGGTAAGGGGCTTGCTGGGTGGATCCCGGTCAGGGTGCATGCAGGAGTCTGTCTCTGCCTCCTTGCCTCTCACTTAATTAAAAAAAAAAACACCCAAGAAGATTCTGAAGGCTTGCTAGGAACAGCTAACATGACCCAAGAGACCCCATTTGCTCAAAGCTGGAATGCTTGAGCCCCATTTACAGTGACCCACTGTTATGGCCCAGACTTCGTAGCTTCCCCCAATGTGTAGCTCTCATTTCGGGTGCCCCTTTGTCCACTGAGATAGTAGGTCCTTTTCAGGAGGTATGAATTCTGTATGGGGTTGCACTGAGTACTGAGCATATGAGAGTGAATAAGGGTAGGGTGAGATGTCTCCAGACAGTGTTTCTCAAACTTGAATGTGCATTTCTATTACCTGGAGATCTTCTTAAAATACAGATTCTGATTTGGTAGGGTTGGGGCCTGAGACTCTGCATTTCTCACAAGCACCCAGGGGATGTTGGTGCTACTGGTCCACAGACCACAGTTTGAGTGGCCAGGTTCTACAGTACTGATGTCTGTTTCTTCAGAGGACTTGGTTGCTTTTATCTTTGAATGTCTGTAATACCAATAGAAATATTCCTGGATTGTAATGGATAGCTTATATATTGTATCTTACTATTTCATCTTTTTACTTTGTGCCTTATATAGGTTATTATATACCACATTTTCTAAAACTTGGATTATAAGTATCTCCTATATAGTCCAAATCATGAAATGGGCTAAGTTTGCCTTCAGGCCCCTGATTCTTGTCTTTTCTCATGCCCTCTTTTCTTATGGGCCCCAGGCAGAAGCCTTTTACACTTTCCTACTCTCTTCTTATTCCTGGGTCTGTCCTCCCTCCTGGTTCCTTTCCCCACCCTTGGACCACGACAAGTCCATTCTGCACTCCAATCTGATGAACACAGTCAGGAGTCTTCACCTTGGGGACCTCCCCTCCAGCTCCCTCCTGTTGCGGGGGAATGCAGGGGGATCTAGAGACTGGAGGTGACACTCCCAAGGTAACCAAACAGAGACCAGGAAGCCCAGGCCCCCAACTTTCAGCCCTTGGACTTTGGTACCTGAAGAGCCCTTGTAGGTGGCCCCCAAAAAGTCATCAACAATAAAATGTTCAGTGGGAGACTTGGCTGGGTGGCTTAGTTGGTTAGTGTATGGTCCCAATATGTCAAGGTGGCTGGTTCGATCCCCAGTCAAGGTATATATACAAGAATCAACAAATGAGTGCATAACTAAGTGGAACAACAAATTGATGTTTCTCTCTCTCTCTCTCTCTCTCTCTCTCTCTCTCTCTCTCTCATCAATAAATTAAAACAATTTTAAAAACTGTTTAGTGGGCTCCAGGATACAGATGTGTCATACTTCCCTGGCCACATATTTGCAGTGAAGTGGGATCTTTCTGGTGTGATTCTAACGGCCATGATTTCAGATACTGATGGGGTAGCTGGAAACAACCATTTTAAAGCTCTGAGCCTTTTCCCTCTTCAAATCGACACTGAGAAGGATCACTGCCTTGGCTTGCTATGTTAGAATAAGAAACTGAGGTAAAATTCACATAAGATAAAAATTTTAAATAAACAATTCAGCAGCATTTAGTACATACATTCACAACATTGTGCAAACATCACATCAATCTAGTTTCAAAACATTTTGCCACTCTGAAGGGAAACCCTGTATGCATTAGAATTTATTCTCCATTCCCTCACGCTCCCCAACCCTGGCAACCACCGATCTGCTTTTTGTCTTTCCTGTTCTGGAAACTTCATATAAACAGAATGATAAAATTTGTGACCTTTAATGCTTGGCTTCTTTCACTTAGCATAATGGTTTTCAGGTTCACTATATCAGTGCTTCGTTCCTTTTAATGTCTGAATAATATTCCATTGTATGCATATGCCATGATTGGTTTATTCATTCATCCATTGATGGACACTTGGGTTCTTTTCACCTTTTGGCTACTGTGAACAGTGCTGCCATGAACATTGCTGTGTAAATATCTGTTTGAGCCCATTTTCTTTTTTTATTCTTTTTCTTTTCCAAGTGAGAGGAGGGGAGATAGAAAGACAGACGCCCGTATGTGCCCCAACTGGGATCCACCTGGCAACCCCCATCTGGGGCCAATGCTCTGCACATCTGGGGCCAATGTTAGCAACTGACCTATTTTTAGAACCTGAGGTAGAGGCTCCACAGAGCCATTTTCAGCTCCCAGGGCCGATGCACTCAAACCAATTGAGCCATGGCTGTGGGAGAGGGAGAGAGAGAGAGAGAAGGGAGGGGGCAGGGGGAGGGGTGGAGAAACAGATGGTAGCTTCTCCTGTGTGCCCTGACTGGGAATCAAACCTGGGACATTCACACACAGGGCCAACACTCTACCACTGAGCCAACCAGCCAAGGTCTTGAATCCATTTTCAAATCTCCTGGGTATATACCTAGGTGTGGAATTGCCAGGTCAGGTGGTAATTCTATGTTTAACTTGTTGAGGATCTGAATTTCATTTTAGTGATATTACTGTTCTTGCATTCTATCACACAATTCCACAATAAGGACAAGTAAAATAATCAGGTAATGGAAAAGTGTTTCACTATTTAGTATCTCCACCTGTCCCCCACCAAATGCTTTTAGCCAAATCAATATATTTCATTTTATATTGTTTTCCCAGTCCACAGCAGTTTTGAAGGGCCAGAGATCTGTCCTAAGTCAGCAAGCAAGAAAGTGGATGATAGGAAACAGAGTCCGGATAACCTTCAAGTCACCTCCAACTAATCCACAATTGGAGCTGGCCTCATGGGCGTGTGACCTGTTCGGTCATACAGGGCCCCACACTCCGAAGGACCCTTTGCTCAGTTTACTGCTCTTCTGTCTTTGTCTTTAAAATTTTACTAATTTTTGAAGAAGGGGCCCCACATTTTTGTTTTGCACTGGGCCCCATAAATTATATAGATGGCCATATCAAGACTTGATAGTTTCCATCTTCTACCCATCCTGTACCCTAACCATCAAGTTCTAAAAAGAGAATAAAAAAAGATATGCCTGTTGTTGGGCAGATAAAATACATTATGCTTACTTTGTTAAAGATGGCGCTGCCCATGTGGAAGCCATCGCCCCGGTGATATTAATGTGTGTTGGGGGCGGGCTGTGGGCAGGCAGGATCCTTGTAGCCTGGGGCTTGGTTTTAGGACTAAGCCTTTCCCACCCTTTTTTAAATTTTTTAATTTTTTTTTATTTTTCTGAAGCTGGAAACGGGGAGAGACAGTCAGACAGACTCCCGCATGCGCCCGACCGGGATCCACTCGGCACGCCCACCAGGGGCGACGCTCTGCCCACCAGGGGGCGATGCTCTGCCCCTCCGGGGCATCGCTCCGCCGCGACCAGAGCCACTCTAGTGCCTGGGGCAGAGGCCAAGGAGCCATCCCCAGCGCCTGGCACATCTTTGCTCCAATGGAGCCTTGGCTGCGGGAGGGGAAGAGAGAGACAGAGAGGAAGGAGGGGGGGTGGAGAAGCAAATGGGCGCTTCTCCTATGTGCCCTGGCCGGGAATCGAACCCGGGTCCCCCGCACGCCAGGCCGATGCTCGACCGCTGAGCCAACCGGCCAGGGCTGCCTTTCCCACCCTTTTGATGTGAGGTGGTGCACTCTCATGAGGAATCCCATTATGCCTCAGATAAGTGACTTTGTTTCAGAGACTTCCTTGTTTGTATACTGGACTAAAGGTTTTGGTTTCTACACTATAGTGTGGGGCAGACCAGTAGCTTGCTCTCTCTCGGTTCCTGAGACTAGCATTAGAGGAGAGAGCAGAGAGAGGCCACATGGAGGAGGCCAGGAGAAGCAGCCAAGATGGCGGAGTGTTGAGTGAGAAGCCAGTTTGTGCAGAATTTGTGCAGAGAGAAGGAGATGGGGAACAGAGGTGAATAAGGCTGGTGAGCTAGAAACCTTTAATTCTAGGAAACTCAGATACGTCAGTAGCTTTGTGAGCACTGAATGAGTGGGTTTTGGAGCTCAGTGTGCGTTTTACTTGCCTGCCAGGTGCAAGCTAGGATTAAAGATGATGGCCCACCAGTTCTTGGCTCCATTGTTTCATTACCGTCTGTCTGAATCCAGTGCAAACCTGCATGAGCCAGGCGGCTGTGATGGTGGCCGTGGCCACTGGCTTTACAATGCTCTATCCACCGAACCACCACCGGCCAGGTGGAAGCATTCCAAATGTGGGTGGTTACTAAATAGAAGGGTAATAAAATAACTCAATTGTATTTGAAAACACAGACAACAGCCCCAAACCAGGCAGAGTGTCCACAGATGAATTGGCTGTCTACTATTCTTGGCCTGAGAAATGAACTCAAAAAAGCCATCGCGGGAAACAGAGTCCAAATAGTGACAAATAGCAAACACATTCTTTCTGCTCGCCAAAATAAGTGGGTAGGTTTCAGTTCTTATGGTTTTGAGTACATCTGAGCAATGCCCCCTATGCTTGGAAGAGAGAAAGGTGAAGGGATTAAGAAAAAAAAAAAGGCTCATAGACACAGACAGCAGTGTGGTGATTACCAGAGGGGAAGAGTGAGTAGGGGGAGGTAGAAGAGGCCAAAATGGGGAGAGATGGCGATGGAGGGAGATTTAACTTAGGGTGGTGGACACTCAGTGCAGTGTACAGATGATGTATTATGGAATGGTCCATACGAAACCTATGTAATTTTATTAACAAATGTCAACCCAATAAATTCAACTAAAGGCAAAAATTCACTAAAAAAACAACAACACCAAACAAAGAAAAAAAGGGAAAAAGAATACTCATGCAATTGGCTCCTAGGCCTTCTCATCATGTTTTGATTACAGTTGAGATAAGGCTTTATGAGCTCAAGGAAAAATAAATGTGTTACTGATAAGCCTCAGCCCTGCCCTGCTCTTTCCAGAATAAGGAGGGAGAAGGAGTCTGGATTTTTCCTAAAATAAGAGTGAACAGGTTTTCAATTCAGGATGGAATCCAAACTGGCCAAAAAGCTGATGGAGCCTCCTTATCCGCTCCATCTTCTGGCCCTGGACCACCGTGAGCAATCCTCAGTGCGACTTCTTTAAAGAAATCCTGCCAAGCACACCCTTTTTCCAAACCTTTCTTAGTTAAAACAACCCACAAAGATGGGGTAGAGGACTGGACCACCTCCATCTTTCCTATGAGTGGGTATGAGTAGTATCCTAGGAGACAGACCCTCCAGGAGAGTGGTCAGCCCAACAGCCATGTCTGGAGGCTCTACAAACCAGATTCACTGTGATGAGATGATGTAATTACATGGCATGTTTCAAGTGGACATCATAAACTGGCAGTTGACAATTTGGCATCAGGCACCAATTTGGGGTGTAACCTACATTGGGAGGAGCCAACTTGGATACCAGATGCAAAAGCACTCACTTTTGTAGGGAAAGAAGAACGGAGGAAGGTGTTCAGTGAGGGTGAGAAATATAACACCTTTGTAGTTTTTTATAGTATTTGTCCACATCTCTGATTTCCCTTTACACTCCTGAGCCTGCTTTGTTTTGTTTTGTTTTAGGCCTAAGGTAGCAATAACAGGGAAGGTTCACCTATAGTCCATGATTTTGCTGAGTTTTGCAAGAGGGAGATTCTACAACACCTTCATCCTCCACTCTCTTAACCTCCAGGTGCAAACCCCAGGCCATTTTCAAACAACCCATCCTATAGCAGAAAAGGCCCCACAGCACTTACCTAGTTTGCCTCTGGGCTTGTTAATTCATTATGGGCAGGTAGTCAGGTACACCCCGGGGAGGACCACCTATATCTTTGCATGTATGCTTCATTCCTCAAGTTTTAAGAATGGTATTGATTCTGATATGTTTGGAACTTCTTGAACTTGATTCTGTTAGAACGTAAAGTCCTATAATAATTGCTTTTTAAAAAAAAGTTATCTGTGTCCCCCATTGGAACGTACTACTTAAGGGCAGGTATCTCATTATATTGACCATTGTGTCCTCAGAGTCCAGGTACAATGCTTGACACACAATAAATGCTTAATAAATGTTTCCTGGATGAATGGGGCAGACCCTTTTAAGATCATTTATAGCCCAGAAAGTATAACAAGTATAGCCTAGTGGTTAGGAGTGGAGATGGTAGAACTGGAGTACTCAGTCTTGGTCCCAGCTGTGTCTCTTTCTACTACTTGTGAATATGGCTAAGGTACTTAGCCTTTCTGTGCCTCAGTTTTACCACCTTTAAGCTGGGTATGTTAATAAGATATATCTTATAGTGTTGTAGAGCTTAATGAGTTAAAACTTAGAACATCATCTGGAAAATGGTAGGCATTCAAATGTGTTAACTCTCTTGATTATTAACCAAAAACATACTAATGACCTACTTCCATGATCTTGCAGCTCTATTCAATCCCAATGACTTTCCAACAATATTTTATTCTTCAATAAAATATTTTTTCATAATTATTATACAGGGGTGGGTAAGAGTGGGTTAAATTACCAGCCACCATTACCTAAAAAAAAAAATTATAAGTAAGGATATGAAATAATAACAAGAATAAGATGAAGATAATATAGGTAGTAAGTAATACAATAATTAGTAAACAATAATATAAGAATAAAGTCTGTGTTTTGTGTACTCACAACTGTAACCCTACTTTTGCCTACCTGTGTGTCCCATCATCTTTCTTATGATTGTTGTATTATGCAGGGCAAAAAACCCTATAAGGAAAACGTCTCCAAATCCACCCTCAATATGGCAACACTTAATAAATAACCAATGGCGGAGGGGGGGGGGGGAAGAAGGGGGTAGACTTTTGGAGCTCTTTGAAGTTCTTAGTGACATAAGCCTTTATAACATTTAATACATTTTGATGAGTCATACTCAATTATTAAACATAAAAAGGATTTGCTTATACATGGCTATGTTTGAGTAGATTTAGTCGATACCCCCAATTTTTCATGAATTCTAAATGGTGAGATGGGAAACAAAGTCGGAATAGTGAGTTATAGCTCTTTAAACTTTCTGCCATCTCTACCATTTCAGAAAATGTCTGCATATGTCTATGTGGAAAGTCTGGAAGGTTATAAATATGTCAAGTGTGTCTTGGTCCATTTTTCCGGGCACAACTCTTATGATTCTGGGAAAGTCTAACAGTGAATTACACTTGACATTTGGGGGAGAAGACCTGGCAGGGATCTGAATTCCAGCAAAGCAACCCAAGTCAGGAGACCGGTGGGGGAGAGCCCGGGCCGTGGTTGGTGAGTGTTTACAGCTGAAACTTCTCTGGTGCAAACTCATTCATTTGTGTGCCCTGAGGTTGGGTTCTTTCGGGGGACTCTCAGGTGCCAGGTAATGTTCACCCCTGAACCTCATTTACCAACGTCTGCTTGTCTCCCTGGTTACCCATCTCCTCCCTTCCTTCCTGTGTCATCAGACTCCTCAAACAGCAACTAGTGGCGTTACTAACTGAAGCAAGAAAAGCGTAAGAAGCAGTACATAAAAAAGGGTCTGAATTGTGTAAAAAGAAAAAATCACACTCAGAAATAAGGCTGGAGGAAATGACACTAGAAGCTAGTGGAGGTTACAGTGGGGTTTGATTTGCAGCTGATTTACATTTTCTCCTTTATGTGTATCTGTATTTTCTTAAAATGTCTATGTAAACTTAGGCTGCTAGAATCATACGAAAAGGAATTAAGTTCTATTTAGAAAACTCTCCATACGATGAGAACTGGAGCCAGTCCCCCTTGCAGCCGGTTCATGGCCACTGGTAGGAGGCAATACTGATCGGAAGAAAACATGGCTTCCTTTCAGCCTCAGCCAGGCCTAATGCCAAAGACTGACCAGGAGTTCTTACCTCAAACTCCACTCTTAAGAAACTACCAGCACAAAAAGGGCAGAACTCTTAGGTTTTCTTACACCCTCCTCAAAAACTGAAGACCAGCTGCAATTGCAGCTGGGAGCACATCTGTGACAGGAGGGAAGCTGGCCGCTAATTCTTTCCAGAGGCCTGCGGGGCCCTTTGTCCAGCGGCAGCGGTCACTGCCTCACAGCTGCTAACTGTTGTGCATTGCTGCTTCAAGTTAGCTCAGTAAGTCAGTCAGGGGGAGTATCCATTTTCTCACCCGATGAACCAGAACAAATTCCTTTCTTCAAGAAATGGGAGATGGTTATGATTTCATAGAAGCTGCTTCTCTTTGGGTGGAAGGTTAGACTTGTGAAGGATGTTTTCACTTTGGTTTTTTTGTTTGTTTGTTTTTTGTATTTTTCTGAAGCTGGAAATGGGGAGAGACAGTCAGACAGACTCCCGCATGCGCCCGACCGGGATCCACCCGGCACGCCCACCAGGGGGGTCGCTCTGCCCACCAGGGGGCGATGCTCTGCCCCTCGGGGGCGTTGCTCTGCCGCGACCAGAGCCACTCTAGCGCCTGGGCCAGAGGCCAAGGAGCCATCCCCAGCGCCCGGGCCATCTTTGCTCCAATGGAGCCTTGGCTGCGGGAGGGGAAGAGAGAGACAGAGAGGAAGGAGCGGGGGGTGGAGAAGCAAATGGGTGCTTCTCCTATGTGCCCTGGCCGGGAATCGAACCCGGGTCTCCCGTGCGCCAGGCCGACGCTCTACCGCTGAGCCAACCCGCCAGGGCCGACGTTTTCACTTTCTTATGAACTTGTCTGTTGGCCTTTTGCTTTGGGGAAAGGCATTTGGTGGACCAAAGTACGGCTTATTTTGGAAGCTCCTATGTGGAAAACAGTAGTTAAAATACTGGGAGCCGTTGAATAGCCACTGAACCTTTCAAAGGATATAGCATTTGTCCCAATGCTAATGACTTAGAAAGTATGGCTTTCAAGGGATTGTTAGTGTTATTTTTAAAACCTGAAGGAAATCCCGATGTGGTGAAAAGGATTTCCATTTCTCCATCGATTTTTGATCTAACATAGATTTCTGTTCTACCTCAATTTACCAGATTTTGTCTAGGCTTCTGTCACATGACCTTCGAGGTCTCTCTTTGACTAAAGCAAGTTGAGTATATGTCTTGTCTTCCTTGTTCAACTAGAGCTCATGGGGACAAGCGTCAGGTCTGCTTCATTTTTGCTAAGTCCACATTTCAGTTCCTGGCACAGGCTAGTAGCTCAATTAATTATCTACAAGGAAATGAGTTATACATCTATTCTTCAACCATTCATTCATTCATTCGGTCAGTCGTTCAACATGTTCTTGCACACAACTATACGCCAGTCTCATTTCAAGGTGCTGGGGGCATAAACTCAGACATTCAGAGTTCTTACATTCTGTTGGGTTTGACCGATTACTGAGAAAACTTAATTTCTTTAAGTGTCTAATGGCTGATGCCTAGGGGTTCATCTGAAAAGACGTAGAAGGATTTTTTTGTGTGTGGTGGTCTTTCCTTTCTCTAAGGATGTGATCAGGATCAGGGGACAAATAAAGCCCTTAAAGAAAAGCTGGCATTTCAGAATTTTGACCCAGACCTCATGTGATTAGAGGGGCAGCCCCAGATAGAGGAAATGGTGCCCCACGTACGGTCTGACGTGGAGGGGTGAACGAGGAGGTAGTTTGCCTGTGTAGCTCTAAGCCATCTTCTTTCCTGTCCCTCATCATTCCAAAGTCAAGCACTTGGGATCTCTAGGACTCAGAGAAAACAGGGGTTGGTAAAGGTGTCTGGGGGAAGGGAAGGGTGGCCAGCCATGTCACACGTCTAACAATGACCTAAGAAGAGGAAGACCACAGGCCCTGAGCTTGGGGCTGGAGCTGGAAGGCAGGATCGGAGAGAGCCTCCGGATGGAGGGCAGTCACCCACTGGGAGTTCTCAGAAATTTTAGGGTGGGTGCAAGACTCCTGCAGGGTATGTGACTGAGCCCTGAGCTGCTGTCTTCAGACGAGAAAGGAAAGCATGGGCCTGCAGGGCTCGTGCCTGCGGAGTCCAGATTACTCTGTGCTCACTCACCGGTCCCTTCCAGCCTGGGAAAGCTGTCCACTGGCAGCACTTTAGAAGAGTCCCAACGTGTTTATTTGGTCAGTCTTCACGTTGCCTCATTTCCAGCAAGTCCAAGAACTTGCAAAGATCTCTGGGAGTAAAAGGGTCTCATTTCAAAGCCTTTCCCTCATACTTGGAAACAAACTTTGCCTAAATTAAAAGGAGACAGGCTATAAATCTCAGTTTACATAATGGAGTGTTCTGAACCAGTTTCCGCTGTCTTTGCGGCGCTGTTTTCGGGATACGTTATTTGCAGCGGCCCCGTGGGTCTCAGGGGCCCACCATTTTTTTTCTCTGACAGAAGCAGAACTAATCCGAGAAGGCGGAAGGGCTTTCAAGCACATGGTTTTGATGCGTTTTTTGCCCACAAAGAAGAAATTGTTTTCCATGTAGAAATGCTGCTTAAATGCAAAACTGATTCATCAGCAATCTATCTGCACAAGCCACTGTGTCTATACAAACTGAAAATAAACTGCATTGACCCCAATTCCCAACAGTGGAGGCAAAGTGAAGAACCGTGGGGAAGCCTTCTGTTTCCCAGCCTCTTCACCAAACCCCTCTATCTCAACCCTCAAAAGAGCACTGAAGCCGGGGAAGTACAAAGTTTCACAAAAAGGACAAATTTAATTTGATTTGACAAGTTCTCCCATTCCCCAGATACTGGGTTCAAGAGAGATCCGTGTGGCAAGTGACCTCGCCTCTGTTTTTGCAAAAAGTGAGGTTTCAGAGAAAACTTGGAACCCCAAGATTTCTGCCTGAATTTGAGCCTTTGCTGAAGTGAATGCTGTATTTGCAACAATGACTAAAGCGGGTCATGATGGCGACACTTAGGGGGGTTAGCCACGTGCCTGTCCGTGTTCCACTTGCAGCTTAGCCTCTAAACCCCTTTGGCTTAATCTCTTCCCTTTGGAGGGTGAAAAACAAACTGAATAATGGAGGATGGTTAGTATCAGAGGATTTAATAACCTTTTCATCCAATTGCTCTCAAAACTAGAAGAATGGAGATGCTTCTCCCATTATTACCTTTTAGCACTGTACCTCGCTGCTCTATTTTGCTCCTTTAAAGCTTTTAATGGTCCCAGATAAATCAGAGCTTTGACATTACCCGCCACTTTATGCGATCAGAACACTCTATCCTAATCTAGGGTCGGACATGTCTAACCATTCATTTACTTTTCATCACATCCCACTGAATCTATCCTGCATAGAGCTTTGCTGCAATTGACAGTTTCACAATTTGCGTTCAGCTTGCAACTGGGTTTTCTAGAAGTTTCCATTGGTCTCCTTAAGGGTGGGAAAGGGAGTGCCTTAGAGGCTGAGACAGAAAGCAGGTAATGAGGCATGCCAGAACTCAAAAAGATGTCTACGAGCCAGCAGCAAAATAAAAGCAAACCCAAGCCCCACGCTGTTCTTCCTGTGTCCCACAGGCTCTGATCTGCCAGGGAACGTGTCTGTCTCTGTGACTCAGTCCTGGCATCACTGTGAAGGCTGTTGGTGTCCCTCCCATGTACCTTGAAGCACTCTGCACAATTTTCATTCCAGCACATTCCTCATGGCTTTGTAACTCTTTGTTCACTTGTCTGTCACATCTAACATCTAGCACCCTCTCCTCTAGTCTGTGACTACTGTGTATATTCCTAGTACTCCATAGATGCTATCTATTTACTCTGATTCCCACAGAACAGGGCTTCTCGACCTCAGCTCTTCTGACATTTGGAGCCAGATGATCTTTTGTGGTGGGGCTGCCCTGGGCATTGTGGATGTTGAGCAACAGCCCTGGCCTCTGCCCACTCAATGCTGGTAGGGACCACCCTCCCCCAAACCCTTCCCCATCGTGACAATAAAAAAATGTCTCCAGATATTTTGTCTGCCAAATATCCCCTGGGGAACAAAACCACTCCTGTCACTGCTACAGAATAAGACTAAAAATGCGGGTGCACATGCTCTTGAATCATACAGACTCTCCAAAGCTATGAAAATGCCCTTCATTGGTTTTTTTTAGAAGAAAGACCAGTGTTTTACCAATGCAGGCTCCTGATTCTACTTTAAAAATATATTTCTTAATCATATTAAAGTCAAAGTAAAAAGAAAAAAAAACAAAGAAAGAAAGAAAGAAAGAAAGAAAGAAAGAAAGAAAGAAAGAAAAGAGGTCATTGAGAGGTAGGTTTACTTGCAGGCTGTATAGGGTAGTGATTAAAGTATAGGGTGGGACCCACGGCTTCAGTCTTACATCCAGTTCTCACCAATCTCTGCGTGACCTTAGGAGAATTAGCGTCTGTGCCTCCTCAGCGAAATAAGAACCAAGTTAATCTAAATAATAATCTAGAATAATAATGCCACCTGATAAAAGGGGTTTGGAGGGGGTTAATATTTGAGTTAATATTTGAAAAGGTCTTAGACCAGTTTCCCACACCAAGTAAGCAAGCTATAAACATTAGCTCAAAGCCAAGAAGGTGGGGATTTTCAAGAGGTCTCCAAATGAGAGCACATTTGTTTAGAACTATTTGGAAGCTTTACATTTCTGCTGCCAAAGGGATCAGAATGTACAAAGCATCTTTCTGGCTCCAACATTTTAGAAATCAATTGTAAAATGAGGGGCAGCTTGACCTTCCTTGTGACTCCAACTACTTATTTTAGAAAGTAAGAGGTACACTGAGTCTCAATAGATAAGAACCTGGGAAATTTCATGGCAGCCTTGTGTGTACTAGTCATTGGGTTCACATTTACCGACTAGGAGCAGAATCTCGGAAGAAACCAGTTGGCCACCATTTTTGATAATATATTTAAATTGGTTTGTGTGCTCTGAGACATCGAGTTATTAATCTCCAGGAAACTTCTCTTTTTAAAATTTTCTTCCCTTTTTGTATGTAAAAAAAAAGTTTAAAAGATATCTTACTTTTGTTCTCACAGTGCAGTGGGTTTTAGACTGTCATCTATGATCATGATTCCATTCACTCCCACTTTTAATATTGTATTTTAAAGGCAACATAGCTCAGGGGTTAGAACATAGCCTTGGGGCTCAAATTCCACTTCTGGGACTAACAAGACATGTAACTGTGAGTGAGGCTCTTAATTTCTGTTTGGCTCAGTTTCTGCGTGTGTAAGGGAAGATTGATATCACTCCTCTCATCAGACAGTTTTTGTGAGACTGAACTTCACCTTCAGAAGTCAGCGCAGAGCAGGACTCGTGAGTAAGATGCAGTTGCTGCCAGCCATTACCGTCAGTAATGTCTCATAACCACAGACTAGTCTAATACTCTTTTAAGCAGGCTCGCATTCATTATCTCACTTGACAGTGAGACTTTTGTTCAAAAAGTAGGGGAAGTGATTTTAGCCCCACTTTAGAGAGAAGTTGACTGCAGCGAAAAGATGGTGAGGAATTTGCCCAAGGTCACCAGTGAATGAGCACCAGTTGAACCAAAAACTGGTCCTCTAAGACCCTCAGTCTTGTGCAATATCTGCGGTTAGTGCTTTCAGACAGTTAAATTGGATTCCGTCTATCTGGGAATCCTGCGAAAACGCAGACTCTGACTCAGCAGATCTAGGAGGGGCAAGGCTGAGACTCTGTGTTTCTAAGCAGCTCTCATAGACCCCCCCACTTGGAATAATAGCAAAGCTTTGTAACTGTATCAACTCCTGGTATTTCTGATGCCTTGACGCTAATTTTTATCAGAATTCGAGGGGTAAAAAGTGTACAGAAGAATCACAAAACATGTTGTGGGGATGATCGCACGAGTTATCACTCTCTCACCACTGTGCAGTTACGTGGCAGTTCCTGAGAGCCCACCGACCTTCACAGTAGCAGTACAAGTAACCCTTTATTCTGCCAAAACCCACAATCAATGGAAGGTCCCACTTTGTTGCCCGATTGGAGGTCCTACCAGAGCCCACAAAAGTCCAGGGATCTCATTCTCAAAGGGGAGCTGCATCGAAAAGAACAGTCTTCTTTTTCTGAGAACGGATTGCTCCCTCTCTGTGTACATTTGTTTTTCATTTGCACAGATATTTCAGCAACGTATGTTTTGCGTAACCTAGGTAACCTAAACCAGCTAAAATAAGAACTACTTCCAATGTTTCCATCAAATTTCATACCACACTTGAGCTTTCCACAGATCACGCGGCAGAAAGAAGGGCAGAGTTTCTGCAGGGAGGGTAGCCCTCTTTAGTCTGAGGTGGTCAGGGCGTCCTGAGAGTGGGCAGAGACCTGCAGGAGAGGTTCAAGCCCAGAGTCAGAAAATCAGCTCATGCCCAGAGCACTTTTCTCTCTTTTTTCTCTATAGTGTGTGTGTGTGTGTGTATGTGTGTATGTGTGTGCGTATGTGTGTGTGTGCGTATGTGTGTGTGTGCGTATGTGTGTGTATGTGTGTGTTTGTGTGTGTATGTGTGTATGTGTGTGTTTGTGTGTATGTGTGTATGTGTGTGTGTATGTGTGTGTATGTGTGTATGTGTGCGTATGTGTGTGTTTGTGTGTGTGTGTGTGCGTATGTGTGTGTTTGTGTGTGTGTGTGCGTATGTGTGTGTTTGTGTGTGTGTATGTGCGTATGTGTGTGTGTGCGTATGTGTGTGTGTATGTGTGTGTATGTGTGTATGTGTGTGTTTGTGTGTGTATGTGCGTATGTGTGTGTATATGTGTGTGTATGTGTGCATGTGTGTATGTGTGTGTGTATATGTGTGTGTGTATGTGTGTGTATGTGTGTATGTGTGTGTATGTGTGTATGTGTGTGTTTGTGTGTGTGTGTGTGCGTATGTGTGCGTTTGTGTGTGTGTGTGGATGTTTGTTACTTTTACATTCAGAGTAAGCTGGCCTTTGCATATTAGACAGTCAGCAAACTTTTCCTGTAAACAGCTAGATTGTAAATATTTTCAGCTTTGCAGGCCAAGGATTCTCTGAGGAAAGGCCTCAAATCTTCTCCTGTAGCTTCAAAGCAGCCTCAGACATTATATAGTTGAGTGGATGTGTTACAAATAGACTTTGTTCCTGGACACTGAAATTACAAATTTGTTTAATTGTCATGGGTCACAAAATATTTTCCTTTTGATTTTTATTATCATCATTAAAAAAATGTAAGAACCTTTCTCAGATCTCTCTCTGGCTCTACAAAACCAGGCAGCAGGCAGAATTTGTGTCACGGGCCATAGTTAGCTGACCTCCATGTTCAAGTAATGTGAGCACAGCCAAAGGCAATATTCTCGTATATTGTCATGTTAAAAATTAGATGTAGAATAGACTTCCAGATTTCCTGCGTTTATGATGGCAGCTTTAAAGGAAACCAAGGCTGCATGCTGGGCACTGTTCTGAGTGTTCCGCAAATGGTTTTTTTCTGTTAGCTTTCAGTCTATAATACAATCTCATTTCCTAAGGCTGTTTAGTTTCTGAATGTGAAACCATTAACTTCCTGTGTCAATTTCAAGTATCTAAGTTTCCTATTTGTTTAAATTCCTTTAGTGGACCCTCATCTTACCGTTTATTTATCTTAGCTCCAAGGTCTGACCATATTCACGGAAAGAGTTTGGAAACATAAGTAGTAATTTTCTCAAAGGAATATATTCTGACCAGTTCATTTCACTGAAACCTCCTAAACCATGTGCTTTGATTCTAGTAATAATGATGATAATAGAGGCTTATGGCAAGGTTCTTTAGCCCTTTGGTTTGTATATATTATAGCTACAAGTTAGATTTTTTTTCATGGAGGAATTCCATACATAGCCAGATGCTATTTTATGTAGACCGTATCTTCAGAATGTGTAAAACGCACGTACACTTTCTGGGTATGCCCAGTTCTTCTTTTCTGGTAGCTATTCTAAGTTTACTTTTCTTTTGCATATTTTCACATCAGACAAAATCGCCATCCATGCCCTGCCACTGTCCCCATACACATACCTTCCCATTAACCTCAGCTGCTTCAGCTGTAGGAATTTCTCTAAAGTTATAAAATCAATTTTCTCCAAACAGCTGATTTGTTTGTTCTTCCCCTCGGTAGCACTAACTCAGAACCAGATCTGTAGGGTTCTGTCTCCAGTTTCTTCTTCCGTGGCCTCTATAAACCATCACCAAATGTCTCTCTGACAGATTGTGGACGCGGAGGAAGTTGATTAACCAGAATATCTTCTTGTGAACCCATAAAATTAATTTATCTCTACCAAAAGATTTTATCCAGGGAGCGAGTCAGTAATAAACATCTGAATCATAATCTATCTTGGAACAGTCCTTAAACGCCATAAAAGTGACAGTGACTCAGAAGCCCTCCCGGTGCTGGTCAGAGGCGGGACAATGGCCCGCGGGGCTGGAGCGGCGCCCCGTGGAATGCGGAAGGATGCTCGCGCACCTGGTGCCGAGCTTGGGCGCTCTGCCTGCGGCGCACCTGATGGGAGGAAGGGAAGCTGGTTAGCTCCCTGCGGATAGCTTCCCTGTGCGCCCTGGGGCCTCTGAAAGGGGCCTTGGGACACAAAGGCTTTGTCAGAAGAGGAAGGGGCGGGGGAGAGTGAAGGCAGCAGCTGCGGCCCAGCTGAAGAGCTCCCACAAGCGTTCGGATCTCTGACATTTGCACTTCCTCTGCCCTGACCTTTTCCCAGCCGTCCTCTGGCCAGGGGGTAGCGCTCCCAAGAATTCAAGCCCATGTCACAACGCCCTGCAGGATCAAGGATGTCCTGGTGGCCTAACAATAAAAGCACAGTGTCCTGGAGAAAAGGAAGCAGTGGAGGAGGGCAAGGAGACCTCTACGCAAATCTGTAATGTTATAAGGGTCTAATTATTCAATGTCTGTTAAATTGCCAATTCATAAAACTGATAGGAAACAAAGGAGGTGCATGAAGTTGATAAATCTTGTTTTCAATTACTTAAGGCTTTGGAGAAAGTTGACTGAAAGAGAAACATAGCATCTTCGGATACAGAGCAGCAGGTTTGCCTACAAGCGACTGGAGTTCAGGACTCTAGGCACTCCCGTTTGCCTTCAGCATCCCCCACAGCAGAGGAAACCTGAGGGTCCCTGACTGCCCACTGAGCTGCACTGCTGCGGGGAGGGACACACGCGATGGGAAAGCCACTTCTGTTTAGCTCAGGATGAATTGTATGATGTCTGTTGCACCAGATTGACCCTTCTGATCTTCTGATTATGTTTGGCTTAAACGATTTTCAATGTGCTGGTATTCCCTGAGTAGACCTCCCGATGAAATTTACCCCAAATACAGAGATCCCAGAGCTGATTCACTGCAACCTGGGTAGCTCGCCACTGACACAACACAGGGGAGTGTGTCAGGGGAGCCTGTGGAATTTCTCCTCTAGCCTGTGTCTGGGGAATCAGGCATTTTCTCTTCCCCATTTGCTTTTCTTGTGGTAGCGACCCCGATTCCCATCATGTGTCAGGCAAAACAGGAAACCCTGGCCAAGGCTGATCAGCTGTTCACAGTGCGCAAGCCCTTTACTCTAGAGCACGTTCCTCAGCCTTGGCACTACTGACAACTTTGCTGGGTCGTTCTTGGTTGAGGGGGACTGTTCTATGCGATCTAGGATGCTTAGCAGTCTCCCTAGTATCTGTCCACTAGATGCCAGGGGCACCTCCCCCTCATTATTGTAGCCAGTATTGTCTTCAGATGTGGCCCAATGTCCCCTGGGGGACAAAATTGCTTCTGCTTGAGCGGCACTGTTCTTGTATGAGAGAATTGTGGGATACATAAGACAGCTAATATTATGCCTTTTAGCTTGACTCAGTTTGAAGCCTAGTCATTCTTTTCCAGATTGGAAGTATAGAACACGTTCCAAGACGAGAATGTCACTGCTTTATTCCCAGCTGCTAGCCTGGGCCAAACAAAGTGGGTGTTCAATGAAAGTATGACGAGTTCAATTCTATTTTCTTTTTTCTTGTTAATTCTCTGTGCTTTCTACTCTGCAATTAAATTCTGGGGCTGTGGACTCACTTTCCTTGGTAACTGGAAAAAAGACACTGACTTGAGATTCCCCCAGTCCTGGCTCAGTTTCAGATCTCATTTTCCTTCTCTGAAACACCCATCTTCACTTGAGGGCACCCTGGAAGCCTGCTGGCAGTATGTGCCTGAAGAAATGTCTGTGCTAGACAAGCTTTATCTCTCCACTTTTTCTTCCTCAATATAGTTTCTTCAACTTTCTGACTCTAGCCCTTCACAGTCAGCCTACGCCTGTTGTTGGCCATCAGTGAGTGACCTCCAAGTCTGTTTGTCAGGTCCCCACATTGCCGCCACTCACACAATCCTGGGCATGATGTCCCTTCCCAGATAATCATTCATGGATGGTTGAGAGAGGAGGCTCTGAACACAGAGCCCCTGAATGGGATTTCGGGGAATCAGTCACTTTCTGAATTGTCCATGGACAAAAAATCCACTCTTTTTATGTGTGCATATAAACCCTTCCTGAGCAGGATCTCCGTGGCCTTCTGCCTATACAGAACAAGTTAGGGCACACAGAATTCTCCAGGACCATTGGTTCAATGGTAGAGCATTGGCCCAGCATATGGATGTCTCAGGTTTGATTCCAAGTCAGGAAACACAAGAGAAGCGACCATCTGCTTCTCCCTGCCTCCCTCTCCCCTTCTCTCTCTTTATATCTCCCTCTCCCTCTCCTGCAGCCATGTCTCAGTTGGAGCAACTTGGCCTGGGGCATTGAGGATAGCTCTATTGCCTCACTTCAGGTGCTAAAATAGCTCAGTTGCTGAGCAACAGAGCAAAGGCCCCAAATGGGCAGAGCCTCACCCCATAAGGGGCTTTCCATGTGGATCCCCGTTGGGTCACAGTTGGGAGTCTGTCTCTCTGCCTCCCTGTTTCTCACTTAAGAAAAGAAGATTCTCCAGAACCATGTCAATGGACCCTGGCCTGACTAAGTTTAAGTGTATTTTAAGATCCTTTAAATGAGCGAGTGGCTCATACTCTCTACATCATCTTTAGGAGAAGGGATTCATTTCATTATCTGAACAAATACATGTTGAACACTTTTATATTACTAGGTAATGCGTGCTGTGTTAGAGAAACAGCCGCAGCAAGAAAGAAGCAGTTCCTTCCTCGCAGAGATTGAGGTGTGGGAGGAGCTAGCTCAGGGCGAGGAGGAGCGAGTCCAGTGCATATCTCCGAAGGCAGCCCGGGACTTTGATCATTTTACAAAATGTAAATATATATATACACACACTGTGTTCAAGGTTCAAAATGAAAGAATGCTTTCACAGATCTGTATAGATCCAAAGCATTACTGAGTGAAAGCAAATATCCCAAGGAGCGTGGAGTCTAAGGAACCAAACGGAGAGGAAGGCATGTGAGACTTTTGTATGGGACAAAACTCACAAAGGACTCTTGTTCCAGGTTCCAAATCCAATGCCAAGCTCTAATGCTCCTTTAGAACATTTAAAGAAAACTTGAAGAATTCACTGAAGTACAAATTCAATTAGGGTAGAGAAGGCTTCAATAATAGCACGAAGCGGGCTTTTTTGTTTTGTTTTGTTTTTACCCTCCATCTCACAGTGCTGGCAAAGAAAGACTGTGAGGAGATTTTTGTGAGTGGGAAGGTCTTCGAACAACCTGCTTCCTGGGTCATTTTGTCTAATAGCTCCTACTGACTTTCTTCTGCGCAGGAGGCGGCCGGGGAAAAAGGATGCAGAACATTATTTTTCCTGATTGAGCTGTATAATGAATGATGTTGCAAAAGGAATCAGAAATTGTGCCAAAGATTATTATGTACTTGATTCTCCCATTTAAAGAAAAAAATGGCCAAAGACTTTTTTTTTGTATTTTTCTGAAGCTAGAAACCGGCAGAGACAGTCAGACAGACTCCCGCATGCGCCCGACCGGGATCCACCCGGCATGCCCACCAGGGGGCGACGCTCTGCCCACCGGGGGGAGGGGTGGGGTGGTGTGCTCTGCCCCTCCGGGGTGTCGCTCTGCCTGGACCAGAGCCACTCTAGCGCCTGGGGCAGAGGCCAAGGAGCCATCCCCAGCGCCCAGGCCATCTTTGCTCCAGTGGAGCCTCGGCTGCGGGAGGGGAAGAGAGAGACAGAGATGACGGAGGGGGGGGGGGCAGTGGAGAAGCAAATGGGCGCTTCTCCTGTGTGCCCTGGCCGGAAATCAAACCAGGGACTTCTACACGCCAGGCCGATGCTCTACCACTGAGCCAACCAGCCAGGGCCCAAAGACATTTTTGAAACTAGATTTTTATTTTCCAGAATGCTAGGCCTTGGGGGACAAGTAACAAGTCACAATGCTATCTTATCCTACCCATAACTGGTTAAAGAGAACATTGTCTAAAAACACAAAATTGGGAACACGATGATTACATTCTAGATGAGAAAAGCAAACAAAGTAACTAACATGGTCATTTCGATAAAAAAGCCTAAGAAACAAGTCTTATGTCTCTAGACAAAAGAAGAAGGCATTCCACAGATATATGGAACTATTACCTTATGAGGCAGAAGGGAGAATTGATTTTGGTGAGAATCATTTGACACACTTAGAAGTGGTTTGATTTTTCAAATATTTTCAAAATGTATAAATGATAATATTTGTAAATATTTTTTAGTCTCTTCATCAGGACAAGAGATGTCTTAAGGAACTAAAAAAACTTAACCTGAACCCTCTAACCCACCTTTGAGGACTCAGAGAGTATGAACACCAAAGACTAAAGGTCAGAATTTGAATTCTGAATATCACTGACCAGTAGATAAGGGTCCTAACATAATTACCAAAAGTTTGATTTCTGAGCTCCTAATACAAAATCCAGTCACCATCAGCACTGAGTGATAGCTATCTGGAAGGTGTGATGTCAGATCAACCTAATATCATTTAAAAATTATTATTATCACATTAGTGAGAGAGTGATATGAGAATATCAGGGAAATAACAACCAATCCATTGCCTTATGACAGACATAATTCAAAGATTCTCTGACACCTGTGTGACTTCCTACCAGTTTGGCATCCAAGAATATAACATATACATAAAATATTTTCTAAAATATTTTATTTATTTATTTTAGAGAGAGGAGAGAGAGAGAAAAGGGAAGGAGGAATGAGTGGGAAGCATCAACTCTTAGTAGTTGCTTCTCGTATGTGCCTTGACTGGGTAAGCCCAGGATTGTGAACCAGTGACCTCAGTGTTCCAGGCTGACGTTCTATCCACTGTGCCACCACCGGTCAGGCTAACATGTTTTGTATTCATTAACAGCAATCATAAAAATGCCTTGTTGTTCCCAGTGTTTTTCTTTGAGTGAAAGGAGAAATGTTTGAAGATCTAGAATGTGACAGAGACAGTAAATGGATTACAGACCTAAATGACAATATTGTCATGGGTGTTTTTGAGTTGCATAGGGCATGCGTAACAGAACTCTGCCATGGATTGTCCTGGAGCTCTTTCCTGTGGTCTGTTTGGTGGCAATCATCCCGGAATTCTCAGGGGTTAGGTGTTATTCTGGGGGAATATCACTACTGAGTTAGTCCAGTTGTTCTGACACTTCCAACCTCTCATATAGCTGCCTCAGCAATGGAAGCATGTGGTTAGGGACTGCAGGAACTCACGTGATTACTATTTTTATAACAAATTTACCAACAAAGCACCATGAGATTGCCAATGATCTCTGTTTAAACAGTTTCAGGGGAAGTGTCCAAACTTAAGAATAGTCTCAAACAAGAGCCCTCTTTCAAACACACATGCATGATAATTAGCAAGACTTAATTTGTCTATTTCTCAAATATTCTTCTCTTTATACTGGGCGCTCCACTACCAAGATGGTTAAAATAAAGAAATACAATTGTATTCATTTATCATTAGATTCCCAAATAATTGTTTCTAGAACCTAGAACTCAGTTCTTCTTGGTGGACTGGAGGCATCAGATGAGATGAGTGAAGATGGTTTGAGGTTGGTATCCATTCAAGAAGGCACTGGCTTCTGGGCCTTTATAATGTGTGTCCTCCTCGCTGGAGGAGGAAAAGCCAGCTGCGGAGATTAAGATCAAATATGCTTGATGCAGCTTGTTTTTCTTTGCACAAGAAATTCCACCCAATGCACATGGCCTTGTCAATAGGTTTTGGGCTGGAGAAGAAAGTGAGTATCTGTAGAGACAGAATTGAGGAGCCATAAGGATGTTTTCTGGGAAGCTCCCACCACCAGATTCCATTTCATTTCTAAAACTGTCATTTCTATGTTCATCCGTTTGTTTGCACAGGGCTTTCTCATTTTGCTTTGTTTTGTTTATTTTGATTTTGTCTGGAATCCAATGTCAACACTCTGTGAGGAGTAGCTTCTAGACAGTGTTTATGAACAGCTAAAGGCAAGGATCAAGTTAAATAGCACATATACTCCCAGTGGGGTTTTCCTCTTTGCACTTTATAATCTTTGCATTGCTACCAAGGCACTGCCAAAGAAACTTCAAAAAGCCAGAAACCTTTATACAAATATATGGGCAGTATGTATCAAAGACATTTAATTCATTAATGAGGAAACAAGCATGTATACAGGAGAGACTGGTTTATATACAGTCAAAAAGAACACTAAGTATGTTAAAGAATGTTAAAATACGATTGCAAAGGTTGATACAAAGCTGTTTAATGTCCTACAAGGCAATAAAAATGTAACCTTTGAGTTTCTTTCTTTCTTTTTTTTTTAACCAAACAAATCATTTGCAACTTCACTGGACAAAAATCCTTTGTAACTTATCAGACTGTATGTGAACATCTAACTTGCTACAGTCCGGGTCCTAATCAATGCAACATAGAAAGTCAAACAAAGATGTACTTCTGTTGACTTAGAAGACAGTGCTCAGCATGACTTTGAAAGGACATGCAGTCACCATTTTTTTAAATGTCCAAGCATTGTATAACTTTTATTCACAGGACCACACACAGGGCATTCTGTCTCAAGTTCAGTGAAAGGGGGTTTTATGGGTGTTGGTCTCTGCAGTTCCCCTTTGTAGCTCCCCAAAAGCTCTGTCATAAAAGGCTTCAGCAATGAAACGTAACCCCAGTGTTTCGAAAAAGACATCTTGGGGGTTTGTCCTTCTAAAAGCAAGCTTTTCCCATGCACCGAAGGCTGAAGTGGCGCCCTCTCCACACGGCAGCTCACATTTTAGGCCAGCAGTCTGCAGCGACTGTTTGTCAATGTTTTATTGTCATCTGAGGTTTTGAGGTGCGTGACTGCCCACAGCTGGCTACAGCTGGCCACGGCTCCTCTACCTACATTTTGCTAACCTGAGCTGGGGCCGGAAAGTCCTATAGAATGTTGCCCTGAAGCAGATCAGAGGCTGCAGGCCATCTCAGGCAGAAGAAACCATGGACAGACTCGCTGTCTTCCACAGACTCCCAACTCCAGTTGACCCTGTCCATTTCTCGGGATTGTAAGTCCCATGACCTAAACAAAGGGTCAGCATGGGTGCCGACTGACACAGGCTTTGAGGCACAAGAGGTAGATTTACATTCTGGGTCCACCATGTCCATGTCACTGCACCTGCTCTTCCGAGACTTGGTTTTTTCATCTGTACAATGGGGCTGAGAAGATTTGCACACCAAGACCCACTCATAAGCTCTGTAGCAGCACACGCAGCTCTGTTCCGCAGACCCGCCTGCAGCTAGGACTAGCCATGGGGTTCTGGGCGGTGAGGCCGAAGGAGACGTCTGCTTGGGGGCCTGCGGTGAACTCCGGAAAGCTTTCGTCCCCTTGATAAAAGGAGACTGAGACAGTGGTGTGGCCTTTCCCTTCTAGGCATTGTCCTCCCGCCCTGAATGCAGAAGTGAGGCAGAGAACCTGGAAAGTAAGGGAAAGACCGAGAGAACCGCGGCTGCCAAGTGGGCTGTGAGACAGCGTGCAGCTCTTGAATCTGCACATTGCAAATGCCTAGCTCCAACTTCCTGTCCTGTGCGAAAATAAACTCCTCTAGGTTTAAGCCACTCAGAGGATTTTTTTTTCGGGGGGATTTTGATTACTGCAGCTGAACATAGCCCTCAGTCATGCATTGTACCTGAAATGATACAAAAGCTGAGTCGCCTAAGGTAAACCCTGGACTTCCTGTGACTTTGATGTGTCACTGCAGGCTCATGCTCGGTGCCAATGTGCCACTCTGAGTGATGTTGAGGATGGGAGTAAGTGGCAAATGTCTTTATCTTCTTCTCAATTTTGTTGTGAAACTTCAAACTGCTTTAAAAAGTTGAAGTTGTCAAAAAGAAAAAGAAATATCAGAGTTGGAAGTTTGATTGCTCAACTAATGCGGCCTTCTTCGTGAAAGCCCAGATGCTGTGAATTCTGGGGCCGGTGTCCTTGTGGAACTACCAAGACCTCTCTAACATTCTCTCCACCAGCCCCCAACGAAAATCTTTAAAAATTATCCTCAATAGCTATGGTTGATTCCTGATGCGGAGCAACTGTTTTCAATCAGCTTGCCCTGTTAGTCCCATCAGTGATAGAAATATGGAATTCAAAATATATATTTTGACATGCAAATTTAATTGATTCATTAAATCAAAAGTTCAATGACTACCTACTAAGTTCCAGGCTTTGGGAAGATAAATAAAAAACAAAACCCCTGGCATTCACAGTCTAGGGAAGAAGACAGACTTGGGAACAAATCGTTTCAAAGACTTAGAGGAAAATGGCCAGAATGTCTTGGTGGTTTTCCGGAAGGAGAAGCATCCAGGAGCGCTCTCGCTTTTCTTTTTATGTTATTTCTAAACTTTCCAAATTTTCTATATTGAAAATACATGGTGGTAGGAAATCCAGGCAACTCCTAAAAAAAGAAAAGAAAAAGAAAAAAAAAAGAATTCTTTGTTAGATCATAAACCCTGCATTTTTATTTGAAAAATACAATTACTGAGTTTGATATATCCCTTGGGGTGGAGAAAGACAGGTATGGGTCACAGTTGTGGAGCGAAACTTGTACGTGAGTTTTGTCACCCCTCGCCCAGCTCCCGGGCTGGGAGAGCTAAAAGGGACCTTAGAGATGACCGACAACGCCTCACTTCTCCGGTGAGGAAACCGAGCGGCTGCCGAGAACTTGATCCCACGACACTGGACTGAAACTCGTGGTCCTGCAACTCTCAGTCAGAGGCCTCCCACGCGGACAGCATTTCAGGGCTCAAAGTCTCACTGGGAGGACACCGGACAGGTGGAAGAAAAGGGCCTGGTAATCAGCAGCTATTAATAAGCACGTTCTTAGTGCCAAGGATTCTAGAATTTTTTTTAATAGACTTTTTTGGAGCAGCTTTAGTTTCGTTCACAGCAAAACTGAGGGGAAGGTACAGAGATTTCTCATGTACCCTCTCGAACCACGCACGGACTCTCCCACTATCAACACCCCCACCAGAGTTTGTTACAATCAGTGAGCCTGCATTGACACACTATAACCCACAGTCCATACTACATGATGGTTGACTCTTGGTGTTGAACATTCTATGGGTTTGGACAAACGTGTAATGGCATGTACCTACCATTATGGCACCATATAGTTTCACTGCCCTAAAATTCTACCATGTTGCATCTATTAATCATTTCCTACCCTCCCCCCCAAAACCCAGCCAACCACTCATTGTTTTTACTATCTCTATACCTTTGCCTTTCTCAGAATATCATCTAGTTGAAATCTTCCACTTTGTAGCCTTTTCAGATTGGCTTCTTTCACTTAGTAATAGGCATTTAATGTTCCTCCAGATCTTTTCATGACTCGATTATTTCTTGTTAGCATTGAATAATATTCCATTGTCTGGATGTACCACAACTTATCCGTTCATCTATTGAAGGACATCTGGTTGCTTTGTGTTTTGGGAATTATTAATGAAGCTGCTAGAAACATCCATGTACAGGGTTTTCGTAAGTTTTCAACTCTTAGGTAAATACCAAGGAGCACAAATTGTTGGACCCTATGGGGAGAGTATGTTTAGTTTTTGGAGAAACTGCTAGACTGTCTTCCAAACTGGCCACACCGTCTTGCATTCGCACCAACAATGTGTGAGTTCTGTATCTCCACATCCTTGCCACCATTTGGTGGTGTCGGTATTCCAGATTTTTGGCCATTCTAATAGTTGTGTAGTGGTATCTCACTGATATTTTGTTTCTTTATGTTTTAATTTGTATCTCCTAATGGCATATGATGTGGAGAATTTTTTCATATGCTCATTTGCCATCTGTATGTCTTCTTTAGTTCTACTAGAATATTTAACATTCAGTTCCCTGACTCTCTCAATGTCTGAATTATACTTGAGTGACATTTTGCACTTGAAAATTGGCCGTGTTTACTGCACAGTTTAGCAAATTGCTTAATTTGAAAACAAAAGGCTTTGTAGATACAGTACATCACACACATTCCCACCAGGGATATTCTTTTAGTTTAGCTGACTAAATGGACACTTATCAGGTGACTAGGTGATCCCTGGAGGTCTGGCCCAAAGTAGGCTATATTATTTAAATATAGCTCTTAATGTAATTGTTTTTGTATTTTTCTGAAGCTGGAAACAGGGAGAGACAGTCAGACAGACTCCCGCATGTGCCCGACTGGGATCCACCCTGCACGCTTACCAGGGGCGACGCTCTGCCCCTCCGGGGCGTCGCTCTGTCGTGACCAGAGCCACTCTAGCACCTGGGGCAGAGGCCAAGGAGCCATCCCCAGCGCCCGGGCCATCTTTGCTCCAATGGAGCTTTGGCTGCAGGAGGGGAAGAGAGAGACAGAGAGGAAGGAGGGGGGGTGGAGAAGCAAATGGGCGCTTCTCCTATGTGCCCTGGCCGGGAATTGAACCCGGGTCCCCCGCACGCCAGGCTGACGCTCTACCGCTGAGCCAACCGGCCAGGGCCAATGTAATATTTTTTTACACTACATTGTAAATACCTTCGATCACCCAGCAGATGAATCATTAACTACCTCTGTCTTACCTCATCCTGGATAAACAAAGGGTGGTATGTCTGTACAATGGATTATGGTCAGCCATGAAAAGGAACGGAGTACTGATACATGTTACAATGTGGGTAAACTTTGGAAACATTATGCTCAGTGAAAGAAGCCAGACAGAAAAAACAGCATATTGTGTGATTCCACTTATATGAAATGTCCAGCACAGGCAAATCCAGAGAGACAGAAACAGATTAGTCATTGCCAGGGGCTTGGGGGAGGGGAAATGAGAATTGAGTGCTGATGGGCCCAGGGTTTCTTTCTGGGGTGATGAAAATATTCTGGAATTTGAAAGTGGTGATAGTTGCACAACTTTGTAAACATACTAAAAACCACGGATTTGTACAATTTAAAATAGTAAATTTTGTGGCCTGTGAATTTTACCTCAATTTTGTTTTTTAAAGAAAAGATTCTTGGGTTAGTGATTGTTTTAATTATTTGCTATGGGATCTATCAAGTCAACTCTATCTTTTTTAAAATTGCATGGTGTGGGTTGCTTTCTCACCATAGTTTTCATTTAGGTATTACCAGTCCCTTAAATGGAAAGGACATATAATTTATATCCACCCTGGGTTTTATTCACCCCATCTCATGAGTTGTGTTTCGTTCCTTTCACGATGGTATGTGATGATCATTTTTATAACTTTCTTCTAGAGGTTCAAGAAATGCCAGGAAACATAAAGCCTAAGATACCTAGGGAAAATGGTCTCCATCTAAAATATAGCAATTATGTCTTATTTGTGCTCTTGGAGTTTTATGAGCTTTGTACTTTAAAAAGTTTGATCCTGAGTACTCCCTTTCCCTCTTCCTTCTTTCTTTTATAGTTAGAGGCCCAGAGACTGAAGGAAGGTCACCAAGACACATCCACTCCCAGGTACAGGGCAGGCTGAGTAAACAAGCCGCATTGTCAAGAGATAAAGTTGGAGCTTTGGCCAAGAGGGAAGCCGGTATGGCAGTGCCTGGGAGGGCCTGCTCTGTCCACTATAAACCCTGCTGGGGGCCTCTCCCGGTGTGCGCAGGGCGGCCGATTTCTCCGCAACCACAGCTCCAGTGACTCTATTAGCAGAATAGCTATCTCTGCATTGAAACCTGACCCTGGAGGGCCGTGCAGGTCTCAGGCACTGTGGCTTCAGGATCCCATGGCATCACAGCAAGGTGTGTGCCTCACGTGACGTCACTGATGGAACAAGGAGAGTTTATTTCCGAGGTCTGGGACGGAAGAGGCACTTTTCTCTCTCTGGGGCTGTGCGTGGCGAGTTCAGAAAGGAGCCAGACTCACTTTGCATGAGGGTATTGCTGACTCGCTGTCAGGCCATTTAAGAACCCAGGCCTCTCTATAAAGTAAGGGTAACCCTTCGCCCCCGTGGAGACAGAGCCTCACCTGACAGGCCAGGGCCTGCCAGACTGTGACTCACTCCATGTGGCAGGCTCCATCCTGAAAAGAGCTGTTTAAATTAAATTACATTGGAAGGCCTGGCTCCTCAGAGGATTCCAGGAGTACAGTCCTCTATAAAGGAAAAGACATCAAGGAAAATTGTAAAGGAAAATTGGGATAGATTTAAGATGTGCTTGTGTTGAAGTCTCTCCGTACAGGTAAAAAGATGAGAGGTTTGAATGTCTTTTCCCTTCAATAGACTGGAAGTGTGAAGTCCAGACACTGAGCCTCCCTCCTCACTCCACCTCCTGCCCCCAGCCCTGGGCACAGCAGGAGTTCCACAGTTAAATGGATGCAGACACGCGTGTTCTTTTTCTTGTTAGTCAAACTATCTCCTCGAGGCAAGCGTCACTCTCTGTTCACAGGCCAGGAACTTGTGGCTGGTGTCCATTAACTAATTTGCTCAAGATCACATGGCAGATGTGGGCTGGAGGCGGGATGAAACTGGTGTTTATGAGTTCTGAGACAATGTGACAAATGGGGAGGGCAGAATATCGCCCCTCCTCAACCCGACAACTCAGAGATAACTCAAAGTTAACCACCATGCAGGTTTTTAAATATTGGTATTGGCTTAAAGTACTTTTTGTCACAAAAATGGCCTTTCCAGTCTAATATATCATTACATGTTCTTGCATAACAGTGATTCCCAAGGTGTAGTCTGTGAACCAGCAGTATTGGCATCGCCTTAGAACCTGGTAGAAAGACAAATTCCCAGACACCATCCTAGATTTACTTGATCAGAAATTCTGAGGGTGCCTGACCAGGCAGTGGCATAGTGGATAAAGCGTTGGCCTGGGGTACAGAAGACCCAAATTTGAAACCTCAACGTTGCCAGCTCAAGCATGCATTCACCAGCTTGAGCGCTGGGTCGCTGTCTTAAGCATGGGATTATAGACATGACCCCATGGTCACTGGCTTGAAACCCAAGGTCACTGGCTTGAGTCCAAGGTTGCTGGGTTGAGCACAGGGTCACTGGCTTGAATGTGGGATCATTGACATGACCCCATGGTTACTGGCTTGAAGCCCACTGTTACTGGCTTGAGTCCAAGGTTGCTGGCTTGAGCACAGGGTCACTGGCTTGAGTGTGGGATCATAGACATGACCCCACGGTCACTGGCTTGAAACCCAAGGTCACTGGCTTGAGTCCAAGGTTGCTGGCTTGAGCACAGGGTAACTGACTTGAGTGTGGGATCGTAGACATGACCCCATGGTCACTGGCTTGAGACCCAAGGTCACTGGCTTGAGTCCAAGGTTGCTGGTTTGAGCACAGGGTCACTGGCTTGAGTGTGGGGTCATAGACATGACCCCATGGTCACTGGCTTGAGTGTGGGGTCATAGACATGACCCCATGGTCACTGGCTTGAGTGTGGGGTCATAGTCATGACCCCACGGTCACTGGATTGAGCCCAATAGTCACTGGCTTGAGCAAGGGCTCACTCAGTCTGCTGGAGCTCCCTGGTGAAGGCACATATGAGAAAGCAATCAGTAAACAACTAAGAAGCTACAACAAAGAATTGCTGCTTCTCATCTCTCTCTCTTCCTGCCTGTCTGTCCCTGTCTCTGTCTCTCTCACTAAAAAAAAAATAAGAAGAAACTCTGAGGATGATGAACAGCAGTTTGTGTTTTATTTAGCAAGCCCTCCAAGGGATTCTGATAGACATTAAAGTCTAAGATGTGTCTTGTTTTATCATATGGATATATTTTATATTACCATATATAAAATGGTACTTTTATTGGAGGCCAAGGAGTCCCTGATCAACTCTTTTTCTTGTAAAAATTGCAGTGGTAAACATCTTAGGATGAAGCCTTTGGGCATATCTACAATTATTTCTCTGGAACAGATATAAGAAGTACAATTGCTAGGTCAAAGGGTATACACCATGTGAGTACCTACGATCTTTTTTGCTAGAAGATCACAAGATAGCACGAGGTGAGCTGTGGTCTGTAACACATGACCTCGTGCAGATTACATCATCAGAGATGGAACATTCCATGGCGGAATTTGGAGCAGGCTCTGGATATCCAGGCGCCAGTGCAGGAAACGATTATATCGTGAAAAAGGGCCTGAGGCTTAAGGAAATGGAGGAGGAAGGTAAGATGGAAAGCAGAGAGAGCTCCCCATAGATAGCGAGCAGGGGAGGAAGTCATCCCAGATTCAGCTCACACGAGGATGGACTGTGATTAAATTCAAATGCAAGCAAATTATAAAGCAAAATTTAAATTCCACAATGGTGAGGAATTTCATGTTGGCTATTACATTAAAATGCTTTACTGCATACAGGTCAGGAAATTATTAAAACAAAACATTCCAAGCATTGTAAATGTTTCCAGAGACATCTGAGTCATTTTGTAAAAATAGATTATTTTTCTCTTATTACTAAGAGTTGGTATCAAAAGTTAGAAATAGAAACCAGAAACCCCACACCAGGGCTGGCAATACGTGACAAGGAACTTAATATTCCTTGAATAGGTCCTTCCTCAAATGGAGGTCCTTGTTTGAGGGTCACAACTGACAAGCATCTGAGGGACATAGGACAAAAACAAATAGATGACAACGAGCTTGTGGTTGCTAGACATCAAGCATAAAGGACTAAACAGTGGTTCACTGTTTGACACCTCTTCTGACCATGAAAGTGGCCCACAGAACAAGGCTCTCGTCTCAGCTGTTACTTCTAGGTGTAGGACCTTGGCCTACACTCTCTTAGCACCCACGTTAAAGGCACAGAACTACCTGCCCTTGTATATCTCCCAGGATGGTGGTGGTCATGAAAGGAGATAATTGCTCTAACAATTCTTTGTGAAGAATGGCATGATGGCAGATATTGCCATTATAAAATGGGGTCTTGGTGAACAAGGCTGAGCGATGAGATGTAGTCTTGACTGTGCCGCTAACTAGGGTGGGTGGTGCGCCCTCCCCAGCTGCTGGCTGCACACAGCTGTCCCCCTCTCCAGAGAATTGCCCCTAGCCTAAAGGGGTCTCCTTGTCTGGGAGGTGGTGCCTGCAGGCCACAGCTCGGGGGGTCCCGAAGGTGGACCCTCTTGTCTCAAGGTGCTACTCTTGGGCGCTCTTCATGCTCCAGGGCTCCCCGTGGGATCAGGCAGGAGCCACGCTGGGATGGAATCCTTGATTCGCTCCTTCTCTCCTGTATGCACAACCTCAGTGATTCCCATACACCTGAATCCCAGTCTGCTTCTAGAAAATCCACTGAAGACCTTATGCCTCTTTGTCTTCCATTTATTGCTATAGATTTGTTCAAGAGCGAGTTCTCAGCCCAAAGAGTCAGTTGAAACTTCTGGTCACCAACATGCTCTGTGATTCCTGTACCAACACATGTCATCAGTCTCTTGGTTCAACACTCATTTGTATACAGAATGTCTCTCTTTACATTGACCTTGACGCTTCTCAAGTTACCTGCACCCTGATTACATTCTACTTCTCATGCAAAGTAGCCTCCCCAAAAGGACTTAAAAATGAACTCCCTCTTTCTTCAGCTAAAACACAGTTTATTCCTTAGCAAATTGAACTTAAATGTTAGTCATTTTTGCTGATCCAATTAAGTCATGGCCTTGGTTCTTTTTCCAGCAGCGTAAATGAACCAAATTCTCTGTTCTTTTGGCTTTGTTTATAAAGTGCTCTTTACTCCCCACCAGGCTGTCTTTATGTCGCTTGGATGAAATCCCAGAGGGCCATGGCCCTGAGCATAATAGCGTTCCTACTGGAACCTCTCAGCTACAGACCTGGCTACTTCTTTAGCAGTGAGTGTTTCCCATAGTAACTCTCACACGGGAGCTGTTGACAGGGGAAGGCAGGAAAATGGTCTAGTCTGGCATTTATTAGAAGTCTTCCCAGAATTACCTTCCAGGGGCCTATGATAATAAACACAACAATCATAACTAACATGTCAGCACGTCGCATCATTCTTCTGAGGATTTGTTAATACCTAGCACACATAAGTCACCAGCAAGTGATCCTTTCTGCAGTCAATGATGGCCGATGTCAGGCCGTAGAGCTAGGGGCCTCCCTTGCTGGCTGTCAGGCAATGGATTTACAAATATCTCTGAGCTTCTCTTGAGTTTCACCAGCTTGCATAAACATTGCACTCCCTGCTGACATCCACAAACGTTGCTGCAATCCCCTGTCCCTAGGCCGAGAATGCATGGAATAGAAGGAGATGGGAAAAAATAATTCTGAGTTTTCCATTTCTCCTGAACCCGAGTTATTTCTTCCCTTGTCCCTTTGTTCCTCTCAGCACCTGTTCTGCAAGTGTTTCCTCGGTTTGTTGGGGTGCTCAGCAGCTAGCATGGAGTGTGGACCGAACAGGGTTTCTACCAGTCTACCAGTCACGTTGGAGAGATAAGACATGGCTATAGCTGGATATCGTTATGCACATTTTTCAGATAAAGAAATGGAGGCTGGAAGAGTTTAACTGATATGTCGGGTCATGCAGCTGAGACTCAAACCAGAACTGACTGCTGGTCACCCCTCCTACTGCCCGAGTTGCCTACGTTCGTGAGGGAGGCATAGAATGGCGGTGTTCTATGAATGTGCAATGAAATGGACTGAAAAGAGAGAGAAGCAGAGTCACAAAAAATCCAGGGATGCCATGGCGGAGATCAGGCTGTGCTGCCGTGGTGCTATTCCAGATGTGTATTCAAGCGGCAAGCGGCTTTTTCTGAGTAGCGAGTAAACTGATTCTACCATCCAGGGATCCGGTTGTATGAACCTTTGAGAAAAACAAACGTAAGGAAAATTGTGAATGTGCTGTGATCTGTATGGTGCTAAGTGCTCCGAGGGGCTACAGTGATAGTGTGCCCTTGAAGAATTTATACTCTTTTTGAAAAGAAGTTTTATAAAACAGGGCTAGTTATCAGCGAGAACTGCCCAGTTAGTCAGGCCATTATTTGCATACTCTTCTTGCGAAGAAGTCTGATGAAACAATGACAGTTTTCAGGGAGAATTGCCCAAATAGCCAGGTCACCAGCTGTGTGATCACACCACTCACATTGGTACAGAAGACAATTCAGAAGGTTTAGTCTTCCTGCAAAGTTGGGGGCATGGAGGGAGGGAATTTATGAATTACATATGCTAGAAGTTTACCACATGATAGCCAGATTATACGGCCTATCTAGGAACACATGCTGTTTTTTTTCTGAAGCAGGAGGAGGTTTTTACCTGTTGTTTTGTTCTAGCAGATAATTCAACATCTAACAGTCAACTCAAGGTCAACTGTCTGAAGAGTTGGCAAGTGCGGCTCTAAGTAGGATTAGCTGTGGAGGTCTGTGTCTGTCCCGTGAGTTACCTGGGCTGGGAGGGACTCACCGAGGGAACAGGACAGCGCCTTCTCTCCGTCCTACCCACTGAACAGTCAGTGAGCCGCCATTCTGCTAGGTATGCCATGATACAGCATCTCGGAGCAGTTGACGCTAGCATAGCAGTATCCTGGAATTCATCTCTTAAGACTTGATGCTGCATGTTTTTTTGAAAACCTGTTATTACTATTTAGTCTTAATTCTGGGAAAAATAAAAAGAATGCCAAGTGTCTCTGTACAAAACGTATTGTTTTCTTTTTCTATTGTATCTCCCTCACTCCTGTAGATGCTAAATAAATGCAGTGAGCGATCAGGAAGTTTTCGCTACGATGAGCGGGGTCAGGGTTCCCATCAGAGGCTGCTGATGCCTCACCCGGAGCTTGTCACTGTTCCTTGTGGCTCAAGCGAATCCCTGTGCTTCTGTCTCCTAGTCCCAGTCCCACTCGCTGAAAGCCCCACCCAGGCCACCTCTCACAGGTATGCCAGGACACGTATGAGTGAGGCCCTGGTATTTTTTAGTAAAATACTTTCTGAGTGATTTTGATGACCAGCCAAGGCTAGTGATGACTGTTGTGTTGATTTCAGTGGTTCTTGAAGTGTTCAAGGTCTCTGCCTCGCCAGGAGCTTGTTGGACCTGCAGACATCTCTAGTCTTCCCCCCAGACCTACTGGACCAGAAACTGGGGGAGGGGAGCAGATCTGAGTACAACGAGCCCCGGGGGATTCAAGTCTGAGAAGCACGGTTTGATGTCTCAAGGTCCGTTCTTTCTCCAGCCCTACGGGAGTCTTTATGCTTTAAAAGTTCCACAGACATCTGTGATCTCAGTTTAGTCTGGGAAGCACTTAGCAAAGAAAACCAGGACCCAGCAAGTTATAGGCTCGACCAAGTTCACAGTCATTCAGTGGCCCAGCTAGGGACCAGAAGCCCTGACTCCCGGGCTTTAGAACTTGTGCTCACTCTCCCTACCTTCTTTCATCCTGAGAGGAATCCAGCCCGGGGGGAACTCTGCCATCTGGAAACTCCGTAAACATGTACTATATGTACTCTTTATCACTCCCAACCAGATTCCGCCTCACCTTACTAGTTAGCTATCCAGTGAGATCGGGCTGAGGTGGGTGTGGCCTCCCGGGGCCAGGCCAGCTGCCTACCTTTGTCTCCTACCACCATGGCAGCCCTTTGGGCAAAGCAGCTCTCCCAGCTACCCCTGCTCCCGCCGGCCCTGCTCCCGCCCGCCCTGCTCCTGTCTTCATCCGCGTGGGGGAGTTTCTTTACGTGTCTCCTCCTCTAGTTGAGACACAGAAGGCTCCCTTAAATAGTAGAACGAATTGAACACATATTGCCTACCCGTCTGCCTTTTTAGTAGTATCTTTTTCCTTAATATCTTATTGTTGAGCGCATTATTTGAATTTAAAAGGTTTTGCTGCGACATCATGACAATCTATTTTGACCTGGATATTTTTAACTTTGCGGTAAAATTCATAAAACATAAAACAAACCACTTTAAAGTGTACAATCCAGTGGCACTTAGTGCATTCTCAGTGTTGTGCAACCACTACCCGATCTGGTTCCGGAACATTTTTGTCACCCGGACAGGAAACTCGGGACCCTCTGGGCAGCCACTCCCCGTTTCTACTTACCTCCTGCCTGGGGCAGCCGTCAGTCTCCTTCTTGTCGCTATGGATTTGCCTATTCTGGACATTTCATATACACAGAGTCATACAGTGAGTAATCGTCTGTGTCTGACTTCTCTTACTTAGCAGAACTTTTGGAGGCTCGGTCATGTCATAGCATGTATCGGCATCGCACTGCTCTTTATGGCCGAACAGTCTTTCATTGTATGCATAGAGCACATTGTTTTTTAAGCTTTCGTTCTTTGATGGACATTTGGGTTGTTTCTACCTTTTAGCTACTGTAAATAGCGCTGTATGAGCATTCGTGTGCACGTATTTGAGTATCTGTTTTCAATTCTCCCGGTAATCTGCTCATTTTTTTTTTTAACTATTTTTTTAATTTTATTTATTCATTTTTAGAGAGGAGAGAGAGAGAGACAGAGAGGGAGAGAGACAGAGAGAGAGAAGGGGGAAGGAGCCAGAAGCATCAACTCCCACATGTGCCCTGACCAGGCAAGCCCAGGGCCTCGAACCGGCAACCTCAGCATTTCCAGGTCAATGCTTCATCCACTGCGCCACCACAGGTCAGGCTAATCTGCTCATTTTTAAATGGTGGAGCAGATGGGTGCTCGGTAGGTGATCGGGGACAGTAGGCTCCTGTTTCACCAGAGTAGTGAGCCCCACGTGGGCCCTTCCGTACCCTGCTCACCTTCACAGGCATCCTTAGATTTTGTTGTCCTCTCTTGGGTCTCAAATCATTATTCTTTTGTAAAAGCTCAAATGGCTACAATGAAGAAGGTGCATAATCCAATTCATCTTCTGTCACCCAAGGGTGGGGACTCTGGCCGGCTTTCAATTTACACGAGACACTCACCCCTAATGAAGGACTTTCAGTTAGTGAGCACGGTGTCAAGGGGAAGGTTTTTTTGGTTTCTTGACTTAATCACAACTTTCTGTTTTTTCAGAAAAATAAAAAGATTATTTAATATAAAAAGGCACCAGACATTAGATAGCAGCTTAGGAAAACAAGTTCTGAGGATGATATTTTTAATGACTGAGAAAAACTTTTTCAATCTGATATTTCTATTAGCTGAAGAATTCCAGTCCAGGCCCACACACCCAGCTGTGCTAACCCCAAACCCCCATCGTTTGATGGAGTATAAAGAAAACACAGCGTCTCTCCAGTAGCTACCAAAAGGAAACGAACTCCGAAAGAAAGGGAAGCTGCGAAATGCTAGTAGCTCTAGAGGCCCGGAACCCTTTCCCGAGTCGCTTCTCTCTGCAGTCTGGTCGCTATGGCTCTGTCTTCGTTACTCAAATGTATTGTCCGATTCACTCTGGCGAGAAGTTCAACGAAAGAGTTGATAACCACAGAGGTTCTTGCAGATTCCTGTCTTTGAGGTCCCCTCCCAGCCTGACGCTTTCTGACGAATCCTTGATTCCTACCTTCCTCTGGCTTCTGTAGCTGCCAGTGATTAAAGGGGGAGAAATCCAGGAAAATGCTGCTCAGCACACAGTGGGCTCACTGCGGAGGCTCTCAGGGGCTCTGTGTGACACCCATGCCAAGCTGAAGGTGGGCGGAGTGTAGCGGCATGAGGAGAAGGTTCGACTTTGCAAATATCTGACTTGCATAGCACGTGTTGTGGGGTAAGATGTGACAGTGGGAATCCCCGGTTGAGACTTGACTTCATGGTGATCTACATGAAGGTGGATATTCAAAGGAGACTCTGCTGGGGACAGTGACACAGGGAGCTATTGAGAAGCATTCAGACAAGGCGGCTAATTGCACTCTTCTCTCCTCATCTGTGAATGGACCGGAAACCCTCTCTGCCTTGACTTCCTTCTCAGTGGAAGAGGGGTCCCCTTCCCATTCACGGGACCCCAAGGATACTCCCTGTATGTTTCCTTATAAATCAGCTTATTTAAGTATAACTTATATACAATACACTGACACCCATTGAAAATGTACAAATTGTTCAGTTCGGACACCACAAAACCACAGCCAAAATTAAGATACAGAGCCTCTCCATCATCTCCAAAAGTCTCCTTGTGCCTCTGCTGTTCATTCCGTTTTCTCTGCTTCTCACCTAGATGGCCCTGGTCTCCTTTCCGCACTCCTATCAGCTACCATGTCCTAGCATTTCATGTTATTGGCGTCGTGCAACATGTGCCCTTTGTCGTTCAGCTTTTCACTCAGCATACTCATTTTGAGAGTCATCCATATTTTGCGCCTAGCAGTGGTCATACCTTCTTATTACCAGGTTGCATTTTGTTGTGTGGACGCACCACTTTTTGTTTTTCCGTTTTCTTAGTGGTTGCGTTGTTTCTAGTTCAGGCTATTTTTTAAAATTAATTAATTAATTAATTAATTCATTTTAGAGAGGAGAGAGAGGGGGAGAGAGAGAGAGAGAGAGAGAAGGGGGGGAGGAGCTGGAAGCATCAACTCCCATATGTGCCTTGACCAGGCAAGCCCAGGGTTTTGAACCGGCGACCTCAGCATTTCCAGGTCGACGCTTTATCCACTGCGCCACCACAGGTCAGGCTAGTTCAGGCTATTGCTTCTCCTCTGTCTTTAATTGCTCCCTCTCTTTTGCCTCTACCCCCTTAGTGTGGGGATGTGCACAAGTCTCTTCCATCTTATAAACACCATTCTCTTGACCCAGCAACCTGATGTGCCCAGTGTCAGAAAAGTGATGAATTGGGCTTTTCTGGGGTATTCTGAGGATTTCTAGGCATAATGTAAACAAACCAGGCAAATTTAAGTGGTCTGTCATGGTCATGGGCAAGTCAGACTTCGTGACAGAGTTCATCCAATCTGGACATTTCTCAGGGCTGGCTCAGTCTCCCCTGGTGGCTGCCTTACACTGTGATCTGCTTCTTCTTCCTGGACCAAATAACCATTCTGTGCCTCAGTTTCTCCTTGAGAATCAGGAAAAACTTATTCTTAAAATTAGTGAACCAAGTAAAAGTCAAAGAATATTGGCTTGTGTAGGGAAAGGACAGTAAGTCTTGAATCTCTATACTATGTCTTCTTGTGCATTTTAAATATGCCTGTAATTAGGGTCAAGGATGACCACTTGTTTTAAAGCATAGAGTACAGGACAAGTTGTACCACTAAATGGCAAGTGCTGTGAATGTGGCATCAGTGATATGCAGAATGGCTTGAGGGAATATTGGTGAACTGCCAGGGCCTAGTGCTGTGCCTAGTGGGCACCAAACACATGTCAAATGGCTGAGCCCACCCCCAGGGAGGCAGATAGGTGGACCAGATGTGGTGCCACCCTTCCTCATCCGGGTCTTTGTTGGACATCTGTTTGACGGTGGGGCTCTGGGCTGTATCAGAACTTTTACCATGAGGCTGGACAGCAAAGGTGGGGAGGTGAAGGTGAGGTGCTTCCACAACCGAGGGAGACGGTTGTAGTGACCATGAGAGGCCAAACAGAACTAACTCCCTGATAATGGTTAAAATCATGGCCTTTGCTGCAAGAGGCGGCTGGGCTCACAGCTGTGGGATGCTTGGCAAGTCACTGAGTCTCGCAGAGCTTCCATGTTGTCATGTGTAACAACACTGAACTCCAGGGTTGTTGGAAAATGACGGGTATAGAGTGCTCGCTACCCATGCCCAGACTATCGTTAAGTGTTTAAGGGCAGTGATGATGATGATGATGATGATGATGATGATGATGATGATGGTGATGATGATGATGATGGTGGTAGTGGTGGTGATTCTACTATTGCAAGGAAGTCTACTCTTTGCTGCATTTCTGTGGTAGAATAAAGACCCTCAAGTTGTTCATGTCTTAATCCCTGAAACGTATGATTGATTATGTTACCTTATGTGACAAAATGGATTTTGCAGCTTGGTGAAGGATCTTGAGAAGGGGAGGTTATCCTGGATTACTCTGGTGGTCCCAGTGTAATAACAGGGGTCCTTATACCTGGGAGGTAGAGAGAGAGTAGAAGAAGCTTTGAAGGAGAAAGAAGGGGCCACAAACCAAGGAATGCCAGTGGCCTCTGAGTAGTGGAAAAGGCAAGGAAATAGGTTCTTCCCTAGATGCTGCAGAGGAGCCAGCCTTGCTTCCATCTTGACTTTAGCCCAGTAAAAGCCGTTTCAGAGTGTTGATGTACAAAACTATAATATATCAAAGTTGTGCTGTTTTCAGCCACTAAGTTTGTGGTAATTTGTTACATTGCCACAGAAAACTAATCCAGTGTCTAAGGCAAGCAAGTGTGATTAGCTAGGACCCCAATTCCTAAACCCTTGGTCACAACCATTTCAGAGACATGCACAGGGAATATTCCAAGCAAATGGGTGAAGCTTTTACTAACTACAGCCATCTCCCCACACCTCTACATGGGGACCCTAGTTTTGGCAAGGTTACCCAGGCCCTGGGTGGCCCTCAAGGGGCTGAGTAATCTTGAAAATGAGACTGTCAGGCAATCTGTAGAAAGTCAGCCTTTCAAGAACCCTACTTTGCCTATAGGTTTGACTTTGCATTTTCATTTGCTGAGAATTCGGTCATTCAAATTGAGATACTCAAGAGGCAAATGATTCCTGACTTTCCCTGAAATCAACACTTAAATAATTTAATATATTGCTGCATCTCTACTCTGAATAGTATCTTAGGGTAGAAAGTTCTTTTGGAACTCTAGAATACTGTTATGGTCCCTTGACCCTTGTGTTGGGAGCATTTACTTGGATATAATTTATGGGAAGGATCATGGATGCTCTGCAGAGAATGCTAAACAAGAGAAGGACTCTATTTGTTTCCACATATTTAATTGCTTGCTGATCTATGCAATATCTGTTCAATACAGACCTATAATATACACTTGAACATTTTATAAATTGATATATTTCAAGAAACCATGTGCCAAATATAAACTTTTAGAGAAAACACATTGTTCAAAAATGAAATTTAGGGTACCATGTGCTTAAGAATGTAAAGCACCATGTGTGTAGAAAGGTAACAGCTACACTTGTGTGGTTATTTATTACTTATTGAATCTGCTTCAGTAGTCTTTGGGTCCAATGCTATGCACATAATCGGTTCATAGCAGTCATGAATTAATAAGTTTAAAGAGTATATATCTTGCTTTATGAATGGGGAAAGTGCATCATAAACATAAACATAACCAAATATTGTCACCTTTAATATTATATTAAAGGTGACAATTATATTAATATTATATTGTTAATCTTTTCTATAACAATCAAATCCTAATCTGATTTGGTCAAAAGCCTTTTCAAACAAACAAACAGACAGACAAACAGCTTCACTGAGATGTAATCCACATGCCGTACAAGTTACCTATTTAAAAATATAGAGTTCAGTGGTTTTTAGTGTATTCACAGGATTATGCAACAATCAACACAATCAATTTTAGAACATTTCCATCATTGTGAAAGAAACCTTGTACCCATTTGCAGTCAACCCTCATTCCCCCATTCCTTCTATCCCACCCACACCCTAGGCAACCACTAATCTATCTAGCTCTATGGATTTGCCTATTTTGAACATTTCATATAAATGGAACCATACAATATATGACCTTTTGTGTTTATCCATTCATGGGTTGATGGACATTTGGGTTGTTTCCACTTTTTGTCTATTATGAATAATGCTCCTATGAACAATGGTATACAGGATTTTGTGTGGACATATGTTTTCATTTTGGGGGGGTATAAACCTAGGAGTTACATTGCTGGGTGACATGGTAAGTCTATGTCTAACCTTTGAGGAACTGCCAGACTGCCTTCTAAAGCATCTGTCCCAGTTTACATTCCCTCTAGCACCTTATGAGGCTTCTAATTTCTCCACATTCTCACCAACATTAGTTATTGTCAGTCTTGCTATGACAGCCACCCTGGTGTGTGTGAAGTGATATCTTATTGTGCTGGGCCATGAGCCCTTTGATAGGCCCATGGGTTTAGGGAAAGGAGTTCAGAGATTGAGGAGGTAGAGGGAGATAAGAAACAAAGGCATGGAGGTAGAAATCCCCTCCCCAGCATGTTGATTTCACATGTTGAAGGCCAGTCATCTTGCTTTGCACAGAGGATTTGTATAGAGACATAGGGTGAGATAAAACTAGAAGACTCCATTAGAGTGGAAGCTACATCTAGACTAGTGGAGAGTTGTACAGGCGGGGTCAATGGGTGCCGATAATGGCGAGACTTCAGTTCTGTTATGCTAGTCTTGCTCTATGAGAATTACTTTAGATGCAAAACTTGCGCAGGAGAGGGACAGCGCTGGAAACATCACACGTGTGTCAGCAGTTAAATCAGAATGCTTGCTTTGCATAAGGGATGAAAAATGGGAAGTAAGATAACCCTTAGAATTCCAACCTGGGTCCTTGGGAAAATTCTTGTATCTGAAGAAGAATAAGCAAGCTATTTGGGGGTAGATAAAGACCAGTGTGACACCCATATTATAAATATCAAGTTTGAGAGGGTTTCGGACAGTAAAGAACTGGAGTGTGGGGGAGTGGTATTGGTTAGAATAGGGGTTGACAAACTGGCTCACAGGCCAAATCTGGAGTACTCTCTGCCTTTGTAAGGCCAAGAATAGTTTTAAATTTTTTTAATGGTTAGGGGAAAAAGTCTAAAGAAAAATAATATTTTGTGACAAGTGAACATTACATGAAATTAAAATTTCAGTGTTTGTAAATAAAGTTTTATTGCTACACAGCATGCCCATTTATTAACATATTCTCTATGGCTGATTTCATGCTGTGAAGACAGTTGAATAGTTTCAACAGAGACCGTATGTCCCTCAAAACCTAAAATACTTACTCTAACCCTTTGCAAAAAAAAAAAAAAATTGCTAGAGATACATTTAGGAGGTGTGGCTTCCTCATTGTGACACTTCAGGGTGGAAAACTAAGCGACTCCAATGGGGAGTGTAGAAGGAAAAGCGAGCTAGGGCCCGTCCGTGGGCAGCTTCTGTTTAGGGAACAGAAGGAGGTGGAAGAATCAGTGAAGACAGGAAGTAAATAAGTTTACGTAAACCTCAACTTAATTAAATAGGTAAACTCCCAGACTGTTTTATTGCTTGGTATTTTAAACACACTCCCAAGAGGAAGGTTAATTTAATCAAGTTGCCACCAGCGGTAGCCATTCGGCTGGGAGCAGGACCCAGCCATGACTAGAAGATTGTCCTTGGCAAGTCCCCACCTCCCATCCTTGACTTCCTTCTCCCAGCCTCGGTGATGTGTCTCATTCCTGCTTTGTTCTAGAAAGGCCTGGCTCCTAGCTAACTCTCTTAGAAAGGGGTATGAGGAAGAAAGAATATTCCACTAAGTCAATGTTTCATAGGAATTCAAAGTGCTTTCTGCCCTAAGATTTGGGTCTTGAGAGGAGGATTTGTAAGACACTCTAAGAAATGAGTCTGAACTCTGGAAATGTGAGGCCCTTGCAAAGGGCAGGCAGGCAGGGAGTCCCTCCAGCCAGGCCCATTGTGTGTAGGAACATAGGGGTGGAACCACTGGCTTGCCAAGTGGCCTTGAATAAGTCACTTCACCTTTCTTTTTTAGTAACTCGTGGAAATAGGGAATACATTTTCAGCCACTTTTAAATAAGAAGCACAAAAGCATTTGAGTCTCCAATATTTGCTTAATCACTGCAGATTGGTTCAGTCTCTGTCAATAACAATGAGATGCAGAGGAAAACACCTCCATGAGGGTCACACGTGAAACTGTTTTTTCCGTTCCTTGGACTCAACACAGGAGTGGGGAGCAGGAAGTCATCCCTAGGAGTGGCCTGGCCCACCCACTCCTGAGGGCCTGGCAGGGCTGTGACTGTGGCTGAGAGCCCAGGCCCAGAGCCACAAGCACTGGCCTGGGCCCTGGAAAGCAGGAAACACATTGTCTTCGAGGACTCCACCGTGGGCGCCAGCACCGCAGCTCTTGCTGAAGGCCCTGCGGGTCCCAGTTCAGGAGGGCTCTGCACTCTCCAACCTTACTCCACCTCGTGTTTGCTTCTGGGGCTATTCAGGAAGTCCTGGCTGGTGCCAGTTGCTCTGTGGAGTATGTATATAATAATTTATCCTTCGCATCTATCTATGCACACACCCGTACGCACTAGGCTTGTCAGACTCGAGGGACTAAGAGAGGGACAGAGGAACACTACCGGATTTTAGAACTTTGCTAGGGGAAATCACACCCTGAATTCTCCCTCCCCCGCCTGCCCGACCTGAATTAGCACATCCTCCAGTGCCTCTGTGCTGTGCTCATGGCAAGTTCACTGCTGACTGGTACTTGAGGAAAATAACACCTCAATGTCCAGCCAATACGGGGCCATCACAACCTTCAGAATACATATAACTGCTGACCTGGGGATGATAATAGCAAGTATCTGGTACACTGAGCATCAGCCCCCTCCCTTTCATAGATGGCAAAACTGAGGCCCGGAGAATTCAAGTGTTTATAAAAGATAATCGTCGAGCCTGACCAGGCAGTGGCGCAGTGGATAGAGCGTTGGACTGGGATGCCGAGGACCCAGGTTCGAGACCCCGAGGTCGCCAGCTTGAGCGCGGGCTCATCTGGCTTGAGCAAAAGAAAAAATGCTCTCCAGTTTAGACCCAAGGTCGCTGGCTCAAGAAAGGGGGGTTACTCGGTCTGCTGAAGGCCCGCGGTCAAGGCACATATGAGAAAGCAATCAATGAACAACTAAGGTGTCGCAACGAAAAACTGATGATTGATGCTTCTCATCTCTCTTTGTTCCTGTCTGTCTGTCCCTATCTATCCCTCTCTTTGACTCTCTCTCTCTGTCCCTGTAAAGAAAAAAAAAAAAAAAACCTTAAAAAAAAAGATAATTGTTGAGACAGAACTTGGAATAGAAATCAGGGCACCTTGACTCACAATCCAAACCATCTTTCTACCAGCCCCAGCTGACTGTATAAATGTAAAAAACTTTGTAAAAATAAAAAAAGGTAAAACACCCATCAAGATGTTAACCACCATAATTCGTCACCAATTATACAACACCCGTCAACCTTCAGGATGCCGCTGTAGGGGTCTCGACAGAGACATTTTCCATCCTGCCCTAAGAAACCGTCTCTCCGAGGCCCAGGGAGCCGGCAGAGGCCACATCTGGAGCGATGTGAGGGCGTGAGCAAGGGCAGGTTGTGGCATATCAGTTTGCAGCTGAAACTTCAAAAAACTTTACCGCAAGTCCCTCTAGTTCTGTGTTTTGTGTTTCTGTTCTAGTAAAACTAAGGAAAATACCAAATTGCTGACTGCAAGACATTTTTAAACAAAGAATAGAATGGACCTCCTTATCCATGGCAGATGCATTCGGAGAACCCCAGTGGATGCCTTAAACCATGGATAGTACTGAACCCTATATATATTGTTTTTCCCTATATGTACAGACCTAAAGATGTAAAGTTTAACTTATAAGTTAGGCACAGTAAGAGGTTAACAGCAGTAACTAATAACAAAACAAGACAACTATAACAATATAGAGTAAAAGTTATATGAATGTGGCATAATTAAGGAAAATAAAGGTGACTTGAATACAAGCATAGTAATACCTAGACAGTCATTCTCATAACCAACATGGCTACTAGAGGCTAATGGGTGAGGAGCATAAAGCCTGGAGATGCTGGGCCTGACCTGTGGTGGCGCAGTGGATAAAGCGTCGACCTGGAAATGCTGAGGTCGCCGGTTCGAAACCCTGGGCTTGCCTGGTCAAGGCACATATGGGAGTTGGTGCTTCCAGCTCCTCCCCCCTTCTCTCTCTCTGTCTCTCTCTCCTCTCTGCCTCTCCTCTCTAAAATGAATAAATAAAATTAAAAAAAAAGAATCACACACACTTGAAAAAAAAATTATTAAAAAATCCTGGAGATGCTGGACAGAGGGGTGAGTCATGTCTGGGGCAGGGCAGCACAAGATTTCATCAGGCTACTCAGAACAAACAATTTAAAACTTACCTATTGTTTATTTCTGGAATTTTTCTTTTCTTTTTTAAAATTTTAAGTGAGAGGAGGGGAAATAGAGAGATTCTCACATGTGCCCCAACCAGGATCCACCTGGTGACCCCTGTCTAGGGCCGATGCTCTGCCCATCTGGGGCTATGCTTGCAACTGAGCTATTTTTAGCACCTGAAGAGGAGGCTCCAGGGAGCCATCCTCAGTGCCTGGAGCAATGTGCTAGAACCAAGCTAGCCATGGCTGTGTGGGAGGAGAAGAGAGAGAGAGAGAAGGGAGAGGGAGAAGAGAAGCAGATGGTTGCTTCTCTTGTATGCCCTGACCCAGAATCGAACCTGGCACTTCCACACACTAGGCCAATGTTCTACCACTGAGCTAACTGGCCAGGGTCTGGAATTTTTTACTTAATATTTTCAGATTGTGGGTGACTGAGGGTAACTAAACCTGTGGGAAACAAAACCACAGATGGGGGGACTAGTTTAAAAGGCCATAAATTCCCATGAGCCACCCTGCCTAGCAGTCAGTAGACCTCCCTGGATTAAATGTTGTAATTTAGAAGATAAGAGTCAAAATATCTGATAATCACTGACAATGCAAACTTTATGTAACAAGCAACAGAGATCTCTAAGTTCATAAGGATAGATGAAGAGCTGGATAAGGAGAGCTATGTGGCTGATTAGAGGGAAGGAAGGAATGATGGGTGGGTGGGTGGGTGGATGAGAAGGAAGGCATGAAGAAGAAAACAGGCCGCAATATTTGTTGTAATTGATCTCTGGATGGCCGGCCATTGTAATTTTCTAACTCTTCTCTGTATTTTACAAATTCTTCTTTCTTTATAATCAGTAAACAACAACAGCAATGACTCTAATAGTAGATGCGATGCAATTTGTTAAAATGGTTGATTGACAATGACAAACACCAACCCCTTGAAATTTCCAGCTCTGCTTCCCAGCAATTCTGCTTTCACTGGGCTCTTCCCTGTTCCTCAGCCTCAGGGAGGTTTCAAGAAATCTCACTCTGGCCCTGGCTGGTTAGCTCAGCGGTAGAGCATCAGCCTGGCATGCGGGGGACCTGGGTTCGATTCCCGGCCAGGGCACAAAGGAGAAACACTCATTTGCTTCTCCACACCCCCCCTCCTTCCTCTCTGTCTCTCTCTTCCCCTCCCGCAGCCAAGGCTCCATTGGAGCAAAGATGGCTCGGGCGCTGGGGATGGCTCCTTGGCCTCTGCCCCAGGCGCTAGAGTGGCTCTGGTTGCAACAGAGCGATGCCCTGGAGGGGCAGAGCATCGCCCCTGGTGGGCGTGCTGGGTGGATCCCGGTTGGGTACATGCGGGAGTCTGTCTGACTGTCTCTCCCCGTTTCCAGCTTCAGAAAAATACAAAAAAAAAAAAAAAAAAAAAAAAGAAATCCCACTCTAGTGTAGTCCAGACCAAGTGTAAAGGTCAACCCCCTGGACTGAAGCCTTTCTCTCATCCTTTTGTTGACCTGGACTCACTGGAGATAAAGTGACAACCAACCAAGGTTTCATTTCCCTTTGGGTTCAAGCCCAGCAAGCCAAGGCCCGGTGCTGTCATTTGGTTTTCATCAATACTGGTCAATTCACGCCTGTGATAACGTATTTGAAGTGACCACCTTCACTCAGCGCCTCCAGGTTAACCTCCGGGCCCTGAGGGAGGACTGAAACCACTTGACAAGCCTAATTTGAATTGCAAAGAGCTGCTGGCCCAAATCCATACCTTATCTCTGAGCCCTGAGAAAATAGCTGTTTCAATATGCCAATCACAAGATCTCTCCCTTTGCTGTTTTATCCCCCAACTGCTTAACAAAATTCCTCTAGTATTTATTATTATTTTTAACTCTACAGTACTTTTAAGGCTGGAATATATGATATGTATCATAAGCTTTGTCTCTAAAATATGTGCAAACAGGAAAATGAAAGTTTTAATAACATTTAGATCTAGTTTATTTTAAAACTCAAATCAATGAAGGCTACTTCTACCAGGAAAAATATGAATTAGCCAGCATGTTCTGGAAAATTCATTTTAGGGCTTTGGAAACATTTAGGTGGATTGTAGGAATCTCTGAGAAGTATGAACTGTAATTTAAGTTTTTTAACTTCTGCAAATAATGTTGTGTTTAATTTTGTTCCAGACTGTAACAATTAATATTTACATTTCTATTTTTTTGATTAATCGGAACTATTCTGCTGGTTTAATCTGATTAAAATAAAGTATGTAGTGGAGATACCTTCAAGGAATAATTATAGCATTCATTCACTTTCTCTGGTGACAGTACATGTTTTTTGCTTGTTTTCTTTTCATTGACTATATTGGATGACACTGGTTAACAAGATGACACAGGTTTCAGGTGCCCGATTCTACGGCACGTTGTCTGTACATTGTATTGTGTGATTACCACCTCAAGTCCCGTCTCCCTCCATCACTGTGTACCCCCTCTACACTCCTCTACACCCCAGACTCCCATCACCACAATCCCATACTGTTGTTTTTGCCCATGAGTTTTTTCTGTTTCTTTTTTGTTCAATCCCTTCACTGCCACCACTGACAGCTGTCAGCCTGTTCTGTATGTGTGAGTCTGTCTCTGTTTTGATTCTTAGTTCATTTTGTTCATTAGATTCCACATATGACAGTTGAATTTCACTGTGGGGTGTGGAGTGATTTTCAGTTGAGTTAAATTTCGTATTGGTGGCTCTCCAGATATTAGTCTCTATAGATTTAGTCTTTTTTGATTAGTGTCTCTAGATATTTGCATCCATAGGTCTCTGAGACATTTTCTCTCTCCTGTTACTACTCCATAATTTGTTATCCAATTTCTGAAAAATTAGTGAGCATTGGTGAGCTATTGCTATGGCTACAAACACTCCCCAAATTTCAGTGGCTTGAGTACAGCACTTGTTTGGGTCTAAGTTACACGAGGGCTTTGCTCTGCTAGGTTCTGCTGGGCTTGGCTCCCTATATTTTCAAAATTCAAGACTCAGGCTTAAAAGCAGGCACCATCCGGGGAATTTTATTTCCTGGTAAAGGACAGAAGCACCGTGGAAAGAACTGAACCACAGAAATGCACTAAAGCTTTTGCTCAGACACATCTTCTGTATTATTCGCTCACATTGTGTTGGCCAAAGCAAGTCAAATGGCTGTGTCCCAAGTCTATGGGGTAGAGAAGTCTCTCTACCTAAAGGAGAAATAAGGGTCAACATCTGTACTTCTTTGGTTGAAATTCTGAAAAGAAATGCATACAAAACAAGGCACAATATTCACCTGGGGACGGCAGTGCCAGGTAGGACCTGGGGGAATATGGCCAACAGCAATGCCAGGGTACCTTCTGCTACATGACAACTATACGTCCTTGCCTTTGTACCGGGCACATGTATTTCTTTCTCAGAAAGTTACATTGCCCAGTAAATTCTAGCAATGCTAAACCTTAGAAGAATTAACATAACTTCAATATTGTTATGGCTAAACTAATAAATCAAGTTGGTTTTCTTCTCAAAAACTATAAAGAATGTAATATTTTTCCTTTGTCCCCCGAGTTCACTTGCCTCGTATGTAAAATGAAAATGTTTCATTTCATGTCGCAAGTTTCTCCTCTTTCCTATTGATATAATTTGAATTCCTTGTGGGTGAATAACAGATTCTTAAGTCAGACTGGAGGAGTAAATCTTTTCCTTAAACTCACATTACTCTGTCTGGAAGTATGCTTTAAAAATTCACACATTTCCATTTTTCTAAATGAAAACATGTAAGAGAAAAAGAAACCCAGGAAAAAGGAAAACAAATCTGTTTTGTTATTTTCATTGTATGAGCAGGGTAACACTAGAAGGCCAGGGGACCTTGGTAGAAAGATTCACTTCAAATGTCACTTTCTGAAGAATTTCTTAACCCATCCCCCACCCACTCTTGCCTCAGAACAAGTAATATTTTGTATCTCAAAGCTTTGTTGGTGTCTGTGCAATGGTACTCATAAATCTTTAATGCAACCATTGATCTATATGTCTCTCTCTAGTGGGCTTGCTTTCCGTGGCTTTGGAATATTAGGGATCTAGCTTGGTGCCTGACACCGAATCAAATGTCAACGAATCACTAATGAATGAAGATACACTATATTGTTTTCAGAATCTAGTTTAATAAAATAAATAAAATACTAATGAAAGAAGCCACCCTCTTTTGTTTCATGACACTTTAAATACCAATGCTGACACTTTTATAAAAATTCCATTTCATTGTTCAACCTATATTCTTTTCCAACTGTTTTTGTTTTTGCTGAATAACCACAGGGAATAAATGTCACTGATGTTTTAATTTTTTTCAAAATAAAAAATATTTTACTCTTTGGTTTTTTATCAAAGTTACATATGCACAAAGCTATGCATGAATATTTAATTAAAAACATCACTCCTCTGTCCTCATGCATCCTACTGCAGTCTGTTTCCCAGAGGTGGCCGTGTTCAAATCTTTCAACTGTTTCTTCTGGTATTTCGTTCCACACTGAAAACAAAACAAGAAGAACAAAACGGAAGCAAAACCCTGATTATTTTGCTATTTCTTAATTATTCAGTTTTAGGTATTTTCTGTTCATTTATCTTTTAAATCTCATTTTTCAATTACAGTTCGCATTCAATATAAAATAGTAATTGTTTCAGGTGTACAGCACAGACAGTCATACACTTTACAGAATGCTCCCCCTGATATTTCCGGTACCCACCTGGCACCGCACACAGTTATTACAGTTTTACTGACTCTGATCCCTGTGCTGTACTTGACAGTCCTGCGACTATTCTGTCACCACCAGTCTGTACTTCTCCATCCCTTCCCCTTTCTACCCAGCGCCTCCCCTCTGGCAGCCCTCAGTCTGATCTCTGTATCTAGGAGTCTGTTTCTGTTTTGTGTGTTGGTCTATTTTGTTCTTTAGATTCCACATATAAGTGAAATCATATATCTGTTCATTTCTTCATAAGAAGGTTCTCTACTGCTCCCCCATCCTCCTAATATAATTACATGATAATTTTTTATCCATCAGTATTCAGTATTTATATTTTTATGCCTATGTAAATATTATTCATGGATATAATTGCATCTGCTTTCTCTAATGGTTATTTCTAGAGTTAATAATGACCTTCTTTTGTTTGGTTTTTATTTTTGAGAGAGAGAGATTTTTGAGATTTTGAAGACAATTGGGGAAAATTTGATTGCAGACTAGGCATGTATTGGGGATTGATTTCCTCCAGCATGAATGGCACTGTGGTGATACAAAAGAAAATATCTACATTTTTTAGAGATGCATATGGAAATATCAGAGGTAATATAACATTTGGGATTTGTTTAAAATACCTCAGCAAAGAGAAAAAGGGGCTATATAGAGCAGGTGTGGCAAAATATGATAATTGTTGAATCTGGGTGAAGGATACGTGAAAGTTCAATTCTCTCTATTTTTACATATCTTTGAATTTTTTCCTAATTAAAGTTGTGTCTCTTGCTAGGGTTTCAATAGAGCTGCATTCAACAAAAACTCGCTAGTGAAGTTTAGATTTGTGAGGAGTGACTCTGATGTGGAAAATATTATGTTAATTATATGTTTATTGCCTAAAACAACACACACATATATGGACTACAAATGCTGAAAGTAGCTCTTATTTTAAATGTTTCCATTGATTTGAGAGACAGAGAAGAAGAGGGGAAGGGAGAGAGAGAAGCATCAACTCGTTTTACTTAGTTGTGCATGCATTCATTGGTTGCTTCTTATATGTGTCCTGACTTGGGATCAAACCTGTGACCTCAGAACACCCACAGGGTGCTCAACCCATTGAGCCACCCAGCTAGGGCTGAGATGTAACTCTTAATCTCGGCTTTGCCACCATTACAATATATCCTGGGACATCGTGGATAAAACTGTACCTGGTATCTTCGATGTAAAATGAGGAGGATGAATAAAATGATCTTTGGGAGCTTTTCTGCTCTCTGCTTAACTACGGAGAGCTCCGTCTGATATATTTGCATGAGTATAAAAATCCTTTTCTGGGAATGTAAACAGGTTCCAAATGGCCAGCAGAAGATGTCGGAGAATTATAGACACTTAGACTCCAACAGTACCTTACAAGTCGTGTAGTCATATTCCTCCCCAGTGCAAGAATCTTCCCTCCAGTAAATGTCCATCTAGATGTGGAATCTTCCAGAAACGGTTATCTCACTAATTAGTAAAGCTGCCCATTCCTTTAGTGCTCACTTTGATCTTTAGATTAAACTTATAAACTGTATTTTTCTTTAATTGCCTAAACATGGGCACTTTCTCATTTTGGATACCGAACACTGCATTTCATTATGCTCAAGTATTGTCAAGGTTTTCTGAAGCACTGTGTTTAAAACAACGACAGATTAAAAGATCTTTTCTAAGAAACTAATTCTATTACTGCAAACAAAGCTGGGCATGGTCTGCTTTCTCTCACAGTTTCCTTTCTGTTCTACCACTTTCTTTACCCCCTGTCTCCCTTATCCTTGTCAGTTTCTCAATGATCTATAAGCTAGGTGTGGATTTAGAGTGACTTTCATATAACTTCCATCGTGAGTGCTGTATTCAGTCTATGTTCTCGGTCTATTGCCATTTGGTTGGGCCAAGACCATAGTCCATTCTGTTTTCAGAAAGTGAAATTCTCTTTTGTCTACAAATTTTGGAGCCACCCTCATTCATTGGATAACCCTTTTTATTCTTTGCCTATTTCTTCCTTTGGCTTGGAAGCCTGGGTTTCTCATTTCAGTATTTTCCATAAGTAACCAAGGAACCAGCAGGCTTTAGAAATTTCACACTTTCAGAGAAATGTGTGAAGAAAACATTGGGTTGTTTGTAGCTTCTTTTGGTCATTTCTCAGCCTTTGCCTCTCTGAATAGAAATAGGTTAAGGCTAAGTTATACTGACTGCTCATGAAAAACCTACATTTTTTTTTAACTTTGAAGATCAAACTCAGTATAAAATGTTTCCAAATAGAGCAGAAATACTGATTTTGTGGGGTTCCTCTAAGTGCAGAGTGGTCCATATTTGAGGGTTTGGCCATCCACTGCTCAGTAGGTTAGGACAGCCCAGCACCAACTGCTGAGGGAGATGTTGGTCCTTCCAGCCAGCATGCTCTCCACTTGTCTTCCCAATGTGATGGCTGTGTAGACATTCACCCGAATACCTGTCTTGGGTTGGCTTTTAAATGTCCTAAAATGACCTAAACTCTGTCCTCTTTTATATGGTTGAGACAGATAGATGGTCCCCTAATTAGCATCAGAAAATGTTTGGCACTGCATTCGGATTAGGAATATTAACTTTGAACAGTCTTCTCTGCAAGCCTTATCAAAAGCACATTGACGAGAAATTGTAGTATTGGAGGATTGCTTAAAAGAAATGAAACCCATCCTCAGACATTCGAAAATTTCCCTTGCACCAAGCCAATCTGCCAGCAAACTTTGTACATGCCTTTATCGCTTGGGCCCTGTGCAGATCACTTAGCGAATTTCCTTCTTCCTTATGTATAAATATTTGTTCTACAATGAAGGGTACATCTAAGAAACGGCTTTATGAAATTCACTTTTATGTGTTGCAGAAAAGTTGTCAAAGATGTTTTATGTGCTTACTTTTCAAAGTGTGGTCGCACGAACAGCAGTTTGGATGTCACCTGGGAGTTGGTTAGGGACAGAACCTTGGGTGGCACCCCAGAGGTGTTGAATCAGAGGCTGCAGTTTAACAAGACCCCCAGGTGATTTGTGCACACTTGAAAGTTCCAGAAGCGTTGCCTTAAATCTACATTCCTTTTGGCCAGAAAGCTTAGGGGAAGCCAACAATGACAAAACACTCCTATTTCAGAATCTAATAAAACTTGGTTCCCTCTAAAACTCTATTTACTCTTTAAGCCTATTCTTTTTCTTTTTTTTAAATTGTTTTTTAGAGAGAGAGGAAGGGAGAGAGAGAGAAAGAGAGAGAGAGAGAGAGAGAAGCATTCATTTGTTTTTGTACTTAGTTGTACATTCATTTGTTGATTTTTGTATGTGCCCTGATGGGAGATCGAGCCCACATCCTTGGCATATTGGGATGATGCTCTACCAACTGAGCTACCTGGCCAGGGCAGCTTATTATTTTTCTAATCTCATTTTTCTTTCACCTAATTTTTACAACTGTGGTATGAGTTTTTTTTTTGTTTTTTTTTTTTAATTTTTTTTTTTCCTGAAGCTGGAAACGGGGATAGACAGTCAGACAGACTCCCGCATGCGCCTGACTGGGATCCACCCCGCACGCTCACCAGGGGGCGACGCTCTGCCCCTCCGGGGCGTCGCTCTGTCGCGACCTGAGCCTCTCTAGCGCCTGGGGCAGAGGCCAAGGAGCCATCCCCAGCACCCGGGCCATCTTTGCTCCAATGGAGCCTCGGCTGCGGGAGGGGAAGAGAGAGAGAGAGAGGAAGGAGGGGGGGAGAGGGGGAGAAGCAGATGGGTGCTTCTCCTGTGTGCCCTGGCCGGGAATCAAACCCGGGACTTTTGCACGCCAGGCCGACGCTCTACCACTGAGCCAACTGGCCAGGGCCTGTGGTATGAGTTTGTAGTAGTGTTTTCATTATCTAGTGCTGTGTACTAACCCCACCCACATTTCCTTTGCTCAGAGATGTGTACTCTGGGCAGGGCGGACAGGATAGCTGGACTCTGTTACACTTGGCGTCGGCTGGGCTGCACAGAGGCCGGCGGCTGGAGACGTCTGGAGGCCTGCTCACACATGTGTGTGGAAGTTCATGCTGGCTGTTGGATGGGAAGACAAGACCCACTGGGACCATGGCCAGAACACCTCCATGTCACCTCTCTATAGGGACAACATGGTGACTGAGTACCAAGGGTGTGTTGCTCAAGAGAAGAATGAATTTTGAAAGCTATTATTGTCTTTTCCGACCTTGCCCTGGAAGGCAGACAGCATCACTTCTGCCACACTAGTCCCTAAAGGTGGTCACCTTGTTCTTCTCAAAGAAGAGAAATAGATTATATCTTTGAATGGGGGAATGGAAAGGTTCTCAAAGGGATGAGGAATATTTTTGTGGCTGTTTTAGAAAATAAAATTTGCTACCAATACTCATATTTTTAAGTTATTTTAAATTATTTTGGAAGAGAGTGGGGGTATACATTAATAATTAATAAATTAAAGAATATTTCTTAGAATTAAATAGCTTATAGGTTTTTTCCCCCTAAGCCTATTGTACATCTTTACTTTCGACTGAAGTAAATATCCTGGGAATAGTTAAAATTGATATGGAAATTGTTCCTGCTCTTGGAAGCTGATCTAGTCCCACAGATTCTACCTGATGTATTATTTTGAATGTAAATTAGGGACCGCAGTGTCTGCTGAGAATCACAGATGTAATGCGCATATAGATCGTCTGGGGGGATTATTAAATGCAGACTCTGACTCAGTCGGTCTGGGGACAGGGCCCTGCACTCAGCATTGCTAACCAGCTCCCTGGGGCTGCCGGACTACGGACCACACTTTGACTATCAAGGCATTAGACGGCAGTATCTCGAAGATGCGTTGCTATGGGATTCTTGTTTGCCAGGACCTCTGCCCTCTCCCTGGATGCTAACTGGAGGGAGGAACTATTTAGAAGACTGAGATCAATTCCTTCCTGAACTCTGAGGGCAAGCCAAACACCGGCCCATTGGAGATGGCTGATTCTATGTAAATCTTCCCAGAACGTCAGGTCCTTTCTAGCACCCTCTGCTGACCCTAAGGCCCCTGCTCAGGCCCGAAGGATCCAGGCCCAGGTGGTAGAGAGGGCAAGGAAACCACATCCCATCAGGATGCTTGGAGCTCCCCTGGACTGGCTCCGAGTACTGCTGGGATCTTCCCTGTTGGTGTCAATCTTGCTAAGTCTAGTTCTTCTGCCCCGAGACCAGCTCTCTGCAAACACTGGCCTTTTCAGTAGAGCCTACCTATCCTTTCTACTCTCCCCTCAAATCACTCTGACCCTGCCCTGAAAGATGCCATCTCTGCTTGGGGCTGAGCTACTGTCCTACCATATGTGTAGATTCTATATATGACAGAGAGGAGCTAATCTGGTCCTGAATCTTGCTGGTCCAAAAAAACCCCAGGAGATGGGGGTAGGATTTCTAGATTCTGTAAGTTTTCATTTTTTGCACAATCATCTGAGGTAATGGAGCACTGAGCCTGGCCATTCCTTTCTCTACATGGAGTGATGTGAGCCTGTTTGTCTGTCACGTGATTATAAAAATTCCGACCTCAGAACATTGGTGCAGGAAAATGATAGCAAATCGTAGGTGTAAAAGTGCTTTTAGGATGAAAAACACTAAGCACATGAAAAGGTTCAGGCTGTGAGCCTCGCCACCGCTGTGGCACTTACCGTAGGACAGCAGGGAAGACATCATTTGTTTCTTTTTAAGCTCAGTCTTCCTGAAAGCATGGATCACGGACAAGCGCATCGGAATCACCTGGGACATTTTTCAAAACAGAAATCCCAAGCCGCTTTGGCTTTTACTGGCTCTGAATGCCTGAAGAGAGGAACAGTGATTTGCATTTTGATCTCTTTGTGTTGAGGTTTTGAGAACTAGCGCTACCTCCCCCTCGGGGCTGTTTAATGGGCCTCTGCTGAGTTAGGCTTCAAGGGGCAAACTCATAGGCAATCTGGAGTTTTCCTGCTCTTTCTCAAACCCCAAATCCCGACCTTCTAAGCTTCCATCCTGGCCTGGTTTCCCACAGCCTCCCAGTTTTGAGTGAGTTCCAAGCTCTGTTCTCGTGCTGCTCTGTGTGGCTCTCATCTAGACCTTCTCCAGGCTGTCCTTCCCAGAGCCGCAACTCTCAGCTCCTTCCAGCTTTCACTCCTGCTGTTAAAATCTCAGTCAAGTTTCTGCCACCCAGGGAGTCATTATCATATTCTCTTATTAAGTGAGCTCTTAGGGCGTCTTGGCTACAATACATTCCAAGAGTTAACCCTGTCAGGGGAAAGGAAGGCTCACCAACACGTCACGTTATGTGGCAGTCATCTCTTCCCTTTGAAGGAAGGCACAGTGACAGCCTGCCCTGCCCCTGTGCTTGTTGGAAGCCAGGAGTTACCCAGAGATGAGGACAGGCCATGGATATCGGCCATACAGAGGAAAATCCAAAAATCCAGGGAGTTCAGAATTGGTCAAGTGCAGAGCAGTTCTGTAAAGTCAGTGACCACTGCCACCATCACAGCCGCCTGGCCCATGCAGGTTCGCATTGGATTCGGACAGTCGGTAATGAAACAATGGAGCCAAGAACTGGTGGGCCATCATTTTTAATCCTAGCTTGCACCCGGCGGGCAAGTAAAAACACACACTGGGCTCCAAAACCACTTATTCAGTGCTCACAAAGCTACTGACTTATCCGAGTTTCCTAGAATCAAGGGTTTCTAGCTCACCAGATTTATTCACCTCTGTTCCCCATCTCCTTCCTTCTCTCTGCACAAACTCTGCACAAACTGGCTTCTCACTCAGCACTCCGCCATCTTGGCTGCTTCCTGTGGTCTCCTCTATGTCAGTGGTCCCCAACCTTTTTTGGGCCACGGACTGGTTTAATGTCAGAAAATATTTTCATGGACTGGCCTTTAGGGTGGGATGGATAAATGTATCACGTGACCAAGACAAGCGTCAAGAATGAGTCTTAGACGGATTTAACAGAGGGAATCTGGTCATTTTAAAAAAATAAAACATCGTTCAGACTTAAATATAAATAAAACAGAAATAATGTGTAAGTTATTTATTTTTTCTCTGTGGACCGGTCCCATATGGTCCATGGACCAGTACAGGTTCGCGCCCTGGGGTTGGGGACCACTGCTCTACATGGCCTTTCTCTGCTCTCCTCTCTGCTCTCTCCTCTGATGCTAATCTCAGGAACTGAGCGAGCAAGCTCCTGGTCTGCCCCACTTTATAGTGCAGAAATCAAAACCCCTTTAATCCAATATACAAAATAGGGAAGTCTCTGATACAAAGTCTACCCCACATCAAAAAGAGTGGGAAAGGCTTAGTCCCAAAACCAAGCCCCAGGCTACAAGGATCCTGCCTGCCCACAGCCCACCCCCAACACACATTAACATAATCACACCCATCCCAAGCAAGAAGGGCAACTAATATGATCACCTGGGCGACAGACTTCCATATGGGCAGTGCCATTTTTAACAAAGTGAGCATAATATATTTTATCTGCCCAACAAGTTCCCATTCCCCATCCTAGAACCGGGAAACTAGGGACCACTCTGTGTGATCAAACTCGCTTCCGGGAGTTGCAGCTACCTCAAGCCTCAGTGACACATGACAAACCTCAGTAAAGCAAGGCTCTGTATCATAGAGAAGTACCAACACAGCTTGCACTGGCTCCCCTAGCAGACGCCTAAGTCAGGTTCTTGTTCTAGCAATAAATCCAGGCATTAAGATGCTCCCATTTGGCTTGTTGTCCTGGCATGATATCCTAGCACACACAGAAATGTTCCTGTGGATGTGACAACGTCCGAGGATGTGGATTCTGTTCCAAATAACGTCTGTTCCCCTCCTCCTGTCATGCAGTCTCTAGGGTAACACTGTCATCCTGTTCGATCTTTACCAAGTGAAATGATGGTAGATTTGTGTAGGAGATTTCTTTTTTTTTTTTTTTCCCCCTCAGGGACACAGAGAGAGTCAGAAAGGGATAGGAACAGACAGGAACGGAGAGATGAGAAGCATCAATCATCAGTTTTCTGTTGCGACACCTTAGTTGTTCATTGATTGCTTTCTCATATGTGCCTTGACTGTGGGGCTACAGCAGACCGAGTGACCCCTTGCTCAAGCCAGCGACCTTGGGTCCAAGCTGGTGAGCTTTGCTCAAACCAGATGAGCCCACGCTCAAGCTGACGACCTCGGGGTTTCTAACCTGGGTCCTCCACATCCCAGTCCGACACTCCATCCACTGCACCACCGCCAGATCAGGCCCAGGAGACTTCTTTTATTGGTTGGCATTAAGATGTTGACCTACTGGTTTTGTTTAGTTAGGGGCTGGCAACTGAGCCTGCAGCCTGTTTTTGTAAATAAATTTTCACTGAAAAACAGCCACAGCCATTTATTTACATATTATCTGTGGCTGGCTTTCCCAAGACAGTAACAAGGGTGGACTAGTTGTGACAGGGTGGTACTGTGGAAGGAGGAGCAGGCCCCCTGTTGGGCGGATAAAATATATTATGCTCACTTTGTTAAAGATGGCAGTGCCCACATGGAGACCATCGCCCAGGTGATATTAATGTGTGTTGGGGGCAGGCTGTGGACAGGCAGGATCCTTGTAGCCTGGGGCTTGGTTCTAGGACTAAGCCTTTCCCACCCTTTTTGATGTGGGGTGGTACAATCCCATCATGCCTAGGATAAGTGACTTTGTATTAGAGACTTCCCTATTTTGTATATTGGATTAAGGGTTTTGATTTCTACACTATAAAATGGGGGCAGAACAGGGAACTTGTTCTCTTGGTTCCTGAGATTAGCATTAGAGAGCAGAGAGCAGAGAAAGGCCACGTGGAAGAGGCCAGGAGAAGCAGCCAAGATGGCAGAGTGTTGAGTGGGAAGCCAGTTTATGCAGTTTGTTCAGGGAGAAGGAAGGAGATGGGGAACAGAGGTGAATAAATCTGGTGAGCTAGAAACCCTTGATTCTAGGAAACTCGGATAAGTCAGTAGCTTTGTAAGCACTGAATGTGAGTGGGTTTTGGAGCCCAGTGTGTGTTTTTACTTGCCTGCCGGGTGCAAGCTAGGATTAAAAATGATGGCTCATCAGTTTTTGGCTTTGTTGTTTCTTTACCGACTGTCCGAATCCAATGTGAACCTGCATGGGCCAGGCGGCTGTGATGGTAGCTCTGGCTACTGGCCTTACATTTGGCATAGTCTGTGGCAGGATTTGATACAGATCAGCAAGGAGCCACCACCACCTTTGAGCAGTGGAGTAGAGGACTGGCAGCTGTTATGGTTCCCCATGGCTGTCCTTTTGGGGATCATAGGCTGGCTGACTTTTACAGCCATGCGTGAGGAAACTGAGAGCTCTGTGCAAGAGGCTGCCCAGGACCTGCAAACCGAGCAGTGGAAGGAGCTGGAGCAAATGTGGGAGAAAGAGTTGCAGATTGCCCTGGACATTGTGGAGAGCCAGCAGCAGCGAGAGGCCGGGGCTGAGGCCGGAGGTGGAGCTGCAAGGTCTGTGGAGCAGAAGGCTGCGGCAGCCCGGGGCTCGAGACCTGCAATGGGAGCTGGTGTTTTCAGTTCCTCTTTGGAGGATGAGGAGAATCGGGCTGGAGTTGCAATCTGCAGTCTCCATAAGATGAGAGCCCAGCTGGAAGGAGCACCTACTACAGCCCTGGTAGGTCTGCAATTTTGGGACATAGGGCTGGACATGCTCTCCAGAGCCAAGATGTTAATGCTGACTGCCATTGCCACGTGCCCCTCTTTGGGACAGTGTAAGACCTGCCAGGATGGGCAGGGATGAGGGGGGTGGCTGACACCTCATGTGCATGTACTGATTTCCTGGACTACGACTGGAGTGGGCAGTGGCTCCTTTATTGGATGGACTTATGGATTTTAGACAATGTGAAATACCCTGATGGAGGTGGGGGTGGCTTTGCTGGAAGCACTCCCCTGCCCCGGGAAGCTTTTCCCATGGCTAGAAAGAAGGCCAAGGACATTTTGCGCTTTGGGCAAAGTGCTCAGAGACTCATGAAATGTACCTTTGTAATTGTTGAAACTATGATTTGTGCTGTTGTAATTTGTGTAATGTGCCTAATTTCCTTGCCCAGGGATGCCGGTGATGAAGATTATGGGTAGTAAAGTGAGCATAGGGATGGATTGTTGGGCGAATAAAATATATTATGCTCACTTTGTTAAAGATGGCGCAGCCCACGTGGAGGCTGTCGCCCAGGTGATATTAATGTGTGTTGGGGGCAGGCTGTGGGCAGGCAAGATGCTTGTAGCCTGGGGCTTGGTTTTAGGACTAAGTCTTTCCCACCCTTTTTGATGTGGGGTGGTACAATCCCATCATGCCCCAGATAAGTGACTTTGTATTAGAGACTTCCTATTTTGTATATTGGATTAAGGGTTTTGATTTCTACACTATAAAATGGGGGCAGACAGAGAGTTTGCTCTCTTGGTTCCTAAGATTAGCATTAGAGAGCAGAGAGCAGGGAAAGGCCATGTGGAGGAGGCCAGGAGAAGCAGCCAGCCAAGATGGCGGAGTGTTGAGTGAGAAGCCAGTTTGTGCAGTTTGTGCAGGGAGAAGGAAGGAGATGGGGAACAGAGGTGAATAAGTCTGGTGAGCTAGAAACCTTTGATTCTAGGGAACTCGGATAAGTCAGTAGCTTTGCGAGCACTGAATGTGAGTGGGTTTTGGAGCCCAGTGTGTGTTTTTACTTGCCTGCTGGGTGTAAGCTAGAATTAAAGATGATGGCCCATCAGTTCTTGGCTCCATTGTTTCTTTACCAACTGTTCGAATCCAATGAGAACCTGCATGAGCCAGGTTGCTGTGATGGTAGCCCTGGCTACTGGCTTTACACCCCCTTTTCCATGAGAAGGAAGAAATGAAAAAAATACAAGGGAAAGGAGCCAGCTGGGGTAACCGAGGTAGCCAGTGATAAATTATCTATATCCCACAGTTACAATACAAAACAAGAACAGCAAGATCTGTATGTAACTATGGCCAGTGATCTGGAAACCTCTTCCCCCTTGTTTCCCCCACTGAAATTTTCCCTCCCCTCTCCTTGACTCCTGGGAAACCTTTGTAAAGCCAGTAGCCACGGCCACCATCACAGCTGCCTGGCACATATAGGTTCGCATTAGATTTGGATAGTCAGTAATGAAACAACAGAGCCAAGAACTGGTGGGCCATTAGCTCTAATCCTAGCTTGCACCTGGTGGGCGACTAATCCATCGAGATGTCTTATTTAAGAGCACTATGTGGGCGATTTTACAGTCCCATGGCCCTGAGGTAAGAACCAGATGCCGTTTACGACCAACACACTGTGCTCCAAAACCCACTCATTCAGTGCTCACAAAGCTACTAATTTATCTGAGTTTCCTAGAATCAAAGGTTTCTAGCTTACTAGCCTTATTCACCTCTGTTCCCCATCTGCTTCTCTCTCCCTGCACAAACTCTGCACAAACTGGCTTCTCCTTCATCACTCCGCCATCTTGCCTTCTTCTCCTCTCCTCCACGTGGCCTTTCTCTGCTCTCCTCTCTAATGCTAATCTCAGGAACTGAGAGAGAACAAGCTCCCAGTCTGCCCCACTTTATAGTATAGAAATCAAAACCTTTAATCCAATATAGAAACAAGGAAGTCTCTGATACAAAGTCACTTATCTGAGGCATAATGGGATTCCTCATGAGAGTGCATCACCCCACATCAAAAAGGGTGGGAAAGGCTTAGTCCCAAAACCAAGCCCCAGGCTACAAGGATCCTGCCTGCCCACAGCCCGCCCCCAACACACATTAATATAATCACGCTCATCCCAAGCAAGAAAGGCAACTGATATGATCACCTGGGCAACGGACTTCCACGTGGGCAGTGCCATTTTTAACAATGTGAGCATAATATATTTTATCTGCCCAACACCTTAAACAAAGAAATCACATGCACATTGCTTAGATACTATAAAGGTATATAACCTGTAAGAAAATCAACTTCAGGGAGCCCGTGTTTTGGAGCCACAATCCCTATGTGCTCCACTAGCTTAATAAATTCTCCTTCTTTTAATAATTGAGTTACCCGAGTGTCTATCCTCCATCAGGTAGCTTCCTGCAACAGTATGACATTCAAAGCCTAAAATATTCACCAGCTGGCTTGTTACAGAAATGTTTGCTGCCACCTGGTTTAGACTATAAGTATCCAGAAGTCACAGAACAGATTCAATTAGGCTGTTTAGTAAAGTGATGAGCACAACTCCACGTGCCTATTAGGTATGTGCTAGTGCACTGATTGTTCTACAATGTATGCCAATCCTAAATCCGAGTCATGACCCTTAGTAAGAACTAGGCAATCATAGTTACCAGATCACATTGCTGAGTGGTATATTACCAGTCAGGACTCAGCTACCAGTGCTGGAAGCTGACTCAAACAACCTAAGGCACAGAGAGGAGGTATTTATTAGCACACATACTCAAACCACAGACAGGATGTAAGAGCACCTGGACCCAGCTCAAACACCATCATGTTTCCCTGTTTCCCCTGCTTCTCTATCTCGATGGGAGTCATTCTGTCAAGTCAGTTTACTGGATTTTGTTGGAAAAATCACAGGAGAATTCTGATCAGGCAGGCTTGGGACATGTACTAACTCACTCCTGGTTGGGGGAGGGGAAGTGGCAGCACTGGAGAGAGTGAGTGGGTTAGGAGAGATGGGAAAGCGAGTTTCTGTCACTAAAATCAGAGAAGGTAGAGGAGTCGCTGGGGGGATCATTTTGGAGTAGGCAGCCGCTGTGACTGGCATCTACTCACTACAGACATAGGGTCCAAACAAAGAGCCTGGATACTATATGCAGGTAGGCAGCCATTAGAGCTTGTCTCAAGAAATCCATGTTGTTTTAAATCCTTAAAGATCATGTATCAAGTGCCATTAAAATCTAGGTTCCCTCTCTCCTCTTCCCCCTTTCATTGAAGAAAAACAAAGTGTGCTGCTGTTTATCTTCCTCCAGCATCTTGCTCTCTGCCCTACCAGTTAGATCCTGACCACACCCGCTTCCCATGACCTGTGTTCAGAAGGCAGAAGCTTGAACTGTGCCCCTAAGGATCTGCTCCAGTGCTACGACTTGGGAGAACATCAGACACCCCAAGAACTTGCCTCCACACTGATTCCTAAGCTTCACCCCCACAGACTCTGAGGTAGTATGTGTGGAGTGGGGCCCATGAACTTCCGTTTTAACAAGTTCCCAAATAATGCTGCTCAACAGCATTGACTAGCACTGATTCTAGTTTATGCCTCAAAACACGTTTGCGCCTGACCTGTGGTGGCGCAGTGAATAAAGCATCGACCTGGAAATGCTGAGGTTGCCGGTTTGAAACCCTGGGCTTGCCTGGTCAAGGCACATATGGGAGTTGATGCTTCCTGCTCCTCCCTCCCTTCTCTCTGTCTGTCTGTCTGTCTGTCTCTCTCTCTCTCTCTCCCTCTCTCTCTTCTCTCTCTCTCTCCCTCTCTTTCTCTTTTCTAAAATGAATAAAAAAAAAACAAAAAAAAAAACAAGTTTTCACAGTAACCTCAAAACCCCAGTGGTTTTTACCCCCCGGTGATTTTGCCTCCTACGGGACCCTCGGCAATGTTTCTGGCAGTTGGAACGTGTAGGTATCTGAAGATGTTTTTGAGTGCTACTACTTGGGGGTTGGGGTGGATGCTGCTGGCATCTAGTGGGTAGAACCCAGGGATGCTGCTGAAATTTTATAATGCACAGGACAGCCTCCACAACAAAAAAATTATCTGGCGCAAAATGTCCATGGTGCTGAGGTGGAAAGGCCCTTCTTAGTCACCAATGGGCCAAACTTGAACAACTCATGGGCCAAAGATGAACTTTGCACAGAGTTTTGTTTCTCCTCTGTCTTGCTCTAAAAGGCAGTGTAAGTGAAAATATGTTCTATAGCATATGTCATCAGGGTAATGCAAATTAAAACAACAATGAGCTATGACTACACACCAATAAGAATGGCCCAAATCCAGAACAGTGACAACACCAACTGCTGGTGAGGGTGTGGAGCAGCAGGAGCTCTCAGTCATTGCTGATGGCAGTGCAAAATGGTGCAACCATTTTGGGAGACAGTTTGAGAGTTTCTTACAAAACTTAACATACTCTTATCATATGATCCAGCAACCACACTCTTTCTTATTTATCCGAAGGAGGTGAAAACTCACATCTACACACAAACTTGCACACAGATGTTTATAGCAACTTTATTCATAATTTTCAAAACCTAAAAGCAACCCAGATGCCCTCAGTAGATGAATGGATAAATAAACTATGGTCCATCCAGACAATGGAATATTCAATGATAAAAAGAAAGAAACTATCAAGCCATGAGAAGACATGGAGAAACTTTGAATGCATATGACCAAATGTAAGGAGCCAATCTGAAAAGGCTATACACTGTATGATTCCAACTCTGTGACATTTTGGAAAAGGCAAAACTATGGAGACAGTAAGGTTGCCAGGATTGGGAGGATGACTAAATGGAACATGGAGGATGTTTAGGTCAGGGAAAGTACTCTGTAGGATACTACAGTGGTGGATCCATGCCATTATACATTTGTCCAAAACCACAGAACTCACGACACCAAGAGCGAAGCAGAATGTTGTAAGGCAGTGGTCCCCAACCCCCAGGCCACGGACCGGTACCGGTCCATGGGCCATTTGGTAGCAGTCCACAGAGAAAGAATAAATAACTTACATTATTTCTGTTTTATTTATATTTAAGTCTGAACGATGTTTTATTTTTAAAAATGACCAGATTCCCTCTGTGACATCTGTCTAAGACTCACTCTTGACACTTGTGTCGGTCACGTGATACATTTATCCATCCCACCCTAAAGGCCGGTCCGTGAAAATATTTTCTGACATTAAAGCGGTCCGTGGCCCAAAAAAGGTTGGGGACCACTGTTGTAATGTATACATTCTGGACTTTGGGTGATTACGATGTGTCAGCTTGGATTCATCAGTTGTAGCAAATACTTCTCTGATAGGGGATGCTGATCGTGGAGAAGGCTATGCACGTGGAGGCAGGAGGCATATGGGAAATCTTTGTACCTTCCCATCAATTTGGCTGTGAACCTGAAACTTTTCTTTAAAAATAGTCTTAATTTATAAAAAGGCTTTGAGAGAAAGCAAATTATAGTACAATCAACTTAACATCTATTGTTTTACATTGTGTTTACGTACTTATATTGTCAGCCTGGTCCCTGGTGGCGTCTCAGTTTACAACCCTCTGATCTCATCTAAACTCTTTATTTTATAGAAGGAGGTCAGCCAAACAATTTGCCCAGGATTCAGTGGGGGAACCAGGTCTGGACTCCAGGCTTGTGATGGTGATCACAGTGCAGATGTCAATTAATATACACATGCCAGTACCCTCTAGTACATTCAGGTAAAGCCATATTATTCATTTATTGATTCTTTCTGCGTTCGTTCCCCACACACAGTGTTTTTATTTACATACGCATGATTAAATACTTCGATACAGATCAAATGTTCTCATGTATTACCAAATAACAGCATTGGACCCATGACATATTTGGCCCATAGTATTTATTTAGTGTCCCCTCCAAATGTTTACAGATAGAGATGTTCCAGCAGCAAGTTCTAGTTTTGAAATACCAAGTTGAAGCTTGGAACTTGTGTGACTGGCTGGCTCTTGCATCCATGGGTGCCGAGTGGAAACAGCTGGTTTCTGAAAACGTGCGCGCGACTGCCAAGCTGTTTCTTCCCCTCACGGAGGCTGTGTACCATCTAGGGCTTTGTTTGGCTTTGTTTCCCTTGGCATCCTCATTTTACCATTAGAAAAATTGTACAAAATAAAAACAGAAGCAAGGAACAACAACAAAACTGCAGAATAAAAATTTCAAAATATTAATGAGTAAAGAAGGATACAAAATTATGTTTGAAATCTGCCTCTCGATCAGGCGTTGGCAAACGATGGCCTGTGTGCAAAATCCAGTCCGCCATCTGCTGTTATAAATAAAGTTTTATTAGAACACAGCCGTATCCATTCATATACCTATTTTCTGTGGTGGCTGTTTTCATGCTACAATGATAGAATTGAGTCGTGGGACAGAGACCTCATGCTGGCAAAGCCTAAAATATTTACTGTTTGCCCCTTTGCAGGAAAAGTTTGCCGAACCTGCTCTTAATTATGTATTATGTTATAGTGAATGAAATTGCCAACATTGGACAGTTTTGACCTACATGTTCATATGGCTCATTCTAAAAGTAGGAGAATGATTTTCCTGAAAATGACATTTTTCCCTCATAGGCTAAAACTTGTAGTGACTTTCATGTCTCAAAATGACTTCATGATGACTATGTTTATCAATAAAATCACTTTTTCACCTACAAAAAAAAAATAAAATAAAATCATCCTACCTTTTCCAAGAAAATGGACAAAGACTAGACTGCCTGACTGGTCTTAAAACGGGTTTTTCTAGTGAAAGATTTTGCAGCTCTCTGTTGGCACGGATGCCCCTGCCCCACCTGTAAGATCTCCCACAACTGCAGTTAGTCATTTGCCAGGACGTTGTCTTAGCTCCTGTTTCCCATGCCATCTTCTGCAAACACTTACAAGTCTACGCTTCACTTAAGAGATGGCACTAATAGGTTTGCATAATGTGGGTCTTTACAGGTCATTGCTAATATAATAGCATGAACCTCTGCCCAGAGGGCCTCGGGTTACAGCACACCCACAGCTGTCCATTTCTGTCTTCCTGTAGGAGCATCCAGCGTGGTGGGAGGGAACAGGCTAAGGGTGTGACTTAGGCCAACCTACACTGGAACGCTGCCACTATCTCTTACCAGCTGTGAGAAGTTGGGTGAGTTTTGTAGCTTTGATGAGCCTCACTTTCCTTAGCTATAAAATGGGAATATGACTATTTTGCAAAGGTTTTTATAAGGATTAATAAGTATGTGAGCAAAGTGCCTGACAATTAGAAAATTAGTAAACGGTATTAAGTTGAACCACGTGAAATTGCTGGGGAAAAAAATGGCAGCATCATGTCATTTAACCGAAAGTTGCCATTGTTAGAATTGTTACCATTGTTGTGTGTGCTTGGGCCAGGCCTGGAGCTTCCAGCCAGGGGCAGGACTATGGCGAGGCAGGTAAGGCACCATTTAAGGAGGCACTCACTCTCGGGTGCAGAGCCTGTACTAGCATGATTCTGAGAGCAAGTGCGTCCTTAAGTTTTCCTTCTGAGGCACCTCTATTGACTCTCCCTAGGCCCTGCTCGGTTGCTGGGTTCCCTTATCTAGCAGAGAAATTCCTCATCTCCTTATCAGCACCGTGCCTGGTGCCTCTTGCTAACCTGAAAACCACCTCTTGGATGACCCTTTGATAACTTTAATAACTGGCAGATTGATGACTCATGGCAGATCATAACATTCCACCCTCCCAGAGATGCCTTTTCAAGAGAGTATTAAAATCGTAATTAAAAAAGGCAGGATTTTAGGCATGACTCAGTCTGTTGGCAGGCAGTGTCTACGTCTCCCCACAGGTCCGAGCACATCAGTGTGTAGCCAGAGAGAAACTGGGGTGGGGGTGGGGTGGGGCTGGGGTGGAGGGTCTTCGAGTCTTGAAGAATGGCTAAGTAGTCAGATGACAAGGGATGATCAAAGGCACATCCCAAAGGATCTTTTCCTCTTTCCTTTTTTTTTTTCTTCTCCAAAGATGACTTGATATAACAAAGGACTCAAGTGGTAGCCAGCCTCCCAGACTGCCCCCAGTGATTCTCCACTTCTGGTAGTCATGCTCACGTATGATTAGTATCCCCCCACCCCATTGAATTAAGGCTGGCCTGGGTGACCGCGCACTATGATGGAGGTGAAGGTACGTGAGTTGCAGGCTTGCACTTAAAGGGCATTGTGCCTACCACTTTGCTCTCTTAGACTGCTCCCTCTTAGGGAAGCCAACCACGGTGTCATGAGGTCGCTCAAGCAACCCTGTGAGGAGGACCACACAGGAAAGAAACGAGGCTTCCTTTCACCAGCCAGCACCAAGCCTTCAGATCAGTGATTTTCACCCGCTGTGCCGCGGCGCTCACACTGCTGTGCCACGAGAATTTGTAAACCATGCAACACCTGAATATTTAGTCAGGGGCACTGACCTCTATTCCATTAGACTGTCAGATTAAAAACGGCACCAGCCAACACAACAATAGCCATCTATTGGTATGAAAGAATCAAAATTATACCTACTCTTTTGTGTTAGATAGGCAAAAAATAATTTTTTTTGGTGTGTGGCAGAATGTTAGTAATTAGTCTCTGTGTGCCATGAGATGAAAAAGGTTGAAAATCGCTGCTTTAGGTGATTGCAGCTAGAGCTGACAGCAAACCGTGGCCTCCTGAGACGTCTTGAACCAGAATCTGTCCAGTCAATTATTCCCAATAAGACAATAAATGTTTATCGTTGTTTTAAGCTATTTAGTAATATGTTACACAACAATATAACTAGAATTTGCTGCTGGTGGTGGGGTTTCTTAAATTGGCCAATAATCATATTACTATAGACTGAAGGCTTGTGTCCCCCCAAAATTCAGAGTTGAAACCTAATCCCCATCATGACAATGACAGTATTTGGCAGTGGGGCCCTTGGGAGGTGATCAAGTCATGAGGGTGGAGCCCTCATGAATGAGATTAGTGCCCTTATAAAAGAAATCCATAGAGCTCCCTGGCCCCTTCTGCTATGTGAGGACAGAGAGAAGACCACCTTCTATGAACCAGGATGGGGATCCTCTTCACCAGACACCAAATCTACTGGTGCCTGATCTTGGACTTCCCAGCCTCTAGGACTGTTAGAAATTAATTTCTGTTGTTTGTAAGCCACCAAATCTATAGTGTTTAATTATAGCAGCACTAACTAAGAGAGTAGTAGCAAGAAGCGAGGGTGTTGCTGTAACACACTTAAAAATGTGGCTGTGGCTTTGGAACTGAGGAAGGGGGAAGGATGGAGTTTTCAAAGGGTGGTATGGCTGGCGGGGCCTGGGTGCAGGACCCCCGCCGGGAGAGCTGGGGGCCAGGCAGAGAACCACTGAGGGGTGGTCTCTCTGAGCTGTGGGGGTGACATGGCCACACAGTCAAGCCCTATACAGGGATAAAATCAAGTGAATTGAAACACCCGGCAATAAGGAAGTGTCTCACAGACAGGGTCAAGCTTCTAGGGCTGGTGGTGGTCTTCTTCTATTTTGTAATCTGGGTGCTGGTTATGGATGGATTTAGTTTGGGAATTTCTGCCAGACTGTAAAAAAGGGGTTCTGAAAGCACCTACTTTCTGTGATGTATTGAGAAGGCAAGATACCCCCAGTGCAGATCATGACATTTGCTGTTGTAAAGTCCCCACTCAAGGTGAAGTGACGTTGTGATGTCCATTCCGTAATTCAGGGGAGTCCAATGATAGCCTGCAGGCAAAATCCAGCCCACGTCTCTCCATAAGTAAAGTGTTACGGGTCCCCGCCATTCCTATTTCGTCTGTACCGTCTCTGGCTGCTTTGCGCAGACAGCAGCCGAGTGAATGAGGAGCGGCAGACGCCGTGCGGCCCCCACAGCCATCTGCTCCGGTCAGGAGAGAAGCTTCCGGTGCTGTTGCATCTCTCACCTCTTTATTCTCTTCACCCTTTGTCCTCCTTTTTTCTTGCCCATGCTTACGTAGCAAGGCTTTTTATGAAGGCAGACAAGTCCTGTGATTCTCCAGGTAAGGGACAAGTGGGACTAGCTCGTCGCTTGTCATTGCACTGCCTTCGTCATAAATCTAAGCTGTCCATTGGGACTCCCCAGGTGTTCCAGGGATGTGAGCCAGGACATGGAACATTCAGATTGTTCCTTTGGCTCATGACTGCGCTGCTCCTGGAGATAAGATGACATCTGACAACAATGGCAATTCGGGTCACACAGAACACCTGCACACACTCAAGCTATTTAAGCAGAAAGAGATCTCTAAGTGAATAGTGTTTGGGAAAGGACATCTAGACAGAATGGTTTTGATTACTAACTACAGATTTCTCTAGCATGTGAGCATAGACGGACTGTGGATTTCCATGGCTTTGTTTTTAGCTAAGAGTATGTGACACTTGCCAGGTGTTTGGAAATTATGTCTTGCTGAATGTGGTCACTCGCATAGAGATACAAAATCCATTCACTGTTTAAATCATGAAAATTTTGTCACTAGAAGACATGTTTTTATCTGAAGTTATTTCTCTCCCTCATTTAAAATCAGCTTTTTGGCATCATTTTTCCTTAAGAAAAGAGATGTCAAAATGGAAGAAAACAGCTTTGGGAGGGATTGTCCAATAGTTAGAGCTCTAAGTTTCCAGTGAAAAACTTGGCTCTCTTCTCTGCATTCTTCTAAGGATTTGCTCTGTGACCTTGTGTTTGCTCAGCCTATCTGGTCTTCCATCTGTAAAATATGCATGTTCAAGTCCACACTCACTCAACTTCCTCAATTGATTTAGGGAGTGATAGTTGTCCATGCAGTTCTTTTAGATGAAATAGATGATTGAATTTCAAAACTAACCCCTTTGACAAGACCCAGTATGTTTCCACTGCTAGTACTTTGTGATAAAGAGCGATGATTTATATCTGTACTTGGTCCTAATGTACACGGTATCATTGTGTGATGCAATCACTTTGTGATTTTATGCACCTTTAATTAAGGGAGGAGAGAATCAGGGTAAAGACAAGAAATTGTATAGAAGCACAAAAGGAAAGACCTTCCAAAGTTATGTATTACTTCCTTTTTATGCTTGTATCAGTTGAATTTTCAAGTAATTCACCAGAAACACATATTGAACATATGTAATATTCAAGGCACTATTATGGGTACAAAAACATTTTAGAAACCTTCTCTGTGGGATATAAAGGCTTTCCAAGTAAGAAACCACAAGGTCAAATCCTGTCTACATTTTTTACTGTACATGTGACCTTGAGGAACATACTTATTCTATATGAGCCTTAATTTTCACATACAAAAATGGAGGCCTTCACTACCCAGCCTTCGCTTCATCTTGCAGTCAGGAGGAATGGAGATAAAAGACCCGAATGCTGGGCAGAGGCCCTGGAAAGCCGTCAATATTAGCAGTGAATATTAGCCATGCGACTGTTGTTGTTATTTTAAAAGTATTTCATAATTGAATCCACTTTTAAGAAAACATTGCCCAAACATGGAACACAGAAAGATAATAGTGTGCCCTTGCAATGCCGTACTAGAATATTCTGTACAAGCCCACCAGAAGGACTGAGGCTGAGTCTCTTGCCTGGAATAAAGAGCCTCTGCCTGTTCTCTGTGGGTGGTCTTCATTTCTTCCAACACAATAATGACACTGGGAGTTACCCTGCTTGCTATCACTGTGCAGCAGCGGTCCACAGTAATGTCAGTGATAAAATATTCCTCCTGGCTGGGGCTGGACTGTTCCCATCAACGTGCCCCCCCTTGGGCTATAGAAAGGTACCTATGTTTGGCTTGCTATTTACTGCTTATTCAATATGATTCCAGGCTACAGAAATGTATCAGGTAGAGATGCAAATCACTTCCAACACCGGGAAGGGAGGAGGTAACCCCAAAGGTTACAGTTGTGTTGACCTGTAGTATCTAACCTAGCAATCTCTTCCGAACATTCTTCTTTCTTAATGCCTATAAATATGCTGTTCCTCCAGTGTTCCTTGAAATACCTGTATGATGTCATTGAGCCCATCATTAATGAGTGGGATAAAATCTCTGACACAAGCCATGTTTTTAACTTTTTGGAAACTGGGTTTCTAAAGAGTCCGGACGTCAGCGTCGGAGCCCGTCCTGCCAGGTGCGGTGTATGAAGAGCTTTGGGTCCTTCAGTGTAGCCGGAGGTCTATCCTTTCTCAGATCCCGCCTTGCGGAGTTGTTTTCAACCTGTATTATTAACTTCCCTTCAGGAACCAGAGCCCCGGAAAAGCTTTTCCACAATGTTAATTAAAAGAGGAATCAGGAAATGTAAGCAACATTTGTGGCCTCCAAGCCGCCTGTAGAAGCACTGGTGGAAGGCCTTGGGGATCAGGACTGTAAGTGGCACCCAGCGAAAGCGGCCCCGGAACTCTGTGGGTGTCCCTGTGACGGGAGTGTGGGAGACAGCTGGCTTTTCCACAATGCTGGGGGAGTACTAAAGCTACTCGGCTGCAGCTTACAGGCCCAGACACCCAGCAAGTTCAAACAGCAAATGCACGAGAAACCTTAGCCTCCGTAGAGGGGAGCATACTTGCTTATGGAATTTGTTGGCAATAAAATATTCCAACGACTGGGGCCCTAGGTGTAGTTCTGACAACAGCTATTTTCTACAAAGGAATCTTTTTGTTTTCCCCACTCAAAAAGGGCAAAGATCTTCTCGGGTTTTTATTTGAAAATGTCGTAGTCATTAGTCCCAGTGGGTCAGTCGGTCTGCTTGTTTTCTGGCTTCTTAACTAACAAAATTCCTTGTCATTCATTCTATGTTTTCACTTAGCATATACTTAGGTGGCTTTTTCTCATTTCAAAGGCATTTCGTCCTTTGAAGATATCATAAGGCACGTTTGTCTCTCTTCACTGCGCCTGGAGTTCGGGCTGCTGTTCTCAGTGTGGTCCATGTGCTGGTTCCCCTTTATCTGGCTCTGAAGTGTTGTCTACCAAGAAAATGGCTACTGGGTTGGTGAAGACTGATAGAGTTGATTCAAACCAGGCACTCATCAAACTCCAGAGAGGATTTTTTCCTATTGTTTTGGTTTCAAATATTAAGGTAACAGAATGATAATATGAATTAAATGAAAATGTTATTTTTTTTAAAAGAAAGTCTCCTTTGCTAAAAACACCCAGAGTCGTTCTATATTTTGTGATAACTCTTCAACGAAGTTGTTTGCAGTTATCAACAGAATGGCCAAAGGGTTATCTAGGGCCTCGAGCAGAGTCGCAATTGTCGGATGAATTTTCTTCAATAACCAAACAGCCAAAATGGTCAATTTATATGTGTTTTATTTTGCCTTAGTCTAAAAATGGTTCTATCCCCAGATAAATGTAGAAAGCAGAGGAATGGAGCTGAGGAATGGAGCAGGGCCCAGCCATACCTGTTTCCACCCTTTCACTTGGAAAAGCTTGCCTGATCTGGGCTCCTCTGCGCCTGCGCCTGGCTCCAGGTCAGAGATGTGTTCGCTGGACACTCGCTGCTTTCTGAACTAGCGACAGGCTCCACAGTCCGGTTTCTCCCGCTCTCTCTGGATCCCCCGCCACACACACACACACACACACACACACACACACACACACACACACGTAGCATGGTGCTTATCAGGGAAGAGAGAGAAACATAAAGAACCTAAATGCACAGTGGTTTCCTGAAATGGCTTTAATGCTGGTTGTTTGGCAATGCATTGTCTGAGAAAATCTCCCTGAAAAATCACTGCTTCCTTTTGGAGGTATTAGCTCAGGATTTTCTCTTGCATTTTCCAGAAAATTCCATCCTGCAAAGAGCTGAGCAAGCTTCTGTACATGTGAGCTCCGGGGTCTGCCTTCCCTCCCCTGGCTTGCACGCCGCTTCTGAGACTCGGATGACTTGTTCGGCTGCAGGAAGGCTCTGCTTCCCGCCTCTAACTGGATTTGTAAGGGCTGTATTTATTGCAGGGGAGGAACTTGTCTGTGTTCCCTCCAGCCCTGCCATGGGGCTAAGATTAATGGCCCCTCGTAAATTGTTGGTCTATTCATTTCTCTGCCATACCTGAAAGTTCCGATCCCATAACACAGATAATGAAAGTGAGTGGTATGAAGTAACATCTAATTGTATTAGAATAGCTTTTTTGTTGCATCTGTCTTGAAACTGTGGAGTTGCTGAGGCGCTGCTGCCCTGACCCACTGCCCCCCATCCTGGCCCACTCCTAACCCCAGTCCCAGCCCACTCCTCCCCCTCCACACCGGCCCTCTCCTAACCCCAAACCCAGCCCACTCCTAACCCCAACCCCAGCCCACTCCTAACCCCAATCCCAGCCCACTCCTATCCCCAACCCCGGCCCACTCCTAACCCCAACCCTGGCCCACTCCTAACCCCAATCCCAGTCCACTCCTAACCCCAATCCCGGCCCACTCCTCCCCCTCCACACCGGCCCTCTCCTAACCCCAACCCCAGCCCACTCCTCCCCTTCCACACCGGCCCTCTCCTAACCCCAACCCCAGCCCACTCCTAACCCCAATCCTGGCCCACTCCTCCCTTTCCACACCGGCCCTCTCCTAACCCCAACCCCAGCCCACTCCTAACCCCAATCCCAGTCCACTCCTAACCCCAATCCCGGCCCACTCCTAACCCCAACCCCAGCCCACTCCTAACCCCAATCCCGGCCCACTCCTAACCCCAACCCCAGCCCACTCCTAACCCCAATCCCGGCCCTCTCCTAACCCCAATCCAGGCCCACTCCTAACCCCAATCCCGGCCCACTCCTAACCCCAATCCCGGCCCACTCCTCCCCTCTGCCCCGTCTTCCTAGGCAGCAGTCTTTCTCTCTTCTTTGCCCTGCCTTCTCAGGAGCTGGCAGCCTCTGGGCAGACCTGGCTCCCTCTCACCCTGTCCTGAGGCCTGGGATGGGGGCTCGCCTCCTCACTGCACTGACTGCTCCCTGCACGGCAGCTGGGCAGACCTGGCTCCCTCTACCCTGTCCTGAGGCCTGGGACAGGGCTTGCCTCCTCACTCCACTGACCGCTCCCTGCGTGGCAGCTGGGCAGACCCGGCTCCCTCTACCCTGTCCTGAGGCCTGGGACAGGGGCTCCTCACCCCACTGACTGCTCCCTGCACGGCAGCTGGGCAGACCCGGCTCCCTCTCACCCTGTCCTGAGGCCTGGGACAGGGGCTCACCTCCTCACTCCACTGACCGCTCCCTGCACGGCAGCTGGGCAGACCCGGCTCCCTCTCACCCTGTCCTGAGGCCTGGGACAGGGCTCGCCTCCTCACTCCACTGACCGCTCCCTGCACGGCAGCTGGGCAGACCCGGCTCCCTCTCACCCTGTCCTGAGGCCTGGGACAGGGGCTCGCCTCCTCACTCCACTGACTGCTCCCTGCATGGCAGCTGCAGCCACAGGGCGGTAAGTATAAAATTCACACCAAATTTGAAAGGGTTCATAAGAAATAAATAAATACAGGTATAAGAATAGCAAATACCTTAATAATCTTATACTGACTACATGTTGGAATTGAAAATTGCGTTCGTGGCTCACAGTCTCTTTCTGTTGGGCGGTGTCTGCCGCCGCCCTCACTGTCCTCTGCCTCGAGAGGCCACACCGCTCGGTGTCATGGCCTCTCCCCCACAGCGGCCCCTCGGGGCTCCTCGGTCACCCTCTCGGTTGGGGTCACCACTTTTCTCCATCCAGTGCCAAACTACCGAGCAAGGCAATTTTAACCTATATCTAAGCCAAGCCAGTAAATATTAATTAGGCACTTACTCTTGGTAGGTTATTTGAGACTCTGGAGCTACATATTTTTAAAGAATAAGAAATTGATTGCAAAGAATAGATAAGTCTATTGAGGGAGAAGGGATTATAAATAAACAACAATGATAAAATGAGAAAAGTTCTAGAATAAGTGTGTGTGTGCACGCGCGCGTACACATGCACATATAAAACACTCTACTGGAACCTACAGGAATGTAATTAGTTCTGCTGGTGATTATCAGAGGCAACATGGAGAGGAGCCCGTGCTGAGGGAGTCCGTGGGAGGCAGAGGGGCAAAGTGCCTTTTAGGGCCAGAGGGTAGAGCCACCTGGGGCCATGGGAGGTAAGACTGCAAAGGTGTGATGGGACCAGAGGGTGGGTCTGGCTGAGGCTCTGGGTGACCACGCTACGTGGGGCCAGATGATGGCGGTAGATGAGGACACACGGATGATGGTGCCACGTGGGGCTGTGGAGAGTGTTGGTGGTGACTTGGGAGCAGAGCGGGGCACAGAGGCTGTTTCAGGAGAGGGGCGGACTCCTTAGTGGTCTCGGCGCCCGTGCTGCGTTGGTCCTGACCCTGGTCGCACAGTTCTCTTTGTGCGCACCCACTGGGCACTGTCAGGCAGGGAGAGCGAACACCTTACTCACGGGTCACGGCTTCTGCAAAGGTCTGCAAGTCTGCTCTTTGACAGGAAAGCTGTTTTTCGAGCAAAGTTGAGCAGAAACAATGACCTACTTCACCTGCCTCCACGCCGGCTGGCATGCCAAAGCACAGCGCTGGCCGTTCATTGGGGTGAAAACTCACTCTACAGTCAACACCTCCCTCGTCAGAACCTTCGCTCCACCTTCCATGACAGAAAACTCAGGGTCACAGCAGTTACAGGGCACAGATATTTTCTTACTCTTGAAACCCAAAGATACAATGTTGAACGACTCTCCCGCTAAGGGGTGTCACAGACCTTGCTTGTCCACACACAGCCGGATGTTAGACAGCAGGTAGCTCCGCGTCCGTGTGCCCGGAACTGGCGCGTGCCCTTGGTTGGCCTTCACCATCCCATGTGGAGAGGGCACACATCCGTGGTTCTTGGTGGAGGAGAAACGTCTTACTCCAAAAACTTCATTGGGGTTTAGTTTATTTCATAAAGAAAATTTGAGCAGTGTCTCTTCACCAAGCCAACAACAGGCTGTTGATTGTCTATTAGATTTTCGACTCAAGGGACTAAATGAAAATGTAAGCAAACAAACAACTCTCCTCCCCCCCAAAAAGAAGACAGATCCGCACTCCTGGAGATGTTGATTTAATTCATCTGAATTCTTCTGCCTTTTTTTTTTTTTTTTTTTTTCGTTTTACTTGGCACTGGTTTTCTGTTTAAAGTAAAAGGAGGGAAACTTGTGGTTCTTGACTCAGCTTTGAAAAACCAAATGGGCGAGTTCAAAGTCGCCCAGAAAGGCGAGGTGTGTCCTGGTGAGAAGCCGGGCTGCGGCTGCAGCCTCCCTCTGGCAGGCTTCTCACTCAGTGTCTCTACTGCTCCGCACGAGCCACAGCAGTTGTCCCCAAAGGGCCCCGAAAGAAGCAGTAGCATTTCTCTTATTTCTCTCAATCTCACCCCCAGAACTTCAGGTTCAGTGATGACGTGTGACCAGAATCGGGCCTTTCTCACAAGCCCCCAGGTGACGCTGCTGCTGCTGGTCACCAGAGGTAAGGGAGAAGAGGGTCACTTAAAGTGAAAATGCAGCCGAAGTAGCAGGCATTTTGCACTGAGCACCTACTGTGTGCCTGGCACTGTCCCCGACCAGGGGACCCAGGGGAAGAGCCACGGCTCTGGGCCTCCCTTACTTGGCAGCCTAGAGACAAAGACCCATAGATGTGTGTGACATTTAGACAAACATGTTAGGTTCTGCTGCGGGGACCTCCAGTTTCTCTTTGGAGATCTACAGGGCTAGACAGCGTGCCGCTCCCACCCTGACCATATCCAAAAGCCAGGCAAACTGCAAGTTCAAGCTTTCCTTGACTCCATCAGACAGCTGAGGTCGCAGGGCAAGCAACTAACCTCAAATGGAAGGACAGACAGACGTCTTGCAGGAAGAGATAGGACAAAAGCCCTTGCTTGCCTGAGGCAGATGCAGTAGGACATGAGCAAGAATTCACTTGGAAATTTTTTAGTTTCTTTAAATTTATTTTTATTGAGATCCTATATCAAGCCACAGGCAGGAGCAAGGGGGGGGGGGATACAAGAAGAAAACTGAGCCTTCCATTGTATCAGGGTCTTGCAAGCCAGGAATGGAACTGGATGGCTTGGAACTGTTGGAGGAAGCCCTTGGTTTGGGTGCCAAGAGGGCCAGCTGGAGGAAACCCAGTGAGCAGCTCCTATGCTAATTATTGCAAATGGTGTTTGTGCCAACAAGATGTCTGAAGCCCCAGGACGGGGCCAAGCACCTGGATCAGCAAGGATTCTTTTTGCTAGCAGTTTCTACCACTGAGGGGCTTATCCCCTTGCAGCTCTGGACACATCTTCAGAGCTTTTCTCTCCTGCTAGCATTTCTGTTCTAGCACCATCCCTATGCACAGTCTCACAGTGAATTGAAGCCAACTTTTCTTAGAATAAAAGAAGCCGGGGGAATACAGGCTCTTCAAAACTGCCACCCATCAGACAGCTAGTATAACTTTTTCTATTCATAAATTATAGCCCCGTAGGTCTGAGATAAAACGACTGTTATCAGAAGCTCTGAGATTGGAAAATATTTTTACTAGACTTCCTAAAGTATTTAATATAAAGCCCATGAATACATATCATTCTCCTTTCCTAGGGACTTTTGGCCAATATAAAAAATTTAATGAGAAAATATTCATCTTCCAAAAAATGCTAATAACTAAGATTTGCTGCTGCTTAATGAGAGGCCAGCAGGAGTCAGGCTGACTTGAAAAGAGAAAAGGAATTCTTCATCTACTTTATGTTCCTTAGTCACTCTATCTTACTCTTCATAGCTTTTAGGATTCCTGAGTCTCTGTGGTCCATATTGACTAGAAAGATTCCCAACTCAGTTCTTCCTCTCAGAATTTGTGTGGATGATTTTTACTCCCTGTAAATCCTTTCTTCTTCTTCTTCTCCTTTTCTTTTCCAAGTGAGAGGAAGGGAGACAGACAGACTCCCGCATGCACCCCAACTGCAGGGGGAGGATCCACCTGGCAACCCCCGTCTGGGGCCAATGCTCTGCCCATCTGGGGCCATGTTTGCAACTGAGCCATTTCCAGTGCCTGAGGCTGAGACTTCACAGAGCCATCCTCAGTACCCAGAGCCAACCTAATTGAGCCATGGAGAGGAAGGGGTGGGGGAGAGACAGGAGGGGAAGAAGGAAGGGTGGAGAAGCACATGGTCATTTCTCCTGTGTGCCCTGACTGGGAATTGAACCTGGGACAGCCACAAGCTGAGTTGATGCTCCACCACTGAGCAAACTGGCCAGGGCCCCTGTGAATCCTTTACAGCCAAAACCCAACCTTTATCACCGCACAGCTTTGCCCACATATCAGTAACCCAGGGAGAGATGTTGGCCCTGAATTAAGAAATGTTCTTTCCTTGGTTGTCAACATAAAATAAAATTCTAGTATTTCCAGTAATTCATCAATAATTTATGGTTCTCATTCCCAAAGTCCCTTTACTGGTGATCCTTGGTCTTTCTTTGAATTGTTCACTTTCACTCATCCTGCCTTCAAGCTAATTTTATCATCCGGAGAGGAATCACACCCATTTCCCAAATATCTACAGCTGTTAGCCTAACTGTCCCATGGATTGTCCCTGGTCCCATCAGCCTTGGATTGGACCTGCTGGAGTCTCACATCTAGGATTCTGAGACTGGGCATTTGTCATCCTGAGTCCCAATTTCATATTCTGGTCAGCACATAAACTGCCCTGACTTACAGATCCATATTTAGTTCTAGAACACTCTTGCAGTGGCCAGCTTCTCCTCACTAAATATCAAGCCAGGCCCAAACTGGATATCCTGAGCTGGCGTTGAGCTTCAGTTGGTTTTTTGCATCTGTTCTCATCTTAACCCCAGTCCTGAGGCGCAGCCGTTACTGAGCCGCAACGCACGATCAGAGTGCAGAGAAACTGGCCTGGGTCGAAAATGTTTGGAAAAAATTCTCCCCACATTTTCCTGGCAACTGTCTTACCATGTTGATTGAAGGAGACGATCTTTGGGAGTGGAAATCGTCCAGTGCACATGTGCTTTCACCAGAGATAAGCATAACGTGATTTCTTTCACTGGGATGCTCACATGGATTTCCTAAAAGTTCTTCAATATCAGCAGAACTAAAAGCCTCGTGTCCCAGGAGAATAAATACATCTCTACACACACAGAAACACACAGACAGACAGACAGACACACACACAAATCACAGAAAAGGATCACTGCATGGGAAACAAATGACGTTAGTGGAATATTAAACCAGATATCGGTGTTCATTTGCTCATACGTGTTAGGATTCAGCTGAAACCGTTTATCTGCTCCTAGCCGCATGCAGATATATCTTGGCTTTACTTTGGACATAGATTCTTGACACAGCTTCATGGTTAGGAATCCAGGATCCAAGACATAAAGAAATGGTCCTTAAGGAATGTCCAAGAGTTATGGCCCTCAGATCTGTCTCTATCTTGATGTTTTGAGAACCTGCATTAGGAGAAGTAGCATAGACCTGGAGGAGATGGACAGGAAGGAAGGGAAAGCTGAGGGCAGAGCCAGGAGCCTGGGAGACTGCCTGCGGTTTCCGAGCAGGGGGAATGAAATTAGACAAGTTACAGACGCATGCATGAGTGGGCCGTGACAGCAGATCCGAGCGGGAGGGGCGGTGGAGTCCATGGTGCTGTGTGTGAAGGACAATAAAATTAGTTCATGGAAAGTTCATAGAGATAAATAAAGGTAATGCACTGTGCAAGGCTTTGATCTCTCACGCGGGCTTTTCCTGCTACGATCTGTGGAGAGCGTGCTGAGTTTCAACCAGTTCTCCGTCTCCGCTGACTTCCACTAAACGGACAGACCCAAACCAATTTCTCTTTATTTCTGTTTTTCAACATTCAACCAAGGCATGCTTAGTGATGACAAGAGCTCTGAATTAAGGCCCGCAGGCCTGAGGGACACCCCCACCGCCTCCCTCCTTATGCGGAAGTCTTCATTTAGGCCTTCCTTCCTTGGCTCATTCTCCAAACCCAGTCACAGCAAACATCACAGCAGGGCTCTCTGTTTATACTCCAACTTTTCAAATCCGAGTAGAGGAAGCAGTACCCTCAGACATTTACTTTTTCAACCTAGACTTCATGAATGTAGACGCTCTTTTGCGTTTGCTTACTTTGCCCCAGGCCTGTTGCTGTCTGAATTATGTATGGCGAGTCTGCCATCAGGGGGAAAAGTTCTGCTAAAAAGTCCTTTGGTAAATTCTTTTTCACCATTCAGTGAATAAAATGTTCAGATTACATTTAACAAAATTATTATTATTTTAAGTGAGAGGAGGGGAGACAGAGAGATAAACTCCCATATGAACCCCCAACAGGGATCCACCCAGCAAGGCCCCTACCCTGCAATGCTCTGTCCATCTGGGCCATTGCTCGGTAACCAAGCTATTTTTAGTGCCTGAGGCAGAGGCTCCACAGAGCCATCCTCAGCACCTAGGGGTCAATTCGGTCAAACCAGTCAAGCCATGGTTGTGGGAGGGGAAGAGAGAGGGAGAAACGAGAGGGCAATGGATGCAGAAGTACATGGTCGCTTCTCCTGTGTGCCCTGACTGGGAATCAAACCTGGGACTTCCACACACCGGGCCGATGCTCTACCACTGAGCCAACTGGCCATGGCCAACAAAATCATTGAGTCTATAATATATGCTAGATACTATTCCAGGCACTGGCCACCATGCAGTACCCTGCCCTCATGAAATTCACACTGTACTGGTGATAGGGAAAAAATGAAAGAAGGGAAACAGGGAATGCCAGGGGTCATGGTGGCAGTGCAGTTTTATCGAGGTGGGTCCGCGGAGGTTGTGTTTGCAGAGATATTTTGAGAGAAGAAGGGAGCTGGGTGGATGTTGGTGGGATAGCATTACTGGAAGATGACTGAAAGCCCACTGGGTGCAGTGGAAGAGCTGCATGGAGACCAGGGCTGCAGGGAGTAAGGAGGCAAAGCTTAGTTTGAAATCATAATTCAAATGTCAAAAAATGGTGTTCTTTCCCAACCCGATTCTTACCCAAATTACATTTCTGACTCTCCACCTAGACAACATACATGATTTGAGGTGCCAGGTGTATTATCACCAGAAATACTAGAAATAATAAGGCCATGCTATCTGATCCATTTTCAATTAGTATATTGAGTATTATCATAATCATGATAATCACCACCGTGGCTCCACACTTCACATCATCTCGTTTGACCCTACGGTGATACCTGGGTAACTGTTATTTTCCCATTTTGTGGATAGGGGAATTTTTCAGATGCATGATGTGACTTGCCTAAAATTGTTCAGCTAGTAGATACTGGTGGGGTATGGACTAGCATGTCAGTATTATTTTTGCCAAATAACACTACTTGAATGATAGCAGCATCCAGTATACCTGCCCAAAATATTTCTACTCTATAATTGATCCTTTTAAGAGATGTATAACTAGTAAACCATGGTTTATCTAGTAGGAAAATGTAAATTGAACGATGACATTTATTACAATGTTTTATATCATAGTGAAAAATGACAAACAACCTGACAGTCCAATACTAAATAATGGGTAAGTGTGCTAGGCAGAATAACGGCTTCCCAACGATGTCTCCACCCTGATTCCAGGTTCCTGTGACCGTGTCGCCTTGCATGGCAAAGGCAGGGATTAAAGATGCAGGTACAATTAAGTTCGCCAATCAGCAGATTATTGAGTGGGTCTGCTGTGATCACAGGGGCCTTATAAGTAGAAGAGAAGGGCACAGACAGATGTGACATTGCTGATTTTGAAGATGGAGGAAGGGGCCATTAGTTGAGGGATGCAGCTGGCCTCTAGAAGCTGCAAAGGGCAAGGGAGAGGGAGACCCAGGTTGGACTTCTGATCTGCAGCATTGTCAGATAAGTCCGCGTTGTTTTAAACTGCTGTTTGTAGTAACTTGTTACAGCAGCAGAAGGAAAACAATATAATAAGTCAACACAAACTGTGTATTTGATGGTCTGTCGTGCAAACATTTGAATAATATGTGTGAGGTCTGTGCGATGACTTGGAAAGTATTTAGGACCTACATTTTATTTATTTTATTTTATTTTTTTTAATTAATTTTATTTTTTTAATGGGGCGACATAAATAAATCAGGATACATATATTCAAAGATAACAAGTCCAGGTTATCTTGTCATTCAATTATGTTGCATACCCATCACCCAAAGTCAGATTGTCCTCCGTCACCTTCTATCTAGTTTTCTTTGTGCCCCTCCCCCTCCCCCTTTCCCTCTCCCTCTCCCCCCTCCCCCCCCCGTAACCACCACACTCTTATCAATGTCTCTTAGTTTCACTTTTATGTCCCACCTACGTATGGAATAATGCACTTCCTGGTTTTTTCTGATTTCCTTATTTCACTTCGTATAATGTTATCAAGATCCCACCATTTTGCTGTGAATGATCCGATGTCATCATTTCTTATGGCTGAGTAGTATTCCATAGTGTATATGTGCCACATCTTCTTTATCCAGTCATCTATTGACGGGCTTTTTGGTTGTTTCCATAGGACCTACATTTTAAAAGCAGTATATAAACACGCATATCCATGGTGGTTAAAGCTATGTTTGAATAACAAAGAAGCAAAAACCTTAGTTCAGTACAAATGCAATCTGGGAGAAAAGTCACAGAAATGAGAATGATGAGTAATGCGGGACAATGCTGATTCATTTTCCTTTCCTTTCAGCTTTTATGAATTTCCCAAATTTCCTCCAATGGGACCTGTGTGGAAAAAATACTAAAATTTTGTTTTTAGTGAATTTATCAAAATAATCCCATTCAGAGAGTTGTAATGATACACGGTGCCCAGACAGGACAGCATGGATGATTTCACCTGTGGTCAAATGGCGGTACCCTTTCCTACTTTATCTAGGTAGTCCTGTGCACAAACAGTTGTCGTTCTAGCAGCTGCACCAGGATGCCTACGCAGACAGAGACCCACCTGAACTGAGACGTTGAAACGAAGTGTTAGCGGGTTCACTGGAGAGAGGGCAGCCTGCAGGCCTGAGTGTGGAGAGGTGCTCAGATCGTATTATTAGACACAAGAGGGAGGAGCAAGGGGCCTGAGGCTGCTTGGGGCTGCAGTGAGGAGAAGATGGGGTTGGAAGGAGCCATTTGAAGGAAAACATTTCCCTAGAGCAGTGGTCTCCAACCTTTTTGGGGTCATGGACAGGTTTAATGTCAGAAAATATTTTCACGGACTGGCCTTTAGGATGGGACGGATAAATGTATCACGTGACCGAGACAAGCGTCAAGAGTGAGTAACAGAGGGAATCTGGTCATTTTAAAAAAAATAAAACATCGTTCAGACTTAAATATAAATAAAAAGGAAATAATGTAAGTTATTTATTCTTTTTTTTTAAATTAAAAAAAATTTTTTTTAATTCATTTTAGAGAGGAGAGAGAGAGAGGAGAGAGAGACAGTGGAGGAGCTAGAAGCATCAACTCCCATATGTGCCTTGACCAGGTAAGCCCAGGGTTTCGAACCGGCGACCTCAGCATTTCCAGGTCGACGCTTTATCCACTGCGCCACCACAGGTCAGGCAAGTTATTTATTCTTTCTCTGCCGACCCGTACCAAATGGCCCACGACCGGTACTGGTCCGCAGCATGGGCGTTGGGGACCACTGCCCTATAGCATGTTTCCAACGCAGTGCAGGATGTTGTAGATTAAATGGCTCCTTGTTATCTCCCCTCTTCAGTAAAACTGCAACTTATGTATGTGTGATTGGAGTTCATTGGGAAAGTAATAAAGGGTGTAAGATATGGGTCAAGGTTGGCTTGGAGCTGAAACTGGGCTAGCCCATCTGGAGGGGGAGACAGCTGAGATCTGAATCACACGCCCCTTCAAAACATGGTCAGCACGCATTGGTGGGGTGCCTACTGCGTGCCTTCAACTTTGCTCAATCTCAAGCACCACTGAGCTGACATTTACGGCCTTACTCACTGCTCCCCTTCCCAGGATACCTCCCGGTCCTCATGGGCTGCATGGTGCAATGCAAAACAGCAAGTGTTTACAGAGCTATTTTACTGTCTCGAGTTGCATTTCATAGATAAGACAACCTTAGAAGCCAGCCCTTGGATCACCTGAGATTTGTGCCAGCTTGTTGCCAGGCAACCACTAAACTGATCCCCTGAGAGCCTATGGAAGGCTCCTCCCACGATGTTCCTCAGAGATTGAGTGAGCAGCTACTCATTCTCCAGTGTGTTATGGTTTCAGAGCCAGGGCCTTGCAGTTACTCAAAGGCAGGGGTCCCCAAACTACGGCCCACGGGCCGCATGCGGCCCCCTGAGGCCATTTATCCGGCCCCCGCCTCACTTCTGGAAGGGGCACCTCTTTCACTGGTGGTCAGTGAGATGCATCCTGTGCTCCTGGAGTACTGTATATGGTGGCGCTGCAAAGCGCAGCGTCGCTCACCTACAGTACTACTTCTGGTGACGCGGGACGCACCCATCACGGCTCCAGAAGCGTGTCATATCACTTTTTACGGCTAGCAGTGACAAATATGGAACCGGACAGTGACCATCTCATTAGCCAAAAGCAGGCCCATAGTTCCCATTGAAATACTGGTCAGCTTGTTGATTTAAATTTACTTGTTCTTTATTTTAAATATTGTATTTGTTCTCTCTTTTTTGTTTGTTTGGTTTTTTTTTTACTTTAAAATAAGATATTTTCAGTGTGCATAGGGATTTGTTCATAGTTTTTTTATAGTCTGGCCCTTCAAGGGACAGTGAACTGGCCTCCTGTGTAAAAAGTTTGGGGACCCCTGCTCAAAGGGGTTGTGGCGCTTGAGCTGTCCTCAAAAGCCCAGAAGATGCTGGGAGGGGACATTTGCTAGCGGATCCACTGGAGATTCTGTATCCTCCAGGGTTCCCTTCAGAGCTGAGCAAACTTAACTCCGCAGACACTATGGGAACAGCTCAGCACTCCCGAGGCGCCCGTGCATGCCAACATGTCTTCCCTGGAGACCCTTTGGGCCAAACTCAACTTAGTTCAACTTTGCTCAGTCTCCAGCACAGTGGTCTCTCCTGAGTGACAGTAGCTTCTTATGTTTTCTCCAGGCCTGTTTTGAGGGTTCAGTGAACCAGAGCTTGGTTAGGGTCAGGTGATGTCCCAGAGGTCTAATTTCTGCCGAGGGTGGCAAAACTTGTCACCAAAAATGTGGGGTGTTTCCTTTTTGGCCCTTTCTCCTCCAGATGATGAAAAATCTTGCAAAATAGGTCTTGGCTCATGGATTAAGAGACCATATTTCATAGTGGTTAAGAGTATAAGCTTTTTAGAATCTGTCTGCTTTCCAATTCTAGCTTCGTCACTTATTATGTAACCTTGAAGCAGTGTCTTCGTCTCCTCGTGCCTCAGTACCTGCTATATACTATGAGAATAATAACACTCACCTACTAGGAAATGTTTGTGGCATTTCATCAAACTAAAAAGCTTCTGCATAGCAAAGGAAACCACCAACAAAACAAAAAGACAACCTACTGAATGGGAGAAGATACTTGCAAATGATATAACCGATAAGGGGCCGATATCCAAAATACATAAGGAACACATATAATTCAATAATGAAAGAAATAATCCAATTAAAAAATGGGCAGAGGACATGAGAAGACATTATCCAAAGAAAGAAGAAATATAGATGGCCAATAGACATATGAAAATATATTCATCACTCATCAGGGGGGAAATGCAAATCAAAACCTCACACCAGTCAGAATGGCTATTAAAAAAAAAACTCAACAAATAACGTCTTGGAAAGTATGTGGAGAAATGGGGGACCCTATTTGCACTATTGCAAATTTGTGTAGCTACGATGAAAACAGTATGGAAATACCTCAAGAAGCTAAAAATAAATCTACCATGCAACCATAAGTATACTTCTGAGTATTTACTGGAGGAAAATGAAAACTCTAATTCAAAAAGATATATGCATCCCAATGTTCATTGCAGCATTAGTTACAATAGCTAAGATATGAAAACAATCTAGGTGTCCACTGATAGATGAATGCATAAAGAAGATGTGATATATTTATATCTATCTATCTATGTACCTATGTATCTATCTATGTATCTATCTATCTATCTATACATATACACACATGTACACACAGTGGATTATCACATAGTAATAATAAAGAATGAAATTTTGCCATTTGTGACAACATGGATGGACCTAGAGAATATTATGCTAAGTGAGATAAGTTAGAGAAAGACAAATATTGTATGGTTTCACTTATATGTGCATTCTAAAAAACAAAACAAATGAACAAATAGCAAAAACATTTTCAGAAACAGAGACCAAAGAGATGGTTCCCAGAGGGGAAGAGCGTAGAGATGTGGATGAAAAAGGTGATGGCATATAGTCAGTAATATTGCAATGTTTGCATGATGACAGATATTCCTAGAATTAGAGGGGTGATCGCGTTATAAAGTATAAAAATGTTGAATCACTATATCAAACACCTGAAACTAATAAAACTAACAATAATATATACTTAAACAATAAAAGAAGGGAAAATATCTTTCATGTATTTGAAAATGTCTATGAAATATATTTCATATATGCATATATATAATTTTGCTATATAATGAGCTATCATAGCCTGATCCTGATGAAAGAGAACTTACATTTTGATGTGGGGATATTGAAAATTAAACCGTCTACTTATAATTCTACTCACCTCTCGATTGGAAGGTTTTCCACAGAGAAGCCTCTAGCTTTCTGTATTTTAAACCTTCCTCCTTCACGACCTCATATTTCTGGTGCTTCTAGGCATGACAGCACACAATAGTATTTTTCACCTATACCCTGAATGTCATGATTCCAGATGAGCCATCCCAGTAGATGGTCAAAGTGTTCCTGAAAGACATTTCCACATCAGGATGTCTAGTAGTAACTTAAATGTAAAATATAAATATATCACACTAAAGGGCAAGTCTCCCTAATTCAACTTCACTTTAGTTAGATTTTTAAAAAATGTACGGCTATCTCCAGTGCCACCCAATACAAGGAAGGGAAGTCATAGTAGGAAAAAACAGTAGTTTTAACTAATTGTGGGTCAAATATATTACTTTTGCAAATTTCACAAAAACATATGACCATGTGAGCTCATTGCCTTGGAAGGTGCCCAAGTATGCCATGGAGCCTTTAAGCTTTTTTTTTTTTTTGTATTTTTCTGAAGTTGGAAACTGGGAGGCAGTCAGACAGACTCCTGCATGCGCCCGACTGGGATCCGCCTGGCATGCCCACCCCAGGGGGCGATGCTCTGCCCCTCTGGGGCGTCGCTCTGTTGCATCCAGAGCCATCCTAGCGCCTGAGGCAGAGGCCACAGAGCCATCCTCAGCGCCCGGGCCTTTAAGCTTTTATTAGCTTCCTGATCAGCCCACTGCAGGTGCAAGAGTAGGTACCCGGATGGTGCAATCTATTAGAACTTCCTCTGTTCTCTGTTGCCGAATCCACCTATGTTGCGGCATCGGCGTATTTTTAAATACACACTCGTACATGCCACATGTCTTTCATTGCTGCAAGATTTTTGATTGAAACAGCTGTGCTAGGACTACAGTTTAACAGTTTATTATAAATAGAAACAACTTTTAAGCAGAGTTCTTTTTCCCAAGTGAAGCAAGAATTTTACTTCTCAAGTTGACAAAGAAATTTTTGTTGGATGACTTCAGTAAAGCTAACTCTTAGCCAGGAATATAGGGGACTTTAAAGAAAATAAAATTATTTCCATACTACCACAATGATAAAAATTTTCACTTATTATGGAAACAAGAGGTCAAATAAAGTGGAAAATAAAGCCATCAGAAAGTTGTTTAAAGGCTTTATTCTTTTGAATAACAATGCTTGCCAGTTTGAATAAGATTAGCATTTCTTTTTAAATCTCATCTAGGAAGTTTCATAAGATGAATCTAAATTTTTAAATTATTTCTGTATCTTTCATCCGTAGCCCTAAAAATCTTAATAAAGACTGTACTGATTTTAGCAGATCCATCGCAGAAATAAAGACTCTCTGTGAGTATTCATAAGGGAAATAATAAACCTGCGTCCTTCTGGTGTGTGTGTGTGTGGTGGTATTAAGAATATTATGATCATCTGTATCTCTGCTGCACCAGCGCATTTTCACCATTCTAAAAATAATTTCATTTCTATGGAGTCAGGGTGCTTTTAAGTTACTGTTACTGCACACAAACAGTGGGTTTTCACATCAGATCCATTTTGAAATACTATAAAAGACTAGGGAAATGATGGAAACATAAAAAATGCTTTGGAAATTAGGATAACTGAATCTGAATATAATCAACTTCTATAACAACCAAAGGATGAAATCTTAGTATTAATGGTTGATCTTTGAGGCTTGATAGAAACCCGTTTCCTCCCTCTCTTCTTCCTCTTCTATGTGCCTTGTTTCTTGCTGTCCTTTTTTCTGTGCTACTTTACTATCAGCTAAGACTGGGTTTAATCCAATGCTTAACTCCTCTACCAGCCTTTGTCAAAAATCCTAAACCCAAGAATAAGAAGCCAGATAAGCTCTAGGCAGAAGGCACGCCTAAGGCAAGTTATTTTCTTCTTGCTTTTGTCCCAAGTCACCTGCTTTTGATTTGAAAATTTTGTATAACTAGACTAAAATCACCTCCTTTACTTGTGCATATATTGTGAGAGATACAAGCAATTTGTTTTATTAATGCCCTCAACTGTGCAAAATTAACTTTTCAACTTGATTCATGTTGCATATAAAAACCACAATGGAGACTAGTTACTGAGTTTTAACAACTGCACAATTCTTATGAAAAGCTTGGTGGTAAAAATTAATATTCATGGAGACTGCCTATGGGAAATAAAATCCATTGTTTCCTATAGATATTCGCAGACTCCAGGCAAGGACCTGTGTTGTAACTGAGTGTTACACTGCCCACCAACCCCCCCAACCCCCACTCCCACTCCTGCTAATTTTCAGGAGGTTACGGCAACCAACCTATTCTTTTTATGCACAAGTCTATGGGTCAGATATAGCTTGACTGGATTCATCTGGGCTTAGGAGGACTTGGCTCTGGGCTGCAGGTTGGTGTTAGGTCTGTTCCAGGTGTTTCTCCATTCTCCTTGGACCCACAGCTACCTGAGGTATACTTTTCTCACAGTGAATCATAGGAGCCTAAGAGGTCAAACTCAACCACACATCTGATTAAGTTTGCAAGTTTCCCACTGGCTGAGCGCAAAGTCAAGGGGCAGAGATGCGAACTCAGCCCATGCTATTACGATGCTAGGTCATATGGCAGAAGGAGAGAGAGAAGAATAAAGACAATAAACCAGTCTTCCACACTGACCATTGTGAATGTGTCAGTGACTTGATTTCCCCATTTGTAAAATCAACACAACAAAAACCAAAAACTATCTTCTAGAGTTGTAAGGATCAAAGTACTTAGAACAGTGCCTGGCACACACATAAAAAAACAACAAAATCTCAGTAAATAAAGTTAGCTATTATTATTGCTGTCATCATACCACAATTATCCATTAAGAGGGAGAAGTTAAGTCTTATGATTGGCCATACCTCAGTGCATTATTATGCAGCCATCAAAAACAGCTATGAAGAGCTGCAATGATTTGAGGAAGTTTTTCTGCTTTAATAGTAAGCGAGAAAAGCAGTATATATCAATATAAAAGTATGCAGACAATGTGATACCAACAGTTTTTTAATCTATGTGAATCAAAGAGGTAAAGGAAATACACCAACCATTAGAGTGGTTGATTCTGGGTAATGAATGTTTTCTCCTTTCTATTTTTCTATACATATCTCCCAATTTTGCATAGTGACATGTCTTTTTCTCTAATAACAATAATTTTAAAAATTATTGTTACCAACACAAAGAGATCCAGGGTTTGAGCCCAGAATGTGAGCATCTGATCCCAGCATTAATTCTTTGTTTTGTGTTTTGGGGTAATTTTTAACCTCTATGCTTGTTTTTTTCATCTTCTCATTAGAGAACCATAAGATTAGCTTGATAAGTTTTTAAAAATATCTAGTCTTTTTTGTCTCATATCTGGCTTTGGATAGAAATGATAAATGAGGTGTTTTCTCTGGTTGGGAAAATACACAGCAGGTACTGGAGATGCTGTAAGCTTAAGAATGCACGGAGGTGACACTTCTGGTCCACGTAAGTGCAAGGAAGGTATCTAGCTATTAATAGATTATCTTTACGTTATTTTTCTGTTTTAAGTATTTGTCTTTTTCTTGAGTCACTATGAATAATGGTACTGACCTTTTTAGGAAAATGCTACACTACTATAATTATATTTTAAAGACAAAATATTGTTTGAATAGGTGCTTCAATATTATTCAGACATTATTATATTATTATCAGGACTTAAAGCTTTTGAATGATGCAAACTTTCCTAACATTACTCATCACATTTTGTGTAGGCAGGTTGATTTGGGGCATGTTTTTAGCTCCTTTTGGAAAATTAAATTAGATTGGGTTTTTAGATTTCCAGAACATCAGTATTTTCTGAAATTTGAAGTCTGCTCATATGATAGCTTGAAAATATGTCCACAGATTCTTTGGTGTTGCTTCCTTTAAGAGGTGGAGTCTAATTCCTCTCTCCATGAGTGTGGGCTATACTTCGTGACTCACTTCTAACAACTAGAATGAATGCGACTAAAGTGATGATGTGTGACTTCCAAGACTAGGTCATAAAAAGGCATTGTGGCCTCCTCCTTGCTCTCTTTCTCTGTTCACTCGTTTTTGGGAAAGCAGAGGCCCTGTGAGCACGCCATCTTGGAAACAGATCCTGTAGCGGAAGTCCAGCCCTCAGCTGACTGCAGCCCGCTGATGTCCTAACAACAGCCTCACAAGAGACTCTGAAGCAGAATTCAGCTGAGCTGCTCCCAAATTCCTAACCCACAGACACTGTGAGATGATAAATGCATTGTTGTTTTGAGCCACTTAATTGTGGAGTAATTGGTTCTGCAGCAATAGATCAATCACACCACTTTATCACAGAACTTTATTGCTGGAAAACCATCTTGAAAGGTTTTATGTCCTGACCACATAGTGCCTTGTGAGATAGGATCTGAACTACACAACAGGCATATGATGGCGAGGAAAAGAAACCCAGAACCAGCCATCAGGGAGCTTCTATTCACAGTCCAGGAACATATAATGGGAGAAAAGGAGACAAACATTTCTGATGTTGAGGAAGTTACTTAATATCACTATCCTCTATGAAATAGAGAATAATATCTATTGCAGGGTTGTTGTGAGATTGAGAAATAACACTAAATAAAGTACCTGGCACAGAGTGGATACTTATAAATGCTATTATTACCATAGAGGTGGATTTTTACCACCAGCCCTTTGTTTTCAGACTTTAAGGTCGAGTCCCTGCATAATGCCACAAATGTGTCATCATTGCACATGTGTGGGAGATGGCATTTTCACTACCGGTTTGGAAAAGTTGGAGACTTCACCACCAAAAGCTCCTCACGGTATTTCTTAAAACCCTTGGTTTGAAAACCTCTTAGGGAAATGCTGGTGCCACGGGTTAGATTGGACTCGGGGCCTATCATAAGCGGCTTGGGAGTGTATATTTTCATTACTAATCATTTAGAATAATAAATAAGCTAAGTTCCCACACTGTTGTGCCAACATACTAAATGCCGTCAGCCATTCTGTTGAAAGATAGAGGAATATTTCTTATGCTGGACCACATGTGTGATGTTTTATTCCAAAGCGATGCTCTTATCATTTAGAAAAATAATTAACTATCACCACGGTATTTAATTCAAAATGACACGGGTTCCCCTTTTCCTAATTATATGGTTTGCTTCAGCTCCATCTCATCAATTATGTTGATTTCTTACCATTGAGACCAGGGATAACCTGATACATACACTCTTTGCGTATCTTCTACTTGAGTATTCTGGGAATTATTGAGAGAAAATGCTCATAACCTAAAGTCTGCATAACTGATCAGCAATTTTAAGAGCCCAAATCTAGATACTAGATGTACAAGGTGAAATAAGTAGGTGGCAGCGAACAAGACAGTTCTGATGGGAGCAGCTCTCTCTTCCTGCCAATTTCCTGATGGGCACAGTAACAGCCCCTGGATTGCCCCGTTGCTAGGGCAACCATCACTGTATATCACACTAAAATCTGGTATTGAAATGTACTAGAAGCACAAAGCATACATTTTTCATATTTTTTCCAAGTTCATTTTCCTCATGGTTTCATGCAGCGATTCAATATGAAACATTTATCCGACCTTAAAAAAATTGTAAATACATATTCTCCTACTTTGAGATTTCAAACTAGCTTCTGTGACTGACATAACAATTCACCATCAAACGGATTTCATGCATTTCAAACAATTAGACTTTCTTTCAAAGAAAGAAGGGGGAGGTATTGCCCCCGGTGGTCTTCTGTGGAGCTAATCTATATACCACTTCCTGCTATAAGCAGCGCTAGCCTTCAGATGCCAAACTGCAGTGAGACAATGGGAGATTTCAAACGAGGTGTGACATTTTGCTTCTATTCCACAAGGAATAGATAAATGTTGAAATGCAGGCGCTGCTCTGTTGAATTCATACAGTAAAGTGGGGGAGGGCCTTCTTGACTTGAAGACTCGGTGCTTCCTCCTCAGTCTTCTAGCAGCTACTAGGCTTTGGCACTTGGACGAAACACACTGTTCTCATTATCAGAATTGCTGGCACTCAGATAATGGGGATAAGGCTGAGGTTTTAGTTAAACACAGAGCACTAACACTGATTAAAAAACAACAACTTTCAATAACCTGATTTGGGAACTACCATCAATGTCTCCTGGGAAAAAATTTTACATTAACATTAAGTGTTCACATCAAAGACCCACATCCATTTATTTATCTGACACATTTAATTCACCACATTATTTCTTTTTCTCTAGGGAAAGATGATATAACTGAAAATATAATCACAAATGGAACTAGAACACAGGAAAACTCTGTTGTTGAAAAAACTGCTGACCTGGTGTGAATTTCTGCAAACATTTCTTAGATACAAGCATAATGGTTTCTTTTTTTCAAATTATTATAGTATTCATTGCTAAGACTAGATTATATTATTAAGTATTTGTAAAGAATTCAAAGATTTTAAAGTTTCACATCTGCTTTTTTCAATGTTGGAGATAATTTGCTGGTTGTAATATACCTTATTATTTTTTCATGGAAAGATCATTCTAATCAATGGGACACTCTTATTAGAATATGGCTTGAGAGGAAGAGAAGAGTTTCTTTTAATAGCTAAATAGTTCTAGCAGGAACTTTATGAACTTTTACGGATGGAAGCAAAAATAAAGATTATATGAATTAAAATGTCCTTGAGCCAGAAGTCAGATAGGATGGAGAAGAGAATGTCATTTAATTTCTTTGGCTTCTATTCAAATAGCATAAGTAAAGCCCAGCTACTCAGTGACCTTATTAAGGAGATATCTCAAACTAGAGACCATAGAGAACTGCATTCGGGGCACAGTGATTCCCAGTTGGTCTGCTGTCGAGGAAACTGCTGACCTAGTGAAGTTTTGGACTGGATCTACGGTGTAGTCAGAGAAAATTTCCCTGTGTCTAGACAACTAGCATCTGACTTTCCTCCTGAGGAGTCACATCAGTCCAGCTCCTGATTAAATAGGTTCTGCATTCCTACCAGGTCTGTTAAACCATGCGCTTTGTTCCTGGTCCCAGAGCACCCAACTGTGATGCCAAACCACAGCCGATTGAGGCCCACTCTGGGCCTCAAACTGTCTTAGAACATTTCCCTCAGAGCTCAAATTCTATTGGACAAGGCTGTTCTGGGTGCAGAACAAGTGATACAAATTAGTCAAGATTGATGGTGTGATTTGAGAACTATTTTTTGAATTAACATATATGCTTTGAATGCTTGCAATTTTACATCTTGGAAGTGAAACATAAACATGTTTTGGTGGCTAAGGGAAAATAAGGAAATAAAGGCTGCATCCAGTAATAGTAAGATCTTATAGAATATTATTAAATTTTTAAAAAATTATTCAACAAACATATATGGCTCTTCCCCACACCAGACACTAAGCTAGGTATGGACGAAAACATAAAGAGATGTACGTCCTAGATTCAGGATGTAGTCTAAAGAAGTTCCGACAAAGAACGCAGGGAGGTCCATGTGGGCGATACAAGCCGTCAGTGCCGCACGGAGCCCCTCCTGCATGTGTGCGGGTTCCCTGCCGCACCGCTCCGACCCCCCAGCCGGAAGGGTTGCCTATTAACTGTTCACAGCTGATGCCCTCCCCAGCGGCCCAGCGCATGGGTCAACCATATTTTCACATAGAAAATCTTCCCAAATATAAATATTAAAGGAAGGATTGCTCCTCTTACTTGCAACCTCTCCAAATCATCAGTAGACACAAACCAGTAGGCAGCCATAAGTGCTAAGAGAAAATTCGAGTTGAAAAGTGATTAATGTCCAAACAAAAGAGGGGAGTCATAGTAAAAACAGGTTTTTATTATTTGATGGATCTGGTTTTGAGAAGTTTGGGGCTTGGGATTGCAAAGGAAATGTAGTGTTCAGAGTTGTGATGAGTTTAGAAGGGGAAGCCAACATTGGCTGAGAAATGATGAGAGGCTTAGCTGAGGTGAGTAGGACAAGGCGCCCTTATTCCTGGGGTGGAGAAAGGTCTTCCTTGGGGAAAATATCCCATCAGTCCTGGCGAGGCTGAGTTCCAGAGGTGGTGAGAACAAGTCAAACCAGCTCACACCAAGCCGAGCACGTTTGTCAGCCGACCGGAGACTCACACTGCCAGTGACATGCGCACTGCAAGTCTGACTCCTCTGTATCGACATGAGTGATGGCCCTGAGCTTGACACTCAGGGAAACTGCATGTTCTTCAGAGCCCAGGTGTTATTTCATTAGAGTAAACTGGCTGGTTGAAGATGCTGTTTCATGGAGGTAATGATCTGATAGGGTCTCTCCCAGGGAAAAGGTCAAGCGAAGCTGGGTCCCAGGGAACTGGGTCTTTGTGGGAGAAATATCTCCATTCTCTGAGGGCAGTGCTGAGCCCAACAGAAGAATTTTGTTTGAAGCAACTGCCTATCTGATCTTTTGGTGTTTTACTGTATCAATTTGTATTCTCAGCTCCCACTATTTTAAGCTTTTCTGGTTTGAGCCAGTTTCGCAGTTAAAATTCTGCTGCTCTCCATGCCCCATCTGCAGGTGAAGAATGAAACGCAATACCACTTAGTAGAGTCTTCAGATGGGAGGGGTGTTCAGCCATCTCAGGGAACAGCCATCTCTCAGGTGTTCCCTGCTGCTCAAAGTGGGGAGTCCTTGGACCGGCAGCATCAGCAGCACCTGGGAGCTTGTGGAAGATGTGCAATTTCACACCAAAGCCCTGGACTTGCACAATCAGAATCTGCATTTGAACACGATCCCCAAGGGTTCGATGCACAGTAAATGCTGAGAAGCAATGACCTAATTCAGTGGCTCTCGATATTGAACCTGCCGCAGACTCACCCAAGGGGCTGACCTGTTAGGGTGGACTGCAGGGTGCACCCCCAGAGTTTCCGACTGAGTGGGTCGAGAGGGGCCCGAGAATGCGAATCTCTAACGCTTTCCCAGGTGATGCCAATGCTGCTGGACCGGGGAGAACACTCCCTCACTGGGAACCAGCTGTGTTCGAGTTCAGATCCCAGCCCTGCCGCTCGCTGGCTGTGTGACCGCGGACACGCTCCTGACCTCTCTGAGCCCATTTCTTTCCACAGTGCATGGACTAACACCAGCTTCATCAGACTTTGTGAAAGCTGAAAGGGATTCGTAAAAGCCAAACACCTCACCCCAGCCTGGCCTCAAAAGGTGCTCTTCAAACTGTGGTCCGTAGACTGGCCACACCAGGGGCCCCTGGGAACTGCGAGAAATGCAGCCTCCACCTGCCCCTCCTTGGACCTGCATTTTCACAAGACCCTCAGGGAAGAATAATGCATGCTGAAGTCTAAGTTCTGTAAATACAGAGCTTCTCATTTTCCGGGCCCAGCCAAGGCCAGTGAATCACAGGGAATGGGCGTTTCTAGCCCTGGCTCGGGCATTGGGAACTTAAACTTCTAAATCTCTCATCAGTGTTCCCACTCCCTCAAATCCCAGCCACACATGGAGGGTGTGATTCCCATTTCAGGCTCAGCTGGTCACCACGACCCACCCTTCGGCTGGCAGAGTACCAGGAGGCATCCAATGCATCAAATCTGCATCCGCTGTGTCCTCACTCAGAGCTCACTGAGAAACACAGTACAGCCCGAGTGGCCAGGAACGTTCCTAACCTTAGGATTTGCCTATTTGACTCTTGGGTTGCTTTGGATAGCCACACTGAGGTTCTCCTTGAATCCTTGTGAGCTGCAGAGGCTGGGAAAGAGAAGGGATGGAAGAAAGGCTAGGCAGGGGATGGCGTTTCCCACAGGGAGAGAAAGGGAACTCCAGGCTGCTGGGCTAGGCTTGCTCCCCGGGAGAACTGGTTTCTGTTAGAACAAATAGCACAGCTGAGCTCCCACCACCAACTCGGCCCCCTCAATGTTCTGGTGTGTGATTCTTTTGGAAAAAAATAGTGCTTGGGAGTCATTAGCATTGGTAGCAATTTTATTGTACGAACCGCCTGAAAATGAATCCTTTCTGAACACTGTAACGAACAAAGACAAAAGTGACTTCAGCAGAGCTGGGAAGGCAGCGTTACTTTTTTGCATATTTATGAACAATGATGACATCTGAAAAATAATCTAACAGGAAATATAAAATAACCAGATTTATTTGCTAATGAGCAAAATTCTGGAAATTCTGTCTTTCCCCATGAAGTGGCCCATAAGTTTAAGGCTAATTGTGTCATTAAACTTGCTCTTCAAAGCTGCTTACACTGTGATTGAATGCGTTTGCTTTCATTTTGTTAGACAGCATGGACCAGGACCACGTTTTATTTCCTTGAAGCTGAAGAAGACTGGACGCCCATAAACAAGCCATCCTCCCAAATACCGTGGCTGGGAGATTTATGCTACCCATTATAGTAGCAATCAATACAGTGATATGTACTTTCCCGCTGAAGAAGTTCAGGATGGGAACTAATTTATCCAAGGTCATAGCCAGTCCAGGCTGGGGATAGGCTTTAAAATTTCAATTCCCCAGCTGCAACCTTTTGATACAAAACATAGACATAAAAATGATAAGTTTCGACTAAGAGCTAGATTTTAAACTTAGAGTTTTGATTTCCTTACTTAGCTATATTTTTTTCCCTCCCTGGCCCTTAAGCACTGACATCTCCTGGACAGAGTGCCAAGGTTATGTCCATGAATGACACAGAGGCAACGTGGCGGGAATGGATTTCAGTTAGGCCTTAATCATGAGCCCACTTGGGAGATTTCTGGCCTCCAGTTCAGACTTGGGCAGAGCTCCTTTGGATAAATTCACAACTCAACTTGTTTAATAAATAAGGACTCTCAGAAATTTGCTTCCTCCCACCCCAATTCCCAGATATGTTTCAAAATTCAACAAGAGGGAAAATGAAACAGTGATTGCCTCCAAGGAGGACAGGGTACTTTAGTGGGGTAGTTTCCTGGAGTGAAAGGAATGATCTGTTTTCGTAGGGATTTGGGGTAGGTGGTGTGATAAGCATTTGTCAGAACATGTGGAACCTCTTGAAATTTGTGTGTTTCATTATGTGTTCATTTCACCTAACTTAAAACCCTGTATAATAAAACTCCCCCAAACCGATTTGGGACAGTAATAGGGTTAAGGGCTAAATGTATTCAAGTTGCATTATTTTAGCTGTGTCAGCATCTGTAACCAACCACGAAATCCAGGCATCTTTGAGCTCTTCTGTAGCAGGGAGTGGGTGGCAGTTCTCAGAAGCCGAAATGCGTATCTAAAACAGAGAGTTTATGTTCTGGCATAATTGTCTTTCTGCCAGGGAACCAGGTCTCTGCTTCTGAACTGAGCAGGCTTTCTTTAGCAGTCACTCCTTCTGTAAAAATAGCCGCTAGGGTTGTGAGGGTGTGTGAGGGTGTGTGAGGGTGGGGTAGCTGCCGACTTGCAGGAACTCTGTCAGAAATTCCCTGGGGACCCCAGGCGGGAAATAGGAACTGGGCATCTCGGGTTCTCTGATGTCTTCCCCTCAGTAAATGCAGAAATGGGTCTGAAAGCACAGGGAGGAGGAGAGGCCCTGCTTCGAGATAAAATCTATTGCATTATGGGTTTGGGAAAATAACGAATACATGTAGGTCCAGACGAAATTAAAATTGTATTGTTTGGAAGTTTTTACCCTTCCGTTCCCACTTTGAATATCACTCTAGTTCCCCAGTTGGCAAACGTGGTTTGCTTATTTTGTTTTATTATCATGAAATATTTCAATCACAGTAAATAGACTAATATAACAAAAAACAGTGCAGTCATGATTCAGTCTTGTCAGATTACCTCTTTTTCAAGATTGAAAATGTGTTCTAATTTGTGACTAGTAGTTAAATTATTAGTACGAAATAGTTCAAATGAATGAGAGTTGTCCTTCGATTAACATTTATCTGACTTTTTCCTGGCCTTTATCTTATGCATATTTTGAAATAGCCATTTGGACGTGAAATTGGTAATTGAATGCTATTTCTATTTTCCTAAACAGGAGCATATATTTGTATGAATGACAGCTCTCAGCTTTTGTGATTTATAATTTATATAGTCAAATTTTTTACTTAATAAAGTTATTACTAAACTGATTGAGGTATATCTGCTTTCCCATCTGTAAAGACTCTACATTCTGACTTGTTTATGTTTTCTTTCAGCCTCATGGAGATATACTTGACATGAAACATTGCATAAGTTTAAAGGATACACCATGAAGGTTTGACACATGAATATACTGCAAACCATTACCACAATAAGGTTAGTTAACACCTTGATCACCTTACATAATTACCTTTTCATTGTTGTTATGATTAGAATGTTTAAGATCGTCTCTCTCAGCAACTTTCAAGTATACGATACAGGATTGTTAACTATAGCCACCATACTGTACATTCCTTTCCAGAATTTAGTCATCTTATTTAATTAATTAATTTTTATTAAGTGAGAGGCAGGGAGGCAGAGAAACAGACTCCTGCATGTGCCCTGACCAGGATTCACCCAGCAAACCCCATACAGGGCAATGCTCTGCCCATCTGGCACCGTTGCTCCGTTGCTCAGCAACTGAGCTATTTCACCACCTGTGGCGAGGCCATGGGGCCATCCTCAGTGCCTAGGGCCAAATTGCTTAAATCATTTGAGCCATGGCTGCAGGAAGGAAAGAAAGAGAGAGAGAGAGAGAGAGAGAGAGAGAGAGAGAGAGAGAGAAGGTGAAGAGGGAGGAGTGAAGAAGCAGATATGGTCACTTCTCCTGTGTACCCTGACTGGGAATCGAACCCAGGACTTCCACATCCTGGGCCAATACTCTATCACTGAGCCAACCGGCCAGGCCCTTATCCATCTTATAATGGGAAGTTTGTACCCTTTGACCAACAACTCCCCTTTTCCCCCACTCCTCAGCCCTCACTATTTTACTCTCTGATTCTGATTTTGGATTCCACATCTAAGCGACATCATACAGTATTTGTTTTTCTTTCTCTGACTTATCTCACTTAGCACAAGGCCCTCAGCGTCCATCCATGTTGTTGCAAGTGGCAGGATTGCCTTCTTTCTCCTGGCTGAATAATATTCCATTGTGTATGTATACATCTTGTTTATTCATTCCTACATCCAGGGACACAGGTTGTTTATCTTTTAGCTATTGTGAATAATGCTGCAGTGAACGTGGGGGTGCATGTATCTCTTTGAAATCCTGATTTCATACCTTTGGATATGTACCCAGCAGTGAGATTACATGTCATATGGTAGATCAGTTTTCGATTTTCTGAAGAATATCCATACTGTTTTCCGTAGTGGCTGTACCAATTTACATTCCCACCAGCAGTGCACAGGGTTTACTTTTCTCCATTATACCCATTCTAACCAGTGTGGGGTGACATCTCGTTGTGGTTTTGATTTGCATTTTCCTGATATTTAGTGATGTTGAGCATCTTTTCATATACCTGTTTGTCATTTATATGTCTTACTTAGACAAATATATATTCAGATCCTCTGTCCATTTTATAATCTGATTGTTTTCTTGCTCTTGAGTTGTATGAGTTCCTTATATATTTTGGATATCAACTCTATATTCTTTATAACACTATCAGCAATTTCAAATTTTAAAAGAAAAACTTTATAATTTGAGTAAGTAGTTCTGAAACATTTTGGTCTTGGAAGACATTTAGAGTCTTGAGCATCATGGAGGGCTTCCACAAGCTAGTATTTATGTGGATTTTATCAATTGATGTTTACTGTATTAGAAGTAAAACCGGAGAAAAATTTAAATACTTATTTACTCATTCATTAAAAATAACAATAATAAACACTACATATTAAACACATTGTTATGAAAGTAACTATTGTATAAAATAAAAAATTAACTTATTGAGAAGAACAGCATCCGCATATATTTTTGCAGTCCCTAATATCAGCCTTAATAGAAACAGCTGGACTTTTGTATTTACTTCTGTATTCAAAATATTTTAAAACACTGCTTTGGTTGAAAAGGATTGAGAAGACCCAGCCTCACACAGATAGGTAGTTGAAAGAGTCATTAGTAGCTTTTTAAAGATAGATGTAGATACCCTCTTCTGGTACTATGCCAAGTTGAGACACGTTTCTTAAAGAAAAGATGCAGTGTGAGACTGGAAACCATCATAGCAAACTTTTCATACTCTTTTACATTAAAATTTATTGATTTATTTTACACTTGGAACATTTTACCCATGCATGATTTTGTAACATCAAGTGTTGGTCATTTGGGAAATATTTATTCATTGAGATATGCAGATCTTCCTTATACAATTTAAAAAACACCACACTCATCAATAATACCACTGATCTCATCAGAGATGACTTTAAGTGTGGTAAAGCAGTCAAGCCCATGGGGCAGATCCAAGTTTTCTAAAATTTTAATTGTCACTTCGAAACTCAATTGTTTACGAGCAGTAAAGACTGCCAATTGTTTTTCTTTAAAGTGATAGGCTCGGCCTGACCTGTGGTGGCGTGGTGGATAAAGCATCGACCTGGAACACTGAGGTCGCCGGTTCAAAACCCCGGGCTTGCCTGGTCAAGGCACATGGGAGTTGATGCTTCCTGCTCCTTCCCCCTTCTCTCTCTAAAAATGAATAAATAAAAAAATAAAAAAAAATAAAGTGATTTATTTTTTTTTTCTTCATTTTTGAGAAAACGTCTGCCTAATCCCCAAGTCTAAAAAAAAAAATCGCTGGTTGTCAGTTTCCCTTTCGAGTTGAAAATAGTGTTACACGAAAACAGCAGCTAGTTTAGCTGGCCACTCAACTATCGGTGCCTCAGCAGTCACCACTGCTGCTTGGACATGGTATAAATGGTGTGCAGCAGAAATGATTTAGACTTCTCGTTTTCTCACTCAGAGTTTACGGTGTGTGCTTGAAATGTACTAAAAGTAACTGTTTTTCTGGCATTGTTCTTCCTGCAAGTACACAGAGCTGAGTGAGGCATGCGGTCACCCCAGTACAGCTTGGTGCTACCACCTGGATTCTTGCGTCGTGCGCGACCATCTCTATGCAGGGACCCTACCGGCTTGCCCTATGGCCTGCGTTTGCAGCATCTTGTTTATAGCAAAAATACAGTTCCATATGGCTTTAAAAAGTCTTAAACCTGAAGCGTCGTGTTTTTAAAAATCTTTTTTAGCCTCTTCCCTAGCTGCTCTGGGTAAGCTATTTCTGCCTTGTTGACTGCAGCCGTGATTCTCAAAGGCGGGGGAGGAGAAGGCATGGATGCTGTTGTGACTCCCAGAGGACATTCGGCAGCGTCTGGAGACAGTTTGGTTGTCATGACTGGGGAGGGGTGTTAATGGTGTCTAGTGGGTGGAGGGCAAAGATGCTGTTAAGCATTTGACAATGCACAGGACAGCTCCTATAACAAAGACTTATCTGGCCCCAAATATCAATAGTGCTAAGGTTGAGAAATCCAGGATTCTACAGTATCATGGATATCACAAAATTGAAAAGGCCAAGAACTCCTTTTGGTTGGCATTCTCATATAGTTTCTATTCTCTTGATCTCTGTGGTTTTGATGCCACATGCTGCAACAGCTTCAAGGAAAGGGTCCTGGAACTCTATAGGGAAATCAAGTACCTCAGCCTTGTGACTTATTGATCCCGCAAAGACTTTATTCCATAAGGCCCTGGAGCATGTACACATCATGGAGCTATGACCTGGAGGTTAACCCTACCATGTCCAGCACTGGCATACGCATGCCCCTCTGCCTGGCAGAGATGAGCAGGCAAAGAATGCCCACGCTCCACAACACGGAGTCAGCATGATTGAGAGAGCAAGGGGATGAGCACCTTAGTCTTATCACTTCTCTTTATCACTCCAAATTACTGTGACTAATAACTGCATCGTCAGTGGCTCCATCCTGAACCGTTTCTTTATTGATTTTTATTGACCAGGTGTTTTGAAGGTTGGTTCCTTCATCTTGCAAGGGAGACACTGGCTCTATGGATCAGCTTCATTTTCTTTAATAATATTTGAATGTTGATCAAACAAAGGCTTTTAAAACGGGCACGCTCTGGAATGAAAATCAGCTCTTCCATTTTAAAAGCCTGTCACAGTCTTTCTTGAAGAAAGCGTCTGCATGCCATATAAAGCAGAGCTGATTCTCACATGGTCTCCTTATTATCCTGCAGAGAGAGGACGTGTTCCAAACACCCTCAGGGAAAGCCTTCAGTAATTATTTATTGGCTGGAAGGTTTACTCCCTGAAAAATTATGTTTGGTCTCTCCCAGATGAAAACACCATAAAGTAAAATTCACATCTTGCTTTTTGTAAGGGTCTGGCAACCCTTTCTGATAACAGTGCACACTTCTGTGGGGCGGCTGAGGCTGGGATTTCATATGTTTGCTATTGGAAGACTATTGTTACAGTAGAAAGTGATATATGTATATATTTGGAAGAAATCAAGAAATACACATGAGTGTGGATATAGTTCTCAGCATAGAAGCGGATTCTGTCTCCAAATAGTTACATGGAAACATACATTTCAAGCCATTCTGAGCTGGGAGGGATGAGGGGACCAACTAAATGATTCACTTGGAAAACGCTTGCCTCACAGTCTTGACCTAAGAGATGGTGTCTGGACAGGGGAGGACACAGAAGTGGTCTTGGAATCACATCCTCTTCAAAACAAAACAAAACAAAACAAAACAAAAAAACCATGCCCTTATCATTTTTAAAGATTTCTTCACAGCATAAAAATTCCCCCAATTTCCCCTTTGTGTTCATTTCTTAACCCCTTACACAGTTTCCCCATGGTTAACGTCTCTCATTACTGCCACTGGTGCGTGATAATTAACCAAGCGCGAGACTTTATTTGGATTTCACTAGTTTTCCCACTAACGTCCCTTTTCTGTTTGAGGATCCCATCCAGGGCACCACACTGCAACTAGTCATCATTTCTCCTAGCCTTCCTTCTGGGCTTTTAATGACACTCCTCTAGTCTTTTTGACTGAGGCAGTAAGCTTCAAAATAGGATCTTAAGAAGCCTTCCTAAACATATTAGAGCCAACTTTTCAACAGTGTCTATCTTAGGGGAGGAGGAAAAACCAAAAACTGAAAACCAAAAACCAAACCAACTTTTCCTTTGCCCTCCTGGGTTTTACAACTGGGCCCTGGAAATGAAACTGACAAAAGACAGATTAACAAGAGAAAAACAGAGTTTATTAACACACATAGAGTGCATATATGCAGGAGAAACTCAGTGATGAGTAACTAAAAAGGGTAGTATAAACTTGAGACTCATGTAGCAACTTAACAAAGAACAATCAGTCTGTAGCGAAGGGACAAAACACAGGACAGGGGGTTAAGGCTTCAAGGGGTGGCACACTGTGGGAAAGTAAATCTATGGGAGCAAAGTAATGGAAGATAATGGTTACTTAGAGAACTTGGTTATCTAGATTCCTCTCAGTGCTGTCTCTGGGCTGAGAAGAGTCTAGCGTTGTCCCCAGGGATTAAGATTTTGAGAATTATCCTCCTTTTCCTGGAATGAGAGAGGGAGACACCTTTGCAAATAAAATTTTATGTTCTGCTTTTAGGAAAATGGGTGGGGAGAGTAGAAAGTTGTTTTTAGCATCTGCTGTTTCTCAATTTTCTTCAGCTCAAAATCATCCATATGCCAGAGTGGCATGTTTTGAGGTGGCATAGTCTGTTCCTCGACACTATAGCTCAAAAAACAAATAAACAAAAAAAAAAGTCACAAAAACCTAACGAAAAAGTCTTTGGATAATTGAAAAATTCAGCCAAAAGGCTCTCCTGCTTGCCATTTTTACCTACATAAAACCCGTCATCATCCTTTTCATGAATTTATTTTCTATGATTGTATTGGCTACTCTGGTATAACTAAGTATATACTATAGCTGGATCTATCTCATGGGTCAGAACAAGAGGTCATCAGGCAATAGGAATAATAGACCAGGAGAAACAAGGTCTTAGAAACTAGACTTCCAGACTGGAAAAAACAGAAGGTTGGACCAGATTATCTTTAACTATATGAGGAGAAGTTCAGAGAGCTGGACCGTGTACAGGCTGGGCTATAGAACTTCTAAAGACACCAGATGTGTAGCCTCAGAAAGTGGAGCGGATAGCATGGTGATGGGTTGGGAACGGGGGCACTGGCTGCTGATGGACTGGCGGTGAGTACCAGAATGGGTTGGGTGATACTCAGGAGCTGACAGGTGATGAGGAAGAGGTTTTCTAGAAAAAGCACACGGGCCATCAGCTTGGGCTCATACTGCTTGTGAATCAGAGGCAGGATCCTGGTCTGTGCTCGCAGAGCTTAGGTTCTGAGGTGGTAGCTCCGGTGGGGTTTGGGCAATCCAGAACTACCCAAAGGCAAGGTACCTGGGATCCAAGGTACAGACTTGAGTACAGGAACTCCAGCTATTAGAATTTGGGCGAAGTTAGAGCATGGTCTGAATCCAGGTTAACTTGAGGTTAAATGGACTTCCCTGTTGAACAAAAGATACTAAATTGCCCCTGAATAGGAGAACTAATCACTGGTCAACCTTGGCACCAATGAGATTTGGGATTGAATCACTCCTTGATGTGGGAGGCCTGTCTTGTGACATTGTATACTGTTTAGCAGCATCTCTAACCTTGACCTAATAGATACCAATAGCACCTTCCCCCTCCCCTCCTGCTAAGTTGTGACAAAAATATCTCCAAATATTGTCATGCATCTTGTAGGACAAGATTACCCACTCCCATTGAGAATCATTGCTCTAAGATGAGGTAGGCCTATTAAAAGTCATTAAATGGCTTCAGTTCAGTGGAAAAAATGTCTGGAGGAAGGAAATCAAGCTAGTTATTACATTTCAGAAAGAAATCAAGGGAAGTGATGTACCTAGTAAGGCAACATGAACTCAACACTTCTTTGTAAAGGGCCACTGAGTAGGCACATGTGAGAAAATTTTGGTCTTTGATGGACAGAGTCTGGGACCATAAATTGCCTTGCTCCATCTAAACAATATATATGGCAGAAGTGGGAGTGTATTCACTGATTTAATAGGTCCAGTGAAATTGAGTTATGTTTGAAACAATGTTTGGTGCATAAAGCCAAAAGAAATAAAAATGTTCTTTGCATTCACATACCTTGAAAGCCTTTCTAACCTTAAAATGACCTTGTCCACTGTAGCACATGAGGGTGCTTTATTGAGTAATGCCCTTTTCACTCTGAGTTTTTATTTTTCAATGGAATCTTATAAAGGTATTATGTAAAACTTTTTTATTGAAGAAAATAGTGCTCATTTTAAGCATTTTGGTGAACTTGTTATCTCTTACCTACGGTTCTATCTTAGATTTCTCTGATTTTCTGTGTGGTATTGACATTTGGGAATAATTCGACAGAGAACAGTAACCTCCAAACACTTTGCTGCTTGAATCCATGTGACTTTTTAAATTTCAGGCCATGTCACACCATTACACTGGTGTTGGCAGCTTTCAAAATGGCTGCCATGATCCATGCTTCCTGGTGGTTGCACCTTATATAGTCCCTTCCCCTTGAGTGAAGGCTGGACCTTGTTACTTGCGGTTGGCAGATAGAATATGGCAGAAGTGAGGTGATTTCATTGTACACTTAAAATCAGTGATATAACATTGTGTCGTCAAGTGTGGCCACACACAGCTATGGAGAAAAAACAGTCAAACTTGAACGCTAGCTGCTAATGGGCAGGGAGGGGCCCTGAGGTAGGAAGACAGCAACTGACCATGCCACATAGAATTTAAGTTTGCTGAGAAGTGAAACAGAATCTACTTGTGACATGAACCCAGGAAGTTCATTGTTTCTAGCCACAAAACAAAAAGTCCCCAAATATTTATAATCTGCCTAACACGTAGGCAGAAGCAAGCAGAAGACCAGAATGGACAGGGGAGCTGTGAGCGAAGTCCCCATTGCACAGCGGGGAAGGGGCACTGGAAAGACAAGGGCCCAGGTTCGAGGGGCACCAAGGACTCATGGGATACAATGCTGATTGTGGTTTCAGGGGAATGTGAAGCGTGTTTCAAAATGAGATGTGTGATAAAAAGTTGAACATCCCAACAGCAACCACCACACCTCCAAAGGAAAAAGCTTTGGCCTCCCAGCCCTCTAGGTGACTAAACTTGTCTGTCGCTGGATTTTCTGAACAATTTCATAGGCCCAACGGGCAAGAAAAAGCCTTGGCTATGGTGTGTGAGTCCATTGTTTGTAACTGGGCAAAAACCAAAACAAGAGTACCATTCATTGATTATGGTACAAGACACTTTACAGTTTCCTTAAACTTCACGTTGGCCAGTGAGGAAACTAAGACCTCATGAAGAGATGTATAGGCCCTGGCCGGTTGGCTCAGTGGTAGAGCGTCGGTCTGGCGTGCAGAAGTCCCGGGTTCGATTCCCAGCCAGGGCACACAGAAGAAGTGCCCATCTGCTTCTCCACCCCTCCCCCTCTCCTTCCTCTCTGTCTCTCTCTTCCCCTCCCGCAGCCAAGGCTCCATTGGAGCAAAGATGGCCTGGGCGCTGGGGATGGCTCCTTGGCCTCTGCCCCAGGCGCTAGAGTGGCTCTGGTCACAACAGAGCGACGCCCTGGATGGGCAGAGCATCGCCCCCTGGTGGGCGTTCCGGGTGGATCCTGGTCGGGCGCATGCGGGAGTCTGTCTGACTGTCTCTCCCCATTTCCAGCTTCAGAAAAATACAAAAAAAAAGATGTATAAATGGTAGAGCTGGAGAAAACCCCGGTCATTTGACTCCTAAGCTTCAACTTTTACCAAGGGATGATGTTCGGGAGATTGAACAACCATGCTACACCAGGTGAAAGCAATCAGGACACAATGGCCCTTGAACTGAGCCATCGTGCCGACCCCTGTGAGCCATGCCCGCTGGGCAATAGGAGGCTGGCACAGTGACCCCGGGAAGGGGGGACACTGGGGATGCTCAGGTCAGTGTTTGTTTCCTAACTGCCACTCAAGTTCTGTACCTCAGTGTTTAAGCACCCAGTCAAATGTACTAGTGCATGCGGGCTGAGTATCAACTTTGTCCCCAACCACCTTCTCTCAGGATTCTTTTCTGCGGGGTCCTATCTCCTCTATCAGATAAAACATGAACATTTATTTCCAGCACAAACTAACTAAAAGTGAAGGAGAAACTAGATTGTTTGCTGCCTTGAACATTTGTAGATAGACGACTTTTAAATAGAAGCGCACACATGAGATTCTGACAGGTGCACGAGGACAGTGGGTTCTGGCCGGAGATCCCTCCAGAAAGTGACACTGAAGAGTTTCTGTCTTGCCTCTTGAAAAGGGGGAGACAGGCGGGGGTGGGATTCAGCTGTTCCGGGAAAAGCTGGTCTCTTCATTTCCTGGGAAAGTACAAGGTTATGACATAAACTTAAAATAGTTGTAGAGTTGCTCTCCTCCAGCCTGGCCAGTTAATTTGTGTGGAGTGCAGATTGGAGGAAGAAAGCCGTCTTTATGGCTTTAGGTTAGTGGACCAGACTGGTGGTAGAATAGAAAGCAGGACTTCTCAATTCTAGCATCTTCCTGAGGAGATTCCGATTGTTGGGCTGGGGTGTGGCTGGCGATGGGCTAAAAACTCACCCATGATGCAATGCGCAGCCCAGGTCAGCCTCGCTGATCTAGAGAGACGGCAGGACCTTTGCTGGGACCACAGCTAGGGTGGGGTCCCAGGTTTGCCACTTACTAGTTGGGTTGAGAAAATGATCAGATTAACCCAGTACATTTTCCCAGTAAGCCACCCAAGTACTGGCCCAATATTTTCCCTGATACGCAGAGTGAATAGCTGTCTTTTCTTTTTGACTTGCTTCTCTGTTGTTTGCTGCTTGCATTTGGGAAAATTAATGATAAAGCCTCACTGAGCTTCAGTTTTATCACCTTCAAAATGAGTAAAAGAGTCCCTATTTTTCGTGGTGCTCAGTAGTCGGTAGCTACTATTTTTGTTGTGGTCCCGCAGGGCGCATTAGCCAGTGAACTCACAGGGGTGCTGCAGAAGCATTCAATGGAGAAAAGTTAGAGAAACCACAGAGTAGCGAGTATGCAAACCGTTGTTGCCTGTCACCTTCTGGCATGGCTGTATCAGACCTCGGAGAGGGACCCACCGCCTGCGCTAAGACGTGGGGTCAGAGAAGCCTGGACCCCTCCGTGTATGATGGGTTCCAGTATAATTGTGATATGATAGAATAGAATCTTCCTGGTTACAATTGAGCTGATGTGTGTAAAAACACCTTTACTACTAAAGCATTATACAAGGGAAGAGGCAATTACTGTAATATTCTCCTGTGTTTTCAGGCATACTATATTCCTATCCTTTGACATTGCTTGATGTAGGGGTTTTCTGGGGCTGTTTTCTAGGTGGTATAGTATCGTAGTTTCTCAAACTTCAATGTGCATGCTGGTCACCCAGGGCTCCTATTAAAATGGAGATCCTGACTCAGTAGATATGATGGGGCCTGAGAGTCTGAGTTTCTGTGTTTTCAGCATCACAGGTGAGTCTGCAGCTTCTTCTATTAAGAAGGTATCAAGCAGCCCTGGCTGGTGGCTCAGTGGATAAAGCACTGGCCAGGCACACCAGAAATGATGGGTTTGGCCCCTGGTCAGGGCACTTACAAGAAGCAATCAATGAATGCACAACTAAATGGAGCAACTAGGTGGTATGAGTTGGTGCTTCTCTTTTTCTTTCTCTCAGATCAATAATAAGAAAAGGAGAAGAAGACATTAAGAATTGTTCCATGTGCTCTGCTTCAAGGCACACGTCATGGCCATCAAACACTGCCACTTTCTCTGGTGTGTTGGCCTTCATTTAGGGTTGCCAGATGAAATATGTATGTACCAAACATACTTAGATAAAAATTATTCTTCTTTTACCTGAAGTTCAAATAGAACTGAGCTTCCAGCTGAATTTGGTCACTCTAATGGCCACACTAGTCTCTTCCCACTTCTAATTTGCTGCCTCTAATATGTTGGGGGCAAGGGGGACAGAAAACAGAGTTTTAGATTACAGAGCTGTGAAGAGTAAGAAGTCCTCAATTCTTTTCCATCTACACCCGCTTCCCAAAGTTTTAAATACTACCTCTGTTCTGACCAAACCTATTTCCCCAACTCCTCTCTCCTGACTTTTAAGACTCTGAGACCCTGCTGCCTCCTTGCCTTGTCTACTGGGTTATCGATCTGGACCTCAACACTACCCTACCCAAAGCAAGTCTCTTGGCCTGCTCCTCTTCCCTGACCTTCCCTCTATTTCACCAGTTTTCTTTCTGATACCCTGCATCCCAGTTTGTAACACTGAGGGCCAACAACCTGAAAGCCATTTTGGGTGCTGACTTTTTCTACACATCGCCTTTCTAATCCATTAACTGGCTCTGGTGGCTCTCTCTCCCTAAATATTTCTCCAATCCATCCTTCCCTCTTCTTCCCAACTGCAAAAATCCCTGTCTGGGCCATTGGCCATCATCCCTTCTTTCCTGGATTAGTGTGATGGACTCAGCTGGTTGAGAATCTCTTCTCCTCTCTTTCTCCCTGCCCCCCAACAGGACAGGGGGACATCCTCAAGGAAGCAATCATATGCTATCACTCACCTCCTCCTTCACTGGTTTCACACACTCAAAGCCCTCCAGCAGTTCCCCGTTGGAACTATTGGCTAGAGGCTGGTACCCCTGCAACAGAGGTTCTAAACTGGGGCTGATTTTGCCCCCTACAAGACATTGGCAATGTCCGCAGAATTTTTGGTCATCACCGCTAGAGAGGCATTCCTGGAATCTTGTAGGTTGAGACCAAGGAGGCTGCTAAACATCCCACAATGCATGGGACAGCCCCCTGAAACCAAGGGGCATCCAGCCCCAAATGGCAAGCGTGCATAGGCTGAGAGACCCCGGGCTACAGTCCTACTACTTAGTACTACAGTGTTGCAGAGGAGCCAGGGACAAAGCCCAGCTCCGGCGGGAAAGTGCACGGTGGTGAGCGCGCCTATTCAGCTGCCCCGAGGGGGACCAGCTGCTGCCTTGGACAGGCAGAGGCAGCAAAGAGAGGCTGTGCTGGGAGCCCTGTGTGCTGCTGGCAAGCAAGCGGGCATAGCTGGGTGCTTCGAGCTTACATAACCTCAAGCAAACCTTCCCCCTAGTACAGAATGAGACAACTAAAACCAAAGCGACGTGTGTTGAAGGCTTGTCTTTCCAATGGTCCCAGGGGTCTGCCGATGAGAGCCTTGACCCACGGACAGTGCGCGGCTGCCTAGAAAATCTGCGAGGAACAAAGGTCTCGCACTGTTTCCCCAAGCTGTTAGCTTGAAGGCAAACCGGGTAAGAAAGTTCCCTTTGGTGCCTCTTGACAATTAAAGGATAATGTAGGCAGTGTATTTTGATCTCTTATAAAAACTATGAACTTTTTTTCTTCTGTTGAAACATTTTTTCCAGGACTAATGACATTTCAACAAATCAACAAAGGCAACTTCAGAATGTGTTGTTTTCACCTTTAAAAAATGCAAAAACAACTGTTGTGCTTTTCCGCTTCATTAAGCTAAACAGACTGGATAACAAGGCTGGCCTTTCCTGCCACTGAGTGACCCTACGTGATGCGACTGCAGCTGCCAAGAACTAGCGGCTGCCAATGATCTCCCTCACTAGCTTTCCTGTTACCCATTTTAACTCGATTTCCCTGGTGGATAGGAAGCACTGCGCGGAGCGGTTTACCAGAGAAACCCTCTCTAACCTCTGGCCACTTGATGGGCAATGCCCAAACCTATCTTTGGACAACAGGTTTCAGGAGTTCCCCACCCGTCCCACAGTGGGAAGTCAACTAAGTAACGAGGGGAGCAGGGAGAAGGTGGGGACACAGTTCTAGTGGAAGACTTCATGAGAGGGGCCAAATTCATGCCTACAGGAGTCAAATGCTTGCAGTATATAGGATGGTGAAGACAGCATCCTTTCTTTATGCTGGTAGTTAGTTCTCAACTCTGGCTGCACATTAGAGTCACTTTGAGAGCTTTTAAGAAGCACAGATGCCTGACCCTGGCTGGTTGGCTTAGTGGTAGAGTGTCGGCCTGACATGTGGAAGTCCTGGGTTCGATTCCCAGTCAGGGCACACAGGAGAAGCGCCCATCTGCTTCTCCACTCCTCCCCCTCTCCTTCTTCTCTATCTCTCCCTTCCCCTCCCGCAGCCAAGGCTCCATTGGAGCAAAGTTGGTCCAGGTGCTGAGGATGGCTCCATGACCTCTGCCTCAGGTACTAGAATGGCTTTGGTTGCAATGGAGCAACATCCCAGATGGGCAGAGCATCGCCCCCTAGTGGGCATGCCAGGTGGATCTCGGTCAAATGCATGCAGGAGTCTGTCTCTGCCTCCCTGCTTCTCACTTAAGAAAAATACAAAAAAATAAAAAGAAGAAGCACAGATGCCTGGGCTGGGCCCACCCCACACCTCCTACCCTTAGGCTTTCTGATTCAGTTGGTCTGGGGAAGGCCCAGAGCAGTGAGACTTTTTAAAAGTTTCTCAAGGGACTCTAATGGACATTGAACCTTGAGAACCACTGCCCTCGGGATGGATTTTTCCACCTCAGTGCTGGTGACATTTGGACTGGGTCATTCTTTGCTATGGTCTGCCCTGTGCATTGTTGGATTGAGCAGCATCCCTGGTCTTTACCCGCCAGATGCCAGGAGCACCTTTCCCAAGCTGTGACAACCAAATATGTCTCTAAATTTTCCCCCCAAACCACCATTGAAGCTCACTGTCATGGCCACTGCAGGTAGGTGGTAGTTCACTGGTGACTGCGAGATAGTGTGGTGGGTGGGTGGGTGGGTGGGTGGGTTGGGCTCTCTGAAACATACATCTGAGAAATGGAACAGCTGCTCGATGTCCCAGCCTCAGACTAGAGGTGGGATTGGTGGTGTGCTCCCTAACTTTCCACTGGAATGTCATTCCTCTCCATGACAGACATCCCAACTAAATTGACCCTATATTATTTATAGTCTATATTTGAATACACAAATCCATGGTCAAAACTATTTATATGATGCTAAAGATCTACGAAAGAGGAAGCAGATGAATTATGTTCTCTCTGATAGAGTCTTTTTCTCCGGTAGATGGCCTCCTCCCCTCCTGTTCATACCACGACCAGGATCACTCTCTAGCTTTAGGCACTCCAATGTGAAACTGAAATTAGTTTAGAAGAAATATAAATCAAATTTCAGTTCCACAGTCACACTAGCCACATTTCAATTTCTCTGTAATCACTTATGGCTAGTGGCTACGGTATTTTCATGCAAATATAAAAATAATTTTTGTCATTGAAGACAGATCTATTGGACAGTATTGTTTAACCATAGAATTTACAGTGAAAGTCTCACTTCGCCTTTGTCAGCACCCCACTGCCTCTAGGATCACTTTCAACCATGTTACTTTAGCATTTATTTCACTCTCTCATCCCAGTTGTCACTTCCAAGCACTTTTGTTCCTCAGTCTCGTTGGAACAGCTCATCACTTTATGAGAGACCGACACACATCTCAACTTCCAAACCTTTGCTCATGTGTTTTCTTTCCCTCTCTTGAACTTCTTCACTTTGAAACTCATACTTGATCTTCAGGTTCAGTTCAAATAGCCTTCCAACCCCCCTTCCCACTCCCACCCTCTGGGTCCCAAACAATTGCTCCATTCACTGTTGCCTCACAGGCTAAAATACCTGTCTATCACATACTTGTCACCATTTATGATAAATAGTTGTTTCCATATGTGTCTCCTATGCCTAACTCAAGAGCTCTTCAAGGTCGAGGAGTGGCTTTATTCCTCTTTGCATCACCAAAGGCTAGCACAATATAGGCACTCACGTTTCAAGTGAAATCACTATTCAGTTAGCTAATGAATGAAATGGCATGATTAGACACACTTAACACCACAGCATTCCAACAACCCTCACTGCCATGAAATTGACATCTCTTTGAAAATGTGCCTTTTATTTTCTGAGCAGAATGAGTATATCTGGTGACTAGAGGGCCCTTTACTATGATAGAAGATAAATTCATTTAAAGATTATATCTGATGCATTGATAGTCACAAAAAGTAGGAAAGAAAATAAAGAGGAAATTTATTGTTCTTTTATGTGGATTTTATCTCTTATCAGTTAAATAGAAATATCTCAAGAGAAAGAATATTTAAATAGAGGAAAAACAGAAAGGACCAGCTTACCATTACAGCTATTCACTATTTCTTCCCTGGTGTATTCTTGACTCTCTCTACAGGGCAGGTTTTGTGCATTTACCACACCACTTCCTTTCCCTTTCCCTAGACACCTAAGAGTGTCTAGCACATTGCTGGTGCTCAGCTCACTCGCCTCCTCCAGGAAGTCTTCTGTGAGTCTCCCCTGGCTGGTTTTTACCTCTCTTCTGTGATCCTGCAGTACCACATACAGTACACTATTTCATTGTATACTTACCACATTGTATTGCATACCATCTTCTCAATGTGACTACTTTACCTGAGGATAGAGTCTTCTGGCCTATTAGAGTGCCTGGCACCACAATAAATCTTTGTTAAACAAATAAAACTGGACAGCAGGCAGTCCAAGTTTTAATGAACACCAATATTTCTTTGTAGTGGCTAATGGTCTTGGTAAAAACTTTTAGAATTTGGAATGAAAAACAGGAAAAAGTATATGAGTATGAATTATCTGGATAAAAAAATTGGTGTTCTTGGCCTATATAAAGATACACTAATGACTAGATAGTTCTAGAAAGTAGAGATAATTCTAGAAAAAGAATCTTTGCATGGTTCCTTTTTAACCTATTGTTTAAATCCAATGAATAAATACTGAAGACTTACCATAAGCAAATAACTGTGCCAAGAGAGAAAAACGTAAACAATTCTGCCAGTTACCAATTCACAATTCTATGACCTTATGATTCTGGACACCTACATAAGGTATTTTTAACCCTTGGCAGTCATGCTGCGTAGATTTACATGCAGAACCAGGCAGTATGGTGTCAGAACTGACATGGGTTTCTTCCATCAAAGTTTCAAGCTGTAGGTTTATGGTTTCTCCCTAGAGTGCTCTGGGCAATCCTATGCCACTTGGCAGTTTCCAGGGTCCAGGTTGATTCTGTATTAGACTCTGTCCATTTGTCTAGCAGCCAGATGGTTAATTGCCCTTTCTTAAGCACATTTCCACTCACAGAAAAGGTGCGAGGAAGGACCCGGAAAGGGGAGCCTCTCATAGCAGGCTGAGTCGCCTGCAGAAGTTGGGATTGTTGAAAGTCTTTTCAGCCACACAAAACCCTGGGGTTGTTCATTAGCATATCAGAGGAGGTGCAGCGGTGGGAACTGTGCAGCCAACAAAGGGCACAGCTCAGTGCCATTGTCTCGCAGTGGTGCTGATTGAAGCAGAAAAAATGATAATCTGGCCAGCGCTGAGGTGATGGACAGATGTTGACATATTTTCTTGGGTGACCGGCCTCTTCCTCCCCCATACCTTGATCTGTTCTCAGGACTTCCCATCCCCTGCAAAGGCACAGTTCCTGGGAGAGCTGTGTCCCTATCAGACAAAATGAAGGCATAGCTTCAGCTTTTACTTCAGTAGTGACTAGAAGGGATTTGCCAGTATTTTAGACTTGGAAGCTTTATTGGAAATCTAATTTGATCGCAAATAGAGAGCCAACTGCCAATTACTAATAGCGTCATAATGACCGAATCACTGTTGATGTCACAACACCTTTTCTCAGGACGCAGCCATCTCATTATTTTACGCTGAAAGGGCAGAACAACTTTAGTGAAAAAGTAACTTTACATTCTTGTTGTCCTAAATGATTCCCCTTCTCTGAAATGTGAGGCCAGTGTTCTGTACTCTGTGGCAGTGATTATCAACTGTGGGTGATTCTGCCCCCAGTAGACATTGGGCAGTGTCTGGAGATATACTGGGTTGTTACAACTGAGTGGTGTGCGTGCTACTGGCATCCAGTGGGGTGAGACCAGCGATACTGCTAACCCTCCTACAGTGCCCGCGACCCCTCGAAGACTTATTTGCCTCAAAATGTCCATAGCACCAAGAGAAACTCTGCTCTATAGCCTTCATTATGATTACAATGTACAAATTCTTATGAAGACAAATTGCTATTGATAAACGGGCACATTGAGGAATTTCTATTGCCATGCTTGCTGTATTAATTTAGAATATTGAGTAGCCTTTGGCAAAGAAACAGGACCTAAGTGATCATTTCTCTTCTTTAGTTGCATCATAGAAAACGTTACCTTGAGCACAGAGTGCCGAACATTTTCCTACATGCAGTAATTTGACTTTCTTTGGCCAGCAACATGTCTTATACTCCACGCTCAGCTGAGTCTTAAATATACTCCAAATAGCATAAAATTTGATTGAAGAATTCTTCCTCTTTACTTGGAAATATTTATAACCACTTAGAAAATGACACATTTGGGTAAAACATACATTATTCAAACATATATATATATAAAATTACATGTTATAGTAGATTTGTGTTATTCAATATGTTTTTCTGTGGACAAGTCCTGCTGGGGTGAGGACGACAGAGATGCAGAGACCCGACTCCGGGGGCCAGGTTCAGTGACGCAGATCCGCTTTATTCAGGAAGTAAGCTAGCTTATATACATGGGTTCAGCCTATAGGGTGTTACAGTGTGTTCCTCAAAGCCAATGGCTGAAAAAATCAGGGAGCTGCGTGGTTGGTGCTAAGTCACTTCCTTATAGAGGGCGAGTTTTCTTCCTGGGTATGCCCAGGAGGCTTCTGGGAGCTGGAGTATTCTTACAGCATTGCATCAGCCACAGCTGCTAGGAATGCACTCTGTGCTCCACCCACATTTTTCTGGATCAAATTTTTTTAATTTGATATTTACAAATCAGAGTATTCATAATTCTATAAATATATTGTACATATACAAATGCATATATAAATATATGGAGATGTATAGAAATACATATATTTTCTTTAGGTTCTACCCCAGTAGATATGTGTTGACCAAACCACTCCAAATCCCAAACACTAAGGACTATTAATCAATAGTTATTGTAGCCATTGGTATACAATTTAGATACCTGCCTTCTTCACAGATCAAAGTAGATTTTAGATGTCAGAAAAATAGTTGTAGACGATTATAATGAACTTAATAAAGAGGAACATAAAACAAAGACTAAACTGTGCCTTAATCTACTATCTATTACTTCATGATATATTCACCATAACACAGTTTTTTTCTTAAAAGTTTCTAATTAAAATTATTCTATGGTTTAGGAATCAATCAGGCCCCAGACATTTCCGATGTTTTCCGGTGAAGCTATTTCAGCATTTGTAAAAAAATAATTTTACTTTTTGTAACACATAGTGTCATATGTTCTAGTACAGTAGTTTACATTACGATCAATTGTGCTTTCAACACAGACTCATTCTCAGGCACCGAGCAGACTGGTTGAATGGGAATGTCCGAGGACAGTGTTCAAACAAAGCGCACACACGCGCACACAGACATGTGTCAGGTGATTCCACCCTGCCTCCGCGGTAGGAAGGCTGGCCGATGAGGGGCCAAAAAATAATACCTCTCCTCCCACCTCGAAGTTCTTCTAGCTGGATTAATAAGCAGATTAACAGAGACAGCGTAACAGGAGAATATCAAATTTTTAATACGTGTGCATGGGTAATTCACATAAATATGAATATTCCAAAGACAGTGAGGCAACATTGGAAATATTATGACAGTTTGGACAAAGGAGAGGGGGTATTAGATTCAGAGGTGACAGGTGGGCGATTTACATGTGGTTGAGATGGAGAGGAACACACAGGGCAGCAGTGGGACACAGCAGGGGGTATATAGGTCACAGGCCCCTGCCTGCAGTCCTCTTGTTTACCATACTTCGTTCAAATTAGATGAAGGCGCCATCCTCAAACCTCCTTTCTGAAGCAGGTTCCTCTGCAGGAAACAGAGGAGGCTCAAATGTTCTTTCTGAGTCTGGGTTCTTAATAAACAGCTTATAAAGCTCAGTGTGGCAAAATAATATCAAATTTATAAAGGAATTGTTGGCAATTTGTAATTAAGACACATTTCACCATATCAGCAAAATGGTCCTAGTGTTTTGGCTGTAAAATATTTCTATAGCTTTATATCTTTCAGACTGGAGATGAGCAAATTTTCCTGTAAAGGAGCAGATAGCAAATATTTTAGGCCATCAGGGAAGAGCTACAGAAATCTCTGTTGTGTAATCTTTTTAAAAAATCATTTAAAATGTGAAAAACCCCTGGTGGACAGGATTTGCAGAACTCTGTCTTAAACAGTTAAAATGTTATTTGCAGTTGCTTACTTTTACATAAAATATAAAGTGTTATTTGCAGTTGCTCACTTTTACATAAAAAAAGGAAGTTGCTCACTTTTACATAACAACAACGAAAAGCCTGCTAAAAGTTATTGTTACATGTTGATACTTGGAGAGATTGGATCCGGGCACAAATAAGCCTGCTGAGGAATTTCTAACTCGAGGCCTACTAGGCAGCCATCCAGCTGCAGGGTGGCCACTGTCCTGGAGTGCCTGGAACTTGTTTGGTTTTAGCACTGAAGTCTGGTGTCCCTGGAACCTGGGATGGTTGGTCACCATCCATCTAAGACTCTTTTATTTCTTTTTTTGTATTTTGTATTTTTCCAAAGTGAGAAGGGAGGGGAGGCAGAGAGACAGACTCCCCCATGCACCCGACCGGGATCCACCCAGCATGCCCACCAGGGGGTGATGCTCTGCCCATCTAGGGCGTTGCTCTGTTGCTCCGTTGCTGCGGGAGCCATTCTAGCACCTGACGCAGAGGCCATGGAGCTGCCCTCAGTGCCCGGGGCCAATTTTGCTCCAATGGAGCCTTGGCTGCAGGAGGGGAAGAGAAAGATAGAGAGAAAGGGGAAGGGGAAGAAAGGAGAAGCAGATGGGTGCCCTGGCCGGTTTGCTCAGTGGTAAAGTGTTGGCCCAGTGTGTATAAGTCCCGGGTTCGATTCCTGACCAGGGCACATAGGAAATCTAGGATCAAATTGAAAAGCAAAAAGCTTGAAATGGAAATTCTTTCAGGAACTTTAACATATAAACAATAGGCCAAGGCTTGAGCTGGAAAACTTGTGAGAGAATATTTTGTAGTCTCTTTTTTTGGATCAACTTCGAATGAGCCTAATTCTGTCTTCCTGTTAACAGCCCCAATCCAACAGGCTGCAAGGAGAACGCTTATTCACAGGTGTGACAGTTGTTCTGTAGTACATGTTTATACATCCTCTGGATATGATAAATGCTGAGGGTTTTGGTGAAACACAGCCCAGCCTTATTACTCAGAAGTGACAGAGTTTATAATTACTTCCTGGATCTGTCTGAAGAACCTAGCGGTGAGCCTCACTATGAATAAAAAGGCTACTAGTAGGGCTTGCTTTGGAAATAGCCAAGAATTAAAGAAGGAACAATTTTCTCAACATGCTTTTATTATGTGCATTATTCTCATTCATTTGGAACTTTCCAACTGCAAGCTTAAAGCTCATACGGCTATTTTCTCTTAGGAAATTGCCTTGAGATTAGGTACATCACCGCCAGGAGAGCTTTATTATGACCACATGGTTTCCCATTAGTACTTTATAAAAATAGAAACCCTTGTTAAAACACAAATACTAACAAACAGAACTGACAGCCTGAAAGAGGACACTGTTGAGTAAAACAAAACTGAGGATACAATTTAGAAATGTTTGTAATATTATTTCATTGTTATCAATTAATTCCAGTTCTGATCCTACATTTTGAACTGTGGTTGTGTCTTTATGACTCACCATATGTGGGTCATAACAGCATCTTTTCTGAGCTTCAGGTCACCTTGACATCAAAAACTCTTTCTTCTTCTAAAGCTGTGGTTCTGGGTCATTCTCTTTAGAATCTATTTGAACAGAATCAATGATGCTGAAAAGTAATCATACACTTCTGTAAAGGAATCTTCCTTCTCCTTCCATGGTATAAAATCAAGGGGAAAGAGGGAAGGTCCATTTAGGTAGTGGCTTGATGTTTTCTTTCTCCTAGAAATCCAGCAATGAATGTCTTTCCTTAACTAAAAACAAACTTGCCTTTTTGTAAGGGAAATGGGTGGGGCATTAGGACCTCATACTAGGAAAGTTCAGAATGATTCAAGTGATCATAGGTAAGGAGAAAATGACCAGAAGACACTTGGGTGTACTGGGCATGGCCATGGAAGGTCCAAACAGTGGAATTTTAAGAAAGTATTAAAGTATTGCTTCACCAGCTCTCTTCCAGTGTATGTGAATGTATATTACAATACAAATGCAAGTGTAATATTTGTGTCAAAGGTTCTATGAGTTTCTACTTGCCTACCCCCATTTTCTCAAAGCCAGAAGACAAGTGGCCATCAACTTCCTGTTTCACCTAGTGACACATCAGGAAACTCTTAATCATTTTTTCCTTGCATTTTATTACCTAATTTTCAACACCACTGGAAGTCTGCAAGTTACATTTTTTCTAAACTATTTTCTGAGCTAAACCTACATGCAGGAATTTTTTCTTAATGGCCTATGTCAATAATGAGGTCTACCTTGCTCCCTTGCAAAATTTTCCACTGAACATCAGCTAAAGCTGAGCCCCATCCAAACCCAGCCTCGAGGCCTGAGGCAAGTTGCCCTGCTGTCCCTGGCCCCTGTACCTTCTGCTGCCCCCATGGGTCCAATCCCTGGCTTCGATATTTTTCACATGAGGGTCTAGTCCATGGTTCCTGCTGCCTTTTGCTCCTAGGTTCACTCAGGACCGCAGCCCCCTCGTTTTCATATTGTCTCAGTAGACTAGTTATTAAACCCTAGTCTGTCTGCTCAAGCCCTGCTTTCTGCACTCTGCCCTCTGATGCTGGCCTGGAACACCGCAAACCTTACCGGCCGGCCCTCTGTCATCTGTCTCCTTGTATGGCTCTGCCAGTAAGGGGTACAAGGTGAAGGTAAAGGCATGGAGGACAGAGGACAGGACTTCTTCTCATTTGCTTCTGGTTGTTTCTACTAACAGTTGGCTTCAATTTCCAGTATCATTCTCCCCTCCCTTAAGAGTACCAGCTTCAGCTAGCTAGTAGCTGCCTCTTCAGAGGTGTGGGCCCCAGCTCTGCAGCCATTTGCTCATACATTTTAGGTTCTGATAGCCCAAGCTTCTTCCATTGGTTCCTCAGGCCTAGGTCTGGTCATTGCTTCCAGTAGCAGGGACTCCTTCTGGTTACCTCGGTTTTCCTCATTGTCTTTCAGTCCTCAATTACCTATTTAACTGAGGATATGAAATCCTTCTGTTAAAATAACTGGTGTGTTTCCTCCTTTTACAATTGCATCTTGACAGAGACTCTTCTTTGTAAGTTTCTAAGGTTCTGGTTTCTCAAACGTGCCACGTTTCAATAGTAAGGAGCTTGGAAACACCCCTTCCAGCATATCTAGAGTTGACTGTTTCCACAGTGGGTCTATGTACTTATATAAAGTGGTCTCCAGAGGGAGCTTCTCCTTTTGGTATCCTTTCCCACCTACCCCTCTCTCCCATCCCCCCACCACATACATGTTTCTGTTGCACCTTGTGACCCTTGCATGGATTGGCTGCAAACCAAGGGTTCTGCCCATTCCCTTTGATCTTTGCTCAGAACAACCAACCTACCTGATCCCATCCTGGCATGATGACCTGTATTTCAATCAGGGTCTGTCTGCTTTCCATTCTGACTCTTCAGGAAAGAGTTGGCCCCTCCCCTGATGGCCACACACTAGATGATCAGAGGTCTTCTAGACAAGCCCTAAGAGTCCTTATTCTAGACAAGCCCCAAGAGTCCTCATTTTAGCCCCCTGAGTCACTTACTAGATACACTTACACCCTTAAAGATAAAATGGACCTTAAAATTTTCTATCATCTATTCCAATCTTTCAATTTAGGGAGGAGCTATATAGTTTATATTTTTTAATGACAATTTTGAGCAAATGAAACAAAAAAATGGTTGAACAAAGAATTCACAGAATACTAATATTAAAAGGAAATCCTTTGAAATACATTTAGATTTCATTTTTGTCTTTAGCATGGGTCTACACATCTTTAAGCCACAGGTTTACAATCTCAACAAATGCCAGGTTTGAGAACATGTGAATTTAATGGAAGAGCACTAAAGCAATTTTCTGTAATTATTCAGCAGCTGTCATTCCTGAAAACTGTAATTGCAGTAAAAGAGAATGTTCCCAAGTCATAATGAGGGGAGGCAATGTTCTGTGATCCGAAGCATGCAATGCCAATGAGGAACACAGCGTATCATCTAAATATCTCGAATGTAAAATAAACATACTGCTAGGGCATGTGAGGTCAACTTTCTCAAGGATTCAAAATATTACAATATTTTGGTCCCTCAAGCATTGATGGTCACATTCTGATGTGATCCCCTTTAATCCTCTGTGAGTTCTTGTTTTGATATTTGATTATTGATATTGATATTTGATTATTATTTGTGGTGGTGACATTCTCACCAGTATAAAATCATCATGCCATGTACATCTTAAAAGCACTTTCAACAGAGAACTCTTTCTTTTCCCCATAAATGTAAAATAGCAGTCAGAGTTGAAAAACAGGGCTGGTTCTCTGCAGTTGTGTTTAAATGTCCTCATGCCATTCACAATGAAAGTGCAATGATTGTGTTAGTTTTCTATTGCTATAGAACAAAATATCCAAAATCTTTTTTTTTTTTTTTTTTTTGGTAATTTTCTGAAGCTGGAAACAGGGTAGAGACAGTCAGACAGACTCCTGCATGCGCCCGACCGCGATCCACCCAGAATGCCCACCAGGGGGCAATGCTCTGCCCATTTGGGGTGTTGCTCTGTTGCGACCAGAGCCACTCTGGCACCTGGGGCAGAGGCCAAGGAGCCATCCCCAGCACCCGGGCCATCTTTGCTCCAATGGAGCCTTGGCTGCGGGAGGGGAAGAGAGAGACAGAGAGGAAGGAGAGGGGGAGGGGTGGAGAAGCAGATGGGCGCTTCTCCTGTGTGCCCTGGCCGGGAATCGAACCCGGGACTTCTGCATGCCAGGCCGACGCTCTACCACTGAGCCAACTGGCCAGGGCCTCCAAAATCTTTAAACCAACAAACAATTTCTCAGCACTCCTGTGGATCAGGAATTTAAGAGCACCTTAGCTGGGTGGTGACTCATGAACACTCATGAGGTCGCAATCAAGCTAGTCACCAGGTCTGCAGTCATTTGCTGATTTGACTGTTGCTGGAAGGTCAGGTGCAGGCTCACCTTTATGTCATTGACATGTCTCACTTCCTGGTGGCTTGTTGGCCAGAGGCTTCGGGTCCTCTGCAGGCCTACGCAAATTATATCCGTTTACTTCCCTTAGAACCAGCAATCTTTGAGACCCCACTATCAGCTCCTCTGGCTGTACACCCAGAAATGGGATTGCTGGATCATATGGTAATTCTATATTTAATTTTTTGAGATGCTATTATACTATTTTCCATAGTGGTCAAACCATTTTACATTCCCATCAACAGTGCACAAGGGTTACAATTACTCCATGTCCTCACCAATACTTATTTCCTGTTTTGTTTTTAAATTAGCTATCATAATAAGTATGAGATGGTATCTCATTATGATTTTGCATTTCCCTAATGATTAATGATGTTGAGCATCTTTTCATGTGCCTGTTGACCATTTGTATCTCTTCTTTGGAGAAATGTCCATTCATGTCCTTTGGCCATTTTAAAAACATATCATTTTTTTTGTTGTTAAGTTGTAGAAGTTCTTTGAATGTTCTAATTATTAACCCTTTATCATATATAATTTGCAAATATTTCTCCCATTCCATAGGATGCCTTTTTACTCTGTTGATTGTGTCCTTTGATACACAGACATTTTTAAGTTTTATGCTGTCTCACTTGTCTATTATTGCTTTTGTTTCCTGTACTTTTGGTATTATATCCAAGAAATCCAAAGTCATGAAGCTCTTTCCTTATGTTTTCTTCTGGGATTTTTATAGTTTTGGGTCTTAAGTTTAGTTTTTTAATCTCTTTTCAGTTACTTTTTGTATATGGTGTAAGATCATAATGGTTCAACTTTATTCTTTTGCATGTGACAATCCAGTTTTCCCAAAAACATTAGTTCAAAAGACTGTCCTTTGCCCATCAATTCGTCTTGGCAACCATGGCAAAGATCATTTGACCATAGATGTGAAGGTTTATTTATGGGCTCTCTATTCTATTCCATTGAGGTTTAAGTCTGTCTTTATTCCCTACCACACTGTCTTGATTACTATAGTTTGAAAATATGTTTTGAAATTAGAAAGTGTGAGAACTCCAACTTTTTTCCTTCTTTTTCAAGATTATTTTTACTATCCAGGGTCCTTGATATTCCAGAAAAATTTTTAAAGGGATTTTTTCTATTTCTTCAAAAGTTGCCATTGGGATATTGATAGGGCTTGCATTACATTTGTAGATCACTTTGGATAGTATCGATATCTTAATCATATTACATCTTCCAATCCATGAACACAGAGTACCTTTTCATTTATTTCTGTCTGTAATTTCTTTCAGCAAAGTTTTAAAATTTCCATGTCTTTCCCCTCATTTAAGTTTATTCCTAAGTATTTTATTTATACTATTATACATAGAATTTTCCCCCTTAATTTTCTTTTCAGATTGTTCATTGTCAGTGTGTAGAAACAATTGATTTTAGTGTATTGATTGTATATCATGCATCTTTGCTGGATCATTTAAATAGTTCTACGTTTCTGTGTGTGAAATCTTTAGTTTTTCCACAGAAGATCATGCTATCTGCAAACAGAGAAAATTTTACTCACTCCTTTACAATTTGGATGCCTTTCTTTCTTTTTCTTATGTAACTGCTCTGGCTAGGACTTCTAATACTTCATTTAATAAAAGTGTAAGAGTAGGTACACTTATTCATGATCTTAGATAAAAAGCTTTAGCCTGACCAGGCGTTGGCGCAGTGGATAGAGTGTCAGACTGGGATACAGAGGAACCAGGTTTGAAGCCCCGAGCTTGTTGGCTTGAGTGTGGGCTTATTAGGCTTGAGCACGAGCTCACCAGTTTGAGCACAGGGTTGCTGGCTTGAGTGTGGGATCATAGACACGACCTTATGGTCACTGGCTTGAGCCCAAAGGTCTCTGGCTTGAAGCCCAAGATTGCTGGCTTGAGTCCAAGGTCACTGGCTTGAGCAAGGGGTTACTTGCTCTGCTGGAGCCCCCCAGTTAAGGCACATTTGAGAAAGCAATCAATGAACAACTAAGGGTACCACAACAAAGAATTGATGCTTCTCATCTCTCTCCCTTCCTGGATGCCTGTCCCTTTCTGTCCCTCTCTCTGACTCTCTGTCTCTCTCAAAAAAAGATAAAAAGCTTTAGTCTTTCACTATTGAGTATGATGTCATCTGTGGGATTTTTTTATAAGGCCTTTATTATGTGGTAATAATTTCCTTTCTATCTCTAGTGTGTTGACTGTCTTTATCATGAAAGGTTGTTGAATCCTGCCAAATGCTTTTCTGAATCAGTTAAGATGATCATATGTTTTTTGTCCTGCATTCTGTTAATGTGTTATATTCCATTGATTAAATTTCATGTTGAAGCACTCTCACATTCCAGAAATAAAGCCCTCTTGGTCATGGTATATAACCCTCTCATGTGCTGTTGAATTAGGTTTGCTAACATTTGTCAAAGATTTTTGAGTCTGACCTCATCTTAAACTGATCACATCTCCAGTGACCCTATTTCTAAATAAGGCCACTTTCTAAAATACTGTGAGTTAAGACTTTAACATCTTAAACTCCTGTGATTTCCATTAAATGTGCCCATATACTTCATCTATTTTGAGTTCTGTAGTTCCATAGAATTGTTTTCCATTGTTTATAGAGGTGCTTTGAATGCAAACCATTTGTATCATTCCCCTGAGCCCCACTTTTCTACAGTGGGTTCATTTTAAATTCAAGAAAATAAAGAAAATAAATGATTGGTATGTAGGTCACTTCCTAGTTCCACCTCAGTTAGAAAACAAAGGATCAGGATCCAGCTAGAACTTGCATAGTTCAATTATCCTTAAAATGACTTTCCTGGAGACGCTTGTATACATTTCACTTCACTCTTTCCTTGTGACCTAGAGATAATAAACCTCCAAAGATCTGGCTTGAGGCTAGGTAAAAAGTTCAAATGTTTTCATCTTGCTTAAATCTTGTTAGAGGCTTTTGAGAATCCTCTTCAGACCTCACTAAACCAGATTGCTTTCTCAACGTAGACATGGATTGTTTAAAAATTAACTTCATATGGTTATTTAAAAGAATGTATTTTTCTGCCAGCCAGATGATTACTGTAAGATTTTAAGCATATTGTTGAGACTTTAGTAAATAATCTCTCGAAGCACTCAAGAATATATGGGGTCTTTGGTGGCTTTGTGGCACCCCCTGGTTCCCTGACCTGTACAGCTCTGACTAGTTTAGCTAGAGCTTTATCCCTTTGAGAAGTGAGTTTTTTGTTAACCCTTTGAGTGAGGATGTACATGAACGTTCATACTACTCAAAGGGTTAAGACAATTCTTGTGCACCTCACTGACTGAGAGCCCTCTACTCAAAGCTTCCACAGGTTGGGAATACATTTTCCACTGTAGGGACATTTTCATATTTAAAATTAAAATTGTATCACAGCTCTGTGGTTAGGAAAGTAGCATTTTTAACTAAGGTGACACCAAGTCACACATGATACAGATGAATCACTTTGTGGTGTTTGCTGTACTTGACAGACAGCTAAATGCTTCTAAAAAATTAGGCATTGGCTTCTAGCATCTGACTATGAATCTATTTTTTGAAAAATGTTACTATCCAACCTTCTTTTTGGGGATTAGGAAATAACAGGATGACTTTTACCCAATCAAATATCAGATATTCTTATGACTCAGGAAGAAGGTTATACCACTTATTTAAAAGAAACTTTTTTATAGCGCTTGTCTAGTGGGATACTAGAACCAGTTCGCACTGGTCCATGAGAGCTGATGGTTACAATTTAGGGGTTCTGTGGGCTGACCAACACCACACTGGCAGCTTGAAATCGGCCATGGCGGTAGTATTGACAGCAAAGCAATCAGCAAATGCTACAAATCAGGGCTTTTATAGCATACTTTCTTTTAAAAAACTCACAAACATTAAGTTTTACCCTTCAAATGCCTACCATGTCCTTTTCAAGATGGTGGACACACCCCTTCCCGACACGCAGACAAAAGACATTTTTCCCCCCATGAAATTTGCAAGCTATTTGAGAAAAGGAAACAAATGCACCTCAAACAGAAGACTGTAAAATTAACCATGAGGACAGTAGGAACCCAAAGGAGGGACAGGAGGAGTGGATACACAAATCGCAGAGATATGAAAATGTTGGGCTTTGGGCTAGGCCACGAAGGACAGGTAGGAAGGACAGCGGGCAGGCGAGCAGACAGAAAGTCACGGGAAAAGAGCAGGAGCCAGACAGAAGAGATCAAATCCACTGCGAATAAGCAAATCAAGTGTGGAGTGAGGGAGTGCAGTGATGTGGGGACAGCTTGCAACTGTGTGACATTATAGCCTGTGACGCCTTCCTCGTAGGTCACCTCACTCTGATCTTCAAATGCAGCCTCAGAAATGGGGGCAACTGAGGCTCACAGGATTTGTGTAACACAGCTGTATGCGCCTGTGTTGGGGACAAGATAATATCCCCTGTTCAGCCTTCTTCCTACTGTGCCATGCTGACTGCTCGGCTACATTTTACAGCATGTAACACATAAAAGCAGCAATGAAAAAGTTTTGTAAACAAGTAATATATTTAACACAATCTGGCTTACTTTCAGTGTGCAGAGATAATGTTCTGAGTGGCTTTAGATAACAGTGAAGTCTAACTTCTAAGCATAATTGCTTTCAAGAGTTCAGATACAGTTTCTCTGCAAGGCATCCAGCATGCCCCAGCCCGCACCTTCGCTGCACTCAACCCTCACTCTTGACAGGAAACAGAATTATAACCAGAGCACAATTTCTAAGAAAAAGAAAACACAGAACAAGTAAAAAATACTGTTATCTAAACTATGAGTGCTGGATTCTTAGATCCCCTGAGAGTTAACTTTTCTAAAAGAAATATTTTTGTTCTCTCTATGCCATACGCTAACTCTCAGAAGGGGTAAACAAGAACTGAACTTTTGAGTTTAAAATTTTCCAGTAACCTGAATCTCACAAACATAGTGTTGAGTGAAAGAAACCAGACACAAATGCCATACTTGATGATTTCGTTTCTATAAAGCGTGAAAAACCAAGCAAAATGTATCTGTGCTGTTGGGAGTCGGCGTCGTGCTGCCCTCAGTGGGGTGAGCTGCACGGTGACAGGAGGGGTTTCCATGGGGCAGTGAGCATCTGCAGTGTAGGTAACACGCACTTTCTCCATCCGGGTGCTCTTTACACAGGTATTTTCGCTTTGCAAAAATTCATCAAGCTTCCACATGCAACTTGCACATTTTTCTTTATCTCTGTTGCATGTTATACTTTAATAAAAAGGTACTTAAATATTTCCTGCATCCTTAAACAGGATAGAGCCAGGATTACAATACTTTAAGGACAAAGACTGTTTGACGCTGGAGAAATGCTCAGTGATAAGAGAGTGAAGTACTGGAAGTCTGGCCCCAGCAGATGCTGGGGCGGAGCAGCCTTGGGCGGCTCGATGGAAGAGGGCCATGGAAACAGGAGCGCCGGACGGTCCAGCCTTCTGAGTGGGGGCCAGGGCGGAGCTGGAGGATACTCGAGACAGTTAGAGAAACACTCGGAGCCCCAAGGGGGCATATAATGTATAATATATGTAATATGTAATGTATAATATATAATATAATATATAATAATATATAATATATAATACATAATGTTATAATATAATACATAACATCAGGATGTGGCCCACCCTGGGGCCATTTTCTCATAATTCAGCTACATGGTTGCCTGTTGAGATCTTAATTCAGAAAGAAATTATTTCAGATAAAGATAGTGAAAGCCATGCTCCTGTTGGCAAAGTAAATTATATAATTTTTAGTCACTCAATGAATAGGATACAGTTTAAAAAGCAGGGTGTAGGTCCCTTGAATTCACTCAGTGACTACTCTTCGTAACTTTAGCAGCTACTCAGGATCGGGGGGGTTTTGTGCAGAAAGAGGTTTATCATTTAAGAACCATACTATCTTGTCTCCCTTCTAGGTTTTCTAAGCCTGTACTTCCATCAAGTTAGATCATCAGAAAGTTCCATATCATGTTAGGTTAGTCTCTTACCTCCTTGGAGCACTGACCTTTTTCTATGCTCCAGAGCCCACTGGTGGTCCAGTGAAGCCCATAGGACCCCTCTCAGAGTAGGTATTTAAATACATGAAGAAAATGCATGAGCTTACAAAGAAAAACATTTACGGTATATTGAAATTCAGTTCTCAAAATATTTCAACAGGCAACATATGCTTCTTTATTAAAACATTACAAACAAGAACTGCCTGAGGTCTAACAGTAATTGTACTTTCATAGTAATAATAAGAACGAATGAAATTCTGAAATATCGGCAAAACTCTACTGTGATAAGAAAGTATCTGTGATTTCTATTGGCGGCAATGTTACAAGTACAGTAGCACTAAAATCCTATGCAGGTCCCAGCACAGTGGGTGAAAATGCTGAAAATGGCAATTAGAGGTTGATGTCAATAAGAATGGAATTCTCCCTCTTCCAAGCCCATAGATCCCATGAATTTCTATTTAGTCTGTTCTTGGCCTATATTTGGACTTAATAGCCATTTGACCATAACATTCTTGATGTTTTGTAAAACAGTTTAAATCATTGTATAAAGTATAGTTCAAAGTCTCCTGAATAAAGGCTTTAGAGTTTAGCCTTATGCAAAAAGGCCTCTATAAATTAAGAAAGTCAGTGTGTGACTGTCCAACTTACATTTTGGCCCACATTAAAATTTCCACTTATTAACTATATTAACCTTTGTGTATTTGGCTTCTCTACCTTTTCATAATTTTAGTTCTCTGCTGCTAATGCATGATTCCAATTTTATGTGTGTTTTTATCATAAGCCATCGTGTATTTGTATATTTTAAAAGATGTGGTCTAAATACATAAATAACAGTCATTGTCCCCTCACACCTGGGGCTGCAAAGCCACCATATGGTTCTGGGTGTCAGGTCTCCGGACTCTGTGATCTTTCCTAAGACTCCAATAACTGCTACTGCTTTCAGGTTTCCTGGCAAACCAATCAACAAATTAGATATTTAATCCTGAAAAAGCAAGGGCAAAAGATTTAATGCCTGGGGACAAATGAAAATCATCTGTTTTCAGGAAGAAGGTTTAGAGCTAAAAGCCCATGGGGGCAGACAGCCAGAAGGAATAGGATCTGCTAAGGATAATGTGTACTTCAAACCACGCGTCACTCAGGTGTGGGGAGAAAATTTCATTTCTGCACCCCACACTAACAGAAGGGAGAAATGGTCTCTAAGTCCACACTCTGGCTTTGTGTTCAATCTGCCCATCATATGAAGGCTCCGAGGTGCCCTGTGAAAATGCTGAGGTATTAGAACAGTGGCTGGGTGAAGAGGCTAAGGGCATTAAGCAAAGAAAAAAAAAAAGATCAGAGACACAGACAACAGTGAGAGGGAGGGGGAGAAGAAAGGTGGCTAGCTTAGGAAAGACTAACTAGCCTGCTTTGGAGAACACCAGTGAGTCTATCTCTGTGGAACATTCTTGAGATTTTAAACTTAACATGGGCAATTCTATCCTCAACCCCAGTTCATTTTCTCCCGCCAATTCTACTTCCCTCAAATACTCTCACAAATGGACATTACAAATTGGATTATTTTAGGATTGGAACATTTTAAAATAAACTTACGGTCAGGCATAGGAGGTTACCTTGAGGTTGGACAACAGGGGGAAAAAAGTAGCATGAGCTGTTAATATCGTATTTCCAAATATTTTAAAACTCTTGTAAGTAATAAGCATAAGATCTAGAACTACCTTGTGTTGTAATTGAATATGGACTCATACTTCCTCAGTGGAAGAGATTGGTCTGCAGCACACTGTCATTGCCTTTGAGAAGTACTCAAATAGAGACTGATAATTGGTATGCTGGAATAATGCGTGCTTGTGTCCTGTCGCCGAAGGCAACGTCACAGCGTCAACCAGGGCTCGTCTCCAGGCAACGGCATAGTCTCCTGGAGTGTTCTAATCTCCCTTCCCCCATTTTTCTTGTGTTGATTCCAGTTTTAAAATTCTAGGCTTAGTAAGAAAAATTAGAAAAGTCAAATATTCGTTATTTTTAAAGATGTTCAAGTGACAACAAAAGTCTCATCATTCTGGTTAACTTCATTGCCTGCATGATGTATAATAAATCTGTTTGCTGGATTGGGAAGGGACCTCACATGACAGCCAAGGAGAGAGGATATATGAGTTGCATGATAATTTTCTTGGCTTTTATTTAGCAAGTGCTTTGGGTATGACTTCCTCACTGTTCGGCTTAAGAGTAGCTGTGTCAATGGAGGACTCCAGTTTATAGATCAGGTCGTCCTTACGTATGTTCTCCATTCTTTTGAGTCTATGAAAGTGACAGTGACAATATGTGACTCCTCAGCTGTTGTTAATGTTCAGAGTTTCTGAAGAGGAGCCTCAAAGGAATACGGCAGCAACAATACTGCAAGTGAAGGACCCCAATCTCTTCAAGATTGAGGTGCCTTGGAGAGATCAGTTATCCAATTTATTAAGCAGAAATGGGTCATCTTGTGTAAGAAATAACAGGCAGAATACAGTGTACAGTTTTATTATTTAGTTTTGCAGAACTGATTAGATTGTTCTTGCCCTTTCTGAGACATAACACCACACTATCTGCTGTCTGATTCCTGACCTCCAGAAAGTTCCAGCAGGGCCAAGCATCCACGTGTGCCCTGGGGCCTTCCCCTGACACAACTGCCTTCAGTCATGTATGGTGGGTCTCCGCATTCACTTCCTCAGAGTGGGAACAGAAAGACACTCGATGCTTTCGCATTCCTCAACACTCAGAGGCAAGACCATCCTTGACTGTTCTCGCCATTCTTCTGCCTCTGAATTTGAAGCAGGAGCTGTGTGGGTCACTTAAAATGTTTTTTTTTTGGGGGGGGTAACCATCAAAGTCAGGTCTCCAAAACATTTGGGTCTGAATGTCCACCCTAGTCAGCCAACAAGGGAAGAGGATTATCTTAAACACCTTAAAATGCTCCTCTTTTGAAGCCAAGGATTAAGAAAATGTTACTGCAAGGTAAACATTTTAGCAGTTTTATCAAAGAACAGACAAGAAGTTTTCTCACTGCCACTTCCCCCACCCATTGTATTTAAGGCTCACTGGGTTACTATCCGTCTGCTCCATTGTAGTCTACACTCCAGCCATCCCATAAAGCTCTGGAATCTCAGGAGATTCGTGCCCATTTCCTTCTCATATTTTCAACCAAGAGAACTAACCAATACAGAAACAAACTCGCTCTACTGTCTTGCGTTTCTACACGAGACAGGAGTTTTTTAAAAGAGCTTCCTTCATTTGAGAATGAAGCATGATGTGAAAGCATGTGGGAGATTTGACTATTTACCCAAAAGATCATGCATAGCCTCAGAGCTCATTCCACTCAAAATTACTCCCTAGCTCTCCACTGCCAATGAAGTAAACCCTAACCTTATTGGCCTGGACTAACCAGTATCTGTGATCTAGCTTTTGACTCAACTCCCCTCACCCTTTCCCATTATATGTTATATGCGGGCAATCCTCATTAAGGGAAATGCCCCCCAAATGCCATGTTCTCTCCTGGACCCTCACACATACCATTTCTCAAAATGGCTTTCCTGATTTGTATGCCTGGGAAATTCCTATTCATCCTTCAAATCTTAGCTTAAAGCCTTCCCATCCCATTGCACCAGGCCAGCCTGTCTTCCCCTTCCCTGTGCTCCAGATACTTCCCGTGGTTCAATGGCAAAGGGTCCCTGCCTGGGCTTCACATCATGGCCTCCCTGTATCACAGTCTCTGGGGGTGGGACCCAGGCAACAGTGATTCCGATGCTGTTTTTCCTCCCCAAATTGAAGACTCCAGACAAGCAATGGCCATGCTTGTACTGTTTTATAAACTTCATGCCTAGTCCAAACTGAAGAAATACACAGAACCCAGGCAATTACTCTTCAAAATGTACTTTAGTCATTTTAGAAAATAACTCCAGGAAGTAGCAGAAACTATTTAATTTAAACCATCCTATTTTTATATTTTTATCAGCACATTTAACTTTTATATTTCTGAATATATCTTTCACTTGCAAACCACCTCCCATGACTTTTAGAGAAAGGAAGCCATCCTTCCAAAATTGCCTTATTGCCGATTGTTTAATGTGCTTTGATATATTTTATTCTTTAGCACAATTTTCAATGTGCCTGCCATGTCCATGGAGAGACGCTGAGGCGGCCAAGCTCTGACCTAAGGCATCAAGGTAACAAGACCACAAGGATGATGGTTAGTCCGGGTCATTGTTCCGGCTGCGAGCAGGAGGAAGGTGCAGCCTTCACCCTGACAACTTCAGCAATAGATTAGATAAAACAACTTCTTAAAGAGACGCTTGAACATGTAGGTGTGAAAGGTGGTGTCTGAACCAGGAGCTGTAATGGCCTTTCTTATAGTCTATCCCAGGGGTCCTCAAACTTTTTACACAGGGGGCCAGTTCACTGTCCCTCAGACTGTTGGAGGGCCAGACTATAAAAAAAAACTATGAACAAATCCCTAAGCACACTGCACATATCTTACATATCTTATTTTAAAGTAAAAAAACAAAATGGGAACAAATACAATATTTAAAATAAAGAACAAGTAAATTTAGATCAACAAACTGACCAGTATTTCAATGGGAACTATGGGCCTGCTTTTGGCTAATGAGATGGTCAATGTCTGGTCCATATTTGTCACTGCTAGCCGTAACAAGTGATATGACGAACTTCTGGAGCCGTGATGCGTGCATCCTGCGTCACCGGAAGTAGTACTGTATACTGAGCACCGATGAAAGAGGTGCCCTTTCTGGAAGTGTGGCGGGGCCAGATAAATGGCCTCAGGGGGCCACATGCGGTCCGCGGGCCGTAATTTGGGGACCCCTGCTCTTGAGCAGTGATTTTCAATTGATGTGTCGCATGAAACTTTAAAATATGCAATACCTGACTATTTAGTCAGGGGCACTGACCTCTATTCCTTTAGATTGTCAAATAAATAATGGCAACAGCCAACATAACAATAGCCATCTGGTGTGAATGAATCAAAATTATACCTATTTATTTTGTCAGATCGTCAAAAAATGTATTTTTTTTTGGCGTGCCTCAGAATTTCTGTAACTAATATATGTGGCCATGAGATGAAAAAGGTTGAAAATGCTGGTCTAGAACATATGAAGACAAAAGGAGATTCTGATGAAGGAGTGGTTCAAGACGAAGTCAGTGTTCATCGAAAAGAAAGCACAGCTAACACTTTTAGGCACAGAAATGGCCTATGTTGAGGACAATTATCCAGTGGGTTTGTGTTCAGTAACCCAAGCATCAAAGGAACATGTGGTTGTGGAGAAAGTTTTAATATCTAACTCCTCAGGACCACTCTGGCTGTAAGTTCCAGGAATGTGTGTGGACCCTGGGCTTACTGAGGCAATCATGTCACCGTCACATGCTTAAGGTTTATAATGCATGACTGCTTTATGAGGAAAATAAAAACTGATGCATTTCAAAAAAAAAAAAAAAAAAGAAAGCTAACAAGTTAGTTACTTCACTTCATAAACAACCCTCTGCAAAGGAATGACTTGGGTAAGGGCCTAGTAGAGGACCTGGTCCCCACTGTGGGCTGGGTCATGGTGGCTCTCATTGGTGCATCCTTCTGTAGGAAAGGCTGCATCATCAACTCACCTCACAGAAAGCCATCTGGAGGTGACACTACAAAAGGAAATAAGACGACTTTTCAAATGCTTCATTTACATGCTGCCCATGAGATTTCCTGACCTCATTCATCATTAACAGAGAGGTGTTTGCAGCTTTACAAATTCAATCAATATGCTTCCCACAACACAGACAAAATAAAGTTTTGTTCTACCATTCTCACCCTATTTGGCTACAGTTGTATAATACCTGCTTTTCTAGACCCCTCCCCCCACCCCGACAAAATTCTGGCTCTCCATTTACCCCCAAAGCCTTCGAATTGACTGTTACAGGAGTAGCCAGAACTTCTTAGGTTTAATCTCACGACTTCACTCCTACACACTCCCTTGCCTCCTTAGTCTTATGATTTCCCAGCCCCTAGCTGAGTCACTGGATCACAATCTCGTTTCATTGCCTCCACCTGAAAGGCTGTGTTTATTTATGCCATGGCATTTCTTAGTATCTGTAGTACGAGTCAACCCTTCTAATTTTTCAGGCAAGAATTCAATTGACAGCTCTCTGTGTTGTAATGACAGCAAAATTTGAATTAGTTGCAAATGTCAATGAACAAGTATATTTAATTTAACTTTTATCCAACTCAGAATGAACTTAAAAAGCATCCTGTTTTCAACCCTTGCTTTCAGGCATTAGTTGAGTAAGGCTTTTGCTTTGACAGCTCAGTCTTTTGTAGGTGTGTGTTCATGATTATGACCATAGCTTTTCACTTATGAGGCCTGCGAGAATTATTCAAGGAAACACAGAGAAATCAAACCTTCTTGGTATAGACTGGCTAGCTGCTCATCAAACCCCTCTCTCCTCTTTCTCTTGGGCACCAACATTTTCCAGCTGCCCCTGCAGTTAGATATGGTTATGTTACTGCATTCTGGTTAATGGAATGCAGGTAGAAGCAACATGGATGAATTCTGGGCCTGACCCATTAGAGTGCTCCGACCTACATCCTCCATACTGCTTCCTATTGCCCCATAATGCTGGAGGCCACATGTTGACAATGGCAGAGCCGCAAGATGGCAAAAGCCTGGGTGCCAGAAGTACCCCTTGGAAGAATGTCACTGCATATCAGGAATACCCCTTGGAAGAATGTCACTGCATATCAGGAATACCCCTTGGAAGAATGTCACTGCATATCAGGAATACCCCTTGGAAGAATGTCACTGCATATCAGGAATACCCCTTTTGGGCCTTACATGAAAAAGAAATAAATTTCTATGTTTTTAAAGCCACTGAGATTTTGGATTTAATTGTTATAGCATAATTTTACCTTAACTAGTAAAGATTTATACAGTAAGTCCTCACTTAACATTGTAGGTTCTTTGAAACTGCAACTTTAACTAAAACAACGTAAAACGAAAGTTTGATCATAGACTGATTGATATAAATGAGAGTTAAGTTCCTGATCACCAAACTTTTAAATAAAGACCAAAAGCACTTTTTTTTGTGACAGAGAGAGAGAAAGAAAGAGAGAGAGAGAGAGAGAGAGAGAGAGAGAAAGGGACAGATAGGGACAGACAGACAGGAAGGGAGAGAGATGAGAGGCATCAGTTCTCAGTTGTGGCTCCTTATTTGTTTATTAATTGCTTTCTCATATGTGCCTTGACCAGGGGGCTACAGCAGAGTTAGTAACCTCTTGCTCAAGCCAGAGACCTTGGGCTCAAGCCATTGACCTTGGGCTTCAATCCAGTGACTTTTGAGCTCAAGGCAGTGATCATGAGGTCATGTGTATGATCCCATGCTCAAGCCATCTGACCTGTACTCAAGCTGGTGAGCCCACACTCAAGCCAGCGACCTCAGAGTTTTGAACCTGGGTCCTCTGCGTCCCAATCTGACACTATATTTACTGCACCACTGCCTGGCCATGCCCAAAGCACTTCTACAATAATATGAAATATTGAAATAAATGTGAGCAATAAATACATTTAAGCAAGATGAATAAAAACAAGTATGGAATGAATGATTTTTCAACCTGTTTATTCCACTTTAGAGTCATGGTGACATCCCCTCCTGGCAGCTCAGGTCACAAGGCAGGACCCACACTGGAGAGGATGCTCTTTCATCGCAGGGCAAACTCACATTCACGCCCACTCCCACACTCACTCAGACTGGGACAAGGTAGAGACCACAGGTCACCTCAGTGGCACATCTGTGGGATGGAGGAGTAACCTGGAATCCCTGGAGAAAACCCATGCAGCCTGGGGAAGACTGCGAACCACACATAGACCATGGACCCTGCCTGGGAATTCATGTTTTTTCCTCATCAAGTTAGAATAGCATTGAGCAAATCCACAGTATTCGAGGACCTACCATACTGTACTTTTAAAACTAAAGTGTTATCCTCCCCCCAATAGCAGTAATGCATTTTCATTGTTTACTATTTGGAAAACATTCCATACTGGAATGTAATGTCATCTGAAAAATGCTTTCAGAAATAAATCCCTGATAAGAAGTGGGTCCTAACATCCTTTCTTTTTCCTGAACAAGGAAGGTTAAAAGTCAGACCCCCATCAACTAAAATGAATTATTTCTAATTAATATTTTAGCAATGACACAGTTATTCTAATAACTGAAGTAACTCAAAAGAAGAATTAATTTTGGTGCAAGGTGCAGCCACTGCAACCACGTAGCACCTTCTGGGTTCCAGAAACTCTGGGTCATGTCCTCGCGCCACGACATGCGCCTGCGCGCACCCTCGACAACATGCACCACATCCGGGCATCAAACGCACAACATCTGGGCATCCTCGACAAAATGCACCACATCTGGGCATCAAACGTACAACTTCCGGGCACCAAATGACTGGGGTTTGTGGGTGGCACTTGCGGTCAACAGAGCCTTCTTCCTGTGCGCCTGCGTACCCTCCAAACTGTCAGATGTGACTGCAAGGCAGCCTAGCGGTTGTTATTTCTGTCAGAAGCAACTAGAAGTTACATAGCCAAAGAAATTTGGTGAGTACCCCAGCCCCCACCCAGTTCTATTAAATAAAGAGACTCAAATTTTCTCTCTCTCTGTGACTTGCACACATTTTGTTTGGATCGTGCATTAAAAGGGAGAGAAAGATGGCTGCCAATCTCATTTTTAACCGCTGACAGGGTGCTCCAGCTTTTATCACAAGATGAACTGTACTTGGAAAATAGAAAGTATAAACATTTATCCTATGACCTATGTAGTAACCATCTAGGAAAAGCAGATAAGAGACACAGATTAGACATCCGATGTGTAATGGAAAATTCCAGAACAAATGGAAGCAAAGCAATATTTGGAGAAGACTAGACAGTTTTCTTGAGTCTAAGAAAAACATTTATTCTTCAGATTAGAAGACCCTTCCATACTCAAAGCAAAAATTGACACAAATTGTCCAATACCTGTGTGTGAACAAGTAATGTTTTAAATTTCAAAGATGAAGAATGCCATAGCTTTTGAGAAGAAAAGATTATCCACAAAGTACAAAATCGGGCTTTTCCTGAATGTCGCGGAGTAACAGGAAACACAAAAGAGCATATGTAATATTTTGAAGGGAGAGGCTGCGTGTGACTCAGTAATTCTTATATCAAGTCATCTGTGAAATCCACAAAAATAATTCTTAATTTATATGTGGGCTCTGATGATTCCACCCTGTCTGAGGAAATTTGCTCACAGAGGTACTGTGAATAAACATGAATGAAAATGAAGACTTTTGAAGTAAAAGAGCATGGTAGAAGTCCTGATGGTGAGTATGGAAGTCAATTAAATTAGAAAGTGAGCCTGATTAATTTTGCAAATATAGTTTAAAAGCACTAAAAAGTTTTTTAAAATTCAAATTTTAACCTATTTTGTTTCTTTAAAATCTTTTAATAAAAATAATTTGGTTCAGTTAAAAAATTATTGACAGGAAATACTTGAATCAGTACTATATACTAGATAGTAGTGGTAGTTATGACTTAAGTTTTTTTAAACTTGAGAACTGCACTGTGATTATGTTAGAAAATGACATTTTTCTTAAAAATATCATATTGTCACTGGGTAAAGGGACACATACTTGCATGAGGGAGAGAAAGGGAAAGTAAGGGTGGTTAAACATCAGTAACTGGCGAGGCTGGGTAAAGGGTACATAGGAGTACTTTGCATTATTCTTGCACATCTGTGCATTTGAAATTATTTCAAAATAAAGTGTTTAAAATAGTTTTTTTTAATGTTGGATTGAGATGTTATTAATATTCTGGTTAAGAACCATTTCCATGTAATGGTTGTGACGAAATCAGTTTGAGTGGGTTTATGGAACAAGAGATGAAAAAGTGGAGAATGTGAAAGGTGAGTTTTGGCCCTGAAATACAGGTTTTACCTGCTGGAGTATTGGGTTTGCATAGCTAGAGTTTTAATAGGCAGATCACATATGTAAACTCAGTGATTAATGGGCCTGCATATATTTATTCTATGCTATACTGTAAGAATACATGAATTCTTCAGGGCTGGCCTTGTTTTAAACAGGAAACTCCAATTAATTCCTAGACTGAAATTAGAGTTCTGGCAGAGCTGTAGCACTCAGGAGAGGAAGGAGAAGTAGCAGCATCTCAAAGGTGCTGAGGGTTGCTTCTAGTGACCAGGATACTGCATTCTCACTCTTCCCTTCCCTCCCTTTAAAGTGTTTAGTTTAGTTCCTACGTAAAAGTCAGAGCAGGATTCTTGGGTACAAATGAGATGATTGCTTTCATTGGCTCTAGCAATCAATGGTTACATAATTATACTTTTTGCTCATGAAACAGGATGGAAGTGATTGTGTAAACACATTACATGTCATTACCAAAAATGTCAACATGGTTTCTTCCTGATTGCCCAGGTTAATACCTAAATTACCCACTCTGTCAGAGAGGAGAGAACACTGGACCCAAGGAAGAATAGGAAAGAGATTGGCTATCAAGATAAGAGTGTTGATGGGAACTTTTATTTGTGTAAAATGCCTTTAAAATATGAGGGACACCTAAAGTGCATACATAATTCCAGTAGCTCAACAACATAATGATTTTCATTTGCTTGCAGTTCTTTTTTTTTTTTTTGTATTTTTCTGAAGCTGGAAACGGGGAGGCAGTCAGACAGACTCCCACATGCACCCGACCGGGATCCAACCGGCACGCCCACCAGGGGGCGATGCTCTGCCCACCAGGGGGCGATGCTCTGCCCACCAGGGGGCGATGCTCTGCCCCTCCGGGGCGTCGCTCTGTTGCGACCAGAGCCATTCTAGCGCCTGAGGCAGAGGCCATGGAGCCACCCCCAGCGCCCGGGCCATCTTTGCTCCAATGGAGCTTCGGCTGCGGGAGGGGAAGAGAGAGACAGAGAGGAAGAAGAGGGGAGGGGTGGAGAAGCAGATGGGCACCTCTCCTGTGTGCCCTAGCCCACAGGAATCGAACCCGGGACTCCTGCACACCAGGCCGATGCTCTACCACTGAGCCAACCGGCCAGGGCTATTGCTTGCAGTTCTTTCAAACTTTTCTCCATATGGACATATTGTTTCTAAGTTTATCAAACTGTATACTTCACATTTTTGTTATAATTTTTTAGTGACTGTTACATCTCATTGTATTTATACATTATATACTTATTAAATAATTTCCTTATTATTGGATTCAAATGCTGTTTTTTAAAAAAATTATGAATAACTGTTGTAAATGTCTTCATACGTATGGATTTTTTTCCTTTTGAATTTTTGTATTGCCTCAATTCCAAGATACAGATTTTTCTTCTTTTAATATTGTCAAACAAATTCAAAAAGAGTCTGGAGGCTTTGCTAGAAATAAATGACAGAGATTTATTCAAGGGTCTTAGAGTTTGCACACAGGAAGCACAGCTAGGAAGAAACCCAGAGTGTTTCAAAAAAGAAAGGAAAGGTAAAAGTGCTTATGGTGAAAAGTACATTTTTGAGAATGATCAGTTCTGCGTTCTTAGCCATAGGATTGGCCCAGGACAGTTGTCAACTGTCAGGCAGTCAGGAGGATGCATGCCAGGTGGCCCAGAGGCTGGGCAGCAGGAGGTCCCGTCAGGTCCGGGTGGCCTGGATAGTGGGTGTCAGATGGGTGATGTCTACGTGAGTCCTTCAGGGGGTGATCAGAGGGCTCTCCGGAGGTCCAGACCTATGTCCAGGCATTGACACAGGACTAGAAAGTTCAAGGTTTAAGTTCCCAGTCTAGTTAGAACAAGAATGGAGTCTTTCCTCAGGCCTCAACCTTCTTAATGTTAATAAATCTAGCAGCTTGGTTAAAGTGACTCCATTTTATCTATTCCGTCTTTACTCTTTTCTCACTGGGTTAGCCTAGCACTGATTTTTTTTTTAGATTTTATTTATTCATTTTAGAGAGGAGAGAGAGAGGGGTGGGGGAGAGAGAGAGTGAGAGAGAAGGGAGAGGGGAGGAGCAAGAAGCATCAACTCCCATATGTGCCCTGATGGGGCAAGCTCAGGGTTTTGAACTGGCAACCTCAGTGTTCCAGGTTGACGCTTTATCCACTGTGCCACCGCAGGTCAGGCCAACACTGATATTTTCTAACATAGTGACTCTTAAGTCATTTAACTTTCCTGAGTCTTAGTTTCTTTAGCTGAACAACTTGGGTTGTCAGTATGCCTTAGAAGGGTGAGAATTAAATGAATAAAATGAGATCTCTTTGTAAGCTAGCTTCACTCTTTCCTTGATATATGTAAGAGTACATTTTCATCATCCAGAGATGGATGGCAATATTTGTTTTTTTCCCTTTAAAAAGTTATTATTAAATTGATATTGCATCTTAAAATACATACTGTATTAGAATTGGACAAATACAGTATAATTTAAATTCAGAATAAGTGGTTTACTGAGGCAAAGCAGGTTTGTGATACTTGATATGTGTATCAAAATGTCTTCTAAAAGGATTTTGTCAGTAACATCAGAAATTTATGGGTGTTACAATTTTGCCAGCATATGAAATTTGACTTTTCTCTTGATTTTGAATAGTCGTAATAGATTCAGATTGTTTCCTCATTACTATTTTTAGTATATTTAATTATTCTACTCTTTATATATAAAAGTATAAAGTGAACAAAAGGCAAAATTTGAAGATACCTCAAAAACCGTTCAAAAGCCCAGGCCTTGATAGTAATTCAGAGAGGAGAAAGTAAGAGGCAGGAGTCTGATTCTTGGCTCCTCCCCCTTCGGCGTGGTCCCTCTGTTCGGCTGCCATGTGCAGCGTTGAAAGAAGGCAGTGATTTGACAGAATCATTGAATTTTTGAGCTAGACAAACTCTTCGGGATCATCTGTTCAGAGCCTTCATTTTCCATATGATGAAATAAAAACCCAGTGAGATTCATAGTGTTCAAGATTTTGCAGCTAGGAATTGGCAGGGCTGACATCTGAGACCAGGGTTCTGTACTTTTCCATCAGAGACACTGCCTCTCGGGTGCAAATTCCATCTGAAGCTTAATGAGATAACTACTAGTCCTTGACATTAAGCTGAGCAGTATAAAATTAGACTCAGGATATTCCTAATGCTAAGTAAGTCAAGAAAGTGAGTTCATATTACCTGAGTTAAGATGATAGAGCCAAACATGAAAAAAATTGCCTCTGTCTGAATAGGGGGTACCAAACTATTAGCACGTATCACGCATTCCCTGTGATTAGCTTCTGTAATGAATTTCAAGTAGGATGTCTCAGGTCTGGCCATACAAATTTGTACATGATGAAGCCCTCCAGAGAACTGAATCACCGTGCTCTTGAATTTTTCTCACTGTAAATTCAGCCTCATTGCTATTCAATATTGATGCTCTGCTTACCTTTTCCAAACCAAATTGGCATTCAGATTTTATGTCTAAAGAATGGCATACATTTATCCCATTATCTTTATTATTGTTATTTGTCAGTGATTTTATAAAATGTTCCAACAACTGTTATCCCAAGTGTCAGGCTTTATCAGTCTGTGACAACAATATTAAGTGACCCTTCTGTCTCAAACCAAAATGGCTATGTCATGAGCTCAAATCAGCAAAACTGCTAGAAACTGACCCCCCTCAAATTGTGTCCCAACCATTTCTGAGGTCCCCTAGGTAATGCCTCATAAATACCAAGGACTGGTCACCATTTTTTATCCCTGCCTCTCTCTTTCTTTTAGACAGTGATGCTGCTGGACACTACTGGTGACCATTGGTGACCCGCCCCAGCTGTGGCCTCAATGTAAGGTTAACCTCTCTCCAAATTCCCGCTATTGAAACTGGGAGAAAACTGTACATTTCAAAAATCAAGTCTTGAAGGTCCTGGGAAAAGAAAACTGAAAACGGAGTAACTTGCAACATCCAGGAAAAGTATATATCTTTAGGGGTGACAGTCCCAAACCCAAAGCCTGAAACCCTGCCTAATTCCCAGCAGTCCCTCTCATGACAGGAAAATGACTCAGAAAGAAACAGGTAACTCTAGGTATCACCCTGCCTTGGACTTTATGTCCCATTGTCCCCCAACTTAGAGAAAGGAGAAATCCAGACTCAGAAGTCTTAGCCTGGCTTTATTTTCCTGTCCTAGAATTTTCCTCTTCTCAGAATGACTGACAAAGGGACTAGTACCCTTTCCTTGGGAGGGTAGGGGAAGGAGGGAGGGGTGAAAATCTTATACCCACTGTAATGATTGATCTGGGCTTCATAGCTTAGACAAGATCGTTATAATAGTAGGCAGTCTGTTTTCCAAAATCTGGCTTATACAGTCTTGAAATCACCACATTGTGGGGGAAATTTTGTGCTTCAGTGGGAAACTCTTTGGGTTATCCGATTCTATGGGAGCTATTTTACAACTCTGTCAAGTGTTAATGACTGATAGCCATGCAAAATAGTTGCTATTTATAGACATCAAATCATGTCCTATCTGGTAGAAGGGTAGCAATTTAACTGACTTCTCTTCCCTAGTGTAGAGGAAGCCAGTTTTGCCTGAATTTGCACATTCATTTCACTATTCCTCATCTATAACTAATATTCTGCACTGATTCCACTTCTGTTCATCAACTAACAATTGTGATTCCAATTCGTGTGTGTGTGTGTGTGTGTGTGTGTGTATGTGTGTGTGTGTGTAGGGATCCCCATTCCACCCAGCAATTCTCCAACATCAGCTGGGTATCCTACAAATCAACTCAGTTCTGATACTACCTACCCAGAGACAGCATCAGATCCCACAGGGTAAAGGCTCAGTCCTACAAGGCTGCCCACCCCTACCTTCAGATGCCAGTTGCAAGTTCAGGTTGTCACCAAGGCTTCTGAATGACCAGCTATAGATCAGAGCTTCCAGAGCCCTCCCCCCCTTCCTAGGGTTGGATTAATTTGCTAGAGCAGCTCAGAGAAACATTTTACTTATTAGATAACTGGTTTGTTATGAAAGGCTATAGCTCAGAATCAGCCAGATGGGAGAGATGAGGCAGGAGATGAGGAGAGGGCACTGTGAAACTTGCACACCCTCTCCTAGCAGGCCACTCTCCCCAAGTCTCATGTGTTTACCAACCCAGAAGCTCTCTGAACCCTGTCTTTTTGGGCTTTTAATGGAGGATTCACCACTTATGTCTGACTGATTAAATCATTGGCCATTAGCGTTTGATTCAACCACCAGCCCCTCCCCCTTTCCTAAAAATCAAGGGGTGGAACTGGAAGTTCCAACCCTCCAATCATCTGGCTGGTTCCCCTGGCAACCAGCCCCCATGTATGGTGCTTTTTAAAGGTCGCCTCATTAACATAAACTTAGGCATATTTGAAAGGGGTTTGTTATGAATATCAAGACACCTTTATAGCTTTTATCACTTAGGAAATGCCAAGAGTTTTTAGGAGCTCTGTGTTGGAAAGGGACAAAGACCAAATATATATTTTTTATTATAAATATCACAATAACTGTGTCTGTTTTTTGGGTTCTCCTTTGAACTGGGTGTAATAGCTTAGCATTTTGCTTATTAATGAGTTGAATGAGATCCTTAACACATGTTCATTTTTATATCTGTATGAGTCATGATTTTACCATTAAAAATATTCTTTTGACATTATATATGGGGCCCTAAAGCACAGTTTTTGCCAAATCATATGTAGTTTAGTTCCTTGCTATATTTTTCCATCAGCATGCACATACACACAACTCCCAAAATAAACAATGATTTCCAGCCATAGAACAGTCTAAAACAGGGGTTCCCAAACTATGGCCCACGGGCCACATGCGGCCCCCTGAGGCCATTTATCCGGCCCCCACTGTACTTCGGAAGGGGTACCTCTTTCATTAGTGGTCAATGAGAGGAACACATTGACCATCTCATTAGCCAAAAGCAGGTCCATAGTTCCCATTGAAATACTGGTCAGTTTGTTGATTTAAATTTACTGGTTCTTTATTTTAAATATTATATTTGTTCCCGTTTTGTTTTTTTACTTTAAAATAAGATATGTGCAGTGTGCATAGGGATTTGTTCATAGTTTTTTTATAGTCTGGCCCTCCAGTGGTCTGAGGGACAGTGAACTAGCCCCCTGTGTAAAAAGTTTGGGGACCCCTGGTCTAAAATGTACATTCAAGAAGAAAGTATCTTCTAATGCAATAGAGGCACAGTTCTGGTAATCCAAGCACAACATATGCCACCTCAGCAAGAAGAAATATATGTATTTGGGTTATTTCCCCACATCCAGAAAATTTTCAAGAATATAGAGTACTTGGCTTTCATCTGTATCAAGGTTTGTCAACCTCAACACTGTTGACACTTTGGACCAGACAGTTTTTGTGGTGGGTCCATCCTGTGCATTGTAGGATGTTTAGCAGCATCCCTGGTTCTCCAGATGCAGCAGCAGCTCACCTGCAGTCGTGACAACCCAGAATATCTCCAGACATCACCAGAGGGAGGAGAAACCACCCCCAGTCGAGAATCACTGGTATGTTTTATTAAAAGTCTCTCAAAATGGCTTCTTTCAGACTAAAGGGAGGATCTCTCTAAAGGTAAGTGAATGTCCTCAAAATATGTTTCAGCATGGATGGGTTTCAGTAATAGTGTTGACTAACACAGAAAGTTGCAGAATGCTTTGCAAGGTATAATACTCTTTATGTAAATCTTTTTTCTCTTCTTTTCCAAATGAGAGGAGGGGAAATAGAGAAATACACTCCTACATGCGCCCCGACCAGGATCCACCTGTCAACCCCCATCTGGAGCCGATGCTCTGCCCATCTGGGGCCATGCTCACAACCGAGCTATTTTTAGCACCTGAAGTGGAGGCTCCACAGAGCCATCCTCAGGGCCTGGGGCCAATGCAGTTGAACCAATCAAGCCATGGCTGCAGGAGAGGAAGAGAAAGAGAGAGAGAAGGGATAGTGGGAGGGGTAGAGAGGCAGATGGACACTTGTCCTGTGTGCCTTGACCGGAAATTGAACTAGGGACATCCACCAGCCAGGCCGATGCTCTACCAACCAGCCAGGGCCCTTATGTAAATCTTAAAATCACAAAACCATATAATGTGTATTGCTTATAGAAACATGCATATGGAATTAAAGTATAAGACCATGAATATGAAGAATACATACCAAGTAAATGAGTGTGGTTGCCACTGGGAAAAGAGGAAGAGAATTAGGACAGGCTAAAATTTCAAAGGAAAATTCAGCTGTATCTGTAATATTTTGCCTTTTTTAAAAAGGAGATCTAAAACACTGAAAAATATTATCATTTTTTTTCATTCCAGCTAGTTTATATATGGATATTATTACTCAACAAACTTTACTGTATTTTTGAGAAAAATTCATAAGATCTGAAAAATGCCCCTTAAATTTCACCTGCTTTTTGAAGCATGTGTTATTAATTTTTTGGTTATCTACTGCTTATATTATTTGTATTGCTGCTTGTCTCCACCATTATAGGTAGCTGTGAGCTGGCAGTGTTTTATAGAGATAGTTCCTGGTTCACCCTAACGACAACTATAGTATTAATGCTCACCTTATATTTGTGGAATGCTTTATCTTTTCCCAGGACTCTTACATCTGTCTTCTCACTTTATATTCACTTTTATCACCATCTATCTTAGTCTCACTATATACACCATGGAAATGTGTTTTAAAAAGGATTCTATGAAGCCTGTTTCTTTGGCAACAATCTTAGTTTGGGTTACTCCGGAAACCGACTCGGAGACAAGGATCCTGTCCGGGCGGAGATCCCAGGAAGCACACACAGGGGAAGCAAGGCAGGGAGGGGAAGGAAGCTGGCAAATGGCACATCATATGTCAGCTAACGGCTGAGGGCAACTGAGGCGAAATCCCGCTGGGGAACTTTGGGGAACAATGTAGACCATGCCTCAGAGCTCTCTCTGCTGAGGAGCGAGTCACATGGCTTATTTTTCCTCCAGCTCCCATCTGTCATTGATGGAGGGCTGCTCCCAGAGACGATAGCTTTCCATCACTTCTGACCTGCCCCACCCTGGGGTCAGGCAGGAGCTCTCAGAGGTAGAAGCACAGGCGCTTGCAACTGGATGCCATTGGCCTGCGCTAGAACTCTGCGGGCTGGGAGGACATGGGCTGAGCCTGCAAAACGTCTGCTCTAGCACCGCTCCACAGGCATGTCCCACGTTATCATGGCTGGCCCACAGTTACAGCTAATATAGCATCTTCACAAGTACCACTCTTAATCCTATGAAGAAGGGCATATTTTTATTTATAATTAGAAAGCTCAGCTGAAGCAATTTACTTGCCAGTGTATGTGTGTGTGTGTGTGTGTTTATGTATATGTGTGTAATATATATTTTGTAGGTCTAGTAATATTTATTGGGATTTTTTAAAAGAAAATTAATAAACTTTAGACACCTTAACATTATGTAAATCCCTGGTCAGCATTCATTTTATATTAAGTAATTTGTGATGAAAGTGTTTATTTGTTTTCATTAAGTATAAAAATTTGAAACAGTAATATATTTTAAGGCATTATAGAACAAACTGACATTCCTTCATCTACAAAAATTGCACCAAATTCATGAAAAGCCAGACTGAGTTACCATTATTCAGTAGTGCTTCTCCCTGTTCATTTATTACTTTATTCATCAGCATATTCTGGTAAATGCCTAAAAGAAAAGCCCTGAGTGTAGTATTTGCCAGTTCCTATAGTGTAAATACTCCAACTGTGGCCAATTTCAAGGCCACTGACTGAACATTATTTTGTGAAGAGTTGCCAGTTATCCTTAGGTGGCAAGGGCTAGTTTGAACATTCTAAGGCATTCTATTCTCCTAGGTAACAAGGAGAGAAAGGAACATTCAGGGAAATTCAACTGCTTAGAATGTTCATATTATAACTGGGAAAAGGGACCAGTAGGGACTGAGGTTGTGGAGACAGGCAGAAGTCAGAGAGTGAAGAGCCTTGAATGTCTATTCAAGAGACTGAGTGACCATAGATTTTGACAGATATTCAGGCAAGAGATGATAGTGGCTCTCACCATTGTAGTGACCATAGTACTTTGAAGGAATTCAGAGAAGAGATTATGGTGTTTCTCACCATGATAATGCCCATAGCATTGTGTAGCTATAGAGTGAAAAGGTGACAGAGACCCTAGCCTTGGTAATGTCCATGGGATTTTGTAACTACCCAGGTAAGAAAGGAGGATGTTGATACTTAGACAGCAAACAGACTATTGAAGTCATACAATACATGGTCGATCTCAGCATGGATTGACCATGGTATTTTGTAGACATCTGGTTACGAGATGGTGGTGGCCCTAACTATGGTACTGAAATTGCAATTTCTCAAATAAGGAGGTAGAAGCCGATGGTGTCCTTTACCACATTAGTGAGTATGGCGTTTTGTGGTATTCCAGGTAAGATGGTGAACCTCACCACAAAAACAGCCATGGGATTTTTCAAAGGTTTAATTAACCATAAAGTGATTATGAGATCTCACAAGTATGCAGTCGAGAGATGATGGTGATCCTAACTCAGTAGTGAACAAGGGATTTTGAAGGTAACCAGGTAAGAAAAAATGTATAACTAACAATGGTAGTGATAAAGTATTTTATAGTTACCCAGGTTAGAGATGATGTGTCCCCAACAACGGAATTTATATGGATAATTTGTAGGTCTCCGTGTAAGCTATATTTTACTAAACGTAGTAGAGACCACAGGATTCTGGAAATAGCCAGGTAAAGATGATGTGTCACAAACTACTATGGTGACCAAGGAGCTTTGCATATATAGTATCTAGTCAAAAACTGATGGTAGACCTAAAGTGAATATGGAACCGTGGGCGTATTATAGCTTCTTGATTGAATAAAAGGCAGATTAACAAGAAAACAACAAAAAATTTTAAATATGTTAAATTTTAACTACATTACATTTTAATGATGTTAATTATCATAATCATATGTATATAAGGGAGCCGCACAAAAATATGGGGCTCCAAAAAGGCAGCCAAGCAATTGAAGCTTAGGTGCCATCCGGAGCTAAGGAAAGGGAGAGGTCTGGGGTTCAGAGGGGACGAAGGCAGTTCAGAGGAAGGTGAGCAGAGGAAATGTATGTGAACACTGGCCTTGACTGGCAGAAAAGTCTCTCAGGTGAAAAGGTGATTTCCGGCCATTGCTCTCTTCCCGGGGCAGGCCCCTGTCTAATGTAAGTTCCGTCACAGAAAGATGGCTTCCCCTCTGCTCTCAGAGTTTGTTTCTCAAAATAACTGGCTCAGAATAATCCCTAAACCAAAGACACAGATTTTAAAGTGGCAGATTTTGCTGCCCTTTAGTACCCATTAAGTAATAATGGTGACTTAAACCATGGTAATGACCTTCAGCTTTCCAGGTGTCCTCGTAAGAGATGATATGTCTCTAATTATGGTTGTCAACCTGTTGTTTGCAGGTTCTAGTAAAGAAATGAAGGAAAAAATAACCATGGTAATAACCATGGGCTGTGATAGGTAAACAAGGAAAGAGATAATGTGGGCTATAACCAAGAGGACATCGTGATATTTTGGGACTGTCCAGATAAGTGGTTATGGAATAATCTCGCCACAGTACAGACCATTGGGTTCTGCAGGTTCCAATCAATAGATGATGGTGAACTTAATCATGAGAATAAATATGGTGAGATTTTGCTGATACCCAGGTAAGAGATGATGTGGGCCTCAAATACATTATAGGCCATAGAATTTTCAGATATCTAGAAAAGTGATGATGTAGTCCTAAAGTCTTACAACCATGTGTTTTTTTTTTTACAGGCATTCAGGTAAGAAATAGGCCCTGGCTGGTTGGCTCACTGGATAGAGCACCAGCCCAGCATACAGATGTCCCAGGTTGGATCTCCAGTCAGGGCATCTGTTTCTAACCCCCTACTTATCCCCCTTCTCTCTCTCTTCCCGCCCCATAGCCAGTGGCTCCCTTGATTTGAACATGGGGCCTGGGTGCTGAGGATAGCTCAGTCGGTCTGAGCGCATCAGCCTCAGGTGCTAAAAATAGCTTAGCTGATTTGAGAATCAGCCCCACATGGGGGTGGCTGGATGGATCCTGGTTGGGGTGCATGTAGGAGTCTATGTTTCCCTCCTCTCACTTAAAAAAAAAGAAATAGAATGTCCCTATCAAAAGTAGTAATGATCAGATTTTACTGTTTGCTAGTTCAGAGATGATTTACCTTAAAACTAATTAGTAACAAAGATGTTTGCAGCAATCCAGGTAATATAACACAGCATTCTCATTACAGTAGTGACCATGGGATTTTTGCAGTTGTCCAGCGAATAGAAGATGATGTCGAAAACTACAGGATTGACTTTGAGATGTCAAAGTCTCCAGGTGGAGTTAGTGGTAGCCCTAATAAAATGGACAGATAGAACTAGGCCGGGGTCCAGATGGAAGACCATGCATTCTTAACCAGGGTGGCTTCCATTTGTTTTTTCAGGACCCAGGCAAGAGGTGACGTCGTTTCTGACTATAATGTTGACCTTAGAACTTAAGGATTCAACTAGAGTTCATGTACCTCAAATAATATTAGTGAATATGGGACCTTTTGAGGTTCATTAAAAAGACGAACCCCTAATCATAGCTGCCATCATGTTTTTTGCAGGAACAATTTAAGAGATACTAGTGAAGATCATGTAATTCAAAAAAGTTATGCTGTGGATATAAAACATAAGAGAGACCACTGATCTTCGGATACCTTAAGTAACTGCTAATTACCCTCCAAATATTTGTGTTACTATGTTTTATCGTAGGTATTGCATTAAGAATTATGTTGAGTCAGCCAATATTACAAAAGCCCAAAAAACATTAAACTTTAAATAGAAGGCAAATTCAAACGTACTAATTATTGAGGGATATACTTCTACATATGTAAGAAGTATATCCCTCTGTTATCCTACTGTTTTTCAAAAGATACTAACTATGATGTACTTAGAGAAATGAAGCTGAGACAAGACGGTATCTATACAGATGTACTTGACCAAGATGTTGTGCCAGGAACCAGACACTGCTAATGATTTCCAAATGATGGATGTGACTGAGATTGTTTGTCAGTTCCTGATAGACACAGTTGTATATTTAAAAATGCCGGACTATACGTAAATACAAAAATATTAATTCTACATATTAGCATGTGTTACTTGCGGCAACATAGGCAAGAAAGAAGAGAATCCTCAGCAACCCTAGACATTCTGAGGGCTTCAATATTGTATTTCAGAGAGCATACCTTTTAGCCTCCAAGTGCCGAGAGGTTGTAGGAACCTACGTCATTATGGGGTCGGTCCCACAGTAGAGACCGAGGGATATTTTTTCTCAGGTGTGCAGTTTGCGGACGAAGGTCTTCCCCGAGAACGATGTTGACCTTGGAATGTTGCTCTGGTTCAGGTAGATGGGTGTGTCCTCTAACCCTGGAAGTCAACAAGCTCCCTCCCAGACATCCCGGGAGAATACGCTGTGTTCCCTCACACATATTTCCTGGTACGATTTTCAGGTTTGGATCAAGACATGCTGGCGAAGCTAACAGTGCTCGCGGGTGGGACATTGCTAGTCTGAGGTAAGTAAGGGGTGAGGTGGCCGGAGGCACAGCCCAGGCCGCCGGGTCTTCCTACTGACAGGGAAGCGCTGGCGGTCTACCGACCACGTCCACGTGCCATCATTTTGTTGCGGGTGTTCCGGCAGGGAATAGCCACGAGTGTTCCCTTTGAACAGTTTAGGCCTCACTGACATTGAATCTGAGTGTTTGGGGTGGACTATTACACGCCGGTTGTCATGGAGTCCGCAGACTCGGGCTAACCGCAGGAAGTTTCCAGGCGTCCCGGCAGGAGGGGATGGGGTCCCCTTGAGAAGGCCATTGCCCGGCATTAGTGCAAGAATCCAGGCGGAGTCGCTGTGTGTCATAGTCACAGGAGTGAAAAGGGTTCTCAGCAGGTGTGCTGTAGAACGACTTGTGACCTTAGGCACATTTGTCCCGTGTGTTTCCTCAGTGTTGTCAAGAGAGCCCGGTGACCTGGGCTGTGGTCGTCCAGGGAAGCTTCCCCTTCACCAGCTGGGTGATCATGCGGGTCTCCCACAGTGCTCGTCATGTGACAGTCAAGGTGCAGGTAAGTGAAGGTGATGCTCTCGACACCAGTGTGTTGTTCTCTGTGTTGAGGGCCCATCGCTGGTCCCCAGGCAGCGTCTGCCGGGGGCCATGCCCAGCTTGGACCGCCTGAGCGACACCTCATCCAGCTCAGTGATGGCCTGGGCTGGCGCCTCCTGTTCCTGTGACCCCGTTGCAGGCTTTGGGGTGAAGAGTGATGGATGTCTTGCCTTCTCTCTGTGCCACAAGTTGACTCTTTTAAAACTTCACAGAGAGTTTGTGCTTCACGCTGTGAATGTGAAAGGGTGGCAGGCACACAAGGAGGTACAGGGCGTGGCTTCCACCCCATCATACAGCTCCTGGGATTTTCACCGATTTCCCATCCGCCCATCCAGAAGTGACGGTTTCTTGACATCGGTGAGGACGTGCAGTCCTGCAGGGATCCAGGTGGAGTTGATGTGTCTCAAATGAACAAAGTTACTTACGGGTGTCCTGGTGGAGAAAGCTGTGTCACTGACACACATTGCATATCTGCTGTGTTTCAGGATGGTTGTCTTGAGCCCGTCAGCAGTCGTGTAATGGGTCTCCTTCCCGGAGGACGTTGCTGTGACGTGGGTAAGGGATGGCGCGGGCCTCATGCACAGCACAGCACTGGCCACACGATCTCCAGATGGCCAGCTGAGCGGCGCTGGTGTTTCTAACCTCTGAGGTCATTCTCTTCTCTCTACTGGTCTTCGAGCAGGAACTGGTAGCCCTTTCCAATCTGGCCACAAGGAGGTCATTTGTTTTATGCCTTGCAGAAAACCTTTCTGTGTCCCTGTGAGGGGTGAAGGATGGCCGTAGCCAGGTAATTCTCGAGGTGCTCCAAACGCAGCCTTCAGAAGGGAGATTTTGCCGGTGTCCCTTGGCAAATTGCTGCCCTGTGTGACAGTGGCCTTGACCTTGGAGCCCCACAAGTCTCCAGGTGGAGTGGGTGTTGCCTTCAAACAAAAGAAGTGTCCCAGGTGATCTGAGGTGCCCTGCTCCCCACAGTACTGTGTTTTTACACAATCCCCGTGTGACTCTCAGGGTCTCGCGAAGAGGACACAGTGACGAACCCACTGGAGGTTAACGGCGCACATCGCTCCTATCAAGGTAAGTGGCGAAGAGAACCTCAACCCTGTCAGACCATCGGATAGACCCGCGTCCCTGTAGGTGACATTGATGGGCTACCCTTGTGCCCGCATGGGATTTATTCCAAGAGTTCAGGGGAGCAGTAACACGGAGTCCTCCTCCTAGCCACCATGTTGTCATACCTTTTCACATTATGAGATTATTTCTGTCTAACCATGGGAGTGTGGAGCGAATTGGGACTGTGTCGGGAAAGGTGATAGATTTGTGCGTCACGGAGGTCACCACGGTGTTGGGCGTGACGAAGGTCACCATAGTGTTTGGCATCCCAGAGGCCTCCGTGGTGTTGGGCGTCACGGATGGCTCTGTGGTGTTGGGCGTCACAGAGGGCACCATGGTGTGGGCCTCACAAAGGTCACAATTGTGGTGTGCGTCACAAAGGTCTCCGTGGTCTTGGGCGTCACGGAGGTCCCCATGGTGCTGTGCCTCACGGAGGTCGCCATGGTGTTGAGCATCACAAGTGTCACCATGTTATTGAGCGTCACACTGGTCACCATGGTATTGGGCATCACAAAGTTCTCCATGATGTTGGGCCTCACGGAGGTCACCATGGTGTTGAGCATCACAAGTGTCACCATGGTATTGAGCGTCACAGTGGTCACCATGGTATTGGGCATCACAAAGTTCGCCATGATGTTGGGCCTCACGGAGGTCACCATGGTGTTGGACGTCACAAAGGTCACCGTGGTGTTGGGTGTCATGGAGGTCACCATGGTGTGGAGAGGTAACCAAGGTGTTGGGCGTCACGGAGGTCACCATGGTGTTGGACGTTACAAAGGTCACCGTGGTGATGAGCGTCACAGAGGTAACCATGGTTTTGGGCGTCACAAAGATGACCATGGTGTTGGGCCTCAGGAGGGTCACCGTGCTGTTGGGCGCGTTATGGAGGTAACCCTTGTACTGGGCTGGAAAGTGGTGATGGTTTCTCTTAAGAATGTTGTTGACCTGAAGTTGTGTCAGGAACCAGGCAGTGCTGATGGTTTCCTAGCGATGGAAATGACTGAGATAGTTGGCCGGTACCCTGATAGGGCCAGTTGTATCCGCACACACGCTGGGCACATCTGTTTTTCTTAGGTCTGGTGTGAAGACCATGGGTATGTCGGAGTATGCGCTAATGGAGCTTTTTGGTGATGGGGCCAAAGGAAACGTTCGTACTGTTCCTCTGAGCTTCCCAGCTCTGCATGCAGGGCTACTAAACCAAATTAGCAATGACAGATCAACTGGACGGAGACTGTCAAACTTGAATACATGCTCATGGGGCATTATCACGGGCCTGATGCTTCCAGGAAAACTCCAAAGTCAGTGCGGCAGCGTTGCGTCTCCAGGACATTTTTTCTTGAGGAGAAGAGGTGGTAGGGCTGTGTGGGAGATTTCAGAAGTGAGGAAGGGCGCTTTCTAGGTGGAGGAGGACGAGCAGAACACACAGGGCCCGCTGGTCCTTGCTAGGCGACTGGGCAGCAGTGGGCTCGGCGGGTTCTAGTCGCACACATGCCCGAAGGCCTCCGCTGTAGCACACGTCACTGGCAGGAGGCTGAGACAGCATCCGAGGGTCTCCTTCCTGAAACAACTTTGCCTGTCTGAACACCCTGGGCTGGGAAGGAGGCTGTGTGCGTGGGGATAACGGTTCTGTGGGAGCCTTGTTTCTTCATAAACGGCTTGAAGGCGACATCGCCCATGGAACTTCAGGGTGGCCGAATTTTGGCCCCTTCACCGTGTATTCGAGTAAGTGATAATACCGGTGGTACAGCACTGCTGGCTGGTATTCAGGTGTCAGGAGGTTAGGACTGTGACTCCGGACTGTGACTCCGAGCCTTGTGTCCCCATGTGTTTTGGAAGGTACCCCTTGAAGGTCTTAGCTAGGTCCCAGGGATGGCGCGATGCTCTGTTTACTGTGTAGAACCTTATTTTGTCAATCGAGATGATACATGATGATGATGTCAGGGTTCTTATGTGAAAGGGGTTGTTGGCACGCATGCAGGTCAAGCTCATGTGGTCTGTGACGGAACTAGGAAGCACACTAGGGATGTGGACTGGGTGCTGGCTTAGGGACAGACAGCGTTTCTTTCGGACTCCGGCAGGTAGATGGATATGCGGGTATTCGTGTTTTGTACTGTTCCAGGCTGTGTCATTGACCACGGGGATTATTTCAGGCTTCTCCCCGCCCAGGGGGGCAGAGGTCTGTTGCCAGGATTTGGAACGAAGGTGTCCCCAAGTGATGAAGCTGACTGGGAGAATTTTTGTGGGTGCTGAGGTAGAATGGTACGTTCATTGTACATATGTTAGCTGTGTGTTCTTCGTGTGGAAATGCAGAGAGCCTGGGGAGCGTGTGAAGGGTAGGTAGGTCACATGTGACAATTCTGTTCCTCCAGGTGAGCAATGGCGTGGGCCGTCCCACAGCACGGACCATCTGATCTTCAGACCCACAGGTGATGACGGCAGGGTTTCTCCCACTTGTTAGCATGTGTTTCCGGTGGCTCCGTGGGCAAGAAAGAAGAGAATCCTCAGCAACCCCAGACACTCTGAGGCCTTCCATATTGTATTTCAGAGAGCATTCCTTTTAGCCTCCAAGTGCCGAGAGGTTGTAGGAACCTACATCATTATGGGGTCGGTCCCACAGTAGAGACCGTGGGATATTTTTTCTCAGGTGTGCGGTTTGCGGACGAAGGTCTTCGCCGAGAACGATGTTGACCTTGGAATGTTGCTCTGGTTCAGGTAGATGGGTGTGTCCTCTAACCCTGGAAGTCAACAAGCTCCCTCCCAGACATCCCGGGAGAATACGCTGTGTTCCCTCACACATATTTCCTGGTACGATTTTCAGGTTTGGATCAAGACATGCTGGCGAAGCTAACAGTGCTCGCGGGTGGGACATTGCTAGTCTGAGGTAAGTAAGGGGTGAGGTGGCCGGAGGCACAGCCCAGGCCGCCGGGTCTTCCTACTGACAGGGAAGCGCTGGCGGTCTACCGACCACGTCCACGTGCCATCATTTTGTTGCGGGTGTTCCGGCAGGGAATAGCCACGAGTGTTCCCTTTGAACAGTTTAGGCCTCACTGACATTGAATCTGAGTGTTTGGGGTGGACTATTACACGCCGGTTGTCATGGAGTCCGCAGACTCGGGCTAACCGCAGGAAGTTTCCAGGCGTCCCGGCAGGAGGGGATGGGGTCCCCTTGAGAAGGCCATTGCCCGGCATTAGTGCAAGAATCCAGGCGGAGTCGCTGTGTGTCATAGTCACAGGAGTGAAAAGGGTTCTCAGCAGGTGTGCTGTAGAACGACTTGTGACCTTAGGCACATTTGTCCCGTGTGTTTCCTCAGTGTTGTCAAGAGAGCCCGGTGACCTGGGCTGTGGTCGTCCAGGGAAGCTTCCCCTTCACCAGCTGGGTGATCATGCGGGTCTCCCACAGTGCTCGTCATGTGACAGTCAAGGTGCAGGTAAGTGAAGGTGATGCTCTCGACACCAGTGTGTTGTTCTCTGTGTTGAGGGCCCATCGCTGGTCCCCAGGCAGCGTCTGCCGGGGGCCATGCCCAGCTTGGACCGCCTGAGCGACACCTCATCCAGCTCAGTGATGGCCTGGGCTGGCGCCTCCTGTTCCTGTGACCCCGTTGCAGGCTTTGGGGTGAAGAGTGATGGATGTCTTGCCTTCTCTCTGTGCCACAAGTTGACTCTTTTGAAACTTCACAGAGAGTTTGTGCTTCACGCTGTGAATGTGAAAGGGTGGCAGGCACACAAGGAGGTACAGGGCGTGACTTCCACCCCATCATACGGCTCCTGGGATTTTCACCGGTTTCCCATCCGCCCATCCAGAAGTGACGGTTTCTTGACATCGGTGAGGACGTGCAGTCCTGCAGGGATCCAGGTGGAGTTGATGTGTCTCAAATGAACAAAGTTACTTACGGGTGTCCTGGTGGAGAAAGCTGTGTCACTGACACACATTGCATATCTGCTGTGTTTCAGGATGGTTGTCTTGAGCCCGTCAGCAGTCGTGTAATGGGGCTCGTTCCCGGAGGACGTTGCTGTGACGTGGGTAAGGGATGGCGCGGGCCTCAAGCACAGCACTGGCCACACGATCTCCAGATGGCCAGCTGAGCGGCGCTGGTGTTTCTAACCTCTGAGGTCATTCTCTTCTCTCTACTGGTCTTCGAGCAGGAACTGGTAGCCCTTTCCAATCTGGCCACAAGGAGGTCATTTGTTTTATGCCTTGCAGAAAACCTTTCTGTGTCCCTGTGAGGGGTGAAGGATGGCCGTAGCCAGGTAATTCTCGAGGTGCTCCAAACGCAGCCTTCAGAAGGGAGATTTTGCCGGTGTCCCTTGGCAAATTGCTGCCCTGTGTGACAGTGGCCTTGACCTTGGAGCCCCACAAGTCTCCAGGTGGAGTGGGTGTTGCCTTCAAACAAAAGAAGTGTCCCAGGTGATCTGAGGTGCCCTGCTCCCCACAGTACTGTGTTTTTACACAATCCCCGTGTGACTCTCAGGGTCTCGCGAAGAGGACACAGTGACGAACCCACTGGAGGTTAACGGCGCACATCGCTCCTATCAAGGTAAGTGGCGAAGAGAACCTCAACCCCGTCAGACCATCGGATAGACCCGCGTCCCTGTAGGTGACATTGATGGGCTACCCTTGTGCCCGCATGGGATTTATTCCAAGAGTTCAGGGGAGCAGTAACACGGAGTCCTCCTCCTAGCCACCATGTTGTCATACCTTTTCACATTATGAGATTATTTCTGTCTAACCATGGGAGTGTGGAGCGAATTGGGACTGGGTAGGGAAAGGTGATAGATTCGTGCGTCACGGAGGTCACCACGGTGTTGGGCGTGACGAAGGTCACCATAGTGTTTGGCGTCCCAGAGGCCTCCGTGGTGTTGGGCGTCACGGATGGCTCTGTGGTGTTGGGCGTCACAGAGGGCACCATGGTGTGGGCCTCACAAAGGTCACAATTGTGGTGTGCGTCACAAAGGTCTCCGTGGTCTTGGGCGTCACGGAGGTCCCCATGATGCTGGGCCTCACGGAGGTCACCATGGTGTTGAGCATGACAAGTGTCACCATGGTATTGAGCGTCACAGTGGTCACCATGGTATTGGGCATCACAAAGTTCTCCATGATGTTGGGCCTCACGGAGGTCACCATGGTGTTGAGCATCACAAGTGTCACCATGGTATTGAGCGTCACAGTGGTCACCATGGTATTGGGCATCACAAAGTTCGCCATGATGTTGGGCGTCACGGAGGTCACCATGGTGTTGGACGTCACAAAGGTCACCGTGGTGTTGGGTGTCATGGAGGTCACCATGGTGTGGAGAGACGTGCATGGTGTTGGGCTTCATGGATGTAATCATGGTTTATTGGAGGGCCCTTCTCTCTTTCTGAGTCAGCATCTGCTGTTTGCCTTGCCTAGCTAGGACCGTCTGATAGTCACGTCATCTAGGTCAGTTATGGCATGGGCTTGCGCCTCTTTTTTCCATGAGTTTTTTGCCAACATTAAAGTTATGAATTATGTATTTATTTCTATTTCTATTTACCTTGATTTTGTACCTTTACATTTTTGGCCAAATTTTAAGCAGTATGAATTTTTAGAATTAAAGGTTTACATAGGTATTTATTATGGTTTGTCATTTTTATAGTACTTATTAATGGTTTTTTGGTTTGTTTATTACAGAATTGATTGCTTTCTTCAATGGTTTGTTTGTTGCACACCTGTAGGTATTACTGCATTTACAATTGATGTGCGTCATAATAACAAATTTAACAATTTCATTTTAAAGTCGTTATGTGGAAATAATTTTTTTAACTCACATTTTGTACTGTCTCTCCACGTTCCTGCCACAAAGTCTAGTGAACCTAACGTTGCTCTTTAGCAGAGGACATTGCTTGTATTCTGTAAGTGGTGATCTGGGACTGAAACAGAGCGTTGGCCTTCTGATTTCCAAATCTCTCGGGAAGTGGTGATGGTGTTTATCACACTTTTTACCCGTATTTCTGTGTACATCCCTTACCAGTTCAGAAATTATGACTTCATTTGTTTACATTTTAGTGAAAATTTTTGTTTAACACTGTAACTGTTGAGTAATTTCATACATCTAGGTATTTATTATGGTGTTCCCAGTCATTATAGTTAATTAATATGTAAATTTCTTTGGTGTTTTATTAAGTAATATCTTACCTGACACTGGTCCTGATGTGGAATAGTGCTTCTATTCAGGTAAGGTTAGTGTCCTCATAATGATAAAAGTGATGAATGTTTTTGTGGGTGTCTTGATAGAGCACCTGAAAAACAGGTCATGTTTTTCAACATAGATATCATAACGCTTTCTTCATGTTTACGTCACGATATCATGCCCTGGACAGTAGCTCAGTTGGTGAGAGTATCATCGCAATATGTCAAGGTTGCAGGTTTCATTGCTGGTCATGGCACATAGAAGAATCAACCAATGAGTGTGTAAATAAGTGGAACAACAAGTCAGTGTTTCTCTCTCTCTCTTCCTCTTACTCCCTCCCTTCTCTTTCCTCTGTCTCAAATCAATTTGAATAAAAGATTTTGGTGATCCTATCAATGGCTTTTAACAGGAGATACTTTTGGTATCCAGATAGGTGATGATATGTGCCTTCACCATATCATAGACCAGGGGTCCCCAAACTGCTGCCCGCGGGCCACATGCGGCCCCCTGAGGCCATTTATCCGGCCCCCGCTGCACTTCCGGAAGGGGCACCTCTTTCATTGGTGGTCAGTGAGAGACGCAAAGCATGGCATCGCTCACATACAGTACTACTTCCAGTGACGTGGGATGCATGCCTCATGGCTCCGGAAGCACGTCACATCACTTGTTACGGCTGGCAGTGACAAATATGGAACCGGACATTGACCATCTCATTAGCCAAAAGCAGGCCTGTAGTTCCCATTGAAATACTGGTCAGTTTATTGATTTAAATTTACTTGTTCTTTACTTTAAATATTGTATTTGTCCCTGTTTTGTTTTTTTACTTTAAAATAAGATATGTGCAGTGTGCATAGGGATTTGTTCATAGTTTTTTTTTATAGTCTGGCCCTCCAATGGTCTGAGGGACAGTGAACTGGCCCCCTGTGTAAAAAGTTTGGGGACCCCTGTCATAGACCATGCATTCTTCACATTCTTAGGTAAGTGATGTTTGTTCTCATTCTACCATGGGATTTTTTTTTTTTAGGTTTCGGTTAATAAATGATGGTGTTTTATCAGTTCTAGAAATTATGTTATCATACTGTCTTTTTTTTTTATCTTACTGTCTTATATGTTGTAAAATATTTTTATGTTTAATCATGTTATTGCTGAGTAATTTTCAGATAATGTATCTGTGATTCACAGTAGTAAACATGTTTGTTTGTTTGTTTTGCAGATTAGAATTCAAGACATAGTAGTATATCTAAGAATGTCATAGAGCTTGGAATACTGCAAGATTTCAGATAGATTTGATGGAGTCCTGCAGTGATGATAGTGATAAGGTTATTCAGGGTCCAAGTAATAGAGGTATGTTTATAGGTCACTGTTGAGATCATGGTAAACCTCGTAATGATCATTAAAGGTATTTTATTTGTATCTGGGATAAGTGGTAATGTAGGTGTTTTGGATGCTACAGGCCATTTAATATTCAGATATCTTGGTAAATGTAGATGATGTTCCTAACTTTTGTATTGCCAAGTTTTTTGCAGATTTACGGTAAGAAATATTGCCCTATCCAAATCTAATAAGTATTAGCCCTTATTAATTTAGAGTTTAGATGTAATCTTTGTATAACCTTAGTAGTGACTAAGAGATACGGTAGGTGTCCAGGGAAATTGCCATTTTGTCCATCACCTCTTAATTAATCTTGGCTTTTTTGCAATTATCTGTCAAGATAGGATTATCTCTCTAACTCGGGTGTTTACCTTGAACTTCTGCAAGTTTTCAGGTAGGTTTGATGGGCCCCATAATTCCATGGGATTTTGTAGGTGTTCGGTTAATACATGTATTTCTAATACAGTTTTAACCAGGAAGTTCTATAGGATTTAACCAAGAGATGATGCTGGACTTAACCACTTTGATTAAGGCCCACATAATTTCCTATCTGAATCCCAACAGAATCCCAAATTGAATACTGTTGTTAATTGAACATCATGTCTTGATTGGTATTTTTGCAGATGTCCACTCAAAAGAAGATGACATGCCTACCTAAGGTCTTCACTCTAGATTTTTGCAAGTATTTGGGTAGATTTTATGGTTCCCTTTACGTTTATAGTGATCATAAGATCCTCAGATGTCTAGGTTGTGGAATTGTCCTTAGACATTGTTGTCTCTTTGGTTTTTGTAGATTTCAGTTCAGAAATTGTTGAGAATCTAAGTATTATATTAAAGGCAGAATTTTGCTTGCATCCAAGTATAAAATAATGATGTTTGTACTAAAATTAGAGCTCATGGGAATTTGTATACATCCATGTAGGCAATGATCGTTTTGTTAGACCAACCTAGAGGCCACGTTTTTTTGCAAGTATCCTTGTAAGTTGTGTTGACTGACTACCACAGTGATCCTGGGAATTTTGTTGATATCCTGTCATACCATGAAGATATCCAGAACTGAGGCATTTTCCATGGGAATTTGGAGAGATCCAGGTAAGAGTTGATGGTGTCCCTAATCAAGATAATGACTGTGACGTTTTGCAGTTAGCCTAGCATGAGATGACATGCTCCTACCGTGATCTTGATCCTGGGCCTTTCTAGGTATTCAGGTAAGAGGTGGTATTTGTCTGATTACATTAATGACCATGGTGGGAGGGAGTTTACTGGTATGCAGGAATAAGATTATTGTGTCTGTATCTACAGTGCTGACCTTTGAATTTTACTAGTATCCATTTAAGAGTTTATTTGTCGCGAATTTGCTAGTGGCCTTGGGATACTCTAGTTGTCTTGATATGGAGTGTTGTGTCCTTAACCATGTTAGTTACCATGGGATTTTGCAAGTATCCAGATAAAAGATGATAGTGGTTCTAATCATGGTATTAACCATAAGATTTTGCAGGTATCCCAGTCTGAAATTATATATCCACAACTGTATTATTTATCCTCAGAATTTTTAGGTAATCTGGGAAGAGATGATGATGTTGCTTTTTGCAGATGCCCAGTCAAGAGATGATAGCATCTTTATCATCATTGGTGTCCATACCAATCAGAGAAAAATGGGATACTTTTTTTGATTAGCTATATTTTGTTAAAAGAATTTTAACATTTAATGACTAAATGTCATTCATATTCACATTTTCTTATATCCATTTCTTGATTTGTTCAATTTCTCCATACTGACAGAGGCTCCAGGAATTTCTTAGCCCCACATTTATAGAATATTTTAATACCCAGGAGCCATCAATATAGATATACTTCATGGAAAATGTGGTTATTCCTAAAGAAAATTGGGCTATAGATTCCATTCTTAGTTAATAGATTAGAGGAAACCAAGGAAGAGGAATATTAGTATAAATATTCTGGAGAATAGCATTTGTGTTCTTACCCTCCTGATATGAATAGGTATTAGACCTTTTCATATGAATATATTTCTAACATTTGTGAAATGATGTAAATTAGCGGGGGACTTGAATAGCTCTTATGCAATTATTAATTCAGCTATTAAACTTTATTTAGATTATACCATTAAAACAAAATGAGAGCTGAGTAAGAACTTGGTAATCACCTAGTTCACCAGCATCATGAATGAGAGATCCCCAAATGCAGAGAGGTTAGTCAAGGTCACACAATTGTCTACTTACCAAGTGTTCTTTCCACCATTCTATTTTCTTTTTTTGAAAGCCTGAGACAGATTAAAAAGCAATAAAACAAGTGCCCTAGTGCTTCTTTGAATCAGTATATCTCAGGAAATGTACTTCCAGTTGGCCAGACTTTCCACAATGCACTTTGCTTTTTTGTTCAAATATTCAGTGTAAAATTCTCCTTAAGAAAACTGTGGTTCACAGTCCTAAACCCCCAGGTATCAGTGTCTCCAATGAAGGAAGCAACCTAGGAACTTCAGTTCAGCTAAGTAGGATCCCTGTGAACCTCTGTGTCTGGGGATTATGCCCATAATAGGCACTCAGTAAGTATATATTGAAGGAAATGAGTACTTCTTGATGGTTTGGATGATTATATTTTGACTCATTCAACCACCATTCTTTCTTTTAGTGTATAAAGTTAAGAAAGCTAAAAACTCTACTTCTCAGACTTCCTACCACATATATATGAGTGTTTAGGTTCCTACCATCAGATGTAACAGTACATAACTTTTCTTGGAACTGAATCATGAGCAGGGAGTGGATGTCCATTTTACTTGCGTAGCTTGTGGCAGGGGGAACACAGTTCTGGACAAATGTGTTTGAGGAGCTAGGAATCCATAAAACAGACAGGCCAAAGCTGGAGATGTAGCTTGGGGTCTAACATACTATTGAAGAAAACATTCTTTTTTTCCTTTAGCTTTTGAAAATTTAACAGGTAATAGTTTAACAGGGATAAGGGAGGTAGAAAAAGAAAAAGCGAACCCTTATACCAACACTAAGGAACATGAACACTTTAAACTTTCTTGTGTTCTTTATCAGTCATTATCCACATTAACACATACAGAGATACTGCAAGATTGATATTCTATATTCTGATTTATTTCTCTGAAAATTATATTGCAGGCCCTGGCCAGTTGGCTCAGCGGTAGAGCGTCGGCCTGGCGTGCGGAGGACCGGGGTTTGATTCCCGGCCAGGGCACACAGGAGAAGCGCCCATTTGCTTCTCCACCCCTCCGCCGCGCTTTCCTTTCTGTCTCTCTCTTCCCCTCCCGCAGCCAAGGCCCCATTGGAGCAGGGATGGCCCGGGCGCTGGGGATGGCTCTGTGGCTTCTGCCTCAGGCGCTGGGGTGGCTCTGGTCGCGACATGGCAGCGCCCAGGATGGGCAGAGCATCGCCCCCTGGTGGGCAGAGCGTCGCCCATGGTGGGCGTGCCGGGTGGATCCCGGTCGGACGCATGCGGGAGTCTGTCTGACTGTCTCTCCCTGTTTCCAGCTTCAGAAAAATGGAAAAAAAAATTCTTTAAAAAAAAATTATATTGCAAATATATATGCAAACACTGCAAGGAAAAATTAAACAGTTAATTCTCTGTATGTACAAATCCTTCATTCAAAAATAAGTTCCTACCAGTAATAGGTACAGCTCCATGCTCTTGGCCTCCACAGCGAAGAAGGCAGATGGACTCCATCCCTGAGAACGATAACGTCCCCAGTGGGTTACACTCTAGTGATCTGCACAGCCTGGTGTCCCTGTTATTTTATCATGTCCTTGTCCCAGCATTATTATTAATAGCTCTCACTCTCTCATTGTCTCAACTTGGATGATACATTACACGGTCACCCTGTATGTAATAGATAATATACAAGTGAATACATACATTAATGGCAGAGTAATAAGTGCTATAGAAATCTCATAAGGTAAGGAGATCTGAGCAATGGAGGAGAGGGACTTCTTTAGTCCGAGTGGCCAGGAAGTTCTCTCTGACTAAAGTTAAGACTGAATGACAAGGAAGAGCCAGGCAGGTGAAGATGGAAGGCATAAGCACATGGAAGTAGATGCGGCCAGAGGACAGAAAGGCGTCGTGGTTGGAGGGCAGCCGGTGTATGAGAGCAAGAGTGACCCAAGGGTGGGCAAGGACCAGGCTTTATATAGCTTTGTATGTCGTGGGGAGGAGCTCGGCTTTCATTTGAAATGCAGTCTTTGAAGGAGAGCAAAGGAACCTAATTTGTGAGTCTTTGCCCAATTTACTCAAATCCATAGGACAACAAGTCAGTCCCTGGTGAGGCATACTCATTTTTAAAGTATGATGGCTCCTACAGCCAAGTCACAGATACTGTGGTTTATAGAAAAATCATATCCACTTATTACCAACACTGGAATGAAGGGCAAATTGCTGTCACTTCAAATAACCCTAAACTTAAATTCCTAAGAAGTAAATACATATTTACTTCTTCTCTAAAGTATTAAAGAATATTCAATTTGAGAATTTTAGAATGGACTTGCAAACAGATGCACAATTGTCCAAGTTTCATCATGCCCCCCTCTCGTCATTAATGTCATTAGTTAAGGATTACACAATTTGAAGATAGTTGGGACAAGTGTCCAGACACAAAGGAGTGGCGACTTGGGAAAAATTGGTACCACTGATGGAATTTGTTTGGCAAAGGAGAGAGGAGCAAGATGCCAGAAGTCTGGTCGAGGTCCTTGGTAGTAGGTGTTCCTGCAGCCTCCGGTTTCTTCGGAAGCATTTTGAGTGGTACAGCTTCGAGGCACAGCTCCATCCTGCTGTGCTTGGTCTCCCATGGCCCAGCATTGACCATACAGGTTGTGTCCAACACAAGGTGCAGGACTGCAGAAGCTGGAAGGAGTGCGGAATTCTGGGTCACACTCTGCTCACCAAACCACGTCAGCTTAAAGGAAGGGATGCCAATTCAGCTTTAGTTTGTCTTTTGGTTTTATGAATTCCAAGCTCCTCAATTACATGGGTACCCTTGCCACAATCCACGTCACTAAAATGGATGTCCACTCCCTGGCTTCAACAACCAGCACTCGCAAAGGGCAGTGCACAGAGGGATGTCACTCGGGCTTCATCTGTACCCAGCAGCCCTAGGTTTGGACATCCCTGCCACCCTTATGTACTATCTGAATCTCTTACACTGTACCAGCTGACTTGTTGTCCCTTGGTTCTCCCTGTGCATTTGAGACTGTGTTGATTTCTTGTTTCGGCAACATCCCGGGCATAAAACAAATAGAAGCGTTTGCATTATTCACCCGCAGAAATAATGAGTTGCTTGAGGCTGCTCTGGATAGCGGGACTATATACAAGCAACCAGTCACCTAATCTGTCATTATCTCAAGTGCCGCCTTCCCCGGCGCCAGGAGGCCTGTTAAGACCTTCATCATCTCCTCTGTCCCTCTTTGGTACTTCTAGTCTTTGCTGTTTCCCTCAGGACTAGTTAAGACAGATGCTAATATGTCAGTGAGGTTTTGAAAATAACACTTTTCATAGCAGTGGTTTGAGCTAATGGTGTTTTTCATCTCAAAAATGTTTTACAAACATTAATTAAGCTGCTGGCTCCCTGGTGGGCTTAGGCCCAGAGAATAATCATGAGAGAGAGTTTCCGTTTGGACCTTGTCACAGAGAGCCAAGGAAGCAAAGGCCTGGGGGCTTCCCCCTTACAGCTCTGCTCTTGAAGGAGCATTTCATGTCCCTTTAGAACTTCTGTGATGCTCAGAAAACAAAGTCTTTGGTGGTGCTTCATAAAACGAACCCCCTTGGAATGCTTTATAAAATCAAGTCTACCTAGTAAAAACCACCTGTCAAAAGTATTTTTTGTTCATTGTTATGGAAGAGTATACATCTGTTGAGTTAGTACATAGGAAAATAGAGTAAACAGCAAACCTAAATCAATTCAGTAAGACAATCCTTATTTCTCAATAGGAAGAGGGAAGAAAAACCAGAAGCCCTAGCAGGTGTGAGTCAGAAGGAGGAAGGATATGAGAGAATAGGCGATCCCTAAGAGCATTCTTCCTGGTTCCTCATTCTGATGCAGAAATCCAAACAGAAAAGCTTTAGAAGGAACACCTGGAAAAACAACATCTCCACATTCAAAATGCAGAATCATACGCATAATGTGGTGGCGACATTCATTCCTGGCCAATTTCATCTAAATCAATGATTTTCATTTAGGTGAGATTTTGCCCCCCAGGGAACATTTGACAGTATCTGGAGGTGAGACATTTTTGGTTGTCATGACTTGGGGGGGGGGGTAGGTGGAGTGTTATGACTTCTAGTTTATGGACTTCAGGGATGCTGCTATAAATACCCTACAATGCATGTGACAGCTGCCGTCACAAAGAACGATCCAGCTGCAGACATCCACAGTGCCAAGATGGAGGAACCGTGCTCTAAATCATTATGTGTCTCCAAATACGGTTGGAGTTAGTGATGTGCCATTGATATGGTTGACCCCAGCCCCACCCCACCCCCAACTCCAAGCAGGCTCAGCATGGTGGCTTTTCCTACGGCTTGTGGCAGGATACCTTCCTGAGGCCTGGGAACCCAGTCTGTGCAGACTCCGTACTCTAACATGTTTCTAGCTGCTACACTGTTGATTTTCTCAGAGGGTAATTGGCATACTTCTATTTTGTAATGATCCAGGCTCTTTTTAATTAGGAAGATATGCACATATCTACTCAAATGTATGGGCCACTTGATTTCATTTGAGTAAGAACAAAGTCAAGTGCCAGGTCGGGGGAGAGCCCAGGCTGCAGCCGGGCAGCACCTCGCATTCCTGGTCCATGCTGACGGTGTCGAGAAAGGGAAGGCTCCGTGTTCTTCTGCTGCGATGTCTCCGAATCATCTGGCGACCTACTTCTGGGCATTCTGCTTGAACAGTTATGGGTTGGGGTCTAGAAACAATGTAGAAAGGAGACAGGAGCAAAGATAAAAGAGGTATCTTACAACTTAAACTGCTTAAGCATAGAATCTCTCTCATTTACAAATTTTGCTAGGAAGCATAAATATTGAGAGATGGTAAATTTGACCAAAATTACATTCAAGTAAAAAGAAAAAAAACCTGAGAAGCATTCCTGTTTATATTTCTCATTTTATTACAGCCAAAAATTGTCTATCTAAAGTACAAACACTGCTACAACGAAATTCTGGTCTCTGAGTTCAGTTAAGTGGGGAGATGGGTAATAAAACAGCTCTCTGAGACGGAAAGTACAGGGGAAGTCATGGACTTAAGCAGGGAAAATGGGAAGACACTGTATCATGGTCACAGAGCCTCTGTTTGAGGTGGTGAAAACATTTTGGAAACGATAGATAATGGTGATGGCTGCAGTGCTGGCCCAAGGATGTTTCGGCCTGATCAATGGAAAGTCTTCCATCCCGTCTCCTCTTAGAGGGATCTCTTGGCCCCCAGCCGTGGGCCTGAATGAGTTTCTCAGTGTGCTTCATTGCTGGCTGCCGGCAGCCTAAGGGCAGCCCAGCCTTCGTGTAGACTCAGTGGGGGATGGGTCCGGTGGGCAGCAGCTGGTGCAGTACACTTAGGTTCCGGGTAGTGGCTTCTCCCGGAGGAGTGCTGGCTGGTCTGCTTCTGTGCCCACAGCATACCCATCGCACTTAGAGGCCATAACCCCTCTCCCAGGCCTTGTAGTGTCTCCAGTTAACAAAGGGGAAACTGGCCTTAAATAAGTTGCCCCCAAACACATGGCTCTTAAATGGTCAAGCCAGCTCCCAAAGTCAGGTTTGAAAGACCCCCCAGCCGGTGTTTTATCTACTGTAATGTGGTACATGAAATTACTGTTAAGGATTTTGTTTCCCATTCGTCCAGTCTCCATGGAAGGAATCATTCTGTCTGTTGGCATGAACTTGGTGTGTGTCTTGTCTTGGTCATGGAACGTGAGCATAAAGGACTGTGGACCAGTTCTGAGCCCGTTTTAGGAGGCTTCATGTGATTGTACTCATCTCTTCCAGGAGAAGGCTGTGTCAGGAGAAGATTATAGGCCAAGAATCAGAGCAGCTCAGTCAACCCCCAGCCTGAAGCAGAGCACCATCCCCTCTACCTAGCCAACCCGCAGGCACAACAGTACAAAATAAAGGCCCTGTGTTTGTGTTTGTAAGCCATTGAGGTTCATGGTGATTTGTTATGCAGCATTACTTGGACAAGAGCTGACTGGTACATACCATGTTGCCTTTACTGGAGGAGTAATTGATCCTGCCTGGGTAAGACGGCAAAGGCTTCATGCAGGAAGTAATATTTAAGCAGATTATTCTTAATTCTTAATGATATCTTTGGGGAAAAATGATTTATCTCTTTTTATTGTCAAAAATTTGGAAAATATAGAAAATATTAAAAGGAAAGTCAAAGAGTTTACATCTGTTAATTTTTTTAATTTTTAAAGAAGAACAGATGGTGTACAACTTTATATTGGTTATATTTGTTTTGGATGTACAATATAGTGATTTGACATTTTTATACCTTACAATGCGATCACTAGACTATTCTAGTAATCATCTGTTGCCATGGAAGCTTGCCACAGTGTTATTGGCTCTATTCCTCTTCTCCCTTTTCACCATCTCCCCACCCTTTTCCTTCTGATAATCATCCTTCTGGCCTCTTTTCCTGTGAGTCTGGTTTTGTTTTGTTTGTTTGTTTTGTTCTGTTTTTAGATTCCACATATAAGTAAGACCATACAGTGTTTGTCTTTCTCTGTCTGACTAATTTCACTTAGAACAATGCCTTCTAGGTTCATTCATGTTGTCACGAATGGCAAGATTTTATTCTTGTTTTTATTGACATGCAACATTTCATTGTATGTGCACTGCATCTTATTTATTCATCTATTGATGGACACCAAGGATGCTTCCGTATCTTGGCTATCATAAATAATGCTGCAGTGAACATAGTATATATATTTTTGAATCAGTGTTCTTATTTTCTTTGGATAAATAGCTGGAAGTGGAATTGCTAGGTTGTATGCTATACCCGTTTTTATTTTTTTGAGGAGTCTCCATACTGTTTTCCATAGGGCTGCACCAGTTTGCAGTCCCACCAGCAGTGCAGGAGGGTTCCCTTTTCTCCACATTCTCACCAACATGTTATTTGTTGACTTTTTGATGATAGCCATTCTGACAGGTGTGAGTATCTCGTTGTGATTTTGATTTGCATCCCTGTTTATAGTGATGCTGAGCATCTTTTCATATGTCTGTTGGCCATCTGCATGTCTTCTTGGAGAAAAGTCTATATTAGAATCCTTCTCCCTGAATACTATGCCTTTATACATTATGGGGCTTTGCTGTTTTTGCCTAACATATTATCATCATCAATATGTGTTCTTACATTTGATCAATTATTCTTTGAAAGCATAGTTTATAATGGTTGCATAATATTTGTTGAGCTTCAAGGAAAAGTTGAAGCATACCAAAAGGACATTCTTTCATTCATTTGTTCAAAATTATTTATTGAAGACTTGATGAAGAACTAACCACTGATACATAGTACAACATGAGCCTCAAAAACATTATGCTCAGTGAAAGCAGACCCATCACAGGATATACTATATTATGATTGCTTTGTTAGAAAATTTTAGGTCAGGTGTCCCCAAATTACGGCCCGCGGGCCACAATGCGGCCCCCTGAGGCCATTTATCCAGCCCCCACTCCACTTCTGGAAGGGGCACCTCTTTCATTGGTGGTCAGTGAGAGGACCACTGTATTTGGCAGCTCTCCAATGGTCTGAGGGACAGTGAACTGGCCCCCTGTGTAAAAAGTTTGGAGACCCCTGTAAAATTTAGGTAATTCAAACAAATCTATAGTAAAGGAAGCAAACTAGCAGTTGTGGGAAAAGGAGAGGGAGGAAGGGGAGAAAGGAATACTGAGGAGCGTGAGGAATCTTTTAGGGGTGATGGATATGTTCATTATTTTTATTGTGTTCATGAGTGTACACCTATGTCAAAGTTTTAAATATTTGAAGTTTATTGAATGTCAATTATACCTCAGTAAAGCTGTTTAAAATGTCATGGTAGTAAGGTGGGGCTGATGGAGTGGAGGACAAGCATCTGAGCAGAAGGAAGAGCACACACGAAGACACAGAGGTGCTTTATTTAATTAGCACATAGGACTTGTCGGCTTGTCCTAAGCAATATTCCCAAAGTGCTACAAATACTAGCTCATTTTACCCTGACAGCATCCCTATGAAGTAAGCACTATTAATGTTATCCCCACCTTGCAAATAAAGAGATTACAGCACAAAGATATTACATAACTTGTCCAAAGTAACAAGTAAATGTCGTGACTGGCCTTTGAATCTGTAATACGATGACACGCTGTTGCCACGTATCTAAGTGCACATTTTGTAGCCTTTACAGGTGTGTTTGAAAAGCCACATGGCTATAGCCGAAATTGAAGGGAGAAGAGAGAAGGAGAAGACCTTGGAAATGTAGGTTAGGGTAAGTTCATTTAAGTACGAAAAGTCCAGACATATAACATGAACATACATCAGAAGCCTTCTAAATGGTATCTTTATTTGGCAGAACTAATTTTCATTCATTATCAAATACTAATGATATCCTCAGTGGAACTCATCTGAAAGCAACTTTTTCACCCTTCTTAAAGGACTTAGTCCCAAATGTAAAAATTGATCAGATAGACTATTTTGCTCCCCAAGTAGCTTAAGAATAAGGTGACATGATTCACAAAAAAGAGTCATGTTTCCTTGCAGAGTGGGCATGAGCATTCGCTTTCCCTTGTACCTTCTCGGGAGATGACGAGAGGAGAAAGGCAGAGACACAAAGCAGTGTCAGAGCTGCTGTTGTTTCTCTCTGCGTTTAACACAGACCACTTACAAAGTCTCCCTTGCTTTCCTAAAACCCTGAGGAGGACATGGCTTGAAATAGAGCTTTTAAAGGCTATTAACCTGCCTTGGCAGTGACAGAGTGTCAGCCCAGTGTGTGGATGTCCCGGGTTTGATTCCCAGTCAGGGCACACAGGAAAAATGCCTATCTGTTTCTCCACCCCTCCCACTTACCCTTCTCTCTCTTTCTCTCTCTCTTTTTCTCTCTTTCTTCTCCTCCTGCAACTATGGCTCAGTTGGTTCAAGCACATCAGCCCTGGGCACTGAGGATGGCTCTATGGAGCCTCTGTCTCAGGCACTAAAAATAGCTTGGTTGTGAGCATGGCCCATGATGGCCAGTGCATCGGCCCCAGGTGGGGGTTGCCGGGTGAATCCCAATCAGGGTGCAGGCAGAAGTCCACCTGTCTCCTCTGCTCTCACTTGGTAAAGAAGAAAAAGAATAATAATAAAAAAAGAGTATTAACAAAAAAGGCAGGCTGCCAAGGTTCTTAAAGTTTATACCAACTCCAGAACACACCTTTAGCATCAGATGTGTTAGGAACAAGACCCTTAATGCCATGTGTCTTCTTGAACCCAGAGCTCAGAACTGCTCATCTTGAGTGGCCTTGTATGTCACCTCATCTGGAATCCCAGCCTTCAGATAGAAGATTCCTGCTAAGTCTTTTTCATGTCATTTCCCGCCAAAACGTGCCTCTGGAAAGCTGAGGAGGTGAATGTCCCCTGAGCATGGTTGTCCCGAGGAGCTGGGCAGCTCACCATCTTGCACAGGGGCTGGCGAGTTTCCCCAGCCTCCCTGGGCTCACCTGATCCAGGCTTCCAGAACAGAACACAAGACCGGCCTGAGCAACAGAAGTGGATTTTCTCCCAGTCTGGAGGCCGAGGGCAGGCGTCAGCTTGGGCAGGTTCTGGTGAGAGTGCGCCTTCTGGCTCTACAGACAAGACACTGCCTTCTCTCTGTCCTCATGTGGCCTTTCCTCAGCGCATGTGCAAGGAGAGCTCTCCTTATTATTTACTTTATTGATTTATTTATTTTTGTGGCAAAGACAGAGTCAGAGAGAGTGCCAGATAGGGACAGACAAACAGGAAGGGAGAGAAATGAGAAACATCAATTTTCTTTGTTGCACACCTTAGTTGTTCATTGATTGCTTTCTCATATGTGCCTTGACTGGGGTAGGGGGCTACAGCAGAGCCAGTGACCCCTTGCTTAAGCCAACAACCTTGAGCTTCAAGCCAGTGACCTTTGGGCTCAAGCCAGCGACCGCAGATCCCACCCTCAAGCCGGCGACCCTGCACTCAAGCTGGCGAGCCCGCATTCAAGCCTGATGAGTTTGTGCTCAAGCTGGTGACCTCAGGGTTTCAAACCTGGGTCTTCTGCATTCCAGTTTGATGCTCTATCCACTGTGCCACCACCTAGTCAGGCATCTTTTTCTTATAAGGCCACTGATCCTATTGGATTACGACTGTACTCTTATGACCACATTTAACCTTAATCACCTCCTAAAACCCTCATCTCCAAATACAGTCATGTTGGGGATTAGGTCTTCAACACATGAATTTTTTGGGGGGAGGGACATAATTCACCCCATAGGGCTCCCTCTCCTTCAGATTCTGTGCTGCATCCATGTTATAGAGTGGACCCCAGCCTCTGTGCCTCTCCTGGTAGGAAAACCACCTTACCCGACCCCTGTTTCACGCTGTCACCTTGACAACCATAGATCACATTCAGCTTTCACATATATTTCTTTTAGCTCGTAGTTTAAAAAAATTTAATTAGTAATCAACATTGAAAACTCAGAATATAGCAAATCATCATTTGCATTCTGAGCTTTTCCTGGGAGAAAAAAATCTCTAATGGGCCGTGCTTTAGTCTTTGTATTGGCCTTGAGAGCTCAAAGTCAAGCTCTGTCCGACAGCTGAACAAGCAGGCCAGGACCGTATGGAATCTATTGGAGTAGCTGAATTACTTCTAGACTTGTTTCACTTGTTTTTTAAAAATTTATATTTATTACTAATTTTAATGGGTGACATTGATAAATTAGGGTACATATGTTCAGAGAAAACATCTCCATATTATTTGAACATTTGATCATGTTGCATACCCATTACCCAAAGTCAAATTGTCTTCCATCACCTCCCCCCCCATAACCACTACACTCTTGTCCATGTCTCTGAATCTCATTTTTATGTCCCATCTATGTATGGAACCATAAAGTTCTTAGTTTTTTTCTGATTTACTTATTTCACTCAGTATAATGTTATCAAGGTCCATCCATGTTGTTGTAAATGATCCGATGTCATCATTTCTTATGGCTGAGTAGTATTCCATAGTATATATGTACCAAAGCTTTTTAATCCACTCGTCCTCTGATGGACACTTAGGCTGTTTCCGATCTTCACTATTGTGAACAATGCTGCCACAAACATGGGGGTGCATTTCTCCTTTTGAAACAGTGCTATGGTGTTCTTGGGGTATATTCCTAAAAGTGGGATATCTGGGTCAAAAGGCATTTCAATTTTTAATTTTTTGAGGACTCTCCATACTGTTTTCCACAGTGGCCACATCAGTCTGCATTCCCACCAGCAGTGCAGGAGGGTTCCCTTTTCTCCACATCCTCGCCAGCACTTATTCTGTGTTGTTTTTTGATGAGCATCATTCTGACTGGTGCAAGGTGATACCTCATTGTGGTTTTAATTTGCATTTCTCTAATGATTAGTGATGTTGAGCATTTTTTCATATGCCTATTGGCCATCTGTATGTCCTCTTTGGAGAAGTGTCCATTCATTTCTTTTGCCCATTTTTTTGATTGGATTGTTTGCCTTCCTGGTGTTGAGTTTTACAAGTTCTTTATAAATTTTGGTTGTTAACCCCTTATCAGACATATTGTCGAATATGTTCTCCCATTGTGTAGTTTGTCTTTTTATTCTGTTCTTATTGTCTTTAGCTGCGCAAAAGCATTTTAGTTTGATATAGTCCCATTTGTTTATCCCGTCTTTTATTTCACTTGCCCTTGGAGATAAATTGGCAAATATATTGCTGCGAGAGATGTCAGAGAGCTTACTGCCTATGTTTTCTTCTAAGATACTTATGGGTTTTGTGTGTGTGTGTGTGTGTGTGTGTGTGTTTCTGAAGCTGGAAAGGGGGAGAGACAGTCAGACAGACTCCCGCATGCGCCTGACCGGGATCCACCCGGCACGCCCACCAGGGGGCGATGCTCTGCCCACCAGGGGGCGATGCTCTGCCCCTCCGGGGCATCGCTCTGTTGTGATCAGAGCCACTCTAGCGCCTGGGGCAGAGGCCAAGGAGCTATCCCCAGCGCCTGGGCCATCTTTGCTCCAATGGAGCCTCGGCTGCAGGAGGGGAAGAGAGAGACAGAGAGGAAGGAGAGGGGGAGGGGTGGAGAAGCAGATGGGCGCTTCTCCTGTGTGCCCTGGCCGGGAATCAAACCCGGGACTTCTACATGCCAGGCCGATGCTCTATCACTGAGCCAACCGGCCAGGGCTAAGATACTTAGGGTTTTATGGCTTACATTTAAGTCTTTTATCCATTTTGAGTTTATTTTTGTGAATGGTGTAAGTTGGTGGTCTAGTTTCATTTTTTTGCAGGTAGATGTCCAATTTTCCCAACACCATTTGTTGAAGAGGCTGTCTTTACTCCAATATATGTTCTTTCCTCCTTTGTCAAATATCAGTTGTCCATAAAAGTGTGGGTTTATTTCTGGGTTCTCTGTTCTGTTCCATTGATCTATGTGCCTGTTCTTATGCCAGTACCAGGCTGTTTTGAGTACAATGGCCTTGTAGTATAACTTGATATCAGGAAGTGTGATGCTCCCACTTTATTCTTCCTTTTCAAGATTGCTGAGGCTAGTCGTGTTCTCTTTTGGTTCCATATAAATTTTTGGAATATGTGGTCTATGTCTTTGAAGTATGTCATTGGTATTTTAATTGGTATTGCATTGAGTTTATAAATTGCTTTGGGTAATATAGACATTTTAATGATGTTTATTCTTCCTAACCATGAGCACAGTATATGCTTCCACTTGTTTGTATCTTCCTTGATTTCTTTTATCAATGTTTTATAATTTTCCGAGTACAAGTCTTTAATCTCCCTGGTTAAATGTTCTCCTAGGTACTTTATTTTTTTGGTTGTAATAGTGAAGGGGATTGTTTCCTTAATTTCTCTTTCTGACTGTTCATTGTTGGTGTATAAAAATGCCTCTAATTTCTGAGTATTAATTTTATATCCTGCCACCTTCCTGAATTCATTTATCAGGTCCAGTAGTTTTTTGACTGAGATTTTAGGGTTTTCTATATACAATATCATATCACCTGCAAATAATGATAGTTTTACTTCTTCATTTCCAATTTGGATGCCTTTTATTTCTTCTTCTTGTCTGATTGCTGTGGCTAGGACTTCCAGAACTATGTTGAATAAGAGTGGTGAAAGGGGGCACCCCTGCCTTGTTCCTGATCTTAAGGGGATTGCTTTTAATTTTTGCCCATTGAATATGATGTTGGCTGTGGGTTTGTCATAGATGGCCTTTATCATGTTGAGGTATATTCCTGTATTCCCACTTTTCTGAGAATTTTGATCATGAATGGGTGCTGGATTTTATCAAATGCTTTTTCTGCATCTATAGAAATTATCATGTGGTTTTTCTCCTTCCTTTTGTTTATGTGATGAATCACATTGATTGATTTGTGAATATTATACCAGCCTTGCCTCCCCAGAATAAATCCCACTTGATCATGGTGCATGATTTTTTCATATATTGCTGGATCCAGTTTGCTAATATTTTGTTGAGGATTTTAGTATCTAAATTCATCAGGAATATTGGCCCTATAATTTTCTTTCTTTGTGTTGTCTTTGCTTGGTTTTAGAATCAGAATTATGCTCACCTCATAAAAGGAGCTTGGAAGTCTTCCTTCCTCTTGAATTTTTTTGAAATAGCTTGAGAAGGATAGGAGTTAGTTCTTCTTTGAATATTTGGTAGAATTCACTTGTGAAGCCATCAGGCCCAAGACTTTTCTTTGTTGGGAGTTTTTTGATAACTGTTTCGATCTCATTTGGTGTAATCGGTCTGTTTAGGTTTTCTGATTCTTCCAGATTGATTTTTGGAAGATTGTATGTTTCAAGGAATTTGTCCATTTCATCTAGGTTGTCTAGTTTTTTGGCATACAGTTCTTCATAGCATTTTCTTACAATCCTTTGTATTTCTGTTGTGTCAGTTGTTATTTCTCCACTCTCATTTCTAATTTTATTTATTTGAGTCCTCTCTCTTTTTTTCTTGGTGAGTCTAGTTAAAGGTTCATCAATCTTGTTTACCTTTTCAAAGAACCGGTTCCTGGTTTCATTGATCCTCTGTATTGTTTCTTTAGCCTCTATTTCATTTCTTCCCCTTCTAATTTTGTCTCCCTCTTTTATCAAATTATCTTTCATCTCATTGCATCTTGTAGATATTTATAATCCACTTCAAATTTAGGGAGAGATAAAACCAGTTTATATATATATAAATTGACCCTCAACATGTGTTAGCTGGGAATGATGAATGAATATGTGCATGTGTTTGCATGTGTATTCTCAAAATGTCCAAAGAGAATTTCTTACTTAATTAAAAAATATAACCTGACCTGTGGTGGCGCAGTGGATCAAGCATCAACCTGGAACACTGAGGTCACCGGTTCAAAACCCTGGGCTTGCCCGGTCAAGGTACATAGGGAGTTGATGCTTCCTACTCCTTCCCCCTTCTCTAAAATGAATAAGTTAATAAAAATTTAAAAATATAGCATTTAAAAGGCAACTTACAAAATCTTGAAAAGAGCTCAGCTATAATAAATCATTAATTAGCGAATTTGTATGACACTTCACAGTTTACAAAGCCCTTTCCCATCTGTTCTCTCATATATGGCTCATATCTGTGAACCGTCAGGGAGAGGAGGGCTCCATGCTTACAGCCCAGCTGGAAAGATGAGCTGCAGCCCACAGAAACCCCTTGTTTGATTGTGCCTATTCTGAGACAGGCCCAGAGACATGGGTTCATGGCAGTGTGAAGAGTAGAGTCAGGACTGTGATAAATTGTCTTGAAATGTTTGTCTAAGGCTGCTTCCTGGCATAGATAAAACACTGTCATACCAGGTGTTTGCATATCAATGATCTCATTAGGGATCACAGGCTAATATTATTTCCATTTAACAAATGTGGACATTAAATCAGTTATGAGTGATGTGCCCAGTCCATCTGGTGAAAGAGGTGGAGCTAAAACCCTGGAGACCTGACCCTAAGCCCCATTTCCCTGCAGGAACCTACCTGCCCAGGGAACAGGAGTGCTGTGGGGTGCTGTTGTTGGCAGGCAAAAAGAGTTATGAAAAAATTCAAAGCTCCATGATGAAATAGATTTGAAAAGTTTTGGACCCTTTAAAATCCATCATTTTTCAGTACTTCTCAAAGACTTGAACATACCATTGTCTATTGCCATGTTATAAGAGAAAATTTGGTATGTAGCATTTTCCCAAATCCTAACACCATGCAAGCCATTCTTTTTAAATTGTTTTGATTGATTTTAGATAGATGGGGGGGAGGAGCATTCATTTGCTGTTCCACTTAGTCGTGTATTCATTGGTTGCTTCCTGTGTGTGCCCTGACCAGGAATTTAACCCACAACCTTGGTGTTTCAGTGCAACGCTCTAACCTACTGAGTTAACCAACTAAGGCCCATGCAAGCCATTCTTTAGGGATGGTTCACTCAACTAGTGTTCTTGAAGATGTGCTTTGAGAAATATTTTCCTATATCAATCATGGGTGACACCCAGTCATAAGTGACATCATAGTCCCATGAACTGTTCATTCTTTTTCTTTTTAAGTGAGAGAAGGGGAAATAGACTCCCGCACACACCCCAACTGGGATCCACCGGCCACCGCCATCTCGGGCTCAAATCAACCAAGCCATCCTCAGACCCTGGGGTCGATGCTCAAACCAGTCAAACCACTGGCTGTGGGAGAGGAAGAGGGAGAGAAGGGGGAGAGGGAGGGGAGGGAAGTAGATGGTTGCTCCTCATGTGTGTCCTGACCAGGGATCGAACCCAGAACGTCCATATGCTGGGCCAACCCTCTATCCACTGAGCCACCCAGCCAGGGTGAACTGTTCATTCTTAAGTTTGAGTGTTGTTGGGTCTAGGAACACAGAATTAGAACTGAAGTTCATTTGAAATACAGGAATTCTTCTGTGTTCCTAGTCACTAGCACTCTCTAGAGAAGAGTCATCTTTATCCACCCTATTAATGTCAGGCTTGGCCTTATAACTTGCTTTGGCCAATGAAGTGAGAGTGGATCCAACTCATATGACTTCCAAGCAGAGGCTTTAGAGCCAGCACGTGACTCTCTAGGCACGCTTCCCTCTGTCATGATTACCAGCCATGATTCAGATAGAGTCCCATCAGCCTCGGGCCTGGAGTGAGGACAGCATGGAGCAGAGGTGTCGCCAGACCAACTATCCCCAACAATGAGAAATACTCTTTTGCTGTTGTAAGCTACTAAGATTTGGGGGCATTTATTATTGCAACATAACCTATCCCATCCTGACCATTACAGTTTACAAAACATTTATCATCACACAATTAAGTATTGATATGGAATTTCTTCTGTAAGCACTCATTTAGATGCAATATTTAAAGAGTCCCATTAGGACTCAGTAGTTCTAAATTTAGGAGATCTATTTCTAATTAATTGCCCTTGATAATGTCACTGATCTCCCCTGAACTCTACTTTTTTTTAAGTGCCTACACAGTTCATTTCACACAGTTAATGATAATCATATATGGAAGTATTTAAAAAACTGTAAAGTGCTAAACAAAGGTAAGACCTATAAATCCATGTACTATCCTAGGCTGGCTTTCAGAGCTCCTGCCTTGTCAAGGAATAACATTTGAAATCAAGCAGGAAGTCAAGTGCTGTTGACCCATGTGTATGGTTCCTTTTCATGGGATTTTAGGGATTTTATATTAGAGATTTCTGAATTAATGAATATTAAAGCTCCTCCATCTCCTATTAGTATGCTTTGGGCTCTAAGTAAAACAAACCCCAGATCACATAGACTTGAACAATAAGGGTATATTTGTCTGACAAATCACTATGTCCAGAGGTCAGGCAGTGGATAGTAGTCGACAGCTCAATAATGTTGAAGACTCAGTCTCTCCCCGACTCTCCTTCCCTCTCTTCAGCACCAGCTACACCCTGAAGCGGAGTTTTCCTCATGGTCACTAAAGGGCTTCTGAAAGAAATACTCTAGCATCTTCTTTGGTCACATCAAGCAAGAGAGAGAGAGGAGGTACTGGCACTGCACTCGCACAAGCATTGTAAGTCCTTCAGTTTACCTAGAGCTTGTGCCAGTGGCCTGCTGGACTAATAGGGAAAGAGTCAGCTAGGAGCTCAGGTGAGGACAGCAGAACAAAATCGAAGTTTGTTAGGAAGGAGGAAAGGAGAAACTAATACTTTGCAAGGCAGCTCAACAGGAAAAAATCTAGCACCTAATGCAGTTTCATAAACCTATGAACTGTTTAATGTTCCGATTTGCAAACCTGATACTTGGGTATAAATAAAATCTCCTAACACGGAGCTCTACCATCTGTTGCTGACATAACAATTTTACATAATATGAAAAATGCCAGATGGAAGCTACACATTAACCATGTCCAAGATGTTTTATGCTCACAACATACACTGAATAAAAGAAATAGCTTTGTTCCATACACTGTTGATCTTGTAGTTCTCCAGTTACAATTCTGGCCATTGGGGGGACAGCTCCAGAGCTTCGTGATCTCCTGTGTTTCCATGGTGGCTGGAAAGCGACATGCACCAGTGACCCTGGCATTTCTACCCAGGATAGACTTAGAAGCTATAATTGGTTTAGAGCTAGAGCCCGAGAAGGGGAAGGCGTGCATATTGGAACTGTGTTTGCAAGGCCTAGCCATTGTTTTTAGCTGAGAATTTATATGAAGAATTTATAAGAATAGTGAGGTCTCCTAAAGATGTTTTTATTTGGCCTGACCTGTGGTGGCGCAGTGGATAAAGCGTCGACCTGGAAATGCTGAGGTTGCCGGTTCAAAACCCTGGGCTTGCCTGGTCAAGGCACATATGGGAGTTGATGCTTCCTGCTCCTCTCCCCTTCTCTATCTCCTCTCTCTCTCCCCCTCTCCTTTCTAAAATGAATAAATAAATAAATAAATAAATAAAGATGTTTTTATTTTTACTGTATATAAGATCGAGACGATATTATTTGCTCGTATCATTGAATGAGAAGTAAAGGAATAGATGTTGTTTTGGAGCAAAGATGATAAAAAATGTTCCAGGGGGAATATTTCTACCATAAACTCTCTGGCAGCTGAAAGAACTTTATCAAGTATAGACAACAATTTTCCCATTTTATTATAAAATGTTTCAAACATATATTAAAATAGCGATATAACCAACATTTGCATGCTAAAAACTCAGATGTAAACATTTTGACGTTCTTCATCTATTCCTACGTATGTATCCCTTCCTCTTTCTGTAGAGATTACCCCTATCTGGTATCAGTCTTCTGCATATTTCATACTTCCACCATATGTGCATGTATTCATAAGAAGACTATAGTTTTGCAAGTGGCATCAAATGAGGTGTGTCTTTCAGCAGCTTACCATTTTGTTCGCTTTGATGAGTTTTTACCTTTGTTGCTCTAGTTCACTGTTTTGAATGAACTGGTTTATAATATCCCATTACTGAGTGTAGTACAGTCTGCTTCCCTGCTCTTCTGCTGCTGAACATTTAAGCTAGTACCATTTTTTACCATCATAGCAATGCTGCAGAGAATGATCTGCTGTTATTCCTTGTGCATATCTCAGAGAACTTGTCTAAGTTACACATCTACAAAAGTAGAATGAGAAATTCCGTTCCATCATGATTTATCAAGTAGCGTCTACACCAGCAATGTATAGAAGTTCCTTTTTCTTCATTTTACTAATCTGTTGGCTATGAGGTAGCATTTTCCTGGTAACTAGAAAAATAGGACAACTTTTTATTTCTTTGACATTCAGGTTTCCTCTTCTGTAAATTTGCTTCTTGACATATTTTGTCCATTTTGGGGTACTTGTCTTTTTGTTGCTGAATTGTAAACTTTTTACATATTTCAGATACCAACATTTGTTGATCTTATGCATTGCAAATATCTTCTACCTTTCTATGACTTGTCTTTTAAATTTTGGTTAAAGAGTTTTGTTGTTGCATTTAGGTTTCTAATTTTATTGTAGTTACGTTTGGGTGATCTTCCTGATGTTGTCTTTCCTTCTATGAACCTGCTGCATCTTCTCATACAATCAGATCTATTTTTGTATCCTTCAGTGCTATTTTGCTATTTTCTCAATGAAAGGTTTTGCATGTCTTGTGTAAATTTATCCTTAGATATTTTATCATTTTTGTGGCTCTGATAAATGAGACTTTATTTAAGAACATTTTTTAATTTGTTGTACTCTGTGTAGGAATGCAAAAAATGTTAGTATGTTGGTTTTGTATCCAGCACATTGCCAGACTTACTTATCAACTTAAAAGCTTCTTTTAGATTCTCTTGAATTTTCTATGGAGATAATCATATTGTTTACAAATAAAGACTGTTTTATCTCCTTATTAAAAATTCTTAGACTTCTTAGTCCTTTGACTTATCTACTAATAGAATCTCCAATACTAAATTGACTGATGAGTTTATCTTTTCAGTCCTGATGTTCCCATTTCTGTAGTTTCTGGAATGTGTATGTGTGTATACATATACATAAAAAGTCGAACATTAAAATGATTCATCTCTTCTTAAGGGAAGTAGTAAACCAGGAGTCACTGGCATAATTTTTAATAATTTATATTATGGTTTAATATCTAACGGAGCAGCTCAATTAATTACTCTTGGAGTTGTAATCAATATGCTAATTTGTAAAAAATGTAGTTCTGTAATATTCAGTCTTCTCATCCCATTATATGGGCACATATTTATTTATGCATATTTTCTTTGAACCCTTTCAGTAAATTTTACAACTTTCCTCACATAGGTTCATTTTTTGAATTAAGTTTATAGCTGGGTATTTTGAGGTGAGTGGTGTTTTCCCAACTTTTCATATATTTTTGGCTCATTACTTTGGGTAGGTAGGAAAGCAGGTTACTTTTACACTTATCTTTAACCAGCCATTTTATTAAACTTCCGTTAAGATAACCTCTTTTCAATTATCTTGGGGTTTCTCCATAGGCAATTATATCATCTCTGACAAATAGTTTTTGTTTTTTCATGTTTAATAACAATGGTCCTCTATCTGCTAGCATTGTATTACCAGTACAATGGCACAGAGAGCCTTGTTTTCCTTCTCATTTTAATGAGATCCTGCCTCCGGTCTGGTTCTTCACTCAGCAATACATGGTGCTGATGAAAGGACTGCGTTTCTGTCTAGTCTGGATTCTCGAGGCAGCCAGTGAACTCCCTGTGAGACAGCCCACCCTGTGCAGCACACCTGACACTCTGGGTCTGGTTTCCGCAGCCCTGGCACGGAGCAGGGAGCCTGGCCAGGGCCAGAGAGAATCTGTTTTCTGGATTCTGGGCAGGCCCTAACAGATGGGGACTGCTTCTCTCTGGATGCGGCCACGTGTCTGGGCACTTCTGCTCTCCCAGAAGCCTGGAGTGTCTGCTCCAACCCCGAGCAGACACTCGGGCTCTCCTCACATGCTGCTGCCTGTCACTGGTGACATGCTCAGGAACAAATGGAAGTTGCAGCAATTGCATCATCTGGGCTCCACATGACAGACTGAGAATGATGCTAAACAGAACCTAAACAGAAGTATTTACTTGCTATAAAATAAAATATGTGAGATCCCAGTTTTCCACTAAACTTATCACCAGAGGTAAATACTATTAACCACTAAGGGGGGTGTGCACACACATACTATATACAAATGCATCTATGCTTTTCAAACGTATGCATGCTTGAATGTGAACCCAATATAAATATTATTTATTTTTTTCAACAGCTACATAATTCTCCACCACATGGCCATTCTATAATTATCTTTTCCCCTATTAATATATATCTCAGGTTGTTTCCTTGTATCTTGAATCAATATACTTTTTTTTTTGACGGAGACAGAGAGAGTCAGAGAGAGGGACAGATAGAGACAGACAGACAGGAAGGGAGAGAGATGAGGAGCATCAATTCTTTGTTGCAGCTCCTTAGTTGTTCAATGATTGCTTTCTCATATGTGCCTTAACTGAGGGACTACAGCAGAATGAGAGACCCCTTGCTCAAGCCAGCAACCTTGGACTCAAGCCAGTGACCTTGGGCTTCAAGCCAGAGACCTTTGGGCTCAAGCCAGTGACTATGGGATCATGTCTATGATCCCATGCTCAAGGCAGTGACCCCGCACTCAAGGTGGTGAGTATGTGCTCAAACCAGATGAGCCCGCACTCAAGCTGGCAACCTCTGGGTTTCAAACCTGGGTCTGATGCTTTATCCACTGTGCCACCACCTAGTCAGGCGAATCAACATACAATTAGAATACATTTCTAGAAATCTGTTGTCAAAGTATAAAGTAAACATATATAGTTTTTAATTTCATTTAATTTTAAGAGATACTTTCAACTAGTCTTTCGTCCATGAATTTAGAATCTGTTCCATGAACTGTTATTTACTGTTCCATGGTGAGATAAATACAGAACTTGAGAGTGTTTAGAAATGTTTATCTTAATTTGATACTTCTATGATATCCAGACATGATTTTATATTTTATAAAAGTATAAGACTAGAAAAAAATTATTATTTAATAGTAATAATAATAGTGCTAACACAAAAAGAATATGGAAAGGTCTGTTTGAAGAATATGGATCAAATGAGATCAAGAGCCAAGAGCTTTTCATTATGAAAAAATATATATATATATATATTAGGAAAAGTTTCTTAAGAGACATTGAGGGATAAGTATAGAAAATTGTTACAGTTTTTTAAATATTATATTGGGGAAAAGTGCAGGCTGTGTTTAGGGTCAGATGTGAGAGATGATCAGTATTATAATACATTCTTGTCAGGAAAAAGAATAAAAGAACCTGGTTCTCCACCACAAATAATTTGGAAGGCACTGCTCCCATGAGCAGTCAGTGAGTTTCCGTTTTCTTCTCTAAATCCTTGCCACGAGTTCATATTGTCAAGGGTTAAAATCCCTATTAATCCATTGGTTACAAACGTGGTCATTGTTTCTAGGTTAATTTTCCTGATGTTTATATTTGTATTGGTTATGTGGGTTTCTTCTTGCTACTTAAATTGTTTGTGTGGTTTCTATTGGTTTGGAGAGTCTTCTTTCTGGTCTTTGTGAATTTCACATTTCTGTTTTTGAATTCCTCTATTATTTAAGAAGCATTTTTGTTTTAATCTATTCAGGAGTCTATGTATTTAGAGTGTGAGGAATGGCCCTCCCCTGCAGGCTTCTTATAGTTTCTTATTGGGCATTACTGGTTTAATGAACAGGCCCAGATTTTTGTGTAGTTACTTTTCTCTGGATTCTCCAATTGGTGACAAGTTTTGAAGGAAGGCAATTTTCTTTCTCTGTATGTCTTCTTTCATATTCTTTCCTCATACTTGCTGGATATGTCCCTGTGGACATTTGTTTCCCTTGGTAACATGTATCTTGGTCCTTAGTCTGTCAATCTGTTTTCATACTCTGTATGATGGCCCCCAAATTAAAAATGTAAAACTGCTGCTCATTAAGTAGAAATTATTTGGAAAAGGAAATGTTTGGGGTCCCTGTGAGTCAGTCTCTGATATCAGGGCTGTGGATTCTCTCAAACAATACTTTGGGGGCTTCCAGATTTGGCTCATGTCTGTTTTCTGTTCGTGAGTTATTTCCACTCACCACTTCACGTCCTTTCCCTGAAGCCAAATAGCAGGTCACATGAAGCCCTGAAATCGAGCATGTAGGGTGTTGAAGCATGGACGATTGTGGGCAGCCCTGGGAAGCTGAGCATGTGTGTCAGGGCAACCGTTGCTCAGATTTGTAAACAACTGCTGGGCGGCGAGTTGACAGAGGGCAAATGCGCACATGGAAGCAGAGGAAGAGCTTCAAGCGATCAAATGTCAGTGCAGACAGCTGGGCGGTGAGGTTGGCTGACACTGCCTGCTGGTGCACAGCTGTCAGGGGAGGGGAGAGCCAAGTGGCGCAGCCGCAGGCAGTGCCAGCCCAACAGGTGAAAGCCAGGACAGAGAGGATCCCCGAAGCTCTGAAACACAGTTGGGTCACGGCCTGGAATATGTCCTCATGCCCCAGGCCCGCAGTGAGGTGCCCGCCGCTGTTTCTCTGGACTAAGAGACCTCTTCCCAGGCGTCTTCCATAGCTAAGGGTCAGGGTTCTGAGGCAGCCTCTTGAGCCACACTGGCCTGAGTTCTGGGGTTTCCAGGAGTCGGAATGGCCTGTATGTCCGACTACAGGATGGGCTCCAATCGAGATGAGCTGCCAGGTGAGTCACAAGGAGTGGTGCTGGAGACATGAAGGACAGACGTCAGGTGCAGGAACAGTCATGGACCTGGCATCAACCCAGCGTGGCCATCGTTGAGGAAGACTCTACCCACGACCCAGTGCTGGCGAACAGTGAAGGAGCGATCACCTGGAATGTCTGGAGGTCATGCCGGAAAGACTCAACAGAAAAAAAATGGACTCGGGAGTCAGAGTGTCACGCAGTCTGTCCACAGGCTAATTTCTGGAGGCCCAAAATCCTGTCATGATGGAAAAATCTTTGTGATTTAAATGTGCTTATGAATACAGTGTCTGGTAAATAAGGTGTGGTGTCTTGATTTATGGGTCCTATAATTAAGTTGGACATAAAATGGCAAATCATTTTGATACGTTTCTGCTTGTTTATTTAATAAAAAGCTCAGTATAGGCAAAGGGGCAGGGGAAATTATGCCCACATGTACAACACGCAAGAAGCCTTCCTAGGGAGTAATGTGGTGACTCGGACCAAATCCTTCCATTGTGTGGCACCTTTGACCTAGCATCATCAAGTCAATGGTCTTATCTCAAGGAAATGATCAAGGGCATACATCAAAGTAGAGCTTCAAATACGTCTGATGCTGTGCAGCAGCGAGACAGGAGGCCACTGAGCAGGCACGTTGATGCTCCTTGCCACTGTGTCAGCCCCCGGCTCTTCGTGCACCTGTGGTGGACAGTTCCAGCCATGGTCCCAGCCTCCTCCTTATGCTCACGTTGGTGGCTGCAGGCTTTTCTGCTTCCAGACTTGCTTAAATGCCACTGAAGGCCATTCTGCCTGTGCCCAACAGAGTAGAGAGCTGAGGCATTATTAAGTAATGGACCATCTGCCATCAATGGGAGAAAGAGATGGGGAATGACTGTCCCAGCTTCACCTTCCTCCAGAGAGACCGTTGTGGGAACTATTCTACATGATTCCTGGTAAGGACCCCACGGGGTTGAACTCCAGTTATCCACAGTGGCGACAGCTCCTTAGCACACCTTTTGGCTTTGTCCCTTGCCCTGACTCACTCTCCTTACCCCTTCTGCTCCACTTGTAGGATCCCTCCTCACATAAATGGCCTGCACCCAGATCCTTGCTTCTGACCTGTTTTCAGGGAACTCAAGTCAAGAGTCGATCTAAACATCAAAAATCGGGGTTAGATTAAGTGTGGTACATTCGTACAATAGAGTACTATACAGCCATTAAAATTACCTTGGATGCAAGGAGGAAGAAAGCATATGATCATACAAAGATTTATACATGAATGTTTATAGCAGATCTGGTTGTTTTGTCCCCAAACTGGGAACAATCCAAGTGTCCATTAGTGTGAGTGGGTAACAAGTTGTAAATATATACAGTGGAATACTATTCAGCAACAACAAGGATTGGACTGTTTATATAACACCATAGGCCTCAGAATGAGTGTGCTGAGTGAAAGAATCCAGACAAAAATGTATATAGTGTATGAATTTATTTATAGAAATTTTTAGAAAATGAAAATAACCTACAGTAAGAGAAAAACAGACCAGTGTTTGCCTGAGGACAGGGAAAGAAGACTGCAGAAGAGGGGAATGGGTTACAAAGAGGCACAAGGAAACTGGGGGACAAAGGCATATTCATTATCTTGATTACAGTGACGGTTTTCAGGGTATATACATGTTAAAACCTACCAGAATGTACCCTTTAGATACGTGTGCTTTAGTGTTCATCTCAGTCTGAGGATTATAGTGATTCTCTTTTTTTTCTTTTTTATATCTCTGTATCTTCCAATTTTTGTAACAAATATATATAACTTCAATAATGTAGAAAATCAATACGTGAAACACAAGGTACACAGACAACAGTACAGTGGTTACCAGAGGGTAGGGGGTAGGGAGGTAAAGGCTAAAGGAGGTCAAATATATGCTGACAGAAGATTTGACTTTTGGGGTGGTGGTCACACATGTAATACACAAATACTGTATCATAGAAATATATACTTGAAACCTATATAATCTTATTAACCAGTCACACCAAAAAATTTAATTTAAAAAATATGTATCTAAATCCTTCTAACAACCACAAACTCAACAAAATATCATATATTACATGCCAGAAAAATGGTCGAAGCTAATTGTGGGGCAGCTGTGTTAGGCTTGCTGGCTGCTTTACCGGCTGCAAGCCTTTTGCCTGATTAGCACATAAGCACGTGGCAGAGGCACGTGTGCATAGCCCGTATAAGGCTATGGGTGCTTGGGCTCAGGAGGATCGCGGGATCGTGGATTCCCTGCTTGCCATTGTGAGGGGTCATTTTTCTGTTTGCCTGAGAGGCGGTTTCCCCTGCCTGTCTGCCTGTGTGCTTGTCCGCCATTGTGAGATTTATTAAACAGGAATGGCTCAAATGCCTTCCAGCTCCGCAGTTTCTCTGCCGTCTGCTCAAATCCAGTGTGGACCTGCCTGGCCTCAGCCACCGGCATTACAATACCTTTTTCCTGTTATTTCCATTACTATTCAATTCTTCACTTGAGTCAGAGCTAGCCACTGCAGAAGGACCAATTCTAGGCCCAACAGGGTCACTCAGGCTGTGAATCCCAAGGACTCAAGAGCAGTGCCAAGGGTGGTGGGGTGGGGACGCTAACAAAGAGGGGTTTTATTGTCTCCCCCAATTTCCATCAGATCACCTCACCCATTTTTTATGTGTAGTAATCATATTTTCTCAAGATAATATGCATTTCTTTGCCCACACAGCTCTCAGGCCCTGCCAACCCTCCAAATAGGTCACTGTTCTTGTGTCCCTTCAGGAGCCACCACACACAGAAGTGGCAATTTGGAGAGGGCCCCCATGAGTCATTGCCCGCATGAGAAACTCTCCAAAGAGCTTTCTGACGTGTCCAAAAGACCTGCTTGCTTGCTTGCTTTTCTCCCAGGGTCCTTAGCCGCCTTGAGCTTGTAGCAATAAATTCATGACCATTTTGGAATCAACCCAGTGGGGCGTAGGGAGGGTGGGTGACAGGAGCTACTTGTGAGATGTACATGAGGCAATGAACTGGCTTTGCAGGGACTCAGCCCCAAGTCCACAAGCCAACCTGTTCTCCGTGAGCCAACCTGTGCTGCACGAGCCAAGAGGGGGGAGAAAAGGACATGCACGGGGTTTACTGTCTCCTCGGTCCTCAGAACCGAAGCTCAGTATTGGACAAAATACTTCTGTAGCTCCAAAGTGTGCGTGAAGCACTTCCTTTTAGGTCGGTGTTTCAAAGACACTTGAAAGTACACGAATGTCCAAGGCTTGCCAAGGAAGGAAAAAGCAACTGATTTGTCCCCTGGCTAATGGCCAGCTGCAAGACTTTCTTAAATGAGAGCAGGGGAGCAGTAAATCGGTCCAGTGGGGTCCTACCCGTGGAGAGCTTGTCTTTAGAAAGTGTGCTTCACGTCGCATGGTCATGGACAGTTGGACTTTGGAGGGACTGAGAACAGCATGCTCATCGGCTTGAACCTGGGTTCTATTAGAATAGGGAAGTATTCATCTAATCCAGTCCTCCATTGGCAAGCTCAGGAAGATTTGCTCAGGAAGATTTGAAAAGAAGCACAGCTGTGTACTCAGGAATGATTTTCTGATTTACTTGCAGAAAATAAAAAGTTTCTTTTATTCTCACTAGCGAGAGACAATCCTGTTGAAAATCACAGTTTTAAATGCAGCATGTGGGACCCAGAGAAAGTATCACTTGAATGCATTGATATTTCTCAGTTTAGATGAGAGTGAATAGTTAAATTTAGCTTTATCAAGAAAAAAAAATGTTCCACTTAACCCCGTTTAAGGTATTTCAATAACTTGAACATAGTGCTTGTGTTTATGGCTGCTTATATCCTAAGTCATGGCTTCCCAACCTTTCAGGTCAAAACACACGTGGAAACTGGTCACATATTCAGGGCACCATGGGTAAAGTGATGGAGCCTCTCACAGGAGATCCCCGCTCCGACCACCTCGTGTGCTCTGTGTGAGCGTGTGCGTGTGTACAGGTGTGTGTGTGTGGGGGGGGGGCAATATGTATGCACACCTGCAACCACTCGGGACCAGATGAGTTGTAATACTCCAGTTGGGATACATGACCAATCAGGTCCCAGGCAGCTGCTCCTGAGAGGTTTTGGAGTGGGTGGTTTCAACCTAGGCTGCACATTGGCCTCACCTGAGGAATTTAAAAGTCCGTACTGACTCAGGAGGACCCACCCCACAGATCCTAACTGAATTGGCCTGGTCTGGGGTGTGGCCTGGGCACCGGGAATAGCAAAGCTCCCCAGGTGGTCCTGACACACGGCCACAGTGGAGAAGCTGTTTTAGAGCAGGACTCACCACTCACCAGCCTGGTTTTGCAAATAAAGTTTTATTGGAACGAAGCCACCCTTCCTTTACACATGGCCTTCCTGCTACAGTGACAGAGCCAGGTAGGTGCCACAGAGACCTGATAACCTGCGACGTCCGTCACACGCACTATCTGATCCTTTACAGAAAATGCTTGCTGAACCTGCTTTGGAGAGAAACTTCGGGAAGGCGTTGAGTATTGCGTGAAGACCCGTTTTAGAAGGATTTTTGCTCACAGTAGGGGCAGAATTCCCTGATGGGGTTCTAACAGAATATTCAGAGTATGGAGATATCAACACATTCTAAAGATAAATGAGCCACCATAGCTGGCCGTGCTTTCCACCCTCGGGAGCAGTGAGACGGACCGGAGGCAGGAGAGCCTAGGCGGCTTCCCATTGGTCAGAGCAGGGAGCTGCTTTTCGGAAGAAGCCCTGGAGGGTGGAGGCTGATGCGGAGACAGCCCGGAGCACGCTTCAGGTAACGGTTTGAAGGGTTTGTGGCAAGCGGAGGGGGACTGGGGTGCTGTCACCCTGTGAGGACTGACACAGTAGATGTGGTTGATTTGGGTAATTTTGAGAAAGTTGGCTGTGTGCTTAGTCCAAGAGGCTCTTTTAAAGTTGTACATGGTTTCCATACTTGGTTAGACGTCAGTTTAGTCTTTTTGCAATGTGACTCTGCACGGTGATCACTCCGGTGGAGACTGGCAGCATTTGGGCTCCAGAATGAATGTGCCTTAAGACCACCAACCTGCAGCAGCAGTGTTGGGCAGATAAAATATATTACACTCACTTTGTTAAAGATGGCGCTGCCCACGTGGAAGCCCGTTGCCCAGGTGATCATATTATTTGCCCTTTTGCTTGGGATGGGCGTGATTATGTTAATATGTGTTGGGGAGCGCTTTCTCCTCAAAAGGCTTTAAAGGGAAGAAAGATCATGTTGTTCTGGGAGAAAAGTGATTATGTTCTAGAAGGAGAACAGATAAAGACCACGTGGAGGAGAGGAGAAGCAGCCAAGATGGCAGAGTGCTGAAGGAGAAGCCAGTTTGTGCAGAGTTTGTGTAGAGAGAAGGAGATGGAAACAGGTGAATAAGGCTGGTGAGCTAGAAATCTTTGATTCTAGGAAACTCGGATAAGTCAGTGGCTTTGGGAGCCCTGAATGGAAAGGGAAGTGTTTTCCCACTGTGTGTATTTCTTGCCTGCCAAGTATAAGCTAGGATTAAAGCTAATGGCCCAGCAGTTCTTGGCTCTGTTGTTTCATTACCATCTGTCCGAATCAAATGCAAACCTGCCTTGGCGAGGCGGCTGTGATGGTGACCATGGCTACTGGCTTTACAAGCAGGGCCTCCAGGGAGTTGACAGCAGGAAGTAAACTAGGAATAAGGTGTGGGAGTCTAAAATCTTACCAAGAGCAACGTGACATGCCCGGGTCAGTTTCCCCCACTCTGAGCTCGCAGTAGCTCTGATAGGACATGTGTAAAACAGCATCCGCTCCGCTCCTGTCACTGGAGTCCAAGACCACAATCCTCATACAAGTCCACTGTGAGGCCCACAAACCAGCGCTGTCCTGCCCGTCCACAACGACATTGTCGCCGGAGGAATGGCCTCGGGCAGTCCCCTTCGGTGTCAGCTTTCCGTCACCCAGAATCAAGGCTTCCAAAAGGTGGAGGAAAGGAACCGGAACCGGAATGAACAAACGCTGCCCCAGAGAAGGCTTTCCAGAATGATCAGCAAACACTTGTTGAATGACAAAAGCAACAATTTAGTAATGAGTTTGATGTCCTTTGTTGAAGGGAAAACAGTCCATGGGTCGGGGAGTACAGTGCCTCACAAGCAGAGAAATGCTCTTCCCGAGGGATTCTGGGCAAGAGTGGGTTTTATAAAATATTAGAAGAGGCAACATGGAAACGGGGCAGATGGAGAGGGTGTGAGTTACATATAATATTTTCCACCGCCAGTGACTGATATAAAGGAGTCACCAATGAACATTAGCTGAATGTGATGGCTTTTCATTTAAGATGTTCGTCTTCAAATACTGACCAGTGAAACCATGACAAGATAAGCAGGGCTGTGCCTTAGTGTCAAATAAGTGGGGCGCCTGGTTGGGGAAAAACTTTATTAAGTGGTCAATTTCTTAGTACGTATATATTTTTCATGTTGTTTTGACTTTTGCTTCTCTATCCAGTCTGTGTGTATTTGGATAAGAAATATTTGCACCGCAAGCACTACTGAGATTGATTACCAGTCTCCTTAGCAGATGGGCTGTGACTTATTCATCTCCTACCTTTTCACCTAAGATCTTCACCTTCCAATATTTCCAGTCCATCCAGAAAAGACTTTGCATCACCTACAACCTTGCCTAAAAGTCTTGAGTGACTAAAGTAATAATTCCTAATTCATTCTCTCCCTCTCCCTCTCCTTCTTTCTCCCTCTCCGTCTCTCTCCCTCTCTGTTAAAAGATGTTAATGTCGATGATGACAGAGAGTCAAGGTGCCCCCAAAGAAAGAGTATATGCTAATCTGGGCACTCTGGGCGCTTGTTGTCAGTGGGGAGGAATTGTAATGTGCTGATTTACTTCTCCAGCCTTCTGGACACTCTGGCCATTTGGCTTACTTGCTGACTTGCTCTTCCACGAAGCAGCCATAAACAGAAAGCTCTGAATTAGGAAAGCCTAGAAAGCCCCTTTACAAATTAGGAAGATGGGAGGTAATGATCCTCCACTGTTCCCGTTGCATTTAAATATGCACTGAAAAGCACCTTAACTTTCTTTAAAAAGACAGCTAAAATGTCACAAAAGGCAGGAATAATTCAACTGCACTTTAGGCTAATGAGGGAACTGTATCCTTTCACTATTATGTTCTGGGAGCTTTTCAATCAGTTAGGATTGGCAAAGCTTCTGAACAAAGGCAGTAATTACCAAATAAAAATTGCCTTCAGTACATTGTCTGACTGTGTTCACGGTTTGGCATAAACGGATTTCTGATCCTTTTATTCCAACAGGAACTACTAATTCTCCATTCCCTTCAAATAGCCTATTCATCTCAGCATAAAAACAGCTAAAATACACCAGCAGAATATGCCGCCGCTGCACCCCGAGCCACAGACAGCAGGAGCCAGCCTCTTCCAGCAGGCCCGACGTAATAAAGCAGAACAGGCTTTGAAACACTACAAAACAAACGCTAAAAACCTCATGAAGAATTGTTTCGAAAAACAGCAGTTATTTGGTTCCAGTTCTTTTTAGCTACTTTGTATCTTTTGCCGCAAATTTAATCACATTTTGTATAAAATGGTCAAAAATGCAGGTTGCAGTAGGAAATTTATACTTAAATAATAATAGGGCTGCCACTTAGATACATCATTTAATACTTTCTATTCGTTAGGGGAAAGTGGTATATGTATATCATAACGAATCACTTTATTAGAAACAGCCTACTTGAGGGCATTATCAAGCAATTTGCTTCACTCCCAACATCCATTTGCAATGCATTATCTTTTTCTACCTTCTATCCTACATCCCATGCTTGAGGTCAACGTGTACATACATACAAAGCACATATTAGAATCCTGGAATAGCGTTGATAAAGGAAGTCTCCACAGAAAATTGAAACCTTTACACAGATCATTATGTTGCAGTCTAATACAGGGCATGTTAAAATGTTGACCCGAGACTGTCTACAAGTATAACGGTTAAATGATCAGTTCCAGCCACAACTTTCTCGTTGGTCAACATCACATTATGTCCTCAAAGCAGTGGGAGCTTAGCTATTAATCCCTTTGGCTTTGATTATCAACGTTTTTCCATTAGCTGTAAACCAACTGTACACATTAGTTTGTCCCAGATGTACACTGGACATGGTAACTGTTTGGCTAACGTGGGTGTCTGGCTATAACAGAGTGAGGTCTTGGAAAGGGCACTGTCCACAGGTTGGGAGACTTGTTTCTACACCTCAACCTGTTACTGTCTATATATGATATCAGGTGACTCTCTTTGCCTCTCTGAACTTCAGGATGCTAGTGTGAAAAGATAGAGGAAGGAGTTGGTCTAGATCATTCTTTTTGTCTCAAAGTGTAGTTCATGGAAAAATGATCTGTTGAGATATATCATTGCATCTGCTCGTTACTAAGCCCTTCTAGAAGAATCACCATGCGTAGGGCTCCGAGTCACATGAATTCAAATTTTGCAAATGTCTCCTTGCTTGTGGTTTCTTGGTAGATGTAGATAAAGGGTCATCCCTGAGTAATCTGAATGTATATGAAGCAGTAATATTCTGCCTTGTCCAGCTCCTGTCTTTTGAAATCAATGCAAATTATACCTTTAAGAAATCTACACAGATACCATAATCTCCACTCTTAACTTCCCGCATGTCACTGATCCTGCCAGGACTTTGCCCAAACATCATCTGTTTTAAATTCCAAGCGTTCCCATGTTGGCTTACTGCCACCTTCCTCACTCTGGATGCACCCAGAGAACACTGTCAGACGCCACCCATACAGTAGCAATTTGCATACCCAAAGTCTAAATTGTTCCTCAGCCTTCTTTCTTCATTTAATTTACCAGTTTTTAAAAATTCCACCATCCTAAATGTTAATGGCTTTGATTGCTTTCTGTGGACTCTATCCAAGTTCTACATCTCTCCTTTGAACTAAAAGTTCCCAGTTTGAACACAGTGCTTCCATGGAGATATGACTAATAATGCATTTGCCCTGAAATCTGGCTGAACACAGAATTAATTTTTCCTGAATTATAGATTACTGAGCTTCACACAGCCCTGTATGAGAAAAATTAAATTATCAAATTAATTTCCATTGGAATGGCTTCCTTCTAGAAGTCCAGGCCCATTTCAATTGTAATCTCTTTGGGAAGGCTTTTCTGACCAAAACAACTCAACCCCACCCCCACCATTTATAGGTCCCTTTGAGGATTGGATCATATTGCATTATAGTGCTGGCCATATATAGTAACACACCCTTCAGAGACTTTTAAATTGTGAAGTCCCTTACTCTTGTGTTTGTCTTCCCACCCCAGGACTAGAAATGAATCAACTGGCACAAGTCCTCACCATATTATTCTGTATACATTTCCCACCAAACAGCAGCCAAAATGGAGACCCCCTTCAATTTTGAGGACAGAGTACTTGTAATCTGCCTATCACTACCACATGATGTGGTATATAGTAGCTAGCTATTTTAAAATATTTTTTAATGAGATTTTTCTTTTTATTAATTGAGAGGCAGGGAGGCAGAGAGACAGATTCCTAGGATGAGCCCCAACCAGAATCCACCCAGCAAGCCCCCTACCGGGGCAATGTTCTGCCCATCTGGGGCAGCTGCTCTGTTGCTCGGTAACCGAGCTATTTTCGTGCCTGAGGCGAGGCCATGGAGTCATCCTCAGCCATTTGAGCCATGGCTGTGGGAACAGGAGAGAGAGGGGGGGAGGTGTGGAGAAGAAGATGGTCGCTTCTCCTGTATGCCCTGGCCGGGGATCAGACCTTGGATTTCCACATGCCAGGCCAATGCTCCACCACTGAGCCAACTGGCCAGGGCCTCCAGTGAGATTTGAAGCATTCTGGAGGTGGGTGTTATGTCTTAGCTTTTTCATTTCCTAAAGTGGCTGTGCCTAGCATATCATCACGATTCAGTTCTTGTGATCTCAGGACCTGAACCTGAAAGGTAGTTTGGTACACATTTTTTTTTTTTCTGAAGCTGGAAACGGGGAGAGACAGTCAGACAGACTCCTGCATGTGCCCGACCGGGATCCACCGGGCACGCCCACCAGGGGCGATGCTCTGCCCACCAGGGGGCGATGCTCTGCCCCTCCAGGGCGTTGCTCTGCCGCAACCAGAGCCACTCTAGCACCTGGGGCAGAGGCCAAGGAGCCATCCCCAGCGCCCGGGCCATCTTTGCTCCAATGGAGCCTTGGCTGCGGGAGGGGAAGAGAGAGACAGAGAGGAAGGAGGGGGAGGGGGGGTGGAGAAGCAAATGGGCGCTTCTCCTATGTGCCCTGGCCGGAAATGGAACCCGGGGACCCCCACACGCCAGGCCGACGCTCTACCGCTGAGCCAACCGGCCAGGGCGAAGTTTGGTACACATTTAAAAGAATTCCAGGAACAAACAAACAAACATATACCAAGAAAGTCTTTAACTTGCAGAAGATGTTCTTTAAAAGTGTTTCCTAAAGCCATACTAAACCATCTTACGTGCCCAGATACTGAAAACCCAAAGTCATGCTTCTTGTAAGTGTCCCCTGTTTGGTAGGGCCAGGAAGTCTCAGAAGGAAGGCGGCTCCTTAGGCAGTATGCGCCTGAAACATTCAAGTCCAACAAATGAGTCAGCAGACTTCTGGAACAGCCAAGGAGAGGCTTCTCTCTTTAGGCGACTATTTATTTGGTTGCTACATAATACTGTAGATTAATTAGGAGTAACAATGAGTGAACTTATCTGGAAAAAGTGATAGCAGTTTGGAAGCTTAACCCACCCGTTACCTAATGGAGGAAGAAACATTACAACTCATTATTTTGAGGGAGAGTAAGAATGTGACATCAACCTACATGTTATTATAAATATGAAACCTTTTATCATATCAGCCTTGTAAGGTCAAGATTTTAGAAAAAGTGAAGTGTTTCAAAATTTAAATAAGCTCTTGATATTTAAAAGTATAAATTATGTCCAGTGCCACTCCCAATACATTAAGAAATGCATCAAGAGCAAAATCTAGCCAAAATACAAATTAATATGGCATAGAAACATCTTTTCTCATTTTCTAAATAAATGTTTTTGTATCTGGCAAAATGACCAGGGTGGAGAGTGATATTTTCAATATGCTCAAGATTCAAACTAATTTTACAGTGATTACTTGGGCAACTCGAGTTTCTGAAATCTACCTCCTCCTGTCATAGGATGTCCTTGAATGTTTGCTTCTGAGGCTATTTTCTTTTCTTTTCTTTTCTTTTCTTTTCTTTTCTTTTCTTTTCTTTTCTTTTCTTTTCTTTTCTTTTCTTTTTGAGTGAGATCCATGGAGGCAGAGAGACAGACTCCAGCATGCCCCCCAATGGGGATCCACCCAGCAACCTCCATCTGGGGCCACTGCTCTGTTGCTCAGCTACTGAGCTATTTTAGCACCTGAGTTGAGGCCAAGGAGCCATCCTCAGAACCTGGGGCCAAATTACTCAAACCATTAGAGCCATAGCTGTGGGAGGAGGAGGAGGAGGAAGAGGAGGAGAGAGAGAGAGACAGAGACAGAGAGACAGAGAGGAGGGGGGAAGGGTGGAGAAGCAGATGGTCACTTCTCCTGTGTGCCCTGACCAGGAATCGAACCTGGGACTTCCACATGCCAGGCTGACATTCTATCACTAAGCGAACTGGCCAGGGCCTTCTGAGGCTATTTCTCCTCTCTTGGTTATCAACTGCTCCAGCTCTACTGGACCATCACCATGAACATACCTTTTCATGTATTCATCACCAGTTCAAAACAATGACCAACTCATAACTAACTGTATTTCATCCATACCCTTTCCCTTGAACTATTTTGAAGCACTTTCCAGAAATTTTATTGTTTTATTCACCGAGAGTCAACTGTTTATCTCTAAAAAAGTAAACATTTTAGAACGCCTAACCATGAAAGGCATCATCCCACCTAAAAATATTAGTGTTTTTAACAGTCTATTTCTTACTAAGAGCTAGAAACCATACTATTATAGAAGCTGACCAGAGATCAAAGAAAGAACACCTGGTTTTTTGTTTTTGTTTTTGTTTTTTTTTAACACAAAGGCTCTCCTGTCCACCTAAAGAGGGTATGGCCCTCTCTAGTCTACCCTTAGGGGCGGCATGACATTTGGGGATGAGAGAAGAACACTGAAATGTCATCCCTCTATGCCAGGGGTAGTCAACCTTTTTATACCTACCACCCACTTTTGTATCTCTGTTAGTAGTAAAATTTTCTCACTGCCCACCAGTTCCACAGTAATGGTAATTTGTAAAGTAGGGAAGTAACTTTACTTTATAAAATTTATAAAGCAGAGTTACAGCAAGTTAAAGCATATAATAATAATTACTTACCAAGTGCTTTATGTCGGATTTTTGCTAAGTTTGGCAGAATCAATCTTTTTTTTTTTTTTTTTTTTTTGTATTTTTCTGAAGCTGGAAACAGGGAGTGATAGACAGACTCCTGCATGTGCCCGACCGGGATCCACCCGGCACGCCCACCAGGGGGCGATGCTCTGCCCCTCTGGGGCGTCGCTCTGCTGCGACCAGAGCCACTCTAGTGGCTGGGGCAGAGGCCAAGGAGCCATCCCCAGCGCCCGGGCCATCTTTGCTCCAATGGAGCCTCGGCTGCGGGAGGGGAAGAGAGAGACAGAGAGGAAGGAGAGGGGGAGGGGTGGAGAAGCAGATGGGCGCTTCTCCTGTGTGCCCTGGCCGGGAATCGAACCTGGAATTCCTGCACGCCAGGCTGACGCTCTACCACTGAGCCAACTGGCCAAGGCCAGACTCAATCTTTATAAAACAACTTACTATAGTTAAATCTATCTTTTTATTTATACTTTGGTTGCCCCGCTACTGCCCACCATGAAAGCTGGAATGCCCACTAGTGGGCATTCGGGACCAGGTTGACTACCACTGCTCTATGCTGCATCTAGAAATGCTGATTTCAAAGGGTGGGTTTTTCAGTTATCATTCCTTTGGTTTTAAAGAGAATATATACTGATAATTTTTAAAATGAGGGCTTACAACAACAACAACACAAACCTTCCCTTAAACATTGGCTCTGCAGATTAAAGAAGATGGACCATTGTGGTGAGATTGGCCTTGTAGAAGTTTTGTGGCTAAATAGAAAAAAAGGCAGGCAGGTCCCTGGAAACTTTCACAAGGTCACGTTTTCTTCCTAGGCCTGGCTGGTACTACTATTTTTTTTCAATTGAAGAAATCAATCTTTTGTTTTATACATATCAATTTTTTTTACTCATATCAATTCTGTTTGCTTCTTAAGGGACGTGGTTAAGGTGTGTGGGCTGTTAGAGGCTAAGAAAGCCCTCTGTCTTAAGAAAAGGCCCGAAGAGGGAGGGGAAGAACTCAGGCCACAAGACACCCATCAAAATTAGATAGACACTGCCTGGCCCAAAAGACAATCCGCTCTCCTCTGCCAGCCCCTAAATTCTGCCTGGCCCCCAGAATGCAGCCAAGATGAATGCGCAAGTTTTCGGTTTCTGAGCTGAGAACCCTCCCCCAGGTCCAACACCCGCAGTTCCCAGGCTCTTAGGCTCTTCATTGCAGGAGGCAGGGCTCACCAGATTCACTCATCAGCGTGCCCATGGCCTAATTAACACATAATCTAATAGAGCTGGGCTTCTCATTGCTGGCATTGCTGACGTTTGAGGCCAGGCAAGTCTTTGCTGGAGGTAGAGGCCATCTTGTGTACCGTAGGACGTCCAGCAGCGTCCCTGCCTCCACCCACCAGACACTAGCACTGTTCCTCCTCAACTGGGACAACCAAAACGTCTCCAGATATGTCCAGATGTCCTCTGCTTGGGGGGAGGCAAAATCAACCCAGTTGAGAACTGGTGCAATAGAAGCTTTTTAATCAGCTATATGAAGTGTAAAGGTTGCTAAGGGATATAAAATTTTCCATGTGCAGTTTTAAAAGGAACCACTGGCATCATCATTGGGGGGGAAAACAGTGCTAATAATTGAACATAAAATAATAAGCAAAACTACTGTTGCTTTGAAATATTTCCTCAAGGAAGTAGAATTTTCTAAAATTCCACCTTTTTTGCCCACAATGACCGTGATGGCAGGTGCGATAAAAGACATCGTCCAGGAGTCCAACCCTGTTTGCTGGTGAGAACTGTCCCCAGCTTAAGGCTGTACCCACCTCTCTGCTGAGAGTCTTTCTCAGCCACCCCCGAGCCCCCACCTTGTTACACAGAGGCAGGTTCTGAGAACCAGAAATGAAGCTATTTGACCAAAGCGGGAGAATATAGACTAGCCGGCAACTTTTGATTTCTGTGGTTTCTGAGTACTCATAAGTTTGGTGGGGAAGGGTTTTGGAGATGAGCCTCAACTTGTCAGAGGCCCCGTCGTTTCTCTTCACCCACAGCCACGTAAAGAACTCAACTCGAATTCAAGTGTATTTTAGAAATACTCTTTATGGGCCTGGGTTGTTGTATGTGTAAGTTAAAAAGAGTCAAGTTATGCACCTGTGTGCATTCTGGTCGCTTGATTCATGTGCATACATATGGCTGCATATGTAATATAAGTTCATCTCTCTAAAAGCCTAAGGTAATGAAAGTGATGGGAACAGTTTAAAACGTTAAGCACAAATTGGGGCTGAGACACGACCAGGGAAAAATGATCTGTAATGCTGAGAAAGAGCCATCTGTCATGGCTGGAGGCTCAAGCTGAGAAGACATAAGTGAGGAGGCCCAGGAACAGATGGGAAGGCTAAACCCCCACCCAGAGCAGAGGGTCCAACAGCTGGGGCTGATGAATTCAGACGGCTGGCTATTACGTCATGTGTCAGATTACACCCAAGTGCGCAGCTTCATTCCGGGCAAGTTCAGGCCAACATGGAGGCGCTGTACAGACAGTGTCGGCCTTGGGATTCCGTGAGGGATAGAAACACCGTTCAGTCCTGCGTTGTCCTCTATGGAGAGCGCAGACAGAGGGGGTATAAGTTTTCCAGGCTCTTTATTCTTTTTTATTCTCACAGTAAATGGGAGTAGAGAGTAAGAAATTGAGCTTTTTATTTATTTATTTTTAGATTTTATTTATTCATTTTGAGAAAGAGAGAGAATGGGAGGAGGAGCAGGAAGCATCAACTCCCATATGTGCCTTGACCAGGCAGGCCTGGGGTTTTGAACTGGTGACCTCAGTGTTCCAAGTCAACACTTTATCCACTGTGCCACCACAGGTCAGGCAAGAAATTGAGCTTTTAAAGAAGCTTATTGACCTCTGTCTTTGTTTTCTGTTTGCTCTCTAGATTATATTATAGAGGGAAAGATAAGGAACCTTAGTTTATGGACTTCAACTCAACAAAGTGATTCCATAGTCCAAGATGTGTGTATGGGGAGGAGAGGGGGTTGAGCAAGAACTTGATCCATTCATGCTTCTGAGTGATACCACAGCACTTCCAACAATGTATAAGAAGCTGAACTTGATGACTATGCCTCTCCAGTGTCCCTTGAAGTCAGAAACCGAACTCTCGCCAGCCGTCAATCAGTTACGGAGTCTTGTAGAGTATCCTTAGCATCTCTTGAAGCCATCCTGGCTTTGCCATTCCCGTCGCCATTGCCTTAATTCCAGCCTTCATTAATTCCTTCCTGGGCTGTGGCAATTGTCTTTTCCAGCTGGCCTCTTTGCTCCAATGCACTTTTCATAACTTCCAGAATAATCTTTTTAAAACTCTTATCTGTTTATATTATTTTCTTGTTTACAACTCTTGTATGGTTTTCCTATTTTGAAAGGTTTTAAATATATATATATGTCCTGACCTGTGGTGGCACAGTGGATAAAGCGTCAACCTGGAAATGCTGAGGTTGCCAGTTCGAAACTCTGGGCTTGCCTGGTCAAGGCACATGGGAGTTGATGCTTCCTGCTCCTCCCCCCTTCTCTCTCTCTCTCTCTCCTCTCTAAAATGAATAAATAAAAATTAAAAAAAAAGAAAATGTTATACAAAGACTTTGACTTTGCTTGATTTAAATATATATATATATATATATATATATATATTTTTTTTTTTTTTTTGTCTAACAGACACAGTACAGATGAAATTAATCAGAGCAGCAGAATCCTACAGGCAGAGTCAGATTTTAACCAAACCCTATTTTTTTCAGGGACATAAAACTCAGTACAGTGAGTCAAGATGCCTCCTTACAAGGTATGGTGTAGATTATATAGATTAGACAATGTGCATAGTTGCCTTTGTGCTAGGTCTAAGACATCATCTCCCTTTCACAAAAAACACATGTGTTAGTAACAATGTTGATTTCTTTGTCCTAATAAATGTACCATGGTTATACAAGATGTTACCCTTAGGGGAAGCTGGGTGAAAGGTATTTGGGAATCCTCTGTACTATTTTTGTGACTCTTCCAAAAATCAACCGAAAATGTTACTATATTACACTGAGGAACAATTTTTTTTTTATTTTCTGTTGCATGAGGTTTTAGAACTGTTTCTATATATTTCTGCATAGCTGATTCCAAATGTGAAATCCATTTTGTGGTACATGTTCTAGTTTTTATGCAATTTTAATTTCTTTTTGTTACAGTTAATGTCATGCATTGGTTTTTAAATTGGAGTTAAAGGGCAACGACTCTTGGATCGAACATAACCACAAGGCAATTGATGTTTTACAAACATCACTTTTACACAATTGTAGTTGTTTTTTTTTGTGTGTGTGGGTTTTTTTTTTTGTAGTTGTTTTTAAATGTAAAAAAATATTATCTGATAAAAACACCCTCTTATTTTAAGATTGAATCATGGCTTCTTCGAGTAGGCATAAATGTAAGAATAGTCCTGACACTGTCTGTTATATACGTGGCTATTACACACTTCAACGTCAAAAGCACAATATTTCATCATTTGTGACACGTGCATATATTGCCTATTTTCAAGTTCCCCTTGGCGATCAAGATAAGAATTGGGCTCCTCATATTGTGTGTCATAATTGTGAGGAAATGTTCCATGACTGGACAAGAGGAAAACGCAAAGGAATGCCTTTTGGTATTTCCATGGTTTGGCATGAACCTAAGGACCACAGCAGTGACTGTTATTTCTGTCTGATCCATACAAAGGGCATCGGCAAGAAAAAACAGCATATGATTGCATATCCTAATATTCCTTCAGCAATACGACCTATCCCACACTCTTTGAGACACTCCTGGTTCCAGTTTTCAATGGTTTTATTTCTTCTAAGGATGAAGAAAGTGAACATGGTGATCAAGTGTATTTTGATAAGATGCATGAGGAAATGGTTGTAGAATCTGAAGGGTCTTCTTCTGATGCCAAGCAGTCATTAACCCAGTGGTAGTCAACCTGGTCCCTACTGCCCACTAGTGGGCATTCCAGTTTTCATTGCGGGTGGTAGCAGAGCAACCAAAATATAAATAAAAAAATAAATTTAACTATAGTAAGTTGTTTTATAAAGATTGATTCTGCCAATCTTAGCAAAAATCCGACATAAAGTACTTGGTAAGTAATTATTATTATATGCTTTAACTTGCTGTAACTCTGCTTTATAAATTTTACAAAGTAAAGTTACTTCCCTAATTTATAAGTCACCATTACTGTGGAACTGGTGGGCGGTTAGAAAATTTTACTACTAACAGAGTTACAAAAGTGGGCGGTAGGTATAAAAAGGTTGACTACCCCTGCATTAACCCCTCAGCAGTTTAGCCAACCCAAATTGAATGACTTAGTAAGAAATTTGGGCCTATCAAAGAAAGCAGCTGAGTTATAAGCCTCCAGGCTTCAAGAAAAGAATGTACTTCACCAGTCAGCTAAAGCAGTGGTCCCAACCCCCGGGCTGTGTACCGGTACCGGTCCATGGGCCATTTGGTACCAGTCCACAGAGAAAGAATAAATAACTTACATTATTTCTGTTTTATTTATATTTAAGTCTGAACAATGTTTTATTTTTTAAAAATGACCAGATTCCCTCTGTTACATCTGTCTAAGACTCACTCTTGATGTTTGTCTTGGTCACATGATACATTTATCCGTCCTACCCTAAAGGCCGGTCCGTGAAAATATTTTCTGACATTAAACTGGTCTATAGCCCAAAAAAGGTTGAGGACCACTGAGCTAAAGTATCCCATTTCAGGAAGTGTAAACAAATTTTTGTGGACTTTTTTCTGAAGACAAACACTTTGTTTACTGTCATGATATCAGTAGTCTTCTCAGCCAGCTAGGTGTTACCACTTACAGTCCAACAGAATGGCGGTTATCTCTTGACAGCTATAAATGGAGTCTGAAATGTGTTCTCCTACACAATGGTAGTGTTTATACAGTGGTTCCAATTGGTTATTCAACTCATCTATGAGATTATAATGATATAAAAATTGTCCTCGACTTTCTGAAGTATGAGGAGCATAACTGGATCATTTGTGTGGATCTTAAAGGGTAAATTTCCTGCTAGGACAACAGAGAGGTTTCACGAAGTATCCTTGTTTTCTGTGTTTGTGGCACAGCCGAGCTCAGCAGAAAATTGGACAAAAAGGAGTGAATGAAATGTGAAGCTCTGGAAGTAGGGATGCAAAATATTGTGAATGAACCTGTAGTTCATCGAGACAGGATCATTTTTTTTCCCACTTCACATCAAACTTGGCTTAATGAAGCAGTTTGTTCAGGCTTTGAATAGAGAAAGTGAATGCTTTCAACATATTATTTCTGCTTTTCCTGCCTTGTCTTTCAAGAAGATAAAAGCAGGTATATCCAATGGACTTCAAATTCGAACCCTCATACGTGACAAAGAATTTGTCAGGAAGATGAATAAGGAGGAGAAAGTAGCATGGCAGTCTTTTGTGGCAGTTACAAAGAACTTCCTTGGCAACAAAAAAGCAGAAAACTATGAACTTCTGGTTCAAAGGATGCTATTGGCTTTCCGCGACATTGGATGTAACATGAGCGTTAAGATTCACTTCCTGAACAGTCACCTTGATAAGTTTCCCGAAAATCTTGGAGCTGTTAGTGATGAGCAGACTACTGCTGGAGCATCAAACAAGATTGTCCTCAACAAGTACACAAACTCAAGAGCTACAAACGCAAATATTTGCCTGAATAGAATTTAAATAAGTTTTGCACAAATTTTATGATTAAAATAAATGTTTTAATATGTTCTATTTTGAAATTGTAGACAAATTCTGATGCAATCATATCTTTTAGTGTATTAGTGTATTTATTGCATTATATAAATTATTATATTTTCACAAAGATGATGCCCAAGAAGACATTCTACTTCATTATGTTAAACTAAATGTCGAAAAAAAAATTTTTTTTAATTAGGAACACTTTTTTTAAAAGATTTTATTTATTCATTTTCAAAGATTAGAGAGAGAGAAGAGGGAGGAGCAGGAAGCATCAACTTCCATATGTGCCTTGACCAGGCAAGCCCAGGGTTTCAAACCCACTACCTCAGCATTCCAGGTTGACACTCTATCCACTGCACCACCACAGGTCAGGCTAAATGTTGAAAATTTTACAAGATGAAAACCTAAAATCTTGAATTGCAAAAATACTGTAGCTTACAGAGAAAAACTAATGTCAGATTTGAGATCAGCACACTCGAATTAGGGAAGAACAAGTGTTTTTGTGGATGCAACAAAAATTTTGTTCCCCAATGTTATCTATGTCCTTGAAGTTATGTAAGTCTATTCTACCCGAATAGTGGAAACACCATATAACGACGTACTATGGTGAGTCTCTTACCGTGCATCTCTCCCCAACTTCACGTTCAGTGGTACCTAATTGGTAGTTTGATATCAGACAACGTGGGGGTATTTACAACATGACAATTGGTAAATATTATAAGTGTTTATCAGCATACCAAAGCAGCCAGATGTTACTCTCTCTTCCTGAACTATTGATAAATATGGGTTGCTGGAAGAATAGAGGAGAAGAAAAGATGGTAACTGTGAAAGCCAGCTCCCTCTTTGCTCTGCAAGGGCTGTGAGCGTCCTGCTGAGGGCTGTTTCAGAGCCACTGAGCAGCCTGGCCCCAGGTGTATGGCCACGATCCCTGTGCTTCTCCGGGCCCCCAGGAAGGAAGGGTGTGGAGCCCACCATTTGAAATCCTGAAGAATTTGCAGGATAGGGGAGGGAGTGGAGACAGGGAGAGCCAAAGAGGAAGATTCCCATAATTTTAGCCATTGTGAGTAAATTGAGAACCATTCAAAATACTTAAAACTTGGCATCAGGGAGCAGGATAAATCACTTTTACATAGCAGATAAAACTTTCCAGCATGGTTTTCTGTCCATTGAACGTCTGTTAAATGTCCATAAAATAATAGTGTCCTATGCCAAAATCATAAGAATGATATAGTACATAGGAAAAAGGAACGTTTAGGGACCACACATCCAATAGTGGGATGTTGAAAAGGTTCACTCTCCAGATCTTTCATGGCAGAGATGATCAGCATTGAGGGTAAATTTATTTAAGGCAGAAACTCTATTCAACTTGCCATGTGTACAGGGTTTCCTCCTTCAGGGAGGAAAGTGGTTAGAGGTGGGGCTAAGTATTAAAATCAGGGTATAAGGCAAAAATGATTCACGATCATATTGATTGTGAACCATCAATCAATCTCTAAAATCTCTTACCTCTGTGTTTTGACCGAGAGGGGACACCCCTGGGGGGGATTTTGGGGTGTTTCGTTGTGTTTTTGGTTTTCCCACCAGCAGGGAGGGCTAAGGTGCTGGGATTCTAAGCACCCTCATGTTCAGGAAGCCCGGAATGAGGAAGGACCCTCCCGAGTCCTGAGGCACTTGGGCGGGTCCTGCTGAACCTTCAGCTGTGCAAAAACCTGCTCAAGATGATCTGAGGAGAGACCGCATGCCCCTTGACAGATAAACAAAAAGGGTTTTGGCACAGTTTTAATAAATTGACTGTTAAGTAAATTATTGCATAAATCGGATCGAGTTTTGTTTTGTTTTGTATGGAAGTTTAGTACAAGTTGTTCAGAGTTCTGGACAATCATGGCACCGCCAGGGCACACGGGGGCGCCCCTGGGTCCACAGGCGTGTGGAGCTGCTGCACTCTCCGCAAGCCGGTGGGCGCAGGTGGCTGATGGCTCCATGTCAGCTCCTAGCACAGCTTTAAACAAATCAAAGGCGTATTCTTTTATTGTAGAGTCTTTTTATTTCTCCCTGATACGCTATAATCATAACATTATATTGATATGTTAAGATTATTTGCATAGATAGTTTTATTGTTGATAAATTTTATTTCAGGGTAGAAAAGGAGCTGTTATTTTAAAAAAGAGCACTGGGTCTGATGAAGTGGGGAAGCATTGCCTTAAATTTCTTTCAATCACTGGAACCTGGTCTGCTTGGAACCAAGTGGAGAATGAGGTTTATGTTTTTCATGGTGCCTTCAGTCTGTGGTCTCCTTTCTCAGGGATACTGGAGGTCCTGGCTTTGCTTTGTTTAAGACAAGATTTCTCAGCCTTAGAACTATTGCTGGCCCTGGTCAGTTGGTAGAGCATTGGCTTGGTGTATGGGCATCTTATGTTTGATTCCCGGTCAGGGCACACAAGAGGAGTGACCATCTGCTTCTCTCCCCCTTCTCTCCCTCTTCCCCTCCTGCACTCAGTGGCTTGATTGGTCCAAGCATTGGCCGCGGGTGCTGAGGATAGCTCAGTTGGTCCGAGCATCTGCCCCAGATAGAGGTTTCTGGGTGGATCCCTGTCAAGGCACATGTAGGAGTCTGTCTTTCCATCTCCCCTCCTCTCACTTAAAAATATTATAATAATAATTGCCATTTGGGGATGGCTAATTCCTTGTGTACAAGGGGTGGTTGGGTGCAGAGCTGTTCTGTGCATTGTAATATATTTTGTAGGGCCCATCCCTGGCCTCTACTCTTCAGATGCCAGCAGCAACGTCCCCCTAAGTTGTGACAAACAGAAATGTCTCTAGACATTGCCAAATGTCCCCTGAGGGAAAATTGCTCCTGGTTGAGAAACTCTGCTTTTGGGCAACTCTACTCTGGAGTTCTTTCCAGAGAGTGAGGGGGATTTGGTTATGTTTCTGAAAGTATGATCTGCAAATGGAATTTAAAAAGTAAGACCCACCAGGGTGCTGGCAAAAAGTGCAAATCCATATCTGGGGTGGGGAAGGAAATGTGCGTTTTCATGTCGGTGTCATGCGGTGAGCACGTGCAGAGATACAGAGCCACAAAGACCCCGGCTTGATCCCAGTTCGGCTGGGGTCACAGTGCGAGTTCATATTTCCCAACAACAAACTGAGAGGGAAATCGTGCCACATGCCTGGCTTGTTGCAAGGACTCATGAGATGCTGGGCGGGAGAGCTTCACAATGGTGCAGGTCTGGTCATGCCTTGTTATTCGGACCCAAGCCAGGAGCACGCTAAGGGTCCAAGGTCAGAGCCCCTGGAAGCACAGCAAGTGCTTCGCACTGCCCCGATGGCTGGCTGTAGTGCTCCTCAGCTGCCAGCCGTGACCTTGGCGGTCAGCTGCTGTCCAGCCCGCGGGTCAAGGAGCTGACACTCCCTTCTTCCTTTTATGCCACCTTCCTTTCAAGGGATCAACCACAGCTCCAGGAAACAAGTATTAAAAAAGAAAAAAATCACAGAGCTTCTGGGGTGATAACCTTAGCCACCAGGTGCCCAGCTCTCCTTTGTGACACCATCTGCCCCTCACCCAGTAAAGACTGTGGGGACAGGGAGGAGCTAGGTGCCATTCTGGACCACGTCCACATGCGGTGATTGCTGTTATGAGGCCAGAAAGGTCAAGTCTCTCAGCCAGTGTCACACAGCTGGCAAAGGGAGAAAGCAAAGATGTGAACCCAGTCAGTGTAACTGGAGTATATGCCTTAGACACACGAATGAGAAACAACATGTCAAAGTTGCAGTAACATATCAAGGCTTTGACCAGCATCCTCAGATATAGTAGCCCCTAGTCATGTTTGCCTATCTAAATATAAATGCATACTAATTAAAATGAGGTAAAAGTCAGGTCTGAGGGCACATTAGCTGCATCTCAAGTACTCAGCAGGCACATGTGGGGCTGCTGTATTGGTCAGCACAGATATAAAACATTTCCATCATGGCAGAAAGTTCTATTGAACAGCATCGCTCATTTAACTGCAGACGCCTAGCTCGGCATTTCTGTCCTTTTTTAATAGAACTGTGTTCAACTAAAATGAAAATATGCATTGGAAATGTTTGGAGAAAAGCCCTGTTTGCACAACTTAATGGGTTAATTTTTGTGTGTGTGTCGCTTTAAGGAAATATACCAGAGAGGAAATTAAAAAATGAAATACTCCCTCTCCCCATATTGACTCCTCATTAAATTAATACCTGAGTCACAGAAAAGGTATTTCATTTCCCAATACCCTTTGCTACTGCGCAGGCTGTTTTCAAAGAGAAAATATTTGGAAAATGCCCTACTCAGAATTTTCATGTTTTCCCTAAGTATAGAGTTCTCTGTATTTTTTAAATGACAAGATTTACTACAAAATTTACCAGAAGAGAATTATTCAGAAACAGCCATCCATCATTTTCTGCTGGTTACTTCCAGGCAGAGCAAAGGACAACATGGTAGTTAGATCTTTAGCTGAAAAGCTTGTGTTCACAAACCCAATGCTAATGGAGAAAAACTAGAGCTATTTACCGAGGAGGACATGTAACTATGGAAGTACCCAAATAAGACAAGTTGGATCCATTCACTCCTCGGAACAGTAGGCTCTCAGAACTTATTAGAGGAATTGAATCATAAAGTGTCAGTGCTAGAAAAACTCTGAGAAAACATTTTATCTAATCTGCCGATAAAGAGCCCGAGACCCAGAGTGAAGGAACCCCGCCAATTAGTAGCAGAACCGAGACTAAGGGCGTGCCGAGGATCTGTCTGGCTTCAGATCACTGGTGTTTTCCTTTCTGAAGCCTGGCCAGACAGGGAATGGCCTTTGGCCGACGTACTGCGAACAGACCGGCATGTCTGGGTGTCTGTTATAGCCCATATCAGCTTGAACCACATCATGTAACGTCCCCAGATGGGGACTGTCAAATGTCTGACACTACATAAAACTACAAACAGCCCTTCCCATTCACCAGCTCCCAGTGTCTTTGAAAACAGAGAGATCAGCCATTTTTGCCCTGCAGGACCCTCTGATGCTCCCTTCAAAGGAGGCAGCAGTTCAAAGGGAAGTAGCCATGTGGGGGCTCATTGTTTAGGCACGAGCTGGCTGGGTTTCCAAGGCCTCAAAAGAATGGGAGGTTGAGGACCATGTCAAGTTGATTAAGCCTTCAAACAGCCTTTCATGAAGTAATCTTTGAGAAGGTCTCATTTGGGACGCAAGGGGATACCTTTCTCCCTGCCTCAGTGTCTTGTATCTGTTCCCCTCTCTATGCTTTGCCTTCTGTCTCTCCTACAATGCAGAAGCCATTGATATTTATGAGGAAAACCCCCAGGACTTTTTTTTTTTTAATTTTTTTTTATTTATTTATTAATTTTAGAAAAGAGAGAGAGAGAGTGAGACAGAGAGAGAGAAGGGGGGAGGAGCAGGAAGCATCAACTCCATATGTGCCTTGACCAGGCAAGCCCAGGGTTTCGAACCGGCAACCTCAGCATTTCCAGGTCGACGCTTTATCCACTGCGCCACCACAGGTCAGGCACCCCCAGGACTTTTATCAATACTATCCCTCCAAGTTTGTGTACCTCACTAAAGCATAATTCAGTCCCCTCAGCTTTGAGATCAGGCAGCTAGTGCCTGCATCACAGGGTTGTTGCAGGATTAAATGCAATCTTTTGTTAATGAGTTGGAGATTCTGGGTTTATGAATTTCCTAAGGGACTTTCTGCCACTAGAAACTTACTAGCCAAGAGGTGCTCCTCACCAGATGGAAAATTACTTGAGCAAAAACCCTTTAGACAACAGGGAAGTAAAGAGTCATATGTTACATCCACCAATACCAAGAGTTCAGGGAGTGTCTTTCTTGTATGAAACCTTCTTTGCTGTTAGATAGGTGGATGAGAGAAGGAAAATTCCCAGACCCTAAAGCATGCCAACTGGATCCAAATAGCGATATTGGGAGGGCCGGGATTATCTATCGCCTTGTAACAAATTAAGTGTTGTAGCTTAAAATAATGAACAGTTACTAGCTCGCAGTCTCCGAAGGTTGGGAATCCAGATGGTGGTGGCTCAGGGTCTCTCATGAGGTTGTAATAGAGATTTCGGCTGGGACTAGAGTCATCTAAGGCTTGACTGGGGCTGGTAGATCAATGTCCAAAATGGCACACTCCCCTGGCTATGGGCAGGAGGCTCCAGTCCCCTGCCAACTCCTGCCATCCAGCGGGGCTGTTTGAGTGTCCTGATGACATGGCAGCTAAGCCATGAGGGAGAGCAAGGAGGAAACCGCCACGTGGAGACCATCTAGTCTCAGAAGTCACATGTCACTGCTGCTGTATTCTCGATTTAGAAGTATCCTAGGCCCTGGCCGGTTGGCTCAGCGGTAGAGCGTCGGCCTAGCGTGCGGAGGGCCCGGGTTCGATTCCCGGCCAGGGCACACAGGAGAAGCGCCCATTTGCTTCTCCACCCCTCTGCTGCGCTTTCTTCTCTGTCTCTCTCTTCCCCTCCTGCAGCCAAGGCTCCATTGGAGCAAAGATGGCCCGGGCGCTGGGGATGGCTCTGTGGCCTCTGCCTCAGGCGCTAGAGTGGCTCTGGTCGCAACATGGCGACGCCCAGGATGGGCAGAGCATCGCCCCCTGGTGGGCAGAGCGTCGCCCCTGGTGGGCGTGCCGGGTGGATCCCGGTCGGGCGCATGCGGGAGTCTGTCTGACTGTCTCTCCCTGTTTCCAGCTTCAGAAAAATGAAAAAAAAAAAAAAAAAGAAATATCCTTTAGTTTAGCTCACACTCAAGGAGGGGAGAATTAGTCTCTACGTTTTGAAGCGGAAGAGTTTCAGATAACTTGTGGACGTACTTTGCAGCCACCACAGGGCCCGTTCCAGGGTAGCTGACCCCCAGCTTTCTGCAGCGCCCCATCCCTGCTGAACCTCAGTGGTCATCACTGCAGAAGCCTGGTTGGGCAGAAAGGCTCTGACAACCAGAAAGAGAACAAGTGAAATATAATAAGAAGCTTCGCATTGCTCGTTTTTTCATTCTCCTTTGGTTAGATTTTCACAGGAATGTACATTTCCACACGCTCTGCGTAGTGAAACTCCCTTTATGGGCCATTATTAATCTAAAACCTATGGTGATTGAGACAGGAGTTGGATTCTAAAATAAGTCTGTAAGAGCAAATAAAAATATATAAAAGATCTGACAAGCAGTGTTTATATACTTTAACACGGTCACTGCTTTCAGGCACTTTATCGGCAAACTTTTCATTTAGTTGCAGAGGACAGAGTTAAGCTGACAGACAGAAATGTTCGTTAAAAACATTCATCTTGTACCCTGGACCCGAGGGAAAGACGCCGAAGCCCTGGGTGTGTGTTGTATGCACACCGTGTTTTGAGAAAGGTGGATCAGCTATTTTTTCAAGCTGTTTCTCTTTGTTATTTTGCCCTAAAATTCAGTTGTGAATTTTTTTTTAATTTCAGTATGCAGAAAAGTTGAAAGAACAGCACACTAAGTATTTGTATACCCTCTACCTAGATTTTATCATTCTGCCATTTTGTCATACTTACTTCTCTTTCTCCCTCAATAGTGAGTTACAAATCATGCCAAAATATTGCCCTTTTGTTGTTGCTGACCCATATAAAAGTAAGTTGAAAATACCATGGAACTTCCTCCCTAAATACATCTCACAAGAGAAAAGACATTCTCGTATGTAATCTTAATACCATTATCAATCCATAAGGAATTTAATAATCTTACTGTATGATTTCCAGATGCAAATTTTCTTCAAAGGACGTGTTAAAAGACACAGAAGCCAGCTTGAAGGTACTCCTGCTGACAACACCAGGAAATATTTGAGCATCAAAATAAATAATGAAATACAGGCATTCCCTGGGGTAGGAACGAGATAGGTTCTGTAGGTTTGCTCTGAAGTTGAGTTTGTACGTAAGCTGTAACAGGTACATTTACCTATTAAATGAAACTTACACAGATGTTTGTCTTAACATAGTATTTGCATTTACCTCTGTGTACATAGAAATACTTAAACATTCTCAAACCTATTAATAGTTAAAACGTCCATACTGCCCAAAGCAATCTACAAATCCAGTGCGATTCCTATCGAGATTTCAATGGCAGAAACAGAAAAAAAAATAACGTAGAAATGTTATAGAACTTCAGATCCCAAATACCCAAAGCAATCCTGAGAAAGAAGAATGAAATGTAGGTTTTGCTATTATTCATATATGGTAAGGCCAACAGCTCAGTAGATGCTTGTAATTGAAAAGATTGTTGCAGATCCCAAGAGGAGGAGGCATGTCACACCACCCAGGGCCACACGGGGAAGCACTGAGGGTCAGGAGGCAGGGGGGGCTAGACAAGAGCAATAGCCTTTACTGTGGTTTCCATAGGAAGAAACAAGCGAGGCAGGGTCGGCAAGGTTAGGATTGGCTAATACGAATAATTTCAGTGGTCTCTGGGTGTAGAGCTCTCTGGTTGCCTAGTGCCTGGCCCTGGGATGCTTAAGGTGAAAGATTAGTGATCTAAGTGTAAGAGCTTCACAGAGGAAGTGATTGAGGGTGTGGGACCTGAATTGCTTAGTTTGCAATGGAAGGTACATTTGCAGGCAGGCTTTTTGCTATCTCTAGGAACTGGCTCTCTCTGGGAGTGGCAGCTGCTTTATGGTCAGCAAGGCCCCAAGATGTCAAAGCACCAGAAACACATGGTTAATACACACCCCCAGAGATGGCAGCTACCTAGTTTGGTCTTCCAAGAGGGCTCACTCACATGGCTGGCAGCCTAAGGCCTCATCCTCTCAACATGCACTCCTCGATAGGTCTTAAAAATCTGCCATTTCTGACCAAGAAAGACTCACATGGAAATAGCTAAGTAAGATAGAAGACCTTTAGTGACCTGCACACTGAGGTGTCAGCAACTGATGCCACACCCTGCCCTCAGAGCAGGTTTTGATAGACTAGGGCAGGGGTCCCCAAACTTTTTACACAGGGGACCAGTTCACTGTCTCTCAGACCGTTGGAGGGCCGAACTATAAAAAAAACTATGAACAAATCCCTATGCACACTGCACGTATCTTATTTTAAAGTAAAAATACAAAACGGGAACAAATACAATATTTAAAATAAAGAACAAGTAAATTTAAATCAACAAACTGACCAGTATTTCAATGGGAATTATGGGCCTGCTTTTGGCTAATGAGATGGTCAATGTCCGGTTCCATATTTGTCACTGCTAGCCGTAACAAGTGATATGACGCGCTTCCGGAGCCGTGACGTGTGCGTCCCGCATCACGGGAAGTAGTACTGTATGTGAGTGACGCTGCGCTTTGCTGTGCCACCATATACAGTACTCACCACCAATGAAAGAGGTGCCCCTTCCGGAAGTGCGGCAGGGGCAAGACAAATGGCCTCAGGGGACCACATGTGGCCCACAGGCCGTAGTTTGGGGACCCCTGGACTAGAGGAATGACAAGGCCCATGTCCTTTAAGGGGAGAGAACATTTGAATAAAACAGAAAAGGGAGATTGATGTCTGCTGTGCCATTTTATCTGGGATTCCACCTGTCACCCACTGAATGTACTTGGACACTATGGTGTTTCAGATCCCAAGATAAATTGCTTATTTTAAAATTACAATTCCCAACCTGTACTATAGCATTATTTGGCTTTCTTCCCATTAGTCTGCCTTGTCAAGATGCCTCTCTATTAGCATGATGCTTCATGATGAAGCCTCCACTCATTCAATCAGCAATTGTTTATTGAGCATACATCAAGCACTATGCACTTTGTGAGTGCCGGGGATCAAATGGTGAAAAGACAAAAACAAATACAGTCCCCTGCATGAAGCTTACTTTGCGCTCTAGTGGGGAAGCCAGGAAAGCAAGTAACATACAAATAAATCGAAGATTGCAGCAATGATCAATGCTGCAAGTCCCACTAAGCACGAGGGCCGAGGGAGCTGGAGGAGATAGTTTCCCCGAGGAAGTTAGAAGAAGGGTGAGTATCCGATGTTCTCTACAACACGACATCCAGCATTACCACATTGAAGCCACCCAGGGTGACACCGTGTTTTGAGGTTGAGATGAAGGCTGTGAGCAAGTGGCAAAAGTGTCCCATAAACGATGAGGTGTCACCAAGAGGTCAGTAGTTGAGACAGAAGGTGGTACAGGGGTGAAATGTCATGAGCTAGGAAGAAGTTTCATTTTGTTTTTAATGAGAATATGGAGAAGAATAGCCAAGAAGAGATCATGAAGAGCAGGAGGAATAGTGATTTTAAAAAAAATGAATACCAATTTTATAATTTTCTAAAAATACCCATGGGAGATTAAGACAATGTCAAGTTGATTTTTGAAAGGACTCAGTGTTGTTCCACATAGTATTCAGAAGCTGTTTGCTAATGATTCCCCCCACCACTTCCCTTCATGCCTATGACTTCATGCTTTGTCTATATTCCCAAATAAGCATCTTTCAGAATTATACACTTTCCATTGCAGACTGACATTCATAACTCTAGTGCCTTCTAGCACACAAGTTGTTCCCCCATCTCAATGTACTTCTTTCTGCAATAAATTTGTTATCCGAACAGCAGCCTTAAGAAACAGCTAGCACAATATAATATAGTCCATCAACCACAGAGTGAATTTCTCAACAGCGCACTTGCATTTCATAAATCATTGAGCAATTGCTCAGAAAGTTTCATACTATTTTCAGTTCAATTATTGTGATTGATAAAAGTAAGGTGGTTGATGGCTTCCTTTTCTTAAAAAGTTGCAAACTAACTAGCTTGTTAAAATCTTGAAATCCAGCCTGACCTGTGGTGGCGCAATCGATAAAGTGCTCACCTGGAACGCTGAGGTCACCATTTTGAAACCCTGGGCTTGCCTGGTCAAGGCACATATGGGAGTTGATACTTCCTGCTCCTCCCCTTCTCTCTCTCTCTCTCTTTCTTTCTCTCCCCTCCCTAAAAATTGAATAAAAATAAAAAACATGAAATACATCTATGTCATAAAAATCATCATTAGTCTCTCTACCAGTGAGAGAAATTACCTTCTAATGCACAATTAAGAACCTGTGGCTGAAATCTTGGTGAGGCAAAATTTAACCTTTGGCTTCCTGTTTCAGTAAATCTGGTATCTCTGTCCATCTCAATGTCTGCAATTCAAAACATGTACACAGCGATAGTCGGAATCGTCAAGGAAGTAAATAACGTTACTGACCAGACATGCCTGCTTGTACAGTCACCTTTACACCTTGCAGGAAACTTATTTTACCTTCTGAAAATTGTTTTAAGTATCTGTGAGAACGACTATTCCATGAAACAAAAGTTCTACTGGATATGGAGTTTAAGTTTCCCCCCAAAAAGGATTGAATGTTTAAAAGGAATATCAGAAAATAAAAGCCATTCCTTATTCTAGACTTTGGAGACCAAAATATAAATAAATAAATAAATAAATAAACAAATAGGCATAAACTTATATCATCTTTATTAGATCCCATGAACTAAAAATGTATTGTTAGTGCAGATTGATAGAGAAGAATGGTTAGTTATGTTTATGAGTTTATGTGTAGGAAAAAAACAGTCGTGCAAAACTGTCACGTGAAACACCCACTGAGTATTTCCTGGAAGTGTGTTGAAATAAGTTAAAGGGTTAATGACACAGATATGACTATGGCTTGTAAGGACATGAAAGAAGAAGTAAATCGCCTAACAAAAAGATGAAAACAGCGCATCACATAAGATTATGGAGACTGTTCATATTAAGCTCCTGCATTCATGTTGGAGATTATCTAGAAGGGTCAAGTCAAGAATTTCCTACTCTGAGAAGAAGAGGTGACCATAGATTTGTGCCTTGTGACTCTGGTTAACTGCCCAAGAACTTTTTTAACATCCAAAAGCACATAAGTAAATGCCCTGTAATGCCCCCCCCAAAAAAAAGAGTAATAAAGGATTAATAAAGGCCATAGAGAGAAGCAAATGGCCACCACGGCAGTGTCTCAAGCCTGTGAACTTGATACCTGCAACCCCATTCCAAAAGTAGAGTTCAGGGACCACAAGTACTACAGGCACAGATGATTTAATATTCATATCTAGAAAGGATTAGCATATTGACACGAATGCACGCAGCAGCATAGGGCTCTCATAGTTGCCGGAAATGACTCAGGGGTCAGGTTCTGGTGGCCAGGCCGGCTCTACTTTTACTGGAATGCTATGAGTCATGGGTTAGTCGGCTGGGTGAGGAGACCACACTGGCCCCATCCATTCTAATATTTCACACAACCCAGACAGGGCAGCCACCTGACAAAAATTCCAACAAGACTCACAAGATAAGAAGAGGAAATGAATGACATGTTCAACCAGAAAAGAGAAAGTCTGACCCTTTTTAAACCTCCAAACCAAGAAACAAAAAGTAAAACAATTTTCTACCACATGACTTTTATAAGACCAGTAACTTCTATGTTCCCCCAAAAGTATTTAAGAGACTATTGGATTGGTGTTAAATCTTGATTATCCCCCCATTTAAACACTGTTTTTAAAAAGATCTGCATGGACAGCTGTGTAGATTGGAAAGAACAAAAGTCAGATGTCTGGAATACTTCCAAGTCTCCTGTGGAAGCCCGAGCTCTGTGACCATGTCAGTTCTGGTTTCAATATGGTTCATCTCATATTGAAAAGTCCAGAGGTGGTTAGTCCAGACTGGTGTGGTGGCTTAGCAAAGGCATTGGGCAATCAGAGTCCTGTCTGTGTCCCTATTTTCATATGCCCGTGGCTCCGTCCTCACTGGTGTGATGACTGCTCCAGCTGCAGCCATCACGCCCACATTCCAGGCTTCAGGAAGGTACGGAGGAAGACAAAAGGCAATCTTATTCCTTTTTTTAGGAGCCTTTCTGGAAGTGCCTCCCAACAGCCTTCGGATTGGCCAGAACTCAGTTACGTGGCCACAGGTGACTGGGCACAGGCTCTTTTAGTTGGGTTGCCACCCTGAAAAATATCAGGATCCTATGACTGACGAAGAAGAATGAGTACTGTATTAGGTAGGTAACAAGCAGTCTAAGAGTGACGTTTAAAACTGTTAACCTGTCTGAGTCTGTGACCTCATTTATAAAATGGGTGAACGATGCCTGCTTCACATGGTAGGTGAGGTGAAAAACACTATCCAGATTTAGCTGTTAATAGCCTCTCAAAACCTAGCAGAATCATCGACATCCCAAGCGTACGTGCATTAATGCACTCTCGGGTCTCTAGTCAGAGAGTGCAGAGACTCCGTTTCACTTTACTGCCTAATTCTAGTCCTAGTGGCTGGACATCTGCTCTTTTCCTGTGATTTCATTCTTTTCTTATGGAATGAGTTTAGGAAACGGCTCTCTGTCTGCATTCTCTTCCTCGTTCTCTAGTTCCTCCATGACTAGGCTTAGCCATGTTCTCCCCTGAATCCTGCCACCTACTATAAAACCTGATCTCTCCCATGTTCCCTACAACATTTCAGTGGTTTCTAAAGCGTTCCAAATCTCCAGAAGACCATTACCCTCTCATCTTCCTCGTCTTATTAAATTGCCTGGGAAAGCAGACGTAAGCAGTTAGTAAACATAAGCAATGCGACGTGTGTTAGTGACAACTACTGTGCTTTGTCACCACCGTTCTTTCTACCTGATGTTGTAATGAAGGTCAACCTGCAAAGTTTTAAGGATATTTCTCATTAAAATTCTTCAATGTCCTATAAGATATGCTCTTCGGGCATTCCAGCAGTGTCAAGAATAAGTTAATATTTTACAGATGTTAAAATTTTCATTTAAGGAATTAAGTGAATTGTTTCCGAATTGAAGTAGCTTGTCCAAGACCTTCTGGACTACAAGATGGAGGAATAAGATCTATACCCACAGTCTGATTCCAAACCCATGCACTTTTTTTATTTTCACCAAAACAAAAATGCCCAATTGCCCTTCAGATCAATATGAATCATACTGCTGTATTTTACAATGCATTGAGAAAATCCAAGGTTTACAACTTAGAGGTATAAAATCTGCTTCCATCGTGATAAACTATACTATTAACACTCAAAATTTCAAAAAATGAAATAAAGGGGTGGGTATGAAGGAGAAATCTATGCTAGTCATTAGTTTATAAGGCTTTATCCTGTGCTGGTGTATTTGACACATAGGCAGGTCAATCGATCTTCACTATAATGAAATATCTTGCTTATTTAAGAATAGGTATATTGCTTAGACCATGTTTTCATAAAAAAGTTATTTTCCTGTAGGTAGCTTTATAAAAACAGACATTTGAAACGTTAGTAGATTTCGGAACTATTAGTGACATTTGAAGCCACCAAGGCTAAAATAATAGTTTCATATAACCATGCCCTTGCAGGCTGGCCGCAAAGTTGGTATACTGATGAGGAAAGGGAAGGTCTAACCTAATGCAGCCTGACATTTTATAGAGAGGATGCTGAAGACTAGGCATAGAAAATTGACTGCACCAAGGCCTGGAGCTAAACATATTGATTGGAAAGGTCAGCAAATTATAGGAGTCCTAAGCCTTCTCATCCATTAACCCAAAATATTGAGTGTAACCAGGGAAACCAAGTGGAAAATGGAAAGCTCTTAAACAATGAAATGGCTTTTGTCTTCCTGAGACGAGACTTGATATCCATAGCTCCATCCCTGGAGCGTTTCCGGCGGAGCCCAGGGCTCCTGACTGGGGTGGCGAGCGCTGCCGGAGAAGTAAGAAATCCATTGTGGAGCTCAGCTGACATGTGAAAGCTTGCAGCACACTTACTAGCATCAAATTTATCACTTGGTCACAACAATAATGAATATTAGCCTTCAGACCTAAGAGCATAAGGATTTATAGATAATGGCCACCAAATAAGGTTAAAATTATATATAGTATATGTATAAAGTGTTTTACAAATTAACCATATTTATCCAAGTGTGTGACAGGATACAAATGCTGCCTATGGGAAGCACTTTATGGTCAAGCAATCCTGGCCAGGACACCATGGAACTGGCAGAGGGTATGGCCCTGGGCCTCCCAGGTCTGTGTGATCTCATACAGACAAGGCAAGGGAGGCTAAGAAGACACTGCTGGAACCCAGACATGGCTTTGCTAGTGTTAAGGAGAGGGAAGGCCTCCCTCCCTTGCCCTACCTCCCTTAGGCTCCGAAGACCTAACTTGGGAGGAACAAACAGACCAGGACATTCATTCAGCACCACTCCCCAGGTCTTCTGGACTTTCAGTTCTGCCACTTGGATTAGTCTGTCCTCTACTCCTCCTTAACTGGGAGGTTTCACTCAGATGAAGTCTAAGCATATATGTTCAGGGGTCCCATAAGTTCTAGAGAATTTATAGGAATAGAACATAAATTCTCTATAGAAATCATGAAATTTTGTTCATTTCTAGGTTTGTCTTAAAAATATAATAATACAAGCATATTCTGAAATATCTGGTCAACCATTTTACAATTTCAGGGTCCACTTTTACATTTCCCTGGATCATTGTATTGGTGCCAAGTGATCTGTTTATGTGACACGTTTGACTTTTAATGCAGGGTTTCTCACCCTAGGGCAGGGGTTGGGAACCTATGACTCACGAGCCAGATGTGGCTCTTTTGATGGCTGCATCTGGCTCACAGACAAATCTTTAATTAAAAAAATAATAACGTTAAAAATATAAAACATTCTCATGTATTACAATCCATTCATTTCCTACCGCTCATGTTCATGGTTGCGGGTGGCTGGAGCCAATCACAGCTGTCCTGCAAGACAACACCAAAGTTTTATTGGATAATGTGTCACGTACACGGGTCGTTGTATGGCTCTCATGGAATTACATTTTAAAATATGTGGCATTCATGGCTGTCTCAGCCAAAAAGGTTCCCGACCCCTGCCCTAGGGTTAGTTAGCACATATATCCACAGACATAATCTTAGGATCTGAAAATCTTGAGAACTCCACCTCCCTCATTCATCCCCTCAGCCCTTGGGTGTTTTGTCCTAGGTAGTTATTTGAGTTGACATGATTTCCGTGGGAAATTTTTAATGTCTAATTAATGTCTGTCAACCTCATCTCTTGCATAAAGACACTAATTTTTTTTGACTGACACTGTCTTCAGTGAATTTTTTTCTCTTGTTTTCTTTTACCACACTACACTTAATATGCTCTAAATTTTGAAAGATCATTATGGTCAGATCTCGAGAATTGGTAATGGGAGTTGGGGATACCACATATGAGAGAAAAGCACCAGTGAGACAGTGGCAGGGTGTGTTATTCTTGTCTGCTTAGGAGGAAGGGGACAGCAAGAGAAGAACTAACTGGTAATTCCCATCATGTTTACAATGGATGTACAACGTGCTGTGATGGGAGAAAAAGAGCATGGTTTTTGGAGTCATCCAGATAGTCTTATGTGACTGGAACAAAATGCTAGGCTTTTACAAGTCTTGATTTCTTAATCTAAACAATAGCAACAAATACACTAATACCTCTTCAATCAACGGCACTAGAATAACTAGATGTACGTATTTTTAAAAATAAGGACTTTGATTCTAACATCACATGCAAAGAAAATGAAGTCAGGATGAATCATACACCTAAATGTAAATGCTAAAATGATAAAGCTTCTAAAATAAACACAGAAGAATGTCTTTATAACCTTGAGATGGATAAAGATCTATTAGGGCACAAAAAGCTTTAAATGGAAGAGAAAAAAAATGATAATTTGAACTTCATCAAAATTAAAGACTTCTATTTTCCAAGGACACTGCTTGCATTTCAGTAAAATTACATTTCAGTGAACCTCCTTGAGCAGCTCAGTTAGCCTCCATGACACTGAACTACCAAGGTATCTCCAAAGGGCAAGCCTGTGATGGATGATGCTAATGGCCTGGAAACCTCTCTTGAGATGTTGAGGAAAGGGCGGGTAAGTGGGCCAGGGCGGGAATGTTGGGGAGGTTGGAGTTTCTTCGTGCTGTAATGAAAAAGAGTATCTACTTTCAGTTTGACAAAACCATTTGCATGTCACATTTTCTGAATATGCTATTGTGTCATTGCTATTTCAAGTGGGGTGAATTATATATTTCTGAGAACAAAGTAGAAGACCAGTGGGCAACTCAGAAGCAGCCAATTGAATACTACAAGAGGTAGGGGGAGGGTTAAGCTTGGAGCAAAGGTCCAAGAGTAAATTACTGAAATATGCATGCTTAATTATCCCCAGAAAATAACACAAAGAAGTCTTAGATTTGCATACTAAAATTTCATAATGTTTCCTGAAATATTAATGTTTTGTATTGATGCATCTCTTTTTTTAAGGCTCTTAATAATTGAAATGTTTCTATAATACGTGGAAACACAACATGACAATAAGAATTGTGTAGCCTGTGCTCTCTTGTTTTCAAAAGTTCATGACCGTATTAGTGAAACCGGCTCATGGGCTTGACTGCATGTTTGACAGAACGTCAAGGTCAATGCCAAGTTTCCAAGAACAATCTTTTTTATTATTGTTTTTCATATTCCCATCCAGTAAAAGGCATCCAAGAATATAGTTTGAGGTAGGACTGTAGGAAGAATTGATCAACTTTTTCTGCTGCTGGCTAAATAGGAAATATTTTCATCTTCTGGGGCTGTATGGTCTCTGTCACAATGATTCAACTCTGCCACGTAGTGCAAAAGCAGATAGGATTATACACACATAAGTGGGCTTGTTGTATTCCAACAAAACTTCACTCATGGACACTGAAAGTGAATTTCATATAACTTTTGCATGTCATGGAATATCCTTTTTTTATTTTTAAAAACCATTTCACCATATTAAAACCATTCATAGCTTGAGAGCAATGCATAAACATGTGACTGCCTGCATTTGGCCTAACGGGGACAGTTTGTTATTCCTTGGTGACGAATGAACTCAAAGAGAATCTGGAGGCTTTGCTAGAAATAAATGACAGAGATTTATTCAAGGGTCTTAGAGTTTGCACACAGGAAGCACAGCTAGGAGGAAACCCAGAGTGTTTCAAAGAAGAAAGGAAAGGTAAAAGTGCTTATGGTGAAAAGTACATCTTTGAGAATGATCAGTTCTGCGTTCTTAGCCATAGGACTGGCCCAGGACAGTTGTCAACTGTCAGGCAGTCAGGAGGATGCATGCCAGGTGGCCCAGAGGCTGGGCAGCAGGAGGTCCCGTCAGGTCCGGGTGGCCTGGATAGTGGGTGTCAGATGGATGATGTCTACGTGAGTCCTTCAGGGGGTGATCAGAGGGCTCTCCGGAGGTCCAGACCTATGTCCAGGCATTGACACAGGACTAGAAAGTTCAAGGTTTAAGTTCCCAGTCTAGTTAGAGCAAGAATGGAGTCTCTCCTCAGGCCTCAACCTTCTTAATGTTAATAAATCTAGCAGCTTGGTTAAAGTGACTCCATTTTATCTATTCCGTCTTTACTCTTTTCTCACTGGGTTAGCCTAGCACTGATTTTTTTTTTTTTAGATTTTATTTATTTTAGAGAGGAGAGAGAGAGAGAGAGAGAGAGAGAGAGAGAGAGAGAGAGAGAGAGAGAGGGAGGGAGAGAAGGGAGAAGGAAGGAGCAAGAAGCATCAACTCCCATATGTGCCCTGATTGGGCAAGCTCAGGGTTTCAAACTGGCGACCTCAGCGTTCCAGGTCGACGCTTTATCCACTGCGCCACCGCAGGTCAGGCCAACACTGATATTTTCTAACATAGTGACTCTTAAGTCATTTAACTTTCCTGAGTCTTAGTTTCTTTAGCTGTACAACTTGGGTTGTCAGTATGCCTTAGAAGGTTGAGGATTAAACAAATAAAATGAGAGGTTCTGTATATGCTAAAAAAACATTTTAAAATTAAATATTAATATACTTAAGTATCATTAAATAATATATTTGTTGTTATATCTTTACATTGTTATTATGCAAATGATCTACCATATAGCATTATAATATCATCTAAGAGAAACATAATAAATACTAGTAGTGGAGAACCTGAAGCAAAACTCCCCTACAGAAATTGGAGTTTTTTTTCTTTTTTAAAAAGTTGAGTATGTTTGATATGTAGCATTGTGTAAGTTTGGAATTCATTTCTAACAGCAGAGAGCTGGAACTCTGACTGTCCATGTTCCTCTTTGGGTCATTTATTTGGGAAGTCGGGCAAAATTGGAGGGAGTTGGAAACAGGAATTTTCTTAAATTTCCTTGAATTCCTCCTGCTCACCTGTTCTGGTCGATCAGACCTCTCCCTGCCTCAAGGCAAGGTGGGATGATCTCCGTGCCTTTCTCATTAGTGACAGACTCAACCAGCTTCTAAAATTAAACTGAAATTGCTTACCACTGAAGAAATCACTGCAAATATTACTGTTTCTTATATAATTTCTGTTTGGAGAACCTCCAAACAGAAGAATAAGCTCCTGTTTAAAATCATGTCTTCATTTTTGAAGAGCTTGTTTTTAACTTATTAGAATGTGTGGAGATGGAAACTTACCAGACTCCCTCTTTACCTTCTGTTCTCTTAGTCCTCTAGCTATACAGTGCCAGCCAGCCAGCAAGAAAAAAACGAATGTCATCCACAGCCTTATTCACTTACCCAGGATCACCTAGGGCCTTGAACGCTGTAGGAACTTAATAATATTACATTTGAAGAATTGCGTTTGATAAAGTAATTATCTTCTACTGAATAAATCAATGTTAGAATCATGGGGACAACACACTTGGTGTCACTACCCTTTTTCTTTGTTTCTTTGCTTCCTCCTGTCTTCAGCTAATGAAATCATTTAAAAAAGAATCACTAGAAGAGTTTTGCAATTTCAAATGGGCCCACAGGCCTTGATCTCCTGCAAACAGTCTAGACAGAGATGGATATGGAAGCCTCTAGTGAGAATTTCTTTAACTGTTTGTTGTACTTGTTGAGAAAACCATACACTGCAGAGAAAGCAGTGAGAATCTGCCGTACTTGTGGAGTTTATAAAATATTAATTGTGCTTTGTTCTCATGGTATTTTCCCCTCCATATCAGGAAGGTAAACTCTCATTACTTCATCTACCCAGAGAAGTGTCCGTTGCAAGGCCAATAGTTTGTTTGGAGACAGCTCTCCCAACAGCCCTGCCTCCTCGCCAGCACTTGGTATTATCTATTTGATTCTAGCCATCCGAGTGGGTGTGAAGTTGTGTCGCATTATGGTTTTTATTTGTATTTCCCTAATGACCAGTGATGTTGTGCAGCTTTTCACATGCTTGTTGGCCATTTTATATCTTCACCCTCCCTCCTGCTGAAATGGCAGTTTTACAATTAGAGATTGGTTCCTTTCCTTTACTCTCAAAGTGGAAATACATAAATCTAGTGGTTCTCAAGCCAGGAATTTTGGCCCCCAAAAAGCTGGCCAAGTAAAATACAGATACATTACTCATTTAAATGTGAAGTTTGAATATATAGCAAATGATTTTTCAATATATGCATGTCCTAATTTGCATGGGACATACATATACTAAAAAATTATGAGTTGTTTATCTGAAATTCAAATTTTCAAATTGAACTGTATGTACATCCTGTATTTTTATTTGTTAAATCTGGCAGCTTTACCTCAAGGAGGCATTTAGCAAAGTCTGGAGTCATTTTTAGTTGTCTCAACTACACGGGGGGGGGGGTGTGCAGGGGCTGGTAAACATCACGCAGTGCACAAGAGCGTTCCTCACGATGATGAGTCATTTCAGCCCCACCCGTCAGCAGCTCAGAGTTGTATAACCCGGCCTTAACCACTTAATGATAACTTAGTCTGTGACTGAGTAGGGTCTCCCAGAGAAGGGGCTGATGATGTCAGGGGAATGAGGTTCTGAGGAAAAAAGAAGCTGAAGGAATTCTAGGGTGAGTAGGTGGGGGGTTCTCCTGAATTCATTCCCTTCTCAATGAGGATTTGGTTGAGAGTCAAATGACAGGAGTCCTCTGCAGCCTGCAAACAGGCAGGCAGGGACCCTGTCGGCCACTAGAGAAGTCATCACCCAACAGGCAGAGCCCCAGGGGGCACCATGTGCTCCATCTGGCCGCACCAGCCGAGAGGGACCTGAGCTCCTAATAGCAGGCACTGGCAACACAGCCACCCGCCCTCACCCCCAACCCTGGCCCGCAGGGATCACAGCACCTCCATGGGGCTCTTGTCCATGGGAAACAATCAAGTTTGCTTTGAACAGCAGGCAGCCGAATGAAAGATTGCTTACCCTTCCCTGTCAGACCTGTGACACTATCATTTTGTCACTGTCTCCCAATTTTCTGTCACCCCAAACATGAATCACAATGGGCGCAAGCTAGCATTGACCAAGTCCCAATGTGTGTGGATCCTTTCCAGTAACGCCATCATGAATGTCATCTTCATAGAGTAGAAAAGAGATATTAATAGACTTGATTAACGCTGAACGCCAGCACACCGGGCCCTAGAATAGTTCTTCTTTAAAACGGTCTCTGCGGACTGCTTTATCTCCGTTTGCTGTGATTTATGCAGCGTCGCCGTGGTGAACGGGTTCACAGGAGGGTATCTGTGCACAGGGACACGAGCAACTCAATAACTCAGAGGGCTCTTCCTCAGCCGTGTGAAGTTGCCTCAAGTAGTTCCATCAAAAATAATTGAATTGCTAAGAGCCACCTTCAGACTCCCAAGATGCCAGACAAGTGTTTCCTTCCAGCAACACAAACAAGCAAAAGGCTCATCCATCTCAAAAGTGCTTCAGCTCATTCTGTAGAGAGTCTTCTGAGTGACCCTGGTACTTTCATTGTCCCTGTGTTTGGGGCCCTTGTTTCATTACGATGTTTGGCTTTAGTTTCGTGAATCTGTCCCAGAAAGCGAAGAAGATAGACAAGGTGATAACTGTTTTAAGAAACAAGTATTGCGCTCAATTGCTATTGACAAATCAAAGAATAATTGGTGCTGCACATATTTTTTTTTTTAGAAAATGATTCATAATCTCTTTTACATTCATCTGGTTTTTTTCTTCTACTAAACATTCTTTATTCCTCACTGCCTTAGAGGTCCCGTGTTTCTGTGGTCTATTTGGATGACAAGTTGAGGGTCCAAGAGGACTCTGATAAGGCAAAAGTGACAAAGAAGCTGCTCTTCAGAAACAGGTGACTTTTTCTAGACAATGAAACTTTTGGTGAGCCATGAAGTCATGACGTAAGTCCACTGTCTCTGGTCCCGCTGGTTTTCTCTCCGTGACAGCTGCACCCACGGCGTCAAAAGGTGTGCTCAGTCTACTTGTATGGAGACTGCATTGCAGTCAGCGTGCACGTGGTGGGCTCGTGGTCCTGCGTGGCCGTTTACCTTGGCGATAACTGTCGACTCTGGGGTGTCACCTCTTCATCCCCGTACTACTGTTTTAGAGCTTGCCAAATTTGGGAATATCCTCCTGTGCCCTGATGCCACCTTCCATTTCTTGTGATGAGGTGGGAAATACCAGAAAGTTGGGGACAGTTTGTTATCCCTTTCTCCCCAGCACAGGAAGGGCCACTAGTGTGAAGGCATTACCCAGGCTGCTCTCGCCTGAAGCGGAGATTCTTTCCTGCTTGAATGGCCCTGGGTGGGCCCTGGAGGGGGTGGCCCCCTTCACAGGAGAGCTGAGGACGGAACTTGCCAACACCCACACCAGGTCTGCAGCCCTGACCAGGCAGGAGTTCCAAAGGCCGAGCGTGATGGCTCTCCTGTGACCCTGGGGTCCATAGGTACAGAGTCTATTTCACTTCGAGTGTTTGCCTCTACACAGACCTTAAGTCAGTAACACACAAATCAGTCTTACTACTGCACAGCACAATCCACCAGGCTGGGCAGGAGATACTGACGCACTGCCCAGGGATCCAGGTCTATCCATGCTGCTTAATTTTAATTTGAGTACCAGCTCCGAGTACCAGTGTTTCCCAGCTTGTCTTTGAGCAAGCACAAAGCCACATGCTGGGGCTAGAATCTGTTTTCGCCTTTTATTCTTCCCTTTCCCCTTGCAAAAATAAAAAGCTATCTTCTGCAAAAGAATCTTCATTACCTGGACTAAACATGCCACCTTTGTATAATAAAAGAAAGTATGAGGAAAATTGTGGGTTTTAAAAGCCTGGTGGAGCCTGACCAGGTGGTGGCGCAGTGGATAGAATGTCGGACTGGGATGCCGAGGACCCGGGTTTGAGACCCCAAGGTCGCCAGCTTGAGCGCGGGCTCATCTGGTTTGAGCACAAGCTCACCAGCTTGGACCCAAGGCCGCTGGCTCCAGCAAGGGGTTACTCGGTCTGCTGAAGGCCCACGGTCAAGGAACATATGAGAAAGCAATCAATGAACAACTAAGGTGTTGCAATGCGCAACGAAAAACTAATGATTGATGCTTCTCATCTCTCCGTTCCTGTCTGTCTGTCCCTGTCTATCCCTCTCTCTGACTCTCTGTCTCTAAAAAAATAAAAAAAGAAGCCTAGTGGAGAAGACAGGAGGGGTTCTGGGAGTAGGGACTGGGTCCCAAGCCCCAGCCCTACCCACTCCCAGAGAGCCAGTGGTGGATCAGAGTTCTCTTCTGAGGAGATAGGCTCCGAAGTGAAGCCCTTGGAGCGATGCTGCTCCTAAATGTAGGGTGCACTCCACGTGCATTCTGACCGGAAGTGCTGGCAGCAAGTGCACCCACCTGGTGTGTCCTTGTGCAGAGAACACAGCCCTCATTGCAACTGACACTGAGCAGACAAGGGCTGTGTGTGCGTTTAAAGAAGGCCAGGCTTCAAAGACCATCTCAGCAATACATTCATTTCAGAACATTATTAAGAATCATCTTCAAGTGCCCAATTTCCTGTTTCCTTCTAATCAGCCTCTTAAAAGATAGCACTGTATCCCTAAGACCAGGGGTCCCCAAACTGCGGCCCCCTGAGGCCATTTATCCGGCCCCCGCTGCACTTCCGGAAGGGGCACCTCTTTCATTGGTGGTCAGTGAGAGGAGTACATTGACCATCTCAGCCAAAAGCAGGCCCATAGTTCCCATTGAAATACTGGTCAGTTTGTTGATTTAAATTTACTGGTTCTTTATTTTAAATACTGTATTTGTTCCCGTTTTGTTTTTTTACTTTAAAATAAGGTATGTGCAGTGTGCATAGGGATTTGTTCATAGTTTTTTTTATAGTCCGGCCCTCCAACGGTCTGAGGGACAGTGAACTGGCCCCCTGTGTAAGAAGTTTGGGGCCCCTGCCTAAGACAGAATGGTAGAAGCACACAGAGTTCCGGGGAGACAGCGTAGTCATTGTTGGGAAGGCCTAGGAAATGGACAGAAAGGGCGGGGCCCGGCCTCTGAGCCTGTTTTGACAGGTGTCAGGGGCAGGAGTGACTTAGAACAAAATTTACCAGTTGGAGAACTTTCTGTTGTACTTGAAGACTGTACACAGTGCCTGGAAACTTCTCACACATTGGAGTGAATGTACTCTGTATATAGCAGTGTGGAAACAGAATCCAAGAACCAGGCATTTGCCTGTAATGGCCCTGCTCTCCGGTGTGTCAGAACATGACCTAATGTAAGTCAATTCAAATTTAATACACACAGAGGAGGGACACACATCTGAAATGGTGTGTACTCGAAATAGAAAAACAAAAGATACAGTAACCCAAAAGTAATATTCTAGTGAGGAGGCAGAATTAAAAGAAGTAAGCACACACCGTAACAATACATGTAAACACTTAATGTGTATGATCATTTGCTGTAGACAAGGTCCTTGAAACTCAATATAACAAAGACGCACTTCTTGAAGAAGAAACTGGGCCATCTGTTGCTTTTCCTTTACCTTGAAGGTATAACAGGATAGCGTGAGGAGAAAACATCAATAACCCTAGAAGTAGGGCACTCAAAATGGCTGGTCTCCCTCTGGCCTGCTTCCTAATTGCGTTTCCTGCTTTGTTCTTCCTCCTAAAGGTGAATTCAATATCACACGTGCTTCTTGAATTTGCTTATGATGTAAGGCTCAGAGGCAAGGACAGTTTCATCTTCTCTTGCTATGACTGTTCCTTGCAGAAGGGCTTGGCTCTTGGTTTAGTGAATAACCAGTGAGGAGTGATTAAAATCCAGTACATTTCAAGCAAATGCATTCTAGATGTTCATACTTCTTCACTCACATTATTTCATTGTGTTGAAACATTCCCTGCCCTCGGGCCCTAAAACCCTACCCACTGGGATAGGGTCTGTGAGCAGTGGGGTGGGGAGAACTGTCCTGGGTCCCTGCCCTCGGGCCCTAACACCCTACCCACTGGGATAGGGTCTGTGAGCACTGGGGTGGGGAGAACTGTCCTGGGTCCCTGCCCTCGGGCCCTAACACCTTATCCCCTGGGATAGGGTCTGTGAGCACTGGGGTGGGGAGAACTGTCCTGGGTCCCTGCCCTCGGGCCCTAACATCCTATCCACTGGGATAGGGTCTGTGAGCACTGGGGTGGGGAAAACTGTCCTGGGTCCCTGCCCTCGGGCCCTAACATCCTATCCACTGGGATAGGGTCTGTGAGCACTGGGGTGGGGAAAACTGTCCTGGGTCCCTGCCCTTGGGCCCTAACATCCTATCCACTGGGATAGGGTCTGTGAGCACTGGGGTGGGGAGGACTGTCCTGGGTCCCTGCCCTCGGGCCCTAAAACCCTACCCACTGGGATAGGGTCTGTGAGCAGTGGGGTGGGGAGGACTGTCCTGGGCGCATCAGCTTGGTGGAAGCAGTGGGGCGGGGAGAACTGTCCTGGGCGCATCAGCTTGGAAGCAGTGGGGTGGGGAGAACTGTCCTGGGCGCATCAGCTGGTGGAAGAGCCCGGGAAGCCCGAGAGCCCGAGAACCGGAAGTGTCTGAGTGGGGAGGAAATGCCGCAAGGTCAAAGTCATCTGAACCAGTTTCTTCACAATTCACCCCAAAGGCGGCCCTGCTCTGAGTACTGCAGAAGTCTGGACGACACTTTGCCTAAGCACGTGTAGAGGTGAAGCTCCCGCCATTCCCTCTTAGCGCACTGGGCAGGGTGTGCTGAACCCTGACACCAGATCGGCCTCTGTCCCCCTGAGCAGTGTCCCCAGCAGTCGGGCTATACACTTCCCTTGATCAGTTGTACTTGTTCCCAACCTGTGTATGCCAGCCGTGCTCGGAACTTGAATTCTGTTATTTTTTCCAGGTTTACTGAAGTATAACTGACAAATACAAATGGTATAAATTTTGGTTGCCTAGTGTGATTTTTTTTTCCAAATTATACAATGTGATGATTTAATATATGTATACATTGTGAAATGGTTACCACAATCAAGTTCATTAACATCCATCACCTCATATACTTACCTCTGTGATGTGTTTCTGATGAAAACACATAAGATCTACTCTCAGCAGATTTCAAGTGTACAATACTGTCCTTATGACTTTTAGGAAAGCGGTATGGGTGTGATCTCGAACCACACAGAGGAAGACTTGAAACGGAGGTGAACTGTTCAGGGTTTGGCAGGGCCTATAGGCTAACACTCACTCAGCCTCCTGTACATTCTGCTGGTCCTGAGGGTAGAGGGACACAAGAAGATACAGTCTTCCAATGTTCTTCTGTCTCTCTGAGCATCTGAGAACCACCAGGAGGGAGCTTCATCACATACCCTGGACCAGAAGTTGAGAATCAGACCTGAGCCCCAAATTTTTAGAATTGTAAGAAGTTATACGGTCTATTGGAACTTGCAGCAGCAGCAACAGAAAAGTAACTTTTCTTTGGCTTACAACTTGAAGAATATTTGTATTTATTACAATGACTCAAACTAAATAATTCAGAGCTATCACTTGGAAACACTCAAAATAGCAAAATATTTAGGGTGTTAATCTAAAACTCTAGCAAATCAATATTAGTGAATATTTCAGCAAGATTGCACAATGTTTCTTAAAGAAATTGACATTAGAGTTTATCCCACATTTAGAATTAACGGTAAAAATTGTGTAACAAAGCAATAAATAGTGGAAAGTCATTCTGGGTTTAATTTTACTTCACATGAATGTGATAGTCCAATGCTATTTATTGTGGAAAAGGAAAAATTGACCTTCATAGAAAGACTGGTATTTAAAAATGATTTTTAAAATATGAATATGCCATAGACACTGTACTTGGGTTTTAAGTACTCCAAGGCTAGCTATTTCCATCCCTTCCATTGTGAAGGAACCCTTGAAATTCGAAATGAAAATATTCTTTTATGATGGTCATCAATTTCTGGGAAGTGTGCAGAATTGTCAGTGCTTAAACATTTCCTTGTTCTTGGTATACTGTAGAATCTTTACAGAACAAAGAATTATTCTCAAAAGGCCGAGAAGCAGCCAAAAGGCCGAGAAGCAGCGATAGTCATTCTCAATTCAACTGACAGAGCCACACAACTCTACTCCAGCATTGTGTCAGAAATTCTGTATTCGTTACAGGGTGGAACAAAATAATTGGAGATGGGGCTCAGAGACCTTCAGGGGAAAGTACACTTGCTGTTTTCTACAGCTTTTTCTTCCTACTTGTTTGTCTGCCTTTTGCCATCCCTCCCACCCACTTGTTATGCCAGCAACTAGAAGATTCCAGAGAATAAGAATATTGTATGTTCACTAGTTCAATTACTTGGGGTTGATATCCAGGTACCACAAATCTAACCATTCAGGGCTTTCCATCAATTTTTTTGCAGCTTGCTAAGAACAGTTGTCCATAAGAATGATTTCTTCTGCTTCATGTACATATCACATATAATAGGGCCTAATATACCATGTCCTGTTGACATTTAGGCTACTCTGTACTGAATCATACAGCCTTAATCACTTTCAAGTACTGATTTCTGACTCTTGCGCGTGGGTAGTTAGGCTTACGTAGTTCAATTTAAATGGTTCCTTCCTGTACAGACTAGCCCTAAAGGGGAACTACATACAATGTTACCAGAATATAAACACATGCCACTGGCTTTCATTTTTAATGACTGGTTTGAAATTGAAATGATTCATTAATTCAGCTTTTTCTACTGAGTGCCTACTCTCCACTGGGCTATGAAAAATGATATAAACAGAGCCATTCCAAAATGGAGTCGGAGCCACCATCCCAGATGAACTTGCTTTGTACCCGTAAACCTTTGGAATGTTTGAACTGGGCTAATAACCTTTGGACTGGGCCAGACCAACATTGTCTTCCAAACAACTGCTTCTAAAACAAACAGGAAAGCAGACCTCCCGATGACAAGGACTGAGAATTAAGGACATTCTTTAGAATTAGCACCACCATGTACAGCTAAAGAATAACTTAGCTTATCTGTATCAATAGAAATTCCTTCCTTCCATTGATGCGATGGTTCCCCTTTCCTTTCTCATAAATACCCTTTGCCTTCACCTAATTGGAACACTATGTGGGTTTCTGCCTGAATCAGTGCCACCACTTTGGATCTCAAATAATTGCTTGTTGCCACTCACTTTAGTCTTTTATTTATTTTTTTAAATGTTAACATGGCCATAGGCTAAGCTCTGGGATTTTTTTTTTAAATGCCTGGTAGTTGCAATATCTATAGATCACATTTTGTGCTTTATGCAAATCAGTAATCGAGCCAAGGGAATAGACTCCCAAGCGGAGAAGAGAGATGTGCACAGTGGCACGGAAGAGGTGCCACGGAGAGCCTGGAGGAGGGCTGGGCCTCTGCAGTGTTCACACAGATGGTTTCGTGGCTCTTTCTTTCCATTTCTTTTGGATAACACCTAGGAATGAAGTGGTTTGTCAAAGGGTAATTTGATTAGAAACGTTCAGATTGTTTCCATGGACCTGTAGCAGGGACATCCCTCCAGCAGGCTCTGAGTGCCATTTGCTAAAGAACATCACTAACACTTGATATTGTCAGACTTTTTCATTTTACCAAACATTGTCGTGTGTAGTGGTAGCGCAGTGTGGTTTGAATTTACATTTCCCTAAGAACTAATTATTAGTTATATAAGTAAGACTATATATTATATTTAATAAATGTAATTATATAGTTATATATAATATATATTATTACCTAGTTATTATATGTTGGACAACTTTTCACATGCTCATCAGCCTATTGGATAGCTTATTTTGTAAAGTACCTGTTCGAACCTTTTTTCTATCTTTAAATTCAGTTTTTTGTTTTACTGATTTGGAAACATTTTTTTGTGTATTCTGAATACAAATTCTTTGTTGGACATATGTATTGCAAGTATATTCTCCCAGAAATGAATATTCTTTTATACTTGGTAAAGAGATTTCACGTTTGCATTTGGTATGCACTGTTCATAAGTATAGGAACAATTCTATAGATTCTGTTTTACTACTGACTGCTCCAGCATGCCTATACAGGCCATAAGTGAAATGAGCTGAAAGTCTAATGTATGACAAGACACTGAGTTTCAATCAGGTGCTTGTGGGTCTTCAGTCATGTGCGTAGAAAGTGTTGAACACTCATTTGTTGAATAAACTAATAATTGGAAAGAAAGGTGCTCCTTAAATGAAATTTACTTTAAGCCTACTAAATGAAAAAGTAGAATCAGAGCAGACACATTCTTGAAATTATTTTTCAATTAAATCATTCATTCATTCATTCATTCATTTATTCAATAAATACTTAAAGGCCTGCTAAGTGCAGAGCACTTTCGTTAAACCCTGCAGGGGATATAGAGAAACATAACAATAATGCTTTTCTTTGAATAACATCTCACAATTCATAACATGCCCTCAGAAATTGTATTTGAACTTGAAATCTAGTTTCTCAAATTCTGTATTGCTTATTCATTAATTCAAGAAAAATATCTGGGCCTGGCTGGTTAGCTCAGTCGGTTAGAGCTTCATCTCAAAATGACAAGGTTGAGGATTCGATCCCTGGTCAGGGCACCCCAGGGAAGTAAGCAGTACCGCTTCTGTACTGCCTTCCCTCTCTCTCCCATACTCTCTCTGTCTCTCTCTAAAAAATCTATTGATAAATAAAAATAAAGCCCTGACCTGATAGCTCAGTTGGTTGGAATGTCTTCCTGAAGCACAGAGACTGCCGGTTTGATCCCCAGTCAGGGCACATACAGGAACAGCTTGAGGTTCCTGTATCTCTGTCTCTCTCTTCCCATCTCTCTCTAAAAAAAGAAGTGTCTGCTATGTGTCAGAATGAATGTTTTGGAACAAGATGGACAATAAACAATAAATATGTGAATGGTGGAATTGCACTACACCCATCTCTCTATCCCTCTGACAGTGTTAACCTCCTGCCTTCATGAATCCGTGTGAACTTTGGACAAACTTCTTTAATTTTACTTCTTTTTTAAAGTGAGTAATACCTTCACGTGGCTCCAAAATCAAAATGGCATTTAGAAAAGTATATATTGGGGAGCCTTGCTTGCATCCATGGGCTGGTCTGCCCCTCCTCCATCCTATCCACTCATTCTCTGTTTTCATTTCTTATGCGTCCTTCCAACGTTTATTTATGGGAACAGGTGCAAATGCCAATGTATCTTCTCAATTCTCCATCTTACGTAAGAGTTGCCACATTACAGTCATATAAATGAGTGAACGGTGGTAGCTCATGCACATTGGCCTCATGTTTAATTCTTTGCAGCAGGTTAGGACCATTAGCTCAAAGCTCACCAGTGTCAGCATATCTTTAGCCATTTAGAACCTGCCTGCTTTGCATACCCAGTGAAGCTGCACCTACCATGTACTAGCCATAGGTAATATGAGGATACAAAAGACCCCAAGGTGCTGCTGCCGTTGGAGGTCTCTGACCCAGAGATTCCCCAGTTTGCTGCTGTATGACATCATCTAGACCACTGGTAGTCAACCTGGTCCCTACCACCCACTAGTGGATGTTCCAGCTTTCATGGTGGGCAGTAGTGGAGCAATCAAAGTATAAATAAAAAGATAGATTTAACTATAGTAAGTTGTTTTATAAAGATTTATTCTGCCAAACTTAGCGAAAATCCGACATAAAGTACTTGGTAAGTAATTATTATTATATGCTTTAACTTGCTATAACTCTGCTTTATAAACTTTATAAAGTAAAGTTACTTCCCTACTTTATGAATCACCATTACTGTGGAACCGGTGGGCGGTTAGAAAATTTTACTACTAACAGAGATACAAAAGTGGGTGGTAGGAATAAAAGGTTAACTACCCCTGCTCTAAATGCATGAGCCCTCTTCCCAATTCCCCTCTTCCTGGGACTTCCCTTCCCATCTTTCTCTTCTTGGTGGTGCCCATCCTGCACCTCTGAAAGTTCTTTTCTCCAGACATCGCTCTCCCATAACCTGCTCACACACTGCCCACACAGAGAGAATTATGTGCAATTTACTGTCACTGCACAATCATGTCTTCCCTTGACCAGCCCTGAGATCCTCAATATTACCTCACTACTATGTGCATTTTCATCCTGCACTTTGGGATGTCTAATCTGGGCAAAGCCCTCACCCCTTCAGAGTACTTCACTGCACAGCTGTGGTAGAGTGTGTGTAACCAGTCTCGAGGGAAGGACGTTTGGATTATTTCCAGATTTTGCTATTACGATAATGCTGCACTTAATAACCTTATATATCATTTTGTTCCCGTGCAGGCAGATCTATAGGATAAATTCCCAGATGTTTGATTGTAGGGTCAAAGGGCAAACACATCTGTATTTTTGAAAAACATTGACAAGTTGCTCCTTCTAGTACCCGTACCTGAGAGCGTGTTTTCCCACACCCTCACCATCTACCAGTCTGGTATAGGTAAAAGCAAACAAATGCCTAATCCAGCATTTCTCGCATTGTAAATGCTGTTAATATAATATTTGTTAACATGTCTGTCTCTGCCACTGGATTGTGACGCACTTGAAGTCTGGGACCATTTCTTATTCATCTTTGTGTCCTGCTGCTAAACTAGCAAGGCGCCTCATGCTGAATAGCTTCCTCTCCCACCCCACCCTCCCCCCCAAAAACCATATACTGAGTTGAGTGAATCACCACTTCAGTCTAGAGAGTCCCCCCAATCCTTTCCACTGTGGGATGTGCTGCCCGACTTTCATGTTCTTGCCAATGTTCTCTGGAGCTGAGCCTCCGTGGCCCTCCCATAGTAGTAGGCCAGAATTCCCTGAGGATGAACACACCGGTCCCCACCCAGCAGCCCTCAACCAGTGCCTGCAGAGAGATGGTATATAATAGCCCAGCAAGCTTCTCCCTTGGAGGCACATCTCTGAGGCATGTGGTGGTCTGCACTGGGAGAGCCTCATGGCACGAAGCCTTTGTTGCCCACAGTGGGAAGTGGCTTGACCACACTCCCTTTACTGGCCTCCCATCTCTCCTTTCCTTCTGTGCTCACTGTCCTACTCCATCATTGGAGCTTCCTTGAATCACCTCCCAAATACACAACTTCTACTTTCTCAGGGTCTTTTAATGGGGAACCTAAACAAAGACAGCTGCTTTTTCTTTTTTTTTCTCTTCTTTCTTTTCTTTTTTTAATTAACTGAGAGAGAGGCAGAGACAGACTTCCACATGCAACCCAACTGGGATCCACCTGTCAAGCTCCCTACAGGGTGATGCTCTGTTGTTCAGCAACCGAGCTACTTTAGCATCTGAGTCGAAGCCACAGAGCCATCCTCAGTGCTCAGGGCCAACGTGCTCATACCGTTTGAGCAATGGCTTCGGGAGAGGGGGAAGGGGTGGAAAAGCAGATGGTTGCTTCTCCTGTGTGCCCTGACTGGGAATTGAACCCAGGACATTCACATGCCAGCCCAACACTCTACTGCTGAGCCAACCAGCCAGGGTCAGCCTTCTTTTCCAAGTGAAGAAACCAAGGTGCTAAGAAAATAACTGAAGTGCTCATGGCAGAGCCAGTAAGGGCTGGAGCTACATCCTCTAGTTTCTAGCAATGTGCTCTTCTTCTAGAACATAGAGTTTGTCTTCATGAGCAATAAACACAACCGCTGACACTTAGGAGAACAGTACGGGAACAAGAAGAAAAAGAATCTGTATCTCAAAGCCAGGATAAGGCTCTATAAAATGAGTGGTGAATAAGCAGAGCAGTTCTCACCTACATGCTTACTATGTGCCAGGCGGTGCTTGAAGTGCCTTTTTGTGCAGTATAGTCACCCTTTGTTCACAGATGAAGAAAATAAAACACAGAGAGTTGTAAGTAACTTGCCAAAGGTCACACTCACCCAGGTCTGACTTCTGGATTAGTGCTCATTGCCGTCAAACTCCACTGCCTGTGGGGAAGTGCTAGAGAAATCGGAAAAGTGGCAGATTACCGCTGGCTTTTGGCAGCAGGGGTCTTGAAAATAGAAGATGGGATTATGCCTAATTAAGAACTAATTCTTCCTAGAACCCTCAAAAAATCGTTCATGTCAGCTAGGATATTTCCAGGGGCAGAAGTTAATGCCCTTGTAAAATGACTTAAACAACAGGGGGTTACTAAGAAGTTTCACAAAATAAGAGATCTGGAGGCAGGAGGTTCCAGATGTGGTCAATTCAGAAGTTCAATGACATCAAAGCAGCAATAACTCATATATTCATTCGGTTTTCCACCCAGCTCCATCTTCTTTGCAGTTCTCTTGGTTCTTCATCAGGGCATTTTAAAGGTTGCCCTAGTTCCAGTTAGCAAGTACTGTATTGTCCAAAAGGGAGGAAGAAAATTTGTCCCAGAATCCCCAGAAGACATCTCTTTTGGTCCCATTGGCCAGGATTGGGTCACATGATCTAGACACAGGGAAGCTAGGAAAATGAGTGTCTGGCATTCTAAGATGGTAGCAGGCACATCTGCTGGAAACAAAAAAGTGACCAGAGGCTGGCAGGAAAAGACAGCCAATCATGATTCCACATTACTTATATCCCATGTTGAAGCCTTCTTTTTTAGCCATGCTGAAATTTGGAAAAGCACAAAGACAGTCATGGGCAAACAATTTGAGATGGTGTGCAAGATTTAGGCCAGAGACCACACCATCTGATGATGTCATATTTCAGGGCGGGATGTCAGACATGCCAGAAACGAGGAACGGAAAAAGTCAGTGTTGTTAAGAACACAGAGGCACCATATTGACTGTATTTAGGAAGCCGCAGAGTCTGGCTACGAAATCCAGACCGGAGCTGGAAGTAGGGTTGCTGAACTCAGCCAATCAATGGAGCTCAGTGAACGGTGACTGTTCCCTCCTCTTAAGGCAGTGTATTAATACTGAAGTGGGGTGGGTGAGGTGGGAACTGAGACATCAGAAATACATCCTGACCTTAAGAAGGACACAAAAATCTAATAGCATACACTGACCACTTACTATCTACAAAGCCTGTTTACAGCAATTTACATTGTTCTAGACACTGAACTGTGTATGTAATCCTCACAGTGACCCCGTGAGACAGGTTATATTCATTAGCCCCATTTACTGATAAGGAAACTGAGACTAAGAAGGAAATAGAGGCATGGAGAGTTTTAAGTCATCTTGAGGTTAAGATACTCAATATTTGTTGAATGTTTTTATAAAGTAAAATCCAATTAAAAATTGAAGACAGTGTCTGTAAACTGTCAAAAAAGACTAGGTATGATATTCTATAACACTATAAATATCGGGGCATACATTCAAATTGATTTAAAAATTTTTTCCCCATTGATTTGAGAGAGAGAGAGAGAGGAAGGGGGGGAGAGAAAAGGAGGGGAATGGAGAGAGAGAGAGGGAACATCAACTTGTTGTTCCACTTAGTTCCATTTAGCTGTATGTGTCCTGATCCGGATTGAGGCACACTGGGATGATGCTCTAACCACTATTGACTTTTTCAGAAAGGTTGAGACTCAGCCCAAGATGGGTAGGCAGAGAAATCAGCAACCCGGGTAATACAACAGACAGGGTTCTCCCAGTTTCCATGATGATCATGAGGAACTGCAAACATGAGCTTCCTGCTTGCAGGAAAGCTGGAAGGTCATCGTATGCAAGTGGACAGTTGCACCTGACTCAGGGTGCCAGGGCAGTAGCCAGGAAACCAGACAGACCTTCAAAACATTCAGGAGTATAGCAAAGCCTGCTGCCCAGGCTCCGAGGACAATCCCCAGACTTCCAAGGTGATAGAATGTGAGATCCAAAGTAGCTTTCAGAAATACTGGGAGGCCTCAGCGTTTAGATTTACAGCTGCAGATGAGTTCAGAATGGAAGCACCACATAGGCTCTGGCTCTTCAGGCAGCATTGAACCTTTTCTTCCAGATTTAGGGTAACTGGTTCATCCTGGCTTGCAGGGGTCTCTCCCTGCTTCGGCACTGAAAGTTCCACACCTGGGAAACCCTCTTGTTCCTAGGCAAACCCGAATGGTTGGCCAGCCAACAAATGATAGACACACCCAATCTGGGTTGCCCTGACTATCCGATTAACAGATAACAGAGAAGGAAAAGTTAGAGATGAGACTTGAGAGAGGGAGTGTGCCCCTCTCTCATAATTTATTCCATAACAAAGCCCCCTGAAGTCAGAATAAAACATTTTCTAAGTCTCTGCTTGCTGATGGTACAGCACCCAAGCTGTCCAAAATGGTAGCCACTAGTTACATGCGGCTGCTGAGGACTTGAAATGTGCAAATCTGAACTGAGCTACGCTGGGGGACATCCAGTGTAAAACAGCCACATGATTCAAAAACCTATTACAAAAATAATAAAGTTTCTCATTAATACAGGGTAGGGCAAAAGTAGGTTTATAGTTGTGAGTGTACAAAGCAGAGTTTTTTCTTGTATCATTATTTATTATTGTATTATTTTTCATACAATTGTAAACCACCTTTACCCCACCCTATGTGCTTTATATTGATTACATGTTGAATGATAATGTTTTAGATATTTGGGGTTCACTTAAATATATTATTAGAATTAATTGCACTTCTTTTTATTTTTTCATGTGACTATTCAAAAATTTAAATTACACATGTGGCTCACACTTTCGCTTGGCCAACATTCTTGTAAAAAGATAATTCCAGAGAGAATGGCTCTATTAAGAGGGATTCTCTTTGTTTGTTTGCTTTTGTTTACAAAACCAAGTTAGCCATTAATTATCAATAGTTAAATCATGCAAATCGTGCAAAGGCCTGGGAGGTGGTTTGCAGTGGGAACTGCTTTGCCTTGTAGGCGTTGCCTTGGAGCTGTTTCAGGCAGAAATGCTGCCCAGCACACACTCAGACTTTCTTGTGACCAGTGATTCCAGGCCAAGCTATAGCACATTTAAAATAACACTGGTGAGTTCATTATTCTGAACTTTTAGCTAAATGGGCTGCCGGCTCTTCCCATGTGGTTTGAATCTTTTATGACCAGAAAATATAAAACATATTTTTTTAAAACAGTAACTAATGCAATCCAAGTTTGTTTTTTTTAACTTTTGGAAATTGAGCAACTTTTGGCTATCCAAAGATGGTAATGATGATAATGCCTTATGTTTGTATAAATTACTATATTTTCCAAGTGCTTTACAGTTTTTTTTATTGATTTTAATTTATTGTGTTTACATAGATTCTAGTGTTGCCCCAAATGCATCCCCCCCTCCCCTGTATTCCCCTCAACATCTCCCTTGCCCCCCTCCCTACAGCGCCCTTCCCCCTTCCCTTCAGGATTATCCCATCCCATCATCCCCCTTCCCTCTGTCCTCTTTTCCTCTGATCCCTTTGATCCCTCCTCTGTCTCAATTCCGTTCCTCAGTTCACATTGTTCATTGGATTCCTCAGATGAGTTTTTCTCTTGTTATTTTCATTTGAACGTGACTAGATGTCCCTCCTGAGCTGTTGTTTAGTGCACATTTTATGGACGATGGCTGTCCCAAGTCTACTCAATCCTGCAGTGTTCTTTTGGCTCCACCAGTAGTGTGATTGAGCCAGATCGTGCCTACACATGGAAGCCAGTCAGAAGTATCTCTTTACAACACAGTATTCACATTGTGGTGGTGGCTTGAAATTGGCCATGGTGTGAATATTTATACCATGGTAATTGGCAAATGCTACAAATCACGTTTGTTTATTTTGTTGTTGTTGTTTTTCTGGAAAGCCAATTATTAAATATTTAATAGGACACTACTAGGAATATATCCAAAATTAGAGAACTTCAGGATTAAAAGACATGAGTTAGAAAACTTGAGCAAATACACAAATTCTCTGATTTCAAGAACTGAATTATATAGAGATAAGAGTCTTTCGAAGTCAAAAGAATCATGCTACCTTCCATTTGTACGTTGTAAGAAAATGATGATGCCCCTTCTGTACCTAGATAAGGGAAGATCAAAGTTATTTAGACCCGATCTAGCATTCATTCATAAAAGATGGAAGTCACCCTCCCAGCTCTAACACAATTGTTTGCTTCTGTCTTTCTGTTCCCTGTCCCTCGCCCTCATCCTCCCTCTCTTTCTTTCTCTCTCCCATTCTATTCATTTTTCTGTTTATCTTTTTCTGCCTTATCAACATGTCTGCCTCATATGTTCATGGGAGATACCCAGGGAAAATTGAGTAAATTCCTGAGGTGGCTTAGAATTGAGGCTTAAACACCATCTTACTAGAAAAAGGGGAGGATGGATATTGGCCTCCTAAGGGAGAGGAAGCACTTTTTAGGAGAGAAGAGCAGGCCTTTAGAATAACAGGTGGGAGATTTAATAGTTGGAGACAAAGTTTATCTGAGTGAGATGTCACCTTCTAATCTCCTCTCCTGTGGCAAGAGTTGACCTTTCCTGATTGAAGACACTCCTGGGATGGGGGTTTATGACCACTGAATTATTTGAGAGGATCTGACTTGAGGCAAATAAGGGGAGTTCAGAGAAAGTCCACCCCACACCCTCATTTGCTATTTTTCAAATGCCTACTGCTCAAAACAATACATCAAGCAGCATATTTTGGGGTTGCTTCTCCTGAACTCCAACAGTCACATTGCAGAGGCACACTCTGCTTCCCTTCAGTCTCTGTCATACATACACAAATAAACGCACCATTTTGACTACATAGGTCACTGTGGGATAGAGCTACAAACTTAAGAAACCAAATAATACCAGTGCAACACCAGTGAAACTGGTGATAAAGTCCTTCCTTTACTTCAGTGGAAAAACAGGCAAGCACCAAATTCATTGGCGAGGGGGAAATCTTTGAAACCAGCAACCAAAGGAGTTGTCGGAGGTAAAAACCTACCTATACCTAAAAGGAAATCACGTCAATCATTTGCAGTTGTCTCATATCAAATCAAGCCCACTTTTTTCTCAATGACTTCATTATTTCCCAGCAAGAGCGCCAGATTAGATAATCACGTGAGTTTCAGATTGTGCTTAGTAACGGAAGCTTCTTGGCAGTCACTGAAAAGAGCTGCTCTAAGACAAACCGTTCTAAATGAGAGCCTTTGGGGGTCATTTTCTTCCCGGGCCACCCCTCCCTCCCCACACATCAATGAATTAAGCACGATGCTTACCAGATGGCTCCAACTCTGAACCTTGATTAATTCTCCAGTTCACATATTAGACAATCTGCTGATCAGTTGGTGCTGAAAAAAAATGAACCAAGAACCCATGGTCTCAAACTGTATGCCAACCATCCATAAAAGTATGGCCAAATGCTTTATTACCATGTTTGTTTGTTTTTTTAAGATGACATTGAGAAATCAGGAGATTTTCAGGAAAAATACAGACTTGGGGTTTAGGAGCCAGAAGTTGACACAGTACACACATGTCCCTCAAAGGAACAGTAGACAGAGCTTCAGTTGTTGCCTTAGAAACATTTAAGTTTACAACCCTGCAATAAAACGAAAAAGGCATCTTTTCACCCTAACCTTATAGGAGCTATAGGAATGTCATATCATGTGGCTTTTTGGAGTCTCACATGTTATGTTCAGTAGCTTTTGTTCCCAGCAGGCCCGCTAATGCAGTCATGACCCTGATATATGGTTCCAGGTCCCATGCGGCCATCTGCCCTTCTGAAATCAAAGCTTTCTCATAACTCCTTTGGTGCCAGCATGTGACATGAACTGATGGAAAGTTGTTTATTATCTTTACTTTTCCTATATCATGTGAACATTCATGCCTGTAGCTGCAGAAATGTGAACGCATTTGATGCTCTGGCATTACCCACCCCACTGCTGGTGGTGTTTGGTGATAGGCAGCCCAGGCTCCACATTACCTTTCAGAGAAGCCCCAAGCCTGCAGTCTGACCAGAGCCGGCTCTGAACATTTCTGACAGGGGCTTTGAGATCTAACATATAAAGCCCTTGTAACAGTATCATCATTTGGGAAGCACTGATAAGTGGTTGCTATTAAACAATTAGAATCACATTGCCTGACCAGGCGGTGGTGCAGTGGATAGAGTGTCAGACTGGGATGTGGAGGACCCAGGTTCGAGACCCCGAGGTCACCAGCTTGAGTGCAGGCTCATCTGGTTTGAGCAAAAGCTCACCAGCTTGAGCCCAAGGTCGCTGGCTCGAGCAAGGGGTTACTTGGTCTGCTGTAGCCCCCAGTCAAGGCACATATGAGAAAGCAATCAATGAACAACTAAGGAGCCGCAACGAAGAATTGATGTTTCTCATCTCTCTCCCTTCCTGCCTGTCTGCTATCCCTATCTGTCCCTCTCTCTAACTCTGTCTCTACCACACACACACACACACACACACACACACACACACACAAAGAATCATATTGTTACTAGTCCTTAAGAAGTTGACGAATCAGGGGGACAGAAGTCAGTATGGCGTTTGGAAGTAGAATACAGGTGCTGGCCAACCGTGGCTCCTTGGTGGCAAGGAGAGGGATGGAGTTTTAAGTGGAAGGTAGTCTAAGGTCCCATTTTAAGTTGCTTGCTATACTGGTCTGTGATATAATCAATACACACAGTACCATTGCCCACTGCAGTCCATAAAGTCTATTAGAAACGGAACCTTGAGTTGGGAGCAGTCCATGGATGGAAAAGGAAGCAGGACCACCCAGTGCAGAAAACAGTGGCCATGAGCAGGGAGGGGTGAGTAGCAGAGAGAGTCCATGGATTCATCAGAGCCAGGAGTGTTAAAATTTTCAAAATTGCACTGGCTCAGTGGTAGAGCGTCGGCCTGGCGTGCAGGAGTCCCGGGTTTGATTCCCGGCCAGGGCACACAGGAGAAGCATCCATCTGCTTCTCCACCCCTCCCCCTCTCCTTCCTCTCTGTCTCTTTCTTCCCCTTCCACAGCCAGAGCTCCATTGGGGCAAAGTTGGCCCGGGCGCTGGGGTGGCTCTATGGCCTCTGTCTCAGGTGCTAGAATGGCTCTGGTTGCAACAGAGCAACGCCCCGGAGGGGCAGAGCATCGCCCCCTGGTGGGCAGAGCATCGCCCCCTGGTGGGCGTGCCAGGTGGATCCCGGTCAGGTGCATGCGGAAGTCTGTCCGACTGCCTTCCCACTTCCAACTTCAGAAAAATACAAAAAAAATTTTCAAAATTAGTCTGACCCCGTGGCAGCGCAGTGGATAGAGCATTGGCCTAGAGCATGGAGGGCCCAGGTTTCAAACCCTGAGGTCACTGGCTTGAGCATAGGTCACTAGCTTGAGTGTGGGATCATAGACATGACCCCATGGTCGCTGGCTTGAGCCCAAGGTCACTGGCTTGAGCAAGGAGTCACTTGCTCTACTGGATGCCCCCCTACCCCGGTCAAGACACATATGAGAAAGCAATCAATGAACAACTAAGATGCCACAATGTAAAATGAATACTTCTCATCTTTTCCCCTTCCTGTCAGTCCCTGTCTCTCTCCCTCTCCATCTCTCTCTCTCTCTTTCTCTCCCTCTCTCTCTCTCTCTCTCTCTCTCGCTTAAAATTTTTTTTTCAAAATTACATGTGAATTTTCACTTCAGCCTTCTAAAGCAAGCTAGAAGAGAAAGGGACTCCAGTGCTAGCACTTGGCTTGTTGATGCAAATAGCATCATTTCAGTGCCAAAGTCACCATGTGTTTAAAAACTTTAGTATTTCCACCTCACTGCACTGAAGAACCAATTCCCCACCCCTCCTAGTGCTTTAAAAGCACTTTAAACATATTTAACTTAACTCTAACACTAACCTGTGTTACAAATATTTGTGTCATATATGTGTTTGTGTGAGCTTACATCTATATAATATATGTTTTAATATGCACATGTCTATTTTTTTTTCTTTTTCTGAACTAGGATAAAAATTCTCAAGGCAGATAAAATTTCTTCGTTTTTGTTTTTTTTAAATCTTTTTTACTTCAAAATCTCATGCAGTGCCAAGAAGACACTTAATGTTTGTCAAATGACTTACAAAATCAGCTTGACTCAGCCCATCTTCATTTCACTTTTCCTCATCCGCAAGGACCAGAGAGTCTCGACCCTGAAGGACCGAGGGCCTCTAGCTGGTCATGGACAAGGTCACATAACTCAGGTTGGATCTGTCTTGCTGGCAGCTGCCTAAAGCCTCAGATTATTGGGTCATCTGGTAATGATATAAAATACCTCCACAAATCACGGTTCTGTCTTTTAGGGTCTCCAGCCTGGACGGCGATCAACTCCAGTGGTTTCCGTGGTTCTTCCTCGGATTCACTTTGTCCCTCCCTTGCTGTCAGTCCACTTTGTCCCTTTAACCCTTTCTGTTCCTTTTGTCCCCGTTAATCTCCTCCACTCTCGTGTAGTCACTTTGCACATAGTTCCTGGTCCAATGCAAAAACATTCTTCCTCCATCATTCTTCCTCCATCAGGGGACCCCAAACTTTTTACACAGGGGGCCAGTTCACTGTCCCTCAGACTGTTGGAGGGCCACCACATACAGTGCTCTTCTCACTGACCACCGATGAAAGAGGTGCCCCTTCCGGAAGTGTGGCGGGGCCAGATAAATGGATTCAGGGGGCCGCATGCGGCCCACAGGCCATAGTTTGGGGATACCTGCTCCAGATCAACATTCATTCATTCATTGGTTTATGTAACAAGTCTTCAGAACCATGTGCTGATGAAAAGAACAAAAACAGACCTGGTTGGTCCCTGTTCTCATGGAACTTATGATTTCACAGGGGAGTCAAGCACTAAGCAAATAAACACACAAATGGGTGTATGATTGCCAACCAAACAAGAAGGAAACGGAAACAGAAATTATTCTATGAAAGCATGTGACAAAGGGAGCTGATCTACACTGGGAGGCTGGGCTGGGCTTGCTTGAGGTACTACCATGTGAACCGAGCTGGGGGGAGTAACTAGGAGGGAAGGAAGAAGGATCCAGGTGCAGGGAAGACGGTGCCTTGGCCCTGCCGCAGACAGGAGAACAGCAGCTAAGGAACTGAGCAGTACATGGGCCGGAGCAGACTTACCTTATAGACCCCAGCAAAATGGAGACTCCACGCTAATTGCCTATTGATCAAGGAAGAGAAAGGGAATTAAAATAAGCAAGTCATTAACATCTTTGCTAACATAGTTTCTTCTCCTGATTGGGAGGTAATTATAACAAGAAGAGACATGAGCATTCTATACATGCGGCGTGACTGTGGTGCAGTGTAGTGAGCACTAGAGCCAGAAGGTGAACAAACCCCATGTTCCCTGGTAATGATCAAGCTTTGAGAAGCAGCCCTTCAACTCAGAAAGATGTGTCAGGGAGGAAATGCTGGCTGAAGAGTTTGATCATCTTAAAGAATATTTTAAAGCCATGGCTTTGCGGATTCTTTGTGCTGCTGGGGGTTGGTGTTGGAGGCAATTTTATTTATGGCATTGTCTAGCTGTGCAAAGTATGTCCCTAGAGCTTGCGTCTGGGGAACAAAGCTGCCCTGATAAATAAAATAAGTCAGTCACCATTGAAGGCAGAGAAAACCCTTGTTATATTGCCCTTAGGAAAATGTTTTTCTTCCTTGAAATGTATCTGAAATATATTGTCTATAATCAGCTTTGTTCATCTTTGGAAGACATGTTTTGTTCAAAAGCTATTTAAGCCTGATCAGGCAGTGGCACAGTGAATACAGCATTGGGTTAGGACACAGAGAACCCAGGTTCAAAACCCCAAGGTCGCTGGCTTGAGCACAGGTGCACCAGCTTGAGTGCGGGGCTGCCAGCTCGAGCATGGGATCATGGATATGACCCCATGGTCACTGGCTGGAGTCCTAAGACCACTGGCTTGAGCAAGGGGTTGCTGGCTTGGCTGGAGCTCCCCGCCATCAAGGCACATATGAGAAAGCAATCAATGAACAACTAAGGTGCCACAATGAAGAATTGATGCTTCTCATCTCTCTCCCTTCCTGTCTGTCTGTCCCTGCCTGTCCCTCTCGCTCTCTCACACTAAAAAAATAAAATAAAATAAAAATAAATAAATAAATAAAAACCCCACCTATTTAAAATTTTTTTCAATTACTATTTATATTAAATATGATTTTATATTAGTTTTAGACAATCATATACTTTACAAAGTAGTCCCCCTGATATTTCTGGTACCCACCTGGCACCACCCATAATTATTATAATATTATTGATTATATTTCCTCTGCTATAGTGCAAGAGCTGTTTCTATCTCAGCCTAGTGGACGGTGTCAGACGAGCGCCAAAGTGCACCCATTCCAGACTGGCCCACTAAGGCCCTGCAGCCTCCTGTGCTGTTACTTCAACTGCTAACGTCAGATTCGAGGAAATGTTGTAGGTTAGTATATTCTATATGTGGTTACCCAGGTGGGAAAGGGTGATGAACCCTAAGAAGAAACCAAGCCCTATGGATTAGAGAAGGGGTTACATTGGAAATAAGGGTGGCTGAGACTCACACAATAAATAATCAAAAGAGGGCTCTCTCTGATGGTAGAAGGGGAAGGCAGTTTTCCGCTGAAGGTTCAACTGGAGAAGAATTTGTACCCAAGCTCATGTAGTTAGTGGACTGAGTTCCTTGTGGGTTGCTGGACAGAGGCCTCGGCGTCTTATGGGCTGTTGGCTGTTGGCCAGAGGCTGCCTCTGCTCCTCACTGTGTCCTCCCCATATGACAGCACGCAACATGGCAGCTTGCTTCTTCAAAGCCAGCAAGCAGGGCCAGTCTCCTGGCAGACACATGAGACCCTCTGTAACACAATCACACACGTATAGTCACATACATCCCATCACCTTGCCACATTCTGTTGTTTAGAAACAAGCCGCGTGTCCCACTTACACTCGGGGAGGGGATTATGTAAGGGTGGGGACACTAGGACCTGGGCTTCACAAGAGCCATGCTCGAGTCTGTCTGTCCCAAGAGGAAAAGAAGCAAAGCCTTAAACTATTGCTGGCTATTAACATTTTAGCTGTAGTAGTTTATCAATCAAGAGTCACAGGTTAAGTGCAGAATACAAAAAGGCAGAAGTAAAGCCTGACCTGTGGTGGCGCAGTGGATCAAGCATCGACCTGGAATGCTGAGGTCGCTGGTTCAAAACCCGGGTCTTGTCCGGTCAAGGCACATATGGGAGTTGATGCTTTCTGCTCCTCCCCCCTTCTCTCTCTCTCTCTCTCTCTCTCTCTCTCTCTCTTCTCTAAAATGAGTAAATAAATAAAACATTTTAAAAATTTTTTAAAAGGCAGAAGTAAAACCTTTCCAGTCCTGGCCAGTTGGCTCAGAGGTAGAGTGTCAGCCTGGTGTGTGGATGTCCTGGGTTGGATTCCCAGTCAAGGCACACAGGGGAGGCAACTATCTGCTCCTCTCCCTCCCTTCTCTCTGTTTCTCTCTCTTCCCCTCCTGCAGCCATGGCTTGATTGATTCCAGCATGTCATTCCTGGTGCTGAGGATGGTTCCATGGAGCCACTGTCTTAGGTGCTAAAAATAGCTCGGTTGATAGCATGGCCTCAGATGAGTAGAGCACTGGCCCCAGACGGGGCTTTCCGGGTCAATCCCAGTTAGGTGCATGCAGGAGTCCGTCTCAGTGTCTCCCCTACTCTCACTTAAAAAAAAAAAGACTTCCTTTTTATCGACCAAGACACAACCTATATGCAGGAGAACGGCTAACACTATGCCAACTTAAGTAATAATAGTTGTATCTGAATCCTTTTATTTAAAACAATAAAAGCACTGGAAAAGAAGGGCAATACAAAAATGAGGGAATGACAGAAGTTTGGGAAGGGTCCAGAACTGGTTGGAAAATGAGTGAGAAGACAGGAGAGAGTTGCTCAGACTCCCCTCCCCTCTGAGAATAGAAACACCCTGTCACATCTCCGACCTTGCGGGCTCTGAGACCCAGTGTGCTCCTGCCCAGATTTTGTCTGCCTTCCAAGCTCTGACGGCATTGCTCACCCATGCTGTGATGTGGACTGGCTGCCCACTGCCTGGCTCCGATCCCGTTTCCCCTTAATTTTGGTAAATTATCCACTTTCTTCGTGAATGCTTACTGAGTATAACGGAGGATGATAATAACACCTACTTCCAAGAGTTGATGGATTAGAACAATTTGCAACATGGAAAATGCCTAGAACTGCACCAAGACGCAGTAAATGCTTTGTTAATGGGAGCTACTACTATTCTTTGTATGAGTATTGATTGGGTGTCTGTTATGTGTACAATTAGACCATCTCTTTCACCAACCAGTTATTCTAGGACCAATCACAAATTTCATCATGTTTGTCCCTATATGACAGTGTGTTGGCATGCCCTTAGTAATGCAGTGCTTGGCTGTCTCAATTTTTTTTTAATGAAACTCAATGCATAATAAAGTTTTATATTGATCTAAAATTATGGTAATTCATTGCAACAGCACTTAGTGAATGTGGTTCAGCTGATTTATTTCCCCTCTTCAAGAAGAAAAAGCAGCATCCACAGTCCCTCATCTCATTAGGCATGTGGTCACTTCAAAACACCGATCTGTAATGGAAAACCACTCCCACCCATAGTGGTGGTCACCCCTTCTGCATTCGGACCATGAAATTCACCCTTATGTTTATCCTTTATTTTCTGTCTCCCTTATATTTAAAACTAGACTCATGATTAATGGTTCCAGTACTTTAAAACATTTAGTCACAGTAACCCCCAGGACCTAAAGAAAGCTATGAAATCTGATGTTCGTTACGCAGTGTGGGGATATATATAACTCCTGACATAGCACCTCACTACTCAATCTGGTAGCTTTTAGATTACATTCTCAGCTCCACTGTATTTTTGTCTTTGCTTTACAAAATCCCTCACCTATTACATTTCTGCAAAGAGTATTCAAAGCAGCTCTCAAACTTTCATGTGTATGTAGTCCCCCGGCTATCTTGTTGAAGTTCAGATTCTGCTTCAGTAGGTCTGGGCGGGGCCCGAGATTCAGCATTTCTGACAGCTCCCAGCTGAGGCCCATGCTGCAGGGCAAAGGACCACACTTTGGGCAGGAAGGACAAATGCCAAGACCAGTTACAGTACAGACTTAGGTGGGCTTCTTGAGAGAATCCAAACTGCTCTCAGCTGTAAAGTCAGCGTTCAGTGCTGACATTCAATCTGGCTGCTCTGTGAGCACCAGCTGTCGCGGCGTTGCCTAAACAGAGATGTCTTATGGGTGGTAGACTCTGAGAAAGGGTGTTGGCCCCTGAGAAACGCTCTTGTCTTCATCTATAATCAGCGTTTTTAAAAGAAGAGCTGTCTTTAAGCCAAAGGACTCACTTCCTATTTATGGATGTAAAAATTGGGGTGGGGCGAAGGAGGATAAGAAATTACATCATTGATCTTGTATTTATGCTCAGAAAAGATACGGTGTCCTATCCCCCAGCTCTGATCTTGAGATTGTGTTTCCTGAGGGCTTCTGTGTTTTCACCTTCTGCCAAGAACCACATACACAACAGATGGGCCCAGATATGGCTTTGAGCTTTGATCTTTAAAACCCATATGAAGTGGTTGAAAAAATGCCCTATCAAATCAATGGGTTGAATAGTTTGTGAATCACACAATACTCGGCCACAACCAGAGTCCCTGATTTAGTAGCTTTGCCTGAGAATTTGTGTTTTTGACAAGCTTGCAGGTGCTGCTGCTGCCGCTGAGCTGGGGACCGCGCTGGGAGCCGCTGAGTTTGTTATCTTTAGCATTCTGTAAAAGTGGGCTTTCTTACAAGCTCTGAGTGTCTAAAAAGGAAGATGAGTGAATATGTGGTGGCTCTTATGGATACCAGGCCTTCTTCATAAATCTTTGTCAGAGAGAACGAGAGCAGGAAAGAAAGGCTGAGATGTGACTTTGGGATTCCAGTCGGGGAGAGAACCCCAGTCGCAAAAGCCTCTTTCTTCTCGCAGATACTGGATTGAAAGTCAGAGCTCGCAGCAAGAGGCAAATTATTCTCTTCTTTGGAAAGCTGTAATTAATGATGAGTTGGCACAGTTCAGACGCTCAAGCTGGCTTGACAAGCTGTTTTAGGTATAAAAACTGTGAAGCAGGAGAAGTTAGAAGGAACAAGCTCTGAGAGGTCTGCAGCTTGGTGGCACTGAGAAACCAAAGACATTCTGAAAGAAGAAGGCACAAATTTCACATAGAGACTGACAGCAGATGAGTTCGGCGAGTGGAGTCCTTGGTGAAAGCATGTTTTCTGTTTTTCAGTTGCTCCCTATCCTTTGAACCTACCACTCTATGGCACAGAGAAAGCTTCTTAACACGTTGACTATCTCTACTCTGCTTTCCTTTGTGTTCCCTTCATCCACAGGCAAGCTCTTGGTGGCCCCACGCTTCCCTGGTCTTACCGTATTTCCCCATGTACAAGATGCACCTTAATTTGGGGGCTCGAATTTTGAAAAAAAAATGTATTATATAAAGTTATTGAACTCAAGTTTTATCATCATAAAATTCATACAACTCCTCATCCATGCAAAAAAGCGGGAAATGCAAGTAAAACAACTACAACCATTGTATAAGATACACCCAGTTTTTAGATCCCAGATTTTTCGAAAAAGGGTATGTCTTATACATGAGGAAATGTGGTATGTCTTTGCAGCTCAGCAACCTCAGTCAAAAGAGTTTGTATTTCCCAATAGTTGAGACTCAAGGCCAGGGATTGGGTTTGGTGGGATTGACTTTGGTCAGTACCTGTCCTCAAGCCATTCACTCCTGTGGATGCGATACCCTGAGACTGTCCCTGATTGCTTGGGATGGTGTCAACCCTACCCAAACTCCTTGGTGTGAGAGCGGCAAAGGAGGGGTCCCTAGAAGACAAGCAGGAGGAATGGAAGCTGGGAAGCGCAACTCCAGAGGTCCACTTCAACCTCTGTTCCCTGAGGAATGGGACATGACTGCATCTTGACAGTCAGGAGCAGAGACTCTCATACTAGCCTTCGTTTTCAGGATCATGGAGTTTGGGGCCGGCAGGCAGAGGGCTCTGAATGACAAGGGAATGAGAAGGAGCCTGGATGCTTCTGTTTCTGGTGAAGAGCCACATAAGGGTGTAACGAAGGAATAGATTTTGAAGGGATTAATTGAATTGGTTTTATAGGGAAGCTTAGAAAGCAGAGAAACCACTGAAGGGACTACTGAGACAGGGTAGAAGTAGGATGCTGTGGAAAAGGGCTATAATGCTCATGGGAGGAAAGTACTTGATGGACGGTCTTGTAAGTCTAGGAAATTGACAGACCTGTTAGAGACAGATGTCACCTACATGCAGTCACTGCCCTGGACTGGAGCTGGCAGCAGCAGGTTTAGATCCTCCTGGCTTGGCTGGGAGAGCCACCACTCAACCAAGTGCTGCTCGTCAGCCTCCATGGGCAGCTTTACCCCTTACACCTCCAAACCCCCGTCCCCTCTTCCTGCCTCTCTGCCCCGGCTCAGCCGGAATCACCTGTGTGTACATGATTCTGCTCTGTCTCTGCCCTGCGGAGTCATTTCCTTAAGTATGACCTTCTGTTTCTTTACATTTTATTTCTGTATAACTTCATTTGAAATGTTTGGAACTGAGGAGTTCTCAAGCAACAAACTCAATAATGCCATCCTGACCAAAAGTTTGCTCAGTTGCTTGTCTTAAAAGTGTCCCCAGGCATTGCATGCTTTGTGCCAGTCCTGCTTGCTCCCTGCTGCGTCTTTGTCTTTTTCAATAGTAAAGGGAAAAGTTAAGAAACTATATTTTACTTTATAAAAAATGCAGTTGGAAAAAAAATGCATTTGGACAACTTATTTTATACATATAGGTTTTTAAAAATAGCATGATTAGAACCAGAGCTGTAGCAGATCATGGTAAAATCATTTTCAAAGCGTACTCTATGAATTGTGAATAATTCTCCTGACAGAGTAATAAGGAGGACATGGAAACTTTTACTAAAAAATATGAAAAGCTTATGATTTTCATTAGTGGAGGAATGAAACCAGCATAGTGTGTCCTGGTAGGGGAGGGAAAGTGTCAATCAATACCACCACTGAGTTTGTTTCTTTTACTGTCATTCAATGGCGAGTCTCACTGTGTGATTTTCAGATGGACACTGAAAGGGACACAGCCCCACATCTGCCGGGAGTGCTCCACAGCTGTCCAGTTGTATCCCCATTAGTGCCTTTGGCTTCTGCCATCTGGCTCCAAGATGTCTGCGTGGGTGAGCCTAACCAAGTAAGAAAAATGGATAGGTTATGTCGTGGGTGTACTTTTGCAAATGTGGTATTTCAGCAGCCTGGAGAATTACCAAAGCAAGGGAGATGATGCTGTAGGCAAATTTAATTGCTTTTATAGAATGGGCAATTCCTAATTCCAAGTGTCAAATGAAGTTCTTATCTAATTTCTCAGGTGTTTAAACAGGCTACTTTCACTTGGAAATCATAGCTTAGAGGAAAGAATTAGAGCAGATTTAGAGAGACTTGAAGTTTTCCTTTTTAATTACAAAGGTACTAGAGGCTGAAAAAAGATTCCAAACAGTGGTATAGGAATGATAAATTTGAGCCCTCTGCTTGTTGAACTCATCTGTCATTGCATCTTCTAGGAAGTTTGTTCAAAGAGCTTTCAGTCCATTTTCTGTGGATATATTTATGTCTGTAATTATATCTATCAATATAACCAGAGCAGTAGTTCTCAGTCCAGAGTCATTTTGCCCCCCAAGGGACACTTGGGAATGTCTGGAGACATTTTTGGCTGTCACAATGGGGTAAGGGGGAGAGGGTTACTGGCATCCAGTGAGTAGAGACTGGGGACGCTGCCCAACATCTCACAATGCACAGAACAGACCCCACCCCAAAGAACTCTCCTGCCCAAGATGTCAAGGGTGAGAAGCCTAATCTCCAGATGTAATTCATATAGGGACATTTTTAATGGGAATGAGCGAAACCCCATTATTTCTTAGAAGTTCGTATGGGGAATCTAGCCATTAATGATCTAGTATTATTTTCTTTTTCTTTGTAAGTTATACTGTTTTTAGAGCAGACATCAGAATACATTCACTCCCAGTTCCACTCAGTTAGGCAGAGAAGGTCACTGTAGGGATTTGGTCAGGTTGCTCCTAGCCTGGAGAGGATCAAGACAGCAGATCTCGGATTTGGAGGCCCAAAGCTGCTTGGATGAGTATCCCTAGGGTACAGCCTGAGAGCCATGACAAGGGTGTAGCTGTGGATGAGGCCCTGGCTGGGAATAGAGAGGGTCTGAGGCACTGTAGGCTCACGATGGGCCTTGCATCCTTGGTAGCTAGAAAAGCCAACAGTTCCATTTGTGCCCACCTCCCATACCTCCAGGGGACATGGCAACTTGGATATATTTTTTCCCTTTATGCTTATTTTGATTGTCACTTGAATAAAAATGTCAGGAGATGAGAAATGCAGGAAATTTGAAGACAGTGGAACCTAAGGGACTTTTTTCCTTAGGCTCCAGACTCCATAGGGTGCATTCTGAGAATTGCGTCCTAGTGCAGAAATTCTAGCCCCAGCCCTATGTTGGCAGAGAAAGGTGTCTTTGAGCCCCAGTTCATGAGTGCAAACAGGGGCCGCTCTGCCAATGCCAACAGGATGTCCCCTGGGGAAGAAGTTACAGCAGAGGCAATGGGGAAATGAACAGGGCTGGAATGACTCCTGCCCCCGTGTGGGAACCTTGGTTAGGCTTCCCTACGGTTTGTGTCTCACAAGCCCTGAGGACCTTCTGGGAGTGACTCCATAGATAGTGTTGGCCAAACCATAGCCTCACCAACACTGCCACTCTCACCAGCTCTACAGGGTCGTCTCCAGTCTGCTGTGATGAGTTGTCTAGGCAGGTCCACCTCAGAGGAAAGGACTTAAGAAACCCAGCTGGGAGTTAGAATGTCCTGGGTTGAGCATTCTCATGGCATAGCTGTAGGTTTGACTGGTTTGGAATCCTCAACTGCAGAGAATCTTATGGGTGAGTAAGAAAGCAGGTTTCCTTTCCTTCCTCCCTCCATAAGCCCTTCCCTCCTTCCTTTTCTTCCCCCTCCCCCCTCCTCTCCTCCCTCTCTACCCCTCCCTTCCTCTCCTTTGCTCTCCTTCTTTCCAGAGAATAATATTTTAGAAACTTTAAACTTAAGAAACTACTTACGGAAAAGAACAAATATGCAAAATGAGAGCATTTCGGTATATTCCAGAGTATTAGGGAGCAAGACAGAGCAGAATCAAATTTAAGGTCATTCATGGGCACTTTGAAAATCTTGTTATAGAAGCCACATATTTTATAATGTACTTGTTTCAAAATATTAATATATTAAATCATTAATTAGACTTTTGTCACCAATAGATATTTAATGGGAACTAGCATTTGCCAGATTTGATGCATATTTATTCCAGATAAGTAAACATAAAAATCCTTCCTGTAGCCTTTATCAAAGGCCATGATTTGTCACTTAACATGAAACTGAAATATCCTTTGTCCTGAGTTGAATTTGTCTTCATCACTGAAAGCAGGGATAACACAGAGCTGTGAGCCAGGCGAGCCTGCTCTGCCTCCAGACCCTGGTGTTGGCGTGAACCAGCAGGTCTGCACTTTCTTAGGAGAGAGACCTCCAGTTTTACCCAATATAATATCACTGTGACACCCGGATCTTTGCTTCCTCTGGTTGGCTTCTAAGGAAATGAAAAGGAAAACGAATAGATCCCAAATCGAGCCACTTCTCCCCACTCCCGCTGGGCCACCCTGGGCCGAGGCACAGTCTCTTCTAATAGATTAATGCCGCAGTTTTCTCAAGGGTCTCCCTGCATCTGCCCAGGCCCCCTGCCACTCTTCTCCTCAGAGCGGGCAGAGCAATTATCTCAAAAAGGAAGAAAGACCGTGTCAGGCCTCGGTTCAAAAACCTCCAATGGCTCTCCATTTTACTTGAAGCCAATCTTTGGCTCTCCCGTCCCCCAGGCCTCTGCACGTGCCATTCCGCTGCCCGAAGGCCTTCCCTGCCTAGCCAGTCAGGGCTCACTCTCTCTCACTCCTGCCATTCCCGCTGCCCGAAGGCCTTCCCTGCCTAGCCAATCAGGGCTCACTCTCTCTCACTCCTGCCATTCCCGCTGCCCGAAGGCCTTCCCTGCCTAGCCAATCAGGGCTCACTCTCTCTCACTCCTGCCATTCCCGCTGCCCGAAGGCCTTCCCTGCCTAGCCAGTCAGGGCTCACTCTCTCTCACTCCTGCCATTCCCGCTGCCCGAAGGCCTTCCCTGCCTAGCCAATCAGGGCTCACTCTCTCTCACTCCTGCCATTCCCGCTGCCCGAAGGCCTTCCCTGCCTAGCCAATCAGGGCTCACTCTCTCTCACTCCTGCCATTCCCGCTGCCCGAAGGCCTTCCCTGCCCAGCCAATCAGGGCTCACTCTCTCTCACTCGCATGTCACTCAGTGGATCGGCCTTGCCTCCCAGCGTCCCCTGCAGCCCTCCCCTCCGCCACAGCACCCCTGATCCTTCTGTCCCTGAAACTGTCTCCACACCACTTACAGCTCATTCAGTGCACTTTATTTACTGCTTATGATCTGTCTGCTGCACTTGAAGGAAAGTTCCATGAGGGCAAGAATTTTTATCCATTTTACATGGAGTTACATCCCCAATGGCCGGAACTGGGCCTAGTACAAATACACTATTTGTTTAATGAATAAAAAAGAACCACCCCTCGTTTTTCTACCCCAGTGAAAGGAATATAGGTGACATAATTGTGAGGAATGCTAAACAGATCAGGATCCATCCAGATGTCTTTCTATCCAATTTCAAATTTTAACTATCTTGTTAAGCTTGAGGAAGCTGCTGACCACACCGTATTTTCGATGATAGGTTAACGCATGTGGCATACAGGTGAGTGCAGCTGACGTGCTGAACGTGTGTACTGAATCGCAGACCTCTCTTCGTAAACTTTCTACCTGCAAACTCAGATCTTACCACCAGTCAGTCCATCCTCTCTGAGCCATGGGCAGTATTTTGCTAACATGTCAGATGGAGGGCCAAGTATCAGTTAATCTCTTGATTTTTCTTTTTCTTTCTGCCATCCAAGCTGGCTAACAGCAGGTCTCCAATTTCTGTGTGTGGCTGCCTGTGTGGGCGTTGAAGATAAGCGTATAACCTGGCACTATCTATGAGAATTATAGTGTGGGCTACATTTTACATTTTCTAGTAGCTCCATCAACAAAGTAAAAGGGAACAGGAGAAAATTATATTATTTAAGAAGCCTAATCAGGTGGTGGTGCAGTGGATAGAGCATCAGCCTGGGACTCTGAGGACACACATTTGAAACCCCAAGGTCACCGGCTTGAGTGTGGGCTCATCTGGCTTAAGCACGGGTTCACCAGTTTGAGTACAGGGTCGCTGGCTTCAGCGTGGGATAATAGACATGACCCCAAGGTTACTCGCTTGAGCTCAAGGCTTGAGCTAGGGGTCACTGGCTCAGCTGAAGCCCCCACAGCCAAGGCATGTATGAGAAAGCAGTCAATGAACAATGAAGGTGCCACAATGATGAGCTGATGATTCTCATCTCTCTCCCTACCTCTCTGTCTGTCCTTCTCCTTCTCTTTCTATCTCTTTCTCTCTCTCATGAAAAATAAATTTAAAAAGTAATATATTTATTTAACCCAGTCTATCTAAAATAGTCTTTCAACAAGTAATCAATATGTAACAGATTAATGACATACTTGGTATCCCATTTTTGTACTAAGTCTTTAAAATCCTGTGTGTATTTGACACTGAGAGCACTTCTCAATTCGGATATATTTCATGTGCTCGATAGCCACAGGAAGCTAATGGCTACTGTTATGGATTGAATATTTGTGAACCTATGAATTTTGGGATGTGATGGTATTAGGAGGTGGGGCCTTTGGGAGGCGATTAGGATTAGATGAGGTCATGAGGGCAGAGCCCTCATGAATGGGATCAGTGCCCTTATAAATCACAAGAGAGTTTACTGCTCCCTATTGTCGACCCTGTAAGGACACAAGAAGAAGACTGCCATCTGTGAAGCAGGAAGAGAGGCCGCACCAGGCACCAGATCTGCCAGCACCTTGATGTTGGACTTCCGGCCTCCAGAGCTGTGAGAAGTATGTTTGTTGTTTAAGCCATTCAGGCTACGGGATTTTGTAACAGCAGCCAGAACTGACTAAGCTATCACGGACAGTACGGATAGATCCTCTTCTTCAGTGTTTCATTGGCCCATGTTAATAATGTTACTAGTTACTCAGTCAAAACAAATTTCTGCATGTCTACCATGTCAGGAGCTCTGTGTTCTAGGCTCTAGGACACAGCAGTGAACAGAGCAGGCAAACTTCCTTCCCGCCAGAATTTCCATTCTAGTCATGAACAGAAGAAGCAGCAACAGGTTTATAGCAAGGAGGACAGTGACCAGTGCCGTGAGGGGTGACCAGGAGAGCCTGGGCTGGGCTCGAGGGTGGCAGTGGTAGGAGGATGATTCCAGAAGACTACACGGGGACAGGGGCGCCTGAGCAGCCCAAGCGAGGTGAAGGAGCAAGGCATGGGGCCTCTTGGGGGCGAGGGCCCCGGGGAAAGGAAGGACAGGAGCAAAGGCCATCTTGGAGTGTCCTGGGGCCTGCAGGAGAGCCCCTGTGGCTAGAGAGGGGAGAGCAAAAGGCAGTAGGGGAGGGGGGGGGCCAGGAACAGTATCCTAATTTGAGGAGTTTGTCTTTTCCCCGAGTGAGCACAGAAACCTTGCCAGGTTTTCACTGGAAGGTAAAGACCTACATTTCACCAGCACCTCCTGACTGAGCCCCTACAGTTGCTGCAAAGTAAATCCCAGCACTGTCTCTGTCCTGTGTTTACTTCTGCACATTGTCCTAGGCTGTGGCACTGGAACGCACTGTTGAAATGTGAAATGTGGTGGCTCCCATCCTGTGAGCTGCTGCAGCTCTGTGCCCATTTGGCTACGCACAAGGACAGCGGAGCTACACGTTCAGCTCTCAGCAAAGCTACCGGCTGGGAGGGAAAATTGGGTTTCTGGGCAGTGTCTTCCACAAGGCAGATGCTCCTGCAAATACAGCACACCTCCTCCCGACAGTGAACTCCATTTGTTCAGATGGGAACATCTCCTCAGTGAAGTGAAAACGTCTGCTGCAGAGGCCTGGCTCCAAAATGTGGAGGCCAGGACAAATGCCCCCGGACCCTCTGCTCAGGCGGTCCAGGGCCCACAGCGTCCGCGCCAACGGCAGCAGCCCCAGCCTAATGGCGCTCAGTCGGAAACGCACTTTAACAAGCTCTCCGGGTGATTTGTACGCACAGTACAGCCAAAAATCGCTGCTCTAGACCTTTTCATTCTTAATCCTCTCTGAAGTTCTCCATACAAATAATGTTTTAATGACTTAAAATGGCAATAATCCTTTATTATTTTTCACGATTATGATAAACTGGACTCCGCTGGAGTATTCTGCTCCACATGGAATCAGCTAGGACTTTGGCCATCTGAGGCTTGACTGGACTAGAATGACAATGGCTCAGGCACATGGCTGGTGGTGGCATGGGGATCACGCTGTCCCATGCTTGGTCAGCTGTAGATGCAGTTACCTAGGGGTCCAGCTGGGCTGGAGCACCCATGAGGCTCCCTCTCACAGCTGAGAGTTAGCGCCGCTGCCCCGGGCGCTCGGCTGGGGCTGCGGCTGCGGCCCTGAGAGCCCCTGGTGCACGGTGTGTGGACCCTCCGTGCCACTGTCCTTCTCAGAGAGCCGTGGCTTGGTTCCGGGGGGGAGCTTCCCAAGGGCTGAAGCTGCGGGTCTTAGGCCCAGCGTTGGAAGCCACCCAGTGGGACTGTTCCGCAGGTGACAAAGCCAAACTAGATTCAAGGGGAGGGGAAAAGACCACCTCTCCACGGGAGGAGTGGCCAGGACTTTGTAGCTGCCTTTAATCCATCTCCAAAAAGAATAACTGATGTTTATTGAGCAATTGTCACATAAGTACTATTATCCAAAATTATCCGATTTCATCCATTTTAAAAGGCAATTTTTTTTAACTTTTTATAGAGCCACAGAAAGTTGTTAAGAAGGTACAGAAAGGCCTTGTGTACCTCCAGTGGTTAAACCATGCATAATTTTAGTGCAATATCAAAGTCAAGAAACTGACACTGGGACAATGCGTATGTATGGGTCCATGTTATCTCTAAAGTGCATACCTGGCTCTGCCGGATAGCTAGGTTGGTTGGAGCATTGTCTCAAAGTATAGAGGTTGCTGGTTTGATCCCCGGGCGGGACACATACAGCAACCAACAGCTCAGTGTTCCTGTTTCTCTCGCTCTCCCTTTCTTCCTTCCTCTCTTGCTGAAATCAATCAATTTTTTTTTAAAGTGCATAACTGACATTTATGGGGTGGTTGCCATGTAAGTAGTATTACGATGTTTTATCTGTTCTAAGAAGCACTTACTTCATAGTTAACTTCTCTGACACAAGAACGTATCCTACAATTGAACACACCTTACAATAAGAAGCACCATTTCCTTTTCCTTAGTGGTATGTAAAATAATGGTGTGTTCAGTAATATCTATATATGTCTTAGGTTCAATAAAATGTTGGACTACCCCCCTTGAAATAAACCTGCCCAAGGTCACACAGTGAATAGACTAGTAATAGGAACGCAGGGACAGAATTCACACCCAGACACTCTGATCCTAGAGCCAATGTGGTCCACCTAGACTCTCTTGGAAGATAGTTGTAAGATTAAACAGCATCTTCTGTATTTAGCCTGGCATTGGTGAGGTTCAGTGGAAAAAGAGACAAAGCAGCCCTTGTTCTCTGGGTGCAGTACAGTGTGCTCACCCTTCCCTGCATCGCTCACCGTAGTTAATATCCCATGCATCCTGTGGGCTTCCCTTTTCTGATCACAAAGGTATCTGATTTAGACATTTCACAGGAGCAGCAAGCTCAATAGCTATTTGATTGTGAACTCCAGGCAACAGTGCCCTGCACTTCTGCAGCTGCTCAGTGAGCAACGAGCTGTTATACCCCCTGCTTCCTAGAGCAGCAAGACTTTTCCTTAGTACAACACAGTCAACTCTGCAGGAACTGGAAATTGAAGAGGGAAAAATAAAATGAAGAAAATGGGAAGGAGGTAATTAGTTTGATTTTCACTTGTGTGCTGAAAATAATGCAAATTCTGCAGATCAACAGACCACCTATGGGTTGAAAAAATTGTTTAAATTACAAAGCTGTTTCAGCCACTTCTTACAGATGGTGCCCCCTTCATTTTCTGTACCAGCAAAAATAAAAAAAAAAAGTTATTCATTAGTAGTTCGGAGCTAAATATGATGCTTACTACATAAACCACCGCCAAGAAGAAAGGAAATTAGTTTAACCAGAGGGGATGTGTACAAAATAATTACACCTTACGAGTTTAAACTTTCCTCCCCAGCAGCTCTTTGAAACCTTAATCTCTAAATTGGGGATAACAAACAAAAACGCTTCTGGTCACCGAACGGAGCAGGCTTTGGTCCCAGACCAGCCTGGCTTAACACATACTAATTCTTTTTTCTTCCATGCTTTCTTTGATATGAGCTATTTCATAGGCCATGAAATGTAGCAAAATCCAGAAAAATGTGTGCACTAATACGGTACAAGCAGCTATCTAGACCAACTGGGCATTAGTTGGTTCCACTGATCGTTTCTGTATAATCAGTTTCATCTTGTCCAGACTGGTGTGGTCACGTGCTACACTTGAAGCACACAAGACAAATTTCATCAACTTAGAGAAGATGGTCAAATACACAGGCCTTTGCTTGGGGTCAAGGTTTAGCTTGTAAAACTGGATATAGGGAAGGTGTCAGAGGAAAATAGAGCAGTCATTCATCTAACACTTAACTCAAAACCACATCATCTCGTTGAATGCCTCACAGAACCCTGGAGGCAAATGCAGTCGTTCCTATTTCACAGATGAGGCGCTCTCTCTAGGAAAGGTTCAATCATTTCTCCAGGGCCACACAACGAATAAAAGGCCAGTTGGGCTCCAAACCATTCTATCATATGTGACTCATTATACATGTATCTCTGTTGTAAACATGTAAATATGAATTTCAAAACGTACCTAGCCCTAGTAATTTTGCATAAGGGATTTTGGAACTAGATTTCAGGGAGGTGGAAAATCCAGTCAGGGAGCAAGACTCCATTTTCTGCTCTGGGGTCCTATAACCGTGGTGTCTTGCACAACTCCCCTAGTTGGGGTTAACTGTGTAAAGGCAATCCTCAGCCACACACACCTAAATATATTTTTTATTTTAGAAAGGCAATACAGTGTCTATTATTATTTTTTTATTTATTATTAATTTTTATGGGGTGACATTGATAAATCAGGGTACATATGTTCAGAGAAAACATCTCCAGGTTATTTTGACATTTGATTATGCCGCATTCCCATCACCCAAAGTCCAATTGTCTTCCGTCACCTTCTAACTGGTTTTCTTTGTGCCCCTCCCCTCCCCAACCCCCTCATTCTCCTCCCTGACCCCCATCCCCTGTAACCACCACACTCTTCTCCATGTCTCTGTGTCTCATTTTTTTGTTCCACCTATGTATGGAATCATATAGTTCTTAGTTTTTTCTGATTTACTTATTTTGCTCCGTATAATGTTATCAAGGTCCATCCATGTTGTTGTAAATGATCTGATGTCAACATTTCTAATGGCTCAGTAGTATTCCATAGTATATATGTACCAAAGCTTTTTAATCCACTCGTCCTCCGATGGACACTTGGGCTATTTCCAGGTCTTTGCTATTGTGTACAATGTTGCCATAAACATGGGGGTGCATTTCTCCTTTTGAAACAGTGCTATGGTGTTCTTGAGGTATATTCCTAAAACTGGGATAGCTGGGTCAAAAGGCAGTTCGATTTTTAATTTTTTGAAAAATCTCCATACTGTTTTCCACAGTGGCTGCATCAGTCTGCATTCCCACCAGCAGTGCAGGAGGGTTCCCTTTTCTCCACATCCTCGCCAGCACTCATTCTGTGTTGTTTTGTTGATAAGTGCCATTCTGACTGGTGTGAGGTGATATTTCATTGTAGTTTTAATTTGCATTTCTCTAATGATTAGTGATGTTGAGCATTTTTTCATATGCCTATTGGCCATCTGTATGTCCTCTTTGGAGAAGTGTCTATTCATTTCTTTCGCCCATTTTTTGATTGGATTGTTTGCCTTTCTGGTGTTGAGTTTTACAAGTTCTTTATAAATTTTGGTTATTAACCCCTTATCAGATGTATTGTCAAATATATTCTCCCATTGTGTAGTTTGTCTTTTTATTCTGTTCTTATTGTCTTTAGCTGCACAAAAGCTTTTTAGTTTGGTATAGTCCCATTTGATTATCCTGTCTTTTATTTCACTTGCCTGTGGAGATAAATCGGCAAATATCATATATTGCTGCGAGAGATGTCGGAGAGCTTACTGCCTATGTTTTCTTCTAAGATGCTTATGGTTTTACAGCTTACATTTAAGTCTTTTATCCATTTTGAGTTTATTTTTGTGAATGGTGTAAGTTGGTGGTCTAGTTTCATTTTTTTGCAGGTAGATGTCCAATTTTCCCAACACCGTTTGTTTAAGAGGCTGTCTTTACTCCATTGTATGCTCTTAACTCCTTTCTCAAATATCAGTTGTCCATAAAGGTGTGGGTTTATTTCTGGGTTCTCTGTTCTGTTCCATTGATCTATATGCCTGTTCTTATGCCAGTACCAGGCTGTTTTGAGTACAATGGCCTTGTAGTATAACTTGATATCCGGAAGTGTGATACCTCCCACTTTATTCTTCCTTTTCAAGATTGCTGAGGTTATTCGTGTTCTCTTTTGGTTGCATATAAATTTTGGAAAATGTCTTCTATGTCTTTGAAGTATGTCATTGGTATTTTAACTGGTATTGCATTGAGTTTATAAATTGCTTTGGGTAATATAGACATTTTAATGATGTTTATTCTTCCTAACCATGAGCACAGTATGTGCTTCCACTTGTTTGTATCTTCCCTGATTTCTTTTATCAATGTTTTATAATTTTCCAAGTACAAGTCTTTAATCTCCCTGGTTAAATTTATTCTTAGGTACTTTATTTTTTTGGTTGCAATGGTGAAGGGGATTGCTTCCTTAATTTCTCTTTCTGACAGTTCATTGTTAGTGCATAAAAATGTCTCTGATTTCTGAGTATTAATTTTATATCCTGCCACTTTGCTGAATTCATTTATCAGGACCAGTAGTTTATTGACTGAGACTTTAGGGTTTTCTATATACAATATCATATCACCTGCAAATAATGATAGTTTTACTTCTTCTTTTCCAACTTGAATGCCTTTTATTTCTTTTTGTCTGATTGCTGTGGCTAGGACTTCCAGAACTATGTTGAATAAGAGTGGTGAAAGTGGGCACCCCTGCCTTGTTCCTGATCTTAAGGGGATTGCTTTTAATTTTTGCCCATTGAGTATGATGTTGGCTGTGGATTTATCATAGCTGGCCTTTATCATGTTAAGGTATGCTCCCTGTATTCCCACTTTGCTGAGAGTTTTGATCATGAATGGGTGCTGGATTTTATCAAATGCTTTTTCTGCATCTATTGGAATTATCATGTGGTTTTTCTCCTTCCTTTTGTTTATGTGATGAATCACATTGATTGATTTGCAAATATTATACCAGCCTTGCCTCCCAAGAATAAATTCCACTTGATCATGGAGTATGATTTTTTTCATATATTGCTGAATCCAGTTTGCTAATATTTTGTTGAGGATTTTAGCATCTATATTCATCAGGGATATTGGCTTATAATTTTCTTTCTTTGTGTTGTCTTTGCCTGGTTTTGGAATCAGAATTATGCTCGCCTCATAAAAGGAGCTTGGAAGTCTTCCTTCCTCTTGAATTTTTTGAAATAGCTTGAGAAGGATAGGAGTTAGTTCTTCTTTCAATATTTGGTAGAATTCACTTGTGAAGCCATCAGGCCCAGGACTTTTCTTTGTTGGGAGTTTTTGATAACTGTTTCGATCTCATTTGTTGTAATCGGTCTGTTTAGGTTTTTGGCTTCTTCCAGATTAATTTTTGGAAGATTATATGTTTCAAGGAATTTGTCCATTTCATCTAGGTTGTCTAGTTTTTTGGCATACAGTTCTTCATAGTATTTTCTTACAATATTTTGTATTTTTGTTGTGTCAATTGTTATTTCTCCACTCTCATTTCTAATTTTATTTATTTCAGTCCTCTCTCTTTTATTCTCAGTGAGTCTGGTTAAAGATTCATCAATCTTGTTTACCTTTTCAAAGAACCAGCTCCTGGTTTCATTGATCCTCTGTATTGTTTCTTTAGCCTCTATGTCATTTATTTCCACAACGATCTTTATTATTTCCTTCCTTATACTAGTTCTAGGTTTTACTTGCTGTTCTTTTTCTAGTTCTTTTAGATGCAGGGTCAAGTTGTTTATTTGAGCTTTTCCTAGCTTCTTAAGGTATGCCTGTAATGCTATGAACTTCCCTCTCAGGACAACTTTTGCTGTGTCCCATAAAATTTGAGTTGATGTATGCTCATTATTCGTTTCTAGAAATTTTTTTATTTCTTCTTTGATCTCATTGTTAACCCATTCGTTATTTAATAACATGCTATTTAGTTTCCAAGTGTTTGAGTATTTTTCAGTTTTTCTGTTGTGATTGATTTCTAGTTTCATGCCACTGTGATCAGAGAAAGTGCTCAATATGATTTCAATCTTCTTAAATTTGTTGAGACTGTTTTTGTGCCCAAACATGTGGTCTATCCTAGAGAATGTACTGTGAGCACTTGAAAAGAATATATATGCTGCTGCTTTAGGGTGAAAGGTTCTAAAGATATCTATTAAATCGAGTTGATCTAGTGTGTCCTTCAAGTCTGCTGTTTCTTTGTTAATTGTCTTTCTTGAGGATCTATCTAGTGATGTTAGTTGGGTATTGAAATCCCCTACTATTATAGTATTGCTGTTGATCTTGCCCTTTAAATCCATCAAAGTCTGCTTTATATATTTAAGTGCTCCTATTTTAGGTGCGTAGATATTTATAACAGTTATATCTTTCTGTTGGATTGCTCCTTTTATCATTATGTAAATACCTTATTTATCTCTTACTATAGCCTTTGTTTTAAAGTCCATTTTGTCTGATATAAGTATTGCTACCCCAGCTTTTTTTTTTCATTTCCATTTGCATGAAATATTTTTTTTTCCATCCTTTTATCTTTAGTCTATGTGCATCTTTTGTTTTAAGGTGTGTCTCTTGTAGACAGCATATGTATGGGTCCTGTTTTCTTATCCATGCAGCTACCCTATGTCTTTTGATCAGATCATTGAATCCATTTACATTTAAGTTTATTATTGATATGTAGTTGTTTATTGCCATTTTATTCTTTAAAACTGTATTCCTCTTTTGCTATATTCTTTTTTCTCCTTTGATCTGTTTACAACAGGCACCTTAGCATTTCTTGCAGCATTGATTTAGTTGTAGTGAATTCCTTGAGGTTTTTTGGTTTTGTTTTTGTTTTGTTTTGTTTTTTTTTTTGTCTGGAAAGCTTTTTATTTCTCCTTCAATTTTAAATGATAGCCTTACTGGATAAAGTATAGTCTTGGTTATAGGCTCTTGTTCTGCATTACTTTGAATATTTCTTGCCATTCCCTTCTGGCCTCAAGTGTTTCTGTTGAGAAGTCTGATGTCATTCTTATGGGGGTTCCTTTGTAGATGATAACTTTTTTTTCTAGCAGCTTTTAATATTTTCTCTTTATCACTTAGCTTTGATATTTTAATTATGATGTGTCTTGGTGTTGATTTCTTTGAGTTTCTCGTTAATGGAGTTCTCTGTGCTTCTTGAACTTGTAAGACGTTTTCCTGCCTTAATTGAGGAAAGTTTTTAGCTATGATATGTTTGAACAAAGTCTCTATCCCTTGTTCTTTCTCTTCTCCTTCAGGAACCCCTATTATGCGGATGTTATTTCTCTTCGTATTGTCACAGAGCTCTCTTAGAGTTTCCTCAGACTTTTTGAGTCTCTTTTCTTTTTTCTGCTCTGCTTCCGTGCCTTTGTTTATCTTGTCCTCTAACTCACTGATTCGATTCTCAGTTTCATCCATCCTGCTTTTAATTCCTTCCATTGTGTTCTTTATTTTTGATATTGTGTTTGTCATTTCTGCCTGACTGCCTGACTTTTTTTGTTATTTTAGTGTTCTTTTTTATATTTGCTATCTCTTTATTTAGGTGTTCGTAATGACCATCTATTGTTGTTCTAAGATCTTTGAGCATCCTAACAATCGTTATTTTATACTCTGCATCTGGTAATTTGGTTATATCTGACTCATTCAGGTCCTTTTCTTGGGATTTCTCTTGATTCATTTGTGTTGCATTTCTCTGCCTTCTCATTTTGTCTTTGTAAAAGAAGGTTTTGGCCACTAGAGTCCACTGGGTGTGACCTCTGTGTTCCCTAGGTGTGGTCTGTCTGCAGGCCTGCCACCCCCTCTGCTGCTGCTACCTAGGGTGTTCGGGTGCGGGTGTTGCCAGTGCCAGCCCACTGGGGCTGTTGCTTTGGTTTCCACCTCTCCTTCACGGGAGGGGCTGTGATCACCTGCCTGGGTATACAAGCCTCAGTGGCCTCGGCCTTTGCCCTGCCCCTGCGGGTGGGGTTATGCTCAGCCCTAAGGGCAGGGGTGAACACCTTTGCTCAGCTGTGGGTCTCTGCCTGATTCCAGGCTTTTGCCCCGCCCCTGCAGGAAGAGCCCGCTCATGGGACAGCTACAAGCCTTGGCTCCACAGGCTGGGTGGGGCTGCATGCCCTCACTCAGTTGCAGGACTCTACCTGTTCTGAGCTTTCGCTCCACCCCCACGGGAGGAGCCGGCTCCCGTGTCAGGCCACAAGCCTCAGTTCTCGCGGGCCAGGCGAGGCTGCGCTCCTGTGCCCTTGCTCAAAAGTGGGTCTCTGCCCCTTTGTGGCTCCTGCCTTTCCCCACAGGCTGGATTGCAGGCGGCCCACAGCTGGGTTTGACCACTTTCGCCCTTCCCCTCCACCCTAGTCCGGCAAGACTGAGCTCACACCTGGGCCTCAGTGGTGGCCAGCCAGCTTCCGCCCTTGCCGACAGAACCACACTTCCACGTCCCACCGCCTGCCCACCCTCCGGTGAGCCCTCAGCTGTGTGGGTGGGGGCGCTGCAGCTCAGACCCTAAGACTCACTACTGTAGTCCCAAAAGCTCCCTCCTTCTAAGCGACTCTGCTCTGAGTGCCACAGGAAAGCCTGTTTGGCTGGAGTCCTGCTTCCCTTTGCTGTTATTGCTGGTTCCAGGGGAAATATTCACTTCAGATTTGGGGAGTGACTCAGACCAGGGTTTAGGGTGGCTGTCCTTCAAAGTGTTCCTCCCTGTGCCTCCTAGATTTCACTCTCTTCCCACTGCTCTGGTCCTCTCCTCTCTCCCCGGCCCCTCAGGTGAGTGGTTGTGAGAGAGATTTTCTGTGCAGTCCCTTTAAGAAGAATCTTGGGTCTGAGAAATCAGTCTCGTTCTCACAAACAGTATCCTGGCTTGTTTCCAGCTAAATACTGTCCATATGCCTCTTCTAGGCTCTGGGGCTGCAGGCTGGGGCTTTGTTCCTGGGACTCAGGACTGTCTCTCTGCTAAACTCACTTCCCACCATGCGAGTCTCTCCCAGCTACTGTTCACTCTGGGGAGCTGGGCAGCCCTCTCTGCATTTCTGCTTTTCCTACCAGTCTCAGTGTGCCTTCTTCAGTGTTACTTGGTTAAAGAGTCCTCTTAGTTTAGTCCAAAGTTGGTTTTTTCAGATGATGGTTCTTCAAATTAAGTTGTAATCCACTTTGGTTCTGGGAGGTGGAAGTTGGTATATCCGCCTACTCCATCACCATTTTGTCCTCCACAGTGTCTATTATTAAATTCCTCAGCAGGGTTGGGGCTAGCTGACCTATAACCTTTAATTAATCTTTCTGTAGCGAAAGGTATGAATATATTTATCTTAAATGGGAAAAAGACTACAAGTAGCCCCCAGAAAATTGAAGTCAAATTTTGCTAATAAATTACAGATGGAAAAAACTTTGAATTTTCACGGCCTTAGATCATGGAATTGTGTATAAAGAAGTATATACCGGGCCCTGGCTTGTTGGCTCAGCAGTAGAGCATTGGCCTGGCATGTGTAAGTCCCAGATTTGATTTCCAGCCAGGGCACACAGGAGAGGCGCCCATCTGCTTCTCTACCCTTCCCCCTCTCCTTTCTCTCTCTCTCTCTCTTTCTCTCCCATGGCCAAGGCTCCATTGGAGTAAAGTGCGCCTGGGCACTGAGGACAGCTCCATGGCTTCTGCCTCAGGTGCTATAATGGCTCAGGCCACAGCTGAGCAACAGCTCAGAAGGGCAGAGCATCGACCCTGGTGGGCATGCCAGGTGGATCCCAGTCGGGCGCATGCGGGAGTCTGTCTGACTGCCTCCCCACTTCTAACTTTGGAAAAATACAAAAACAAGAACAAAAACAAAACAAACAAAAGAAAAGAAGTGTATACCTATATATCCCATACTTGTTTACCATTTAGAACTAGAATTTTCAGGGATCCTAGTCACTGGCTCCAGAAAGTTCTCCCTTTCTCTATAATAGGTAACCCAGTGGGCTCACACTAGGTGAGGCCCCTCCCATGGGGTGTGCAACTGGCTCTGTGTCACCTTCTGTGAGATCATGAGAGCTTGAGGTGAATGGGAGTAAGACACCTGCTTGTTATCTTTCTGAAGTTTTCCCCCAAGACAGCCCATTTCAAACTTACACCTTCTGGGGCTAGCACTGTGTATGGCTGCATCCCCTCTGTACAGGCCCGTAGAACCTCTCAGCTAGAAGAAAACTTTGAATTCACTGAGTCTAGCTCACTGTGATAGCAGCTTCTAAGAGGCCTACCTCCTGGTATGAACCCCCTAGGGTAGTCCCTTCTGCTACAGTGTTGGTCCCTGTGACCAACAACACAAGAAAAATCCTGATGAGTCACTTCAGAGATTAAGTTAGAAAAGACACTATGGCTTCCATCTCTCTTTCTCTCTTTCTTACCCCCCCTTCCTTTCTCTGTCTCTGTCCTTCTCTCATCAGCAGCTCTGTGTCACTAGCTCAGGGGACACCAAGTGGCCATGTCATGTGGATACCCAAACTATCCTATACAGGAAGGGCCCCTGCGGTGATGAACTGAGGCCTCCTGCCAACACCCATGTGAGTGTACCATCTTGGAAGCATATCCATCAGCCCCAGTCAAACCTTCAGATAATTGTAGCAGAATGACAGACCCTGAGCCAGAAGCACTCAGCTAAACTGCTCCCCAATTCCTGATCCACAGAAACGGAGATAACAAATGTATGTCATTGTCACTAAGTTCTGATGGTATTTTCATATGGCAGTACATAAATAATACACCCTCCCCATTTCATAGATGAGGAGATAGATATGAGAGGAGAGGCTGTAGGCTCCTCCAGTGCTGACTCCAAGAGCCAGCTCAGTTCATTCCACTTGTGTGGAATGGACAGGGCGTCTCTAATTTTATATGGTCTTGGGTGCCATTTCCCAGAATCTTCTGTTTTCTCACAAAGAAACTAGAAGCCCCTGGAAAATGTAGCCATTAATTCAGCTGTGGAAAGAAAAGTTTGACACAGATGTCCTGGTTTTGGAGTCTACCCACTTGCTAAACTTGCCCCAAAAGCCTTCTTTTGTGGGTTTGTTTTTCAGGAGTCAATTTTTGTTTTTCCTGTAAGGGTAAAACTTTCTAGACTGTAGTCATTAAGCAGGGAAAAGGAAAAAGCATTTCTCCCCCTTCCTTTCTTTGTCGTTGAAGAGCGTGTTCTTAATAAACCCTCCACGCTTCAAAGATTTCATCTGGGCATTGGCGCTGGCCTGGCTCATGAGATGACATCGTGTAGCAAGCCGCAACCGTCAGCCTGGCTCTGTTACTGGGTGAGTGGCTCCGTCCCCTGCTCTGATGCTGAGTGTCTCCTCTCTCCGGCTACAGTTTACATACAGGATGCCTTTCCTGTCTGAAGCCCCCGTCTGCCTCCCATATCTCTGTAAACCATATGCTTATGTGTTTTAAGTACAGATGGAGACATTAGTCATGTAATTCATCATATGGAAAAATTCAGAGGCTGGCTATTTTATTTCAATATCAGTATTACTTTTTACCTTTGATACTGGGAGGAAAAGCCAAAAATGTCATTGGGAATTATAGGGAAATCATCTACCCCCACTTAATTTTACTGCATGCTTCTTTTTAAGGTTCAAATGTGGCCCAAGCCATCCAGAAATTATAGGAAGAAGATACATAAAGCTAGTGTGCTGGACTTATGGCAACAATGGCCCCAGCTCCTCACCCCTTCCTGTAGCCCCACTCTTTGGCCTGTGACTTTGTAGACCCTCTGTGTAAACAGTGTCTATTCCTCATCCCTTGAATCTAGGCTGTTCTTGTGGCTTGCTTTGGACAACATGATGTGGCAGAAATGACTGCATAGCAGCTGTAAGCCTTGGCCTCAAGGGGTCTTAGAGCTTCTATTACCTTTCTTGGACCCTTTTTATTTTTTATTTAAGTGAGAGGAAGGGAAATAGAGAAACAGGCTCCTGTATGTGCCCTGACTGGGATCCACCTGGCAACCCCTGTCTGGGGCTGATGCTCAGACGAACTGAGCTACTCTCAGTGTCTGGGGCTGATGCTTGAACCAGACGAGCCACTGGCTGTAAAAGGGGGAGAGATAGAGATGGGGTAGAGGGAGGGGAATAGACTCAGATGGTCACTTCTCATGTGTACCCTGACCAGGGATTGAACCCAGGATGTCTGCATTCCTGGTCAATGCTCTATCCACTGAGACAACTACCTGGGGCCTAGCTGGACCCTTGAATATACCATGTGAACATGCCAGCCAGCCAATCCCCAAACATGTGAGAAGGGCTAGCCAAGATTGAGCCACCAACTTGACCACAAATGCTTGCATAAACATAGCAAACATCAAGAACTACCAGTCATCCTATAAACTCATGAGCAATAATAAATAGTTGGTTTTTTAAAAGATTTTATTTATTAATTTTTGAGAGAGAGAGAGGGTGGGAAAGAGAGAGGGGGCGAGAAACATCAACTCATAGTTGTTTCACTTCAGTTGTTCATTCATTGATTGTTTCTTGTATGTGCCCTGACTGGGCAAGCCCAGGGTTTCAAACCTGCAACCTCAACGTTCCAGGTTGGCACTCTATCTACTGTGCCACCATAGGTCAGGCAATAGTTATTTTTAAGCCACTGAGTTTGGGGGTGATTTGTTATACAGCATTATTTGTGGCAATAGATAATGGATGCACATAGGCCACTTTGTTTGCTTGCTTGTTTGTTTGTTCGTTTTTGGTATCATTTCTATGCTTCAACCCCAGGTAAGAGGCTATGAGAGGTATTCAGAAAGAGCTTCCCATTGCCGGTCTTGGGGTATAAGCCTGACTGACAGTCTGAGGCCCCAATAAGAGGCAGGGCCTTGGGGACTACCCCTCAGTGTGCAGACTTCCAGCTTACTGTCCTGTTTCCTGCACGGTACCGCCACCCTGGACTGGGTTCAGTGCCCTTCTCCCGGAGTCTAGTCGCACTGATGAACACTTCTAGAATAGAAACCTTCTCCCCTCTGCCAGGGTCTGACTATCTCTTACAGAGATATTTGACAAATCCACCTACTTCCAGCTGTCCTCCTATTTTCAGTAGTACCTAGTTCTGCCGGTTCCTGAACATTCGGGATGGGGAGGCTCTTGTTCTGGCTTGAATTGGTTATTGGCTTTCCCTGCAGTCAGCTTGGAGTTCTCTGGGCAGAGGAGGCAGAGCCTTGAGGCAGAGCAGACTCCCTGGCTCCCTTCCTAGAAAGGACTGTACACCCGCATGGGGCTGCGGAAGGGAGAGCCTGGGTCCCAGGCTTCTCAGTGTCATCGGCAGCCACGACCCAGAGAAAAAGAGGACGGGTTAAAGCAATGTGCGAGGAAATAGTCATGGGAGAGATACAGAGAGTCTCTGAATTTAGCTTCAGCAGCGTTTTCACTGGCTGGCATAAAAAAATTGCTAAATGAAAATTTATAAACAAGGACCTGCTTGGATGAAACCTTTCAACCATGTCTTTCCAATTCTATCCCAATAGCCTAATGTTTACTTACACCCCAAAACTATCAATGTATACTTTGGGACTTGAATTTTTCCAAAAGTTGAGTTTTCATGTCATTGGTAATGTTTAGATTCCATGTAGGAACTATTCCATACTTAGTATTTTTATTAACTGTTATTCTTCTTTGAGCTTTTCTGGGTTTTTCTTCAAAACTGTTTCCCAGGCGCTGTCTCAAGAAACAATGAAAGAAACAAAAAACAAAGAGAAAAATGTTCATGGTCACTGCAGAGTACAAACAATTTCATAACCTTCCTCTTGTCATTCTTCCCCACTTCCTTCCCCACTGGATCTGGTTCCTCAGATAATCTTTTTAAAGTAAATGTTACATGAAGAGGAAAATACATCCTACACTAGGATGACCAGACCGCTTCTTGCAAATATCTTTCAAAGGAGAGACAAATTGTTGAGGATTAATTACACGGTCCCATTATAGTAAATGTAAGCTTATGTTCTACAGGTTTTTGTTTGGTTTTCTGGGGCCACTACCACGGGATTTATGCCGCAAGGTCTCATGGGACTTTCCCCCTAACTTCTCCCTTGGTCCAACATCCTCTGACCTCATTGCAGTGTTTGTTTGCAATGTTTTCTTCAATAGGTGGAAATATGTTTTCCTGCTCATTTTGCTATTGCACATTTGGCAAATACTATCTTGCCTTCCTTAGGATCCTATATCTGAGTCCTCTCCTAGCTTATAACCAGAGCTGACATTTTAATTGTCCTTGTAAGTTCTAAGCCCATTTCAGAATGTAGGCTCACCATGATTTATTTAGTACTTTTAAAAATTGAGGTATAAATGACATATAAGATTATATTAGTTTTAGGTATACAACATAATTTAATATTTTTATCTATGTGAAAGGATCTCTATGATAAATCTAATTAACATCTGTCATCATACATAGTTATGGAGTGTTTTCTTGTGATTAGAACTTAACTTTATGCTCCTAGCAGCTTACAAATATTACAATACAGTATTAACTATAGTCACCTTGCTGTGCATTGCATCCTATGACTTATTTTATAACTAGAAGTTGGTACCTTTTGACTTCCTTACCCATTTTGCCCCCAACCAATCCTCCTGCCTTTCGCAACCAATCTTTTCTCTGTATCTATGAACCTGGGTTTTCATTTTTGTATTTTTAGATTCCACATATAAGTGAGATCATATGGTAGTTGCCTTTCTCTGACTTATTTCACTTAGCACAGTACCTTAAAGGTCCATCCATGTTGTCACAAATGGCAAGGTTTTATTCTTTTTTTTATAGCTGAATATTATTCCATTGTGTATATATACCACATTTTAAAATTATTTATTTATTTGTTTGTTTGTTCATTTGTCAGTAGGCAGGCTCTTTTCAGATTTTGTCTATTGTGAAAATGCTATAAAATGTGGGGGTGCAGAGAGCTTTCTGAGTTAGTGTTTCTGCTTCCTTTGGATAAATACCCAGAAGTAGGATTGCTGGGTCATATGGTAGTTCTAGTTTTAATGTTTTAGGACCTTCCATACTGTTCTCTATAGTGACAGCACAGTCTGCATTCCCACCAACAGTGCACAGGGTCCCCTTCTCCACACCCTCTCCAGCACTTGTCCCTTGACGTTTTGATGAGAGCCGTCCTGATGGGTGGGAACTGAGAGCTCACTGTGGTTTTGGTTTGCACTTCCCTGATGATTAGTGATGCTGAGCACCTTTCCTGTGCCTGTTGGCCACCTATATGTCCTCTTTGGAGAAGTGTCTATTCAGGTCCTCTACCCATTGTTTTGGTTTTGGTTTTGGGGTGTTTTTTTGTTTTTTGTTTTTTTGCTATTGTCTTATATATTTAGTACTTTTATTGAAGATGAGTGAAGAGTGGTTTGATAAAGGATTTCAAGATTAGGCATGATTGTAATGCTATATTTACTCCTTGTCTCAATATCTAAAGGATTCTATATGGCTCCCTAGATTTCCTAAGACGAAACAGATATAAAACTTAGAACTCAGAGCCTTCAGAAATGAAGATAGGCAAAACCAGGGGGGAAATAGAAAAAAAAGTTATGCAGATTCCACTCCAAAGATGAGCTGAAAATTTGGCTCTCATCTTTCTGATGGCTCAGTCAGAAAGGGAAAATAGCCTGGCCAGGCAGTGGTGTAGTGGATAAAGTGTCGGACTGGGATGCGGAGGACCCAGCTTCAAGACCCCAAGGTCGCCAGCTTGAGCACGGGCTCATCTGGCTTGAGCAAAAAAAAAAAAAAAAAAAAAAAAAAGCTCACCAGCTTGGACCCAAGGTCACTGGCTTGAGCAAGGGGTCAACTTGGTCTGCTGAAGGCCCACGGTCAAGGCACATATGAGAAAGCAATCAATGAATAAGTAAGGTGTCACAACAAGAAACTGATGATTGATGCTTCTCATCTCTCTCCATTCCTGTCTGTCTGTCCCTATCTATCCCTCTCTCTGACTCTCTCTCTGTCCCTGTATAAAAAAAAAAGAAAGGGAAAATATAGTCAAGTGTGTGATTCATGTTGTCTGAGAAATAAAGTGTGCCAGTAACTCTGAGGAAGTAATGCTTCCCGTCGCACACAGAACTACAAGACCATTCCTGTGCAGTTGCTCACAGGGGGCGCATCAGCTCTGTAATAAGTGTGATTGTGGCTGCGCTGGCGCTGTTTATTAAAAGACCCTCAGTGTGAAGCTGAGAAAGGTGACTGTCAACGCACTTGGCAGCAAAGCCATTTTCCGCGAGAGGCTTCCACAATGCAACCTAAGCGTGCAGCTCTCCAGTGGCCTCCCAAGAATAAAATGACGAGTGTCGCAGGTGAACAGCTGGCATATTTTTAAAATAAACTTCTGTTAATACCATTTCTTTCAACAAAGTTTTGACTTTTCTTCCTAATGCTTTTGAGCAGGGAAGTTCAGTAGAGAAGTTCACTTAATTTGCATTGGGAACACTTTCAGGTTTGTTAATAAAAAATGTCCTGAGATGGTGAGAATAGATTCCTTTCAATATAGTTTCTGTACGTCCATCTTAAAGCACAGAAAAGTCTGCATAAGGCTTTTCCCAGCCCTGTGAGATGTTGATTGTGATGATTCATTTCCGTTGTGCTGGAAACACATGACTGTTTCACTGTGATCCCCGAGTCCAGTGCTGGATCCAGTAGGAAGGGGAAGAGGAAACATAGAGAGGGGCCCCTGGCCAGCCAAGAGCTCCATTTTATTCAGGGTGTAGCTCCAGGTCCACAAGCCTGGAGTCAGGCTTGCAGCCATGTGTGTGAGGTTTTGTGGAAACCAAGAATTCCAGCGCCCGTTGAGGTGGGAGAGCGCCCAGAATAGACTCTTCATTGAACTTTGTTTCTAGTCCCGGATGGAGAGCTCCGGGCTGAGGGATTCTAGGGCTGAGGGAGGAGCTTGACAGGCACCTTTGGAGCTCACACTGAGACACACCATGGCCCTTTCCCACAGAAGAGCTGACCCTTGGAATGAGATCTTCGGACACTCCATATGTGCCTCCTGAGACAAAATGACCCAAAACAAATGCAGTGAACGCTGCTGATGACCTCATGGAGGTCACCAATTGTTTCCAACCCCAACAAAACCAAACCGCATGCTACACTGATCCTAGCGAGTCTGGCTGGTTAGAAGGAGTTCATTTGCCACCCAGTTCCTTGCACCTAGAATCAATCTGTATGAGACTGAATTACCATCTAGTCAAAAAACCTTCAAAATTATAGGTGGGGGCATAAAAGTTGTGGCTATGAATCTTAAAGCAATGCAGACGGGTTGCCCAGATCTGGGTAGAATAACACTAAAAATGTTCTCCTTATGTGCCCGGCCCCACCCGTACGAGGAATATCTTGGAGGTGAACTTTCTCACTGCCTCAGGTCAGCCTCCCCAGAAGCAAAGCCTGAGATAGGGGTCCTTAGGCAAGTAATTTATCAGGAGCTGCTTGCAGGAGAAACCTGTAAGGCAGTAGGGAAGGCCAGATTGCGAGAAAAGCAGGAATGTGATTTCAGAAGAAGCCGGGCCTCTCTGCCCTATCCCTTGGGAAACTCGGGAGCATAAACAGCTGCGTGTGTGGATGTGAGGGGCCTGCAAGCATCTTCAGTTGAGGCAGCTCCAGATGTTCCAGTTCTCAAGAGCACCCTCAGGAGAAGGTTTCAGATGTGAGCTCTTAGCCACAGTACTTGTAGCCATTTAGGGAAAGGGACACCAGGGTATCAGACAAGACACCATCAGCAGCTGCTAACTGGCGCGCTTCTTCAGTGTGCGTATGCACTACATTAAACACAGGCTCCAGAGCTTCTGAGTCACTAACTCTGGGAGGGGACTAAGAATTCGCATTTCCTAGGTGAGACTCTTGCTGCTGCTGGTCCAGGGACCGTGCTTTGAGAACCTCTGTACAAAGCTAACATCTTTTTAAAGCAATCAATCGCCTTTGGAAAGCTAAATCATGGACATCGTCACTCTCTGGGCATTCGCATCAACATATCATTGTACGTAGAGATAAATGCCAAAGCAGTTCAATGACTAGGTGGAAGGAAGGCTGGACTGGAGTTAGGCAATGTGGGCCCTGGTGCCAGCTCTCCCCTGGTGACGGACTATGGGGTCCTTGGCAAGTAGCCTTCACCTGCTCTGCTTCTGTCCCCACAGGTATAATAGGGAGGCCTGAAAGGTTACTTCCAGCCCTGAGCTCTCCCATAACTTCCACTAGTATTTATCTCTGGTACCCCAAGCAAGCTACTGGGCTGCAGGTCTTAGTTTCTGAATCTGTTAAATGGGTATGGTGCACTCAGTTATGTCTCCAGCACTTCGACCCAGCCTTCTTGGCTGATAGTGACTGTATACTCCATTCTTTCTAAACTGCCTCAGAGTCAAAGCCCCAATGATAATTGACATATTCCAACCAAAAATCTCTAGATTTTTAACAGACGTTCTAGTTTAAGACAATTTGTAAACAGGTAAAATATAAAGCTATGGTGATTTTAAATAGAATTGGTGTTCAGATGAAGGCTGTAGGTGTAATTTTGCAACCAGGACAAGCATACTCCAGGGACATTCTGAGGGTCAAATCAGTCAGCTGACCAGCTGGAGTCAGAAAAAACTAGCCCCCTTCATGCCTTTGTGTAAGAAAGGATCAGGAATTGAACTTCATCAAAATTAAAGGATTTTAGTGCATCAAGGACGTTATCAAGAGAGTGAAAAGACAAGAAACAGAATGGAAGGAGCCTGACCTGTGGTGGCGCAGTGGATAAAGCGTCGACCTGGAAATGCTGAGGTCGCTGGTTCGAAACCCTGGGCTTGCCTGGTCAAGGCACATATGGGAGTTGATGCTTCCAGCTCCTCCCCCCTCCTCTCTCTCTGTCTCTCTCTCCTCTCTCTCCCTCTCTGTCTCTCTTTTTCCCTCTCTCTCTCCTCTCTAAAAATGAATAAATAAAATTTAAAAAAAAATTAAAAAAAAAACAGTAGTTAAAAAAAAAAAAAGAATGGAAGGAAAAATTTGCGAATCACATACCTGATAAGGGTATACTGCCCAGAATATATGAATAGCTTTTACAATTTAATAGAAAAAGACAAACAACCCAATTTAAAAACAGACGAGGGAATTAAATAGACATTTCTCCTAAGAAGATCTACAAATGGCCAAAGAGCACCAGAAAAGATGCTCAACATCATTAGTCCTTAGGGAGGTGCAAGTCAGAATTCAGTGAAATACCACATCTAACACACTGGATTTATTGTAATCAGAAAAATACAGAAAAACAAAACAAGTGCTGGCAAGGATGTGGAGAAATTGGAAGCATTGTGCATTACTGGCAGGAATGTGAAATGGTACAGCCACTGTGGAAAAGAGTTTGCTGGTTCCTCAAAAAGTTAAACAGATCATTAGCATCAGACCCAGCCAGTCCACTCAGGTGTATTCCCAGTAAAGTGGAAAATAGGGACTCAAAACAGGTGCTTGTACACCAGTGGATATTCACAATATCTAAAAGGTAAAGTGTTAAAAAAAAGAATCAAAATTCAACTGAGTAAATTTGAAGATGTAATTGGCTTTCTTTGAGGGCAGCGTCCCATCTAGCAAGGACAAGGGTGTTATAAAGAGTTGTACAAAGTGGGAGGTTTTATAGGAAGAAGGGGAGGCAAGGGACTATCAACTAAAGAAAAGAGCGGATTAATCTTGGCCACGCCTCTACTCTTTGGGAGAAGAGAACCAGAAGGGTTTTTACCAAGCAGATGACCTCTTCTTCCTCTGTGGGGTGAGGAGAGCCCTCCAGCTTTAGTATCATGGGCTTTTAGCACGAGTGATGCCATTTTGGACCTGTGGTGTTTTTTTCAGTTAACAGTAGAAACAACCCAGATGTCCATCAACTGATGAATGGATACACAAAATATTGTGTGTACACATGATGAATATTATTCAGCCATGAAAAGAAATGAAGTTCTAATACATGCTTCAGTGTGGATAAACCTTGAAAATATTATACTGCATGAAAGGAGCCAGACACAAAAAAATACATAAGATATGATTCCATTTTTATGAAATGTCCAGAATAGGTAAATTCATGTGGGAAGAAAGGGGAAGGGTGGCGGCCAGGAGCTGGGGGAGACTGGGAGTAGGGAGTGATTACTTCAGGGTTCCTGGGGTTTCTTTTGGGGTGATGAAAATGTGGCACTAGGTAGAGGTGGTAGTTGTACACTGTGAATGTGCTAAATGCTACTGAATTGTTCACTTTAAAATGGTTCATTTTACGTTATGTGAATTTCAGAGTCTATCTCTGAAAGAATGAGATATTCTTTCATAAATAAGCACTAGATGTGTCACATATGGACTCAAAGTCAACGCAACAATTTCTCTTATGCCAGAAGAGCCAACATCTTCCAAAAGGGCGAGCATTGAAAGTTGGTTGTTTTTCAGATTTACATCCATTGCTTTTATATTATTCCATTGCTTAACAGGGTTGAAGGGTTTTGAAAGTAACTCCTAACCAACTAAACAGAATAGTCTGATTCCTTGTTTACCAAAAAGGAAAATGAAAGAGATGGAAAGGCAGAACTGAGCAAACTGTGCCTTTGAAAGCACAGACTGTACGGGGAGGGGCGCGCTGCTATTTCCAGGCTTGTGTGGGTGTGAGGATAACAGTCCTCTTGAAACAGCTGGTTAACAACAGAATGCGAGAGGCATCCTAGGACTCAAAGACCCACCCTCTACAGAGAACCGAAGGAGAGTTCATGAGAGCTAGGAGTGTTCAGTGCATTAGGAAAATTTGAAATGGGGATCTTACACTGGGCTTCAATTGAGCTGCAGTACTTAGCAAGGCTTTGCTCCCTCTGTTCAAAAGAACGACTCCAGGAAACTGAAAGGCTAAACCAGAAACAGATATGGCGTACTTTCCGGAAAAATAACTGTCCTCAAAGCCACTCCTGCAGGGATCCAGCCTCCCTCTGGGGGTCTGACAGTCTGCCCACTTCTGGAAGGAAACAGATTTGGGTGGAGGGACAGTTCACCCCTGTGCGAACTTTTGTTTCAGCATCTAGTATGTGAATTCTTTGTAATGATGAAAGATAGAAGATGGCTTGAAGTCTGAACTTGCTTTCATTTTTGTTGTAATGAATCATGATATCTACCTTTAAGAGGCTGTCCCCATGGACTGGAAAGTAAAACCAACCCATTTACCTCCAGCTACAGAGAACACACTATAAATAGGGCCCAAACGGTGGCTCTTTAATAGCTGGGTGCCAAGGTGATCCATTTTTCTTTGTTTTTCCTATAAAACCTTGAATCTTAAACATTAACAGGAATAAGGTAGAAATCTTATAATTTTAGGTATAATTATTTCAAGAGTGCTATATCTTCAGCCATACTCTAGTCAACAGTTTTAGCATTTGTTTAGTCTATCATTCATTTATTCAGCAAATATATATTTATTGCTTGCAGCATGGTAGACATCACACTAGATGTGGAGATACAGTGATAAGCAAAGCAGACACAGGATTTGCCTCAGGGCGCAGGTCCACACACAGAGGAACATAGAGAACTGTTTACCCAGTTGGAGGCTGAGGCAGGGGAACCTTTTTTCCATCACCCAAGTTCAAGGCCTCCTTTCTGAATCCTTCTTTTCTGTTCTAAAATGAAACTCTATCCATGATGAAATGCAGTGAGACCATCCACTCCCCAAAAAACAGGGACCCTCAAAATCATCACAAGACAATATTCTGATTTTACATTTCCCAACAGGGATGATTCAGAGTCAAACTATGGTAACGCTCTGAGCTGGACGCATGCCTGCAGGTCCTTCCTTCAATTCTCAGGTTCTCAACTCGGCATTTCCTGTAAACAGCTGCTAACACAGCACACATAACTCCTCCCAAAGCAACACTTTCAGTTAAATTTACTGAGAAAAATAACAGCCCATTCTCCTAGAAAACTGCGTGCAATTTATACAGTCAAATAGGAGTCCTGGGATTCCCAGTCAAATCTAGTCTCCCGGATAACAATAGATACTACTTGCTTCATATTCGCATAACTCGGAGGCCCACAGTAAGAGTTTTCTCCAAACAAAGGGATAATTTGCCTGAAATGTAAATCCACATCTCTGCCTCTTAGGAAGCAAAATACAATTCTCAATTTTTAACCACCAATTTTTCAGTATCTACTCTTCAAGACACCTCCCCACTCCACCTGCCCCCAAAACTTTTTTTTCTCAAGTGAGAGGAGGGGAGATATCAAGACAGACTCCCACATGTGCCCTGACCAGGATCCATAAGGCAACCCCACCCAGGACCAATGATCTGCCCATCTGGGGGCACACTTGCAACTGAGCTCTTTTTAGCACCTGAGGCCGTGGCTCTATGGAGCCATCCTCAGCACCTGGGGACAATGCGCTTGCATCAATCAAGCCATGGCTGCAGGAGGAGAAGAGAGAGAGAGAAGGAGGAGAGGAGGAGAAGCAGATGGTCACTTCTCCTCTGTGCCCTGACCAAGAATTGAACCTGGTACATCCACATGTTGGGCTAATGCTCTACCACTAAGCAAAATGGCCAGGGCCAGCCCCAAAACTTTAAATAAGGTCCAGTTATAAGCAGGATCCCTGTTTTATATTTGTTTACAAAATATACAGTTAGTGCAAAGCTGAGTGTGGGTTGGAGAATGGGCCGAAAGGACTGATCTAAATAAGCCTTGACAGGCTGGATTCAGGAAGCAACGTTACCCAGATGACAAGTAACGTCCAATTTAGGGTCCTCCACTTCTGGTGGGACACATCAACCTCAAAGGGATCAGATTGGAAGCTGCCACTTAGCCACCACGCACAGGACTTCAAGCCTGAATTGACCGCAAATCTATATGAAATAAATTAATGGAAAGAACACGGCTTTTGGGATTACAAAATAAGGTCTCAACCTTTATTTAACCTCTCTCATACTCAGTGTCTTTAAACAATAATATTATAATGTTCCTTTAAATTCTCTGATTTAAGTAGTTTGAGGGTGTTTTCCCTTCTTCAACACTTGGAGAATAGAAGTTATTTTCTATGTCCTAATATTAAATTGTTTTAGTGAATATTTGGGTAGGGTAGGAGAGAAGCAGTTGCCTTGAGGTTGAAAGGTCCAATGCCAGTTGAGCAATAATGAGTTTATCACAGTGAACCACTGACCTTCCTAAATTTGGATTTCAGAGTGGCTGTAGAAGGCCTAACATTGAGGGCCTGCAGAGCCCTCAATGAAAACAATTTGTGTAGAAGCAAAATAGTAGGCAGGGGGTAGATGAGAAATCTCTGTACCTTTCTCCTGGTTTTGCTCTAAACCTAAAACATCTCTAAAAACAATAAAATGTTAAAAAACACACATTAGTACCTAGCCTCTACAATGGCTTCCTGGCATTCCTCACACCCTTGTGTGATTACCTCCATTTATGGGTGAGCTGAACCTAATGACTTTTTCTTTTTTTGCTTTTTTATTGAGTTTATTAGGGTGATGTTGGTTAATAAAATTATATAGGTTTCAGGTGCACGATTCTGTAAGCCATCATTTCTTTATTGTATTGTGTGTCCACCACCCCAAGGCAAGTCTTCTTCCATCACTATCTCTCCCCTTTACCCTCCTCCACCTCCTTCACCCCCTTTCCCTCTGGGAATCACCATACTGTTGCCTGTGTCTATGACCTTTTTTGGGTTTTGTTGTTTTTTTCTTAGTCCCTTCACCTTTTATACCCAGTCTGCACCCCCCCCCCCCCGACAGCTGTCGTCTGTTCTCTATGAGTGTGTTTTTATTTCATCTGTTGGTTCATTTTGTTCATTAGATTTCACATATGAGTGAAATCATATCATATTTGTGTTTCTCTGACTGGCTTATTTCATTCAGCATAATGCTCTCCAGGTCCATCCATGCTGTCATGAATGGTAAGATTTCCTTCTTTTTTATGGCCATGTAGTATTCCATATGTAAATGTACCACAGCTTTTTTATCCACTCATCTACTGATGGGCACTTCGGCTGCTTCCAAATCTTGGCTACTGTAAATAACACTGCAATAAACATAGGGGTGCATATGTTCTTTCAAATTAATGTTTCCGTTTTCTTCAGATATATTCCCAGAAGTAGAATCGCTGGGTCAAAAGGCAATTCCATTTTTAATTTTTTGAGGGAATTCCTTAGTGATTTCCACAGTGGCTGCACCAGTCTGCATTCCCACCAGCAGTGAACGAGGGTTCCCTTTTCTCCACACCCTTGCCAGCACTGGTTTGATTTATTGATGAGAACCATTCTGACAGGTGTGAGGTGATGTCTCACTCTGGTTGTAATTTGCATATCTCTGATGATTAGTGATATTGGGCATCTTTTCATATGTTTACTGGCTATCTGTATGTACTCTTTGGAGAAACGTCTATTCAGATCCTTTGCCCATTTTTTAAACGGATTTTTTGTTTTTTCAATGTTGAGTTGTATAAGTTCTTTATAAATTTTTTATTTTAACCCCTTATCAGATATATCATTGGTAAATATGTTCTCCCATTCAGTGGGTTGTCTTTTCATTTTTTTGATGGTTTTCTTTGCTGTGCAAAGACTTTTTAGTTTGATGTAGTCCCATTTATTTTTCTTTTGTTTCCCTTGCCTGAGACGTTATAACAGAAAAAAATATTGCTATAAGAAATGTCTGAGATTTTACTGCCTATATTTATTCCTAAGATTTTTATGGTTGCAAATCAAACATTTAAATCTTTAATCCAACTTTATTGTGTATGGTGTAAGAAGGTGGTCTAGTTACATTTCTTTGCATTTGTCTGTCCAACATTTTCAACACCATTTATTGAATAGACTACCTTTACTCCATTGTATGTTTTTGCTTCCTTTGTCAAATGTGTGTGTGTGTGTATGTGTGTGTGCTGTGCATATTTTAGTGAGAGAGAGGGACAGACAAGGATAGACAGTCAGGAAGGGAGAGAAATGAGAAGCATCAACTCATAGTTGCAGCACTTTAGTTGTTTATTCACTGCTTTCTCATATGTGCCTTGACTGGGGGGCTCTAGCTGAGACAGTGAGTACTTGCTCAAGCCAGTGACCTTGAACTTCAAGCTAGAGACCTTTGGTCTCAAGTCAGTGGCCATAGGGTCATGTCTATAAAAGCAAAATTGAAGATCAGGGGACTCCAGTGCTAGCACTTGGCTTGTTGATGCAAATAGCATCATTTCAATGCCAAAGTCACCATGTATTTAAAAACTTTAGTATTTCCACCTCACTGCACTGAAGAACCAATTCCCCACCCCTCTTAGTGCTTTAAAAGCACTTTAAACATATTTAACTCTAACACTAACCTGTGTTGCAAATATTTGTGTCATATATGTGTTTGTGTGAGCTTACATCTATATAATATATGTTTTAGTATGTCTATGGTCCCTCGCTCAAGCCAGTGACCCTGTGCTCAAGCTGGTGAGCCTGAACTCAAGCCAGGTGAGCCTGTGCTCATGCAGCAACTTCAACATTTCAAACCTAGGTCCTCAGTGTCCTAGGCTGACACTCTAGCCACTGCACCACCCCCTAGTCATGTGTGTCAAATATGAATTGACTGTGAAAGCATGGGTTTATTTCTGGGCTCTCTGTTCTGTTCCATTGATTTATATGTTTGTTTTTATGCCAGTAACATGCTGTTTTGATTACTGTGGCCTTGTAGGTTAGTTTGATATCAGGTAGCATGATTCCTCCAATTTTTTCCATATCAATTTTTGGAATATTTGTTCTAGTTTTATGAAATACACCATTGGTATCTTAATAGGAATTGCATTATATTATAGATTGCTTTGGGTTCTATGGACATTTCAATGATGTTAATTCTTCCTATCCATGAACATATATGCTTCTACTTATTTGTATCTTCTTCCATTTCTTTGTTCAATGTCTTATAATTTTTTGAATACAGATCTTTCACATCCTTAGTTAAATTTATTCCTGAGTATTTTTTTTGATGCAATTGTAAATGGGATTGTTTTCTTGTTATCCCTATCTGATAGATCATAATTGATGTATAAAAGTGCAATTGATTTCTGGATATTTATTTTGTGTCCTACCTTACTGAATTTATTTATCAGTTCTAGTAGTTTTTTTGGTGGAATCTATACTGCCATGTCATCTGCAGGACTTAAGGACTTCTAAGTGGCTTTTATTTTTAAAAAAAGTTTTTAACTGACTTTATTGGGGTGACATTGGTTAATAAATTATATAGGTTTCAAGTGTACAATTCTATAATTTATCATTTGTGTATGGTATTGTGTGTTCACCTCCCCAAATCAAGTGTCTCCCCGTCACCCTTTATCCCCCCTTCACCTTCTTCTGCCTTCCCCCAAGCCCCATCCCTCTGTAACCTCCGTACTGTTGTCTGTGTCTATGAGGTTGTTTTTCCTTTTTGGTTAATCCCTTCTCCTTTTCCACCCAGCCCCTCAACATCCCTCCCCTCTGACGGCTGTCAGTCTGTCCTCTGCCAGTCTGTTTCTGTTTTCTAAGTGGCTTCTGAGGATACGGCAGAAATGATGGGCTGTCACTTCTGAGATGAGGTTACAGAAAGACCATGGCTTTCATCCTGCTTTCCTTCTCTTCCTCTTCACTGGATCACTCTGACGGAAGCCAGTGACCATGTTGTGAGCTGCTTACAGAGAGGACTTAAGTGGCAAGGAGCTGAAGGAAGCCTCAGCCAACAGCCAGTGAGGAACTGAACCTGCCAATGTCCCTTGAATGAGCTTGGAAAATGTTCCAGTAATGTAGTTATGTAAAGTTTCAGTGGTAATTGATTGATTTTCTAATCAAAAGTGCAGGCGTACACTCTTCTTTTCAAAGGACAAAGAACATACCAGTATGCAGGGTTTTCTTTTCCCTCCTCTTCCCTCTCTCTTCCTTTTAATGAAATCAACCCCAAAGAAAACCTTGCATTTGTTGCATTTTTTAGTCTGCAACAAACACTTTACATTTGTTGCAGAGTCGATTTAGGGAAGTATGAGAGTGGAGAGCAGAGATCAGAATGGGATACTAATCACCTGAAGAACACCTCTCAGGGGTGCCAGACAGCTTGGGTGATTAATCTTCTTAACACTTTACAGCAAAACAAGAATGATGACTGACCACTTACTATCCGGCAGCCTTCCCGTCTGCTGGTAACCTGGATTTATTCCCTGTTGTCCAGAACCACATTGGAATTGATCTCCGTCCAATTTGTTATGGACAAGTGCTCAGATCACCAGGCATCCTTCTCAGTTTCTTCTTGGCTAAAGGCAAGAAGATGGTCAAGACTGAATGGACGTGCACATGTCCTCTATAGTGGTCCTGATAGTGCGATTGTGATAATTAGGGCCAGGCCCCCAAGAGGTCATGGACCCCCTCTGATAGGCTCAGCTTTGATGCCTGGACATCCAGAACCATCAGAGGTGATAACTTGGTTCTGAAGAAACACAGGCTAGCGCTATGAAACAGAATGGATGGAAGGCCAGCGCCACGTCAGCAAGTGTGCAATGGAACAGAGTCAGGGGAGCACCCCGTTCTGAGAACGCTAATGACAGCTCAACTGTTGGCCAGATCTTTCCAATAAATCCGTGAACAGTTTTATGCTTTTACTTTTTCACCAACTATAAAACCATACCATCCCAAAAGAGCAATGTCAGGGCAACCCCATAAACAAATTTTATTTTAACACTATTTATGCTCATAAAGACTGTGGAATCTGTACTGGGTCAACCCAAGGCTGTTTAGTTACTCAACTTTTTTCTTTTTCTTTTTCTTTTTTTACAGAGACAGAAGGACAAATAGGGACAGACAGACAGGAAGGGAGAGAGATGAGAAGCATCAATTCTTTGTTGTGGCACCTTAGTTGCTCATTAATTGCTTTCTCATGTGCCTTGACTGGGGAGCTACAGCAGAGCAAATGACCCCTTATTCAAACCAGTGACCTTGGGCTTCAAGCCAGCAACCTTTGGGCTCAAGCCAGTAACCATGGGGTCATGTCTATGATCTGACTCTCAAGCTAGCGACCCTGCACTCAAGCTTGTAAGCCTGTGCTCAAGCCAGATGAACCTGCACTCAAGCCAGCAACCTTGGGCTTTTGAACCTGGGTCCTTTGCATCCCAGTCCGACATTCTATCCACTTCACCACTGCCTGCCTGGTCAGGCTGGTTACTCAACTTTGATACTGCATTCTTCCTTGTATGGTCTCCTGGACCTTAAACAACATTATTATATCATCCAGGATTTATCAAGCACTTTACTTTTAAAATCTCATTTGCTTTTCACTTGAGGGGAAGATCTGTTTCTAACTAGTTAAAAGATGAGTTTATGAAGGATAAACAACATGCCCAGCGTAGGAAAGCTCAGGTCCCAAACCTATTGGACCCCAAGGTCTTTAAGACCACAAGGCCTCTCATTTTAATGGGTAGTCTACTTACTCCATTTCCATGGACAAAGACCATAAATCAAAGGCAGTTCACCACCCAGGAAAAGAGATCATTGATCCACAACATCAAGTAAAAGAAGGACACTCCAGTCAGACAGTGTCCCCACCCTACCAACCCTGCATTATGGGCTTGGAGATTACAAATTATCTCTTTTGGTAGAACCAAACAATGTGGTGTCTTCTAGGTTGCCTGGGAGAAGCCAGAGAACTACACAGAGCGTCCATCTCTCCCTCAGAGGGAAATCCCGATTGCATCTCTGCAGATTTGCTTTAGACCCCTCAAATTCTTTCACTTGGAATCTCTTAGATTTAAGAAACAGCCTGGCTGAGAAGTACAGATGGGCAGTTACAGAACAGTTACAGGATGTAAACTCCAGCATGGGGAATAGAGTCAGTAATATTGTAATAACTATGTGGGATCAGATGGGCACTAGAAATATCAGGGGGGACACTTTGTACAGTATGTGATTGTCTAACCACTATGCTGTACACTTGAAACTAATACAAAATTCAATGTAAACTGTAATTGAAAAAAATTAACGAAAAAAAGCCAAAACATCAAAAACTAAAGACCCTTTTCTGATTCATCTAGTTTTCCCAGTAGAAGTCGTCCGTCTTCTTGAGATTTTTGCTGGGTAGAGCTAGCAGGCTGTGAGGGGACTGGGAGGAAGGGAGAAAGTGCTAGAAGAAGGGAAGGCGATTCTGTAACCTCCTTAGGACATCTGGACAGGAATAACATACCCCATCATTGCCCAAATTCAGGCTATGGACCAGACCCTATGATAGGCTTTGTGAGAGCAAATGACACAAAAAACTGCTGTATATAGTACTTATTATGTGAAAGGCAGCATAGGACAGGACTTTACACACAAATACTCACTTAAGCATCTCAACAGACCGTTAAGGAAGTTGCCATTAGTATGGTCACTTTACAGATAAGGGACCTGAGTCGCAGAGAAGGTTAACAATTTGCCTTAGGTTACACAGCTTGTAAGGGGCAGGGCTGGGATTTGGACCACATCTGGCTCCAAGTCTGTGCTTTAACCACTATACTATGCTACATCTTATTCTTTTAAACATTGTCATTTATGTACTACAGACGCTCAGACCTAGGTATAATAACTTACTTTTAACATTTGAAGACACTGGGGCTCAAAGAGATCAAGTAATTTGCTCAAAGCCCATCAGCAAACATTGTCCCACCCCCTTCACTCAATCTGTCACACAAGCCTGACCAGGCGGTGGCGCAGTGGATAGAGTGTTGGACTGGGATGTAAAGGACCCAGGTTCGAGACCCCGAGGTCACCAGCTTGGACCCAAGTTCACTGGCTTGAGCAAGGGGTTACTCAGTCTGCTGTAGCCCCTCGGTCTAGGCACATATGAGAAAGCAATCAATGAAAAACTAAGGTGTCACAATGAAAAACTAATGATGCTTCTCATCTCTCTCTATTCCTGTCTGTCTATCCTTCTCTATCCCTCTCTCTGACTCTCTCTCTGTCTCTGTAAAAAATAAATAAAATCTGTCACACAAGTCACTGAGCGGATGAGGCTCTACTTTCAGATCTGCACATGTGCCAATCTTTCAGGCACCCACACCATGTAGCAACGTTTCTCTGCATTTCCCCTGCCCCTGTTGTGGATTTTTGTCATAAATTGCTGAATCAATATACTATCTATTGTAGATACCAGTTTCAAAAGGATCCACCGGCAAATCTGGTACAATGCCTATTAAAAAGGAAAGTTTTATTTCCTTCTAAAAATTATTTCTTCCTTTTAAAAATTTTAAAAGAATTATAATTTACATTCACTATTATTTTGTATTAGTTTCAGGTGTACAACCTAATGGTTAGATAATTCTATACTTTACAAAGTGTTTCCCTGATATTTCCAGTGCCCACCTGGCACCATAGATAGTTATTACAATATTATTTGCTATATTTCCTATGCTGTTATCTCATTTTTTAAGAATGGAGGCGTAACATTCCTGTAAATGTGTAAAATCTGAAGTGTACTGAAGCTTGATGAAAATTTCCATGTTTATATTTATGGAACTACCATTCAGTTCAAGATATAAAGGAGGGTGGGCGAACCGCAGGCAGACAGGATTGAGCCCTCTGCCTATTTTTGTAAATGAGGTTTAGTGGACCCCAGACGTGCCAATGTGTGTACGTGTTGTCTGCATGTTTGCCACAGAAGCAGAGCTGAGTAATTGACACAGACACTGCATGCCTGCAAAGACGAAAATATTTACTATCTGGTCCTTTACAGAAAAAGTATGACGACCCCTGTTATGGAACATTCTAGAGCACACCAGAAGGCTCCCTCATGCCCTGAAAATAAATTTTACCCATCAAATCTTGGAATCGGTGAGCAGGAATGATTGTAGGAAGAGGAACATGTGAGGAAGACCGCATTTCCCACGCAGGCTAGAAGGCTCTTTCGGTTTTCTCATCCTCATTGGAACCATCTAGCGTCTAACAGTTTTCAGCTTGTCAGCGGGTAGCCTGCCAATGCATTGCAGAGCTCCTATTTTTAAAGTTATTTCCCAAGAATGACGAAGAATTGCATGGAAAAAAACAGGAGTGCAGGGGGAACAGGTTTCCTAGGCAGCTGCACCCCTTCATTTGGTCTGCCCTTGGCCTGGGTCATCCTTTCCTCCGTGTCGGTACTCACACTTCCAGGACATGGAGAATAGGAGGCAGGCTGAGCTTTCTGGAGTTTGCTTTGGCCCCATTTCTTGCCTTTTTCTTCTTCAGTTGATTTTAGAGCATCTATTGCATCATTTTTGTGCTTTTTGTACTTTCTCCACTTTCAGTCTGCTACTTGAGGTTATATGGAAGTTCTCAAAGGCGTCTGCCCTCTTGACAATACCAATGGTCAAATAAATCAACCCAGCAGCTCAATAGCATCTGTCCTTTTGCTTACGCCAGAAAACACACACCCACAATAAATCACCACTGAGCAACAATGGCATGACCGGATTAATGAGAAGCTTGTCTAGAACACTCCAAAAATATCAAACATGTTGGAACGGCAAGTCAGCTGCCCTGATTAGATGGCAGAGAACAGGTGCCCTCCTCTGCTAGAGATCTTGAGACAAACAGTTCAAATTCTAGAGTATTTTATCCTGTGCACTACCCCATTTATCCAAATACAGACAACCAAAGGGCCACCACAGTGACAAAGAGGACATCCTGGATACACATACCCTAAAGCACAGACAGACAACCAAGACCACGCCCAACACACAAAGAGATTCCATTCTCAAACTTTGTGTTAATGTTTTAAGACCTCCAAAAGCATGCTTATATTAGAATGAGGATTAATGGGTGACAGGCTCTCACCCTAACTCTGTAAAGTCTATTCATTCTAGTCTCAAGTTAAAATAAAATAATTATTTTCCCAATATGCTTGGCATTGGTAGAATGTCTGAATCCAAATCGTTCTTGTGTGACCCTGGGCAAATCAGTTAAGCTCTGTTCCTCAATTTCCCCATCTGTAAACCAAGGGTAATGATTGTACCTTCCTCATAGGGTGGTCACAAGAGTTAAATGAGCATAAAACCCTTGGCATAGAGCTTGGCATTTAATAATCCCCTAATAAATGTCAGGAATTGGTATTACAAGCCAAGATCTTGACCTTGTTTTTTTTCTCTTCAAGATAGAGCCCATTTTTAAAAATTGAATTTATTGGGGTGACACTGGTTAATATATGTATACAGATTTCAGGTGTCCAATTCTACTGTGTTCAATTGTCTGTGCACCATATTGTGTGTTTGCCACCCCCCCAGTCAAGTCTTTGTCCATCACCATTTGTCCCCCCTCTACCCTCCTCTACTCCCCCACCCTGGCAATCACCACACTGCTGTCCGTGTCCATGAGTTTTCTCTCTCTTTTTTTTTTTTGGTCCTTTTTTGCTCAATTCTTCCACTCCCCTTACCCAGAACCCCCCCCCCCCAGCTGTCAGCCCACTCTCTATGTATAAGTCTGTCTCTATTTTGCTTGTTAGTTCATATGCTACTCGTATTTCTCTGAGTGACTTATTTCACTGAGCATAATGCTCTCCAGGCCCATCCATGCTGTTAGTAAAAGGTAAGCTTTCCTTTTTATGGCTGCATAGTATTCCATTGTGTAAATGGGCCACAGCTTTTTCATCCACCCATCTACTGTTGGGCACTTGAGCTGTTTCCAGATCTTGGCTATTGTAAATAATACTGCAGTGAACATAGAGGTGCATCTATTCTTTAAGTTAGTGTTCTGGAATTCTTAGGATATAGTCCCAGAAGTGGGATTGCTGGGTCAAAACGCAGTTCTAGTTTTAATTTTTTGAAGGAACTCCATACTGCTTTCCATAGTGGCTGCACCAGTTTGCATTCCCACCAGCAGTGCACAGGGATTCCCTTTTCTTCACACTGTCCTCAACACTTTTTGTTTGTGGATTTATTGATGATAGCCATCCTGGCAGGCGTGAGATGATATGATAGCTAATTGTGATTTTAATTTGCATTTCTCTGATGATTAGTGGCATTGAGCATCTTTTCATATGTCTATTGGCCATCTGTATGTCCTCTTTAGGAAAGTGTCTGTTCAGAACATTTCATCCTAAAGCAGCAGAGTATACATTCTTTTCAAGTGCACATGGAATATTTTCTAAGATAGAGCCCAGTCTTAACATTGCCATTCTCTTTAGAAAAAGCTCTCTCCCCTCCAGACAACCATTATGCTTACCTTAGGTCCTTTCTCCATCATGACGATCCTCGGCACATACAGGGTGGGTCAAAAGTAGGTTTACAGTTGTGAGTCATCAAAACAGTTTGTTCTTGTATTGTTATTTATTAATTACTCTATTTTCCATATGAACAATTGTAAACCTACTTTTGGCCCGCCCTGTAATAATTTGCAGAAAAATTCAGAATGGAGAAGCCACAGTGTGGACGACTCTAAAAACTCTTTGAGATCCTGCCAGTGGAAGTAAAATGACTCCCTCGTGCTTCCGGTAACCTTCCGGTTTCCTGTGAGTGACCCCTGCGTGGTAGACACGCATGCACATGCACACGTACTCTCTTCCAAAGGACAAAGAATACTCAATTCTCAGGGACTGGCGGAGTCTCAATTGTTTCCTAGTTGAATCTACCCTGATTCTTTTATCCACAGTGGAAATGCAACTTAATTTGTGCAGAAGGCCAGTTCTCTTTTCTCATCCTCCTGCTTCTCTACCATTGCTAAGGACATCTGAGTAACAGGAACCAGAGTTTAAGAAAGTAGCACCTCAAACAGAAAAGCCGTTTACCCTTACTGTTTACTTTTAGCTATATACAAAGACTTAGCTCAAGACTTGAATCAGATGTGTTTGTTTTTTTACCTTGGACTAGAAAAATTCTTTTTTCAGATCAGCAAAAAATATATATATTTTGATGTGCCCCAGGATTTTACTTTCTTTTATTTCCCTTTTATTGAATTTATTGGGGTGACCCTGGTTAAGAAAGTCAGGCAGCTTTCAGGTGCACAGTTCTACAGCACATCATCTGAACATGTGTGTGTGTTCCCTGCTCCAAGTCAAGTGCTTGTCCGTCACCATTTCTCTCTCCTATGTCCTCCTTATCTTCCCCAACCCTGCCTCCCCTGGCAATGTAGAACTACTTCTTAGGAAGGACTCCCACTCCCTTCTATCTGTAAAGAGAAGGAAAAAGTATAGAGATTTATTTTCCTTTGTCCAGAGCTAAAAATGAAGGGCAGTTCTTCTAATTATAATCTTGCAACACTTGTTAATTGGGCACCTGTGATTTGTCGGTGTTAGGCACTGAATGGGAATCAAAGAAGTACAAATCTGGTCTTTTCTTCAAATAGATTCTAATCTGGTCAGAAGAGGAGATGCTAGAAAGGGGCAGAGGGAGAAAAGGAGGGGTGTCCTATGAGTGATTGGTCCTAGATGGCAAAGTTAAAAATATGGTTTAGAAAGAGTTGAACAAGTTTGGAGAAAGCTTAGCATATGTTAACAATCCATTCCAAGCCCAGAATTCATCTTCGCTATGGTTTCCAAAAACCACCTAATATGCTATAGGATTTTCCTTACAAATTGCTTCAATGTGCTCTACCTTGTACGTTCTACAGTATGCACACGAATCCCAAATAGATTGTGCTACCCCACACTACCTGTCAGCTGCCACCTAGTGTCTGTCAGGAGGTTTTAGAAGGACCAGTGTTAGAAAGGGCTAGCTAGCATTTTTAGGAAAACATTTTAAAGTAGGAGATTGAAGAGATGATGATTCTCCTTTTGATCACCACAGCCCTGGGGCATTCATCTTTGATTAACAGATGATGTCACTATGAGAAAGAGAATACCAGGCAGTCCAAAGAGAGAGAATGCTGACAGAAAATACTTCTCACATGTTGTCTCTCCAAATTAAAGAAGGCATTCTGAATGAATGGTGGCAAATACACACCTGCTGTGACCGGCAGCTTGCACCACAAAACCTGTAAACTGAAAGGCATGTAAGCCAAGAGTTCCCCTCCTCTCAACCTTGAGGGAATGAGTCACCAGAGCGGGTTTCATGTTTCTCCATGCCCAAAAGCAAGCGACTTTCCAAAAATGGCTGTGCCTTTCTGTTTCCTTGGTTCCCTGACACACAGTCCAGCCTTATCACAGGCAGGAACAGGCAGGAATCTCTCACCTTATTTGGGAATCCTGTAGCCCTATTTGTAGGGAGAATAGGGCAGACTGAAAAGTCCAGATGAACCCGCCAACTCACAAAAATAAGGGGAATCAGATAAAGGAAGTAGATATTTTATCTAGAATAATGATAGAGAACTGTCTGATCCAAGGAATAAATATTTCCATACCCATTTCCTTATAAAGATCTCCTAGGAAAATACTTACAATCTTTCATTTTCTGTAATGATTTCTCCCATTTTCTCTCTAGCCATAATGCTATCTGCATTTCCCAGCTGCTGCAGGGATGGCTATGCTGGGCGGGAGCGGGGGGGGGGGGGTGAGTCACATTCACTCACAACTGTCTAAGCAAATCCTTCTCAAGTGTCCCTCATGCTGACCCTGACATGTGCTGTGTGACATTCCTTGTGGCATGCAGACAGCAAGAGCAGTCTCAGCCCAGAACAAGGAGACTGTGCCCTGACAGGTGGAGGCTAAAGGTGCAAATGCTCTGGATTTGAGAGGCTCCAGTCTGCCTGCCCTTAGGGGGTGTTACTGGGGGGGGGAAGGGGGCTGGACCCATCACAGACTTCAAGCACACACTTAGGCCTCCTTAGAGAAGCAGGACTTCTAGCTGGTTCTGAAGCACATGATGGTGTTTTTTTTTTCTTTAATCTGTTAATGTTGATTGATTTTCTTAAGTGAATCAAGCTTTTCCTCCTGGGATAAATGTCATTGGTAATGCTGTATTTTTTTTAAATACTTTTGTTTCAATTTGGTTAGGAATACTTGCATCTGTGCTCATAAAACACTAGAAGCTGTTCAGAAACCCTATGGTCCTCTCCTCAGGTGTTCCTTCAGCAAGGCTGCAGCCAGGGATCACTCCTTTCTATTGTTTCTCCAAACATGAGGTCATCCAGCCGAGAGAAAAAAAGAAAGTAGGGAAAGGGAGGGAGACAGTGGAACAGTAAAGGGTGTGTCACCTCAAACTGGAATGTGTGTCCATTGTCAACCCCAAGTAACTGAGAAAAACAAACACAAGTCCAGAATTCCTTCTCCTGGTGGCTAGTGTGTCAACAGCATAGTAAGGGGAAGGGCTCCCTCTGCTGTCACCTGTGATTTTGTTTTAAAAAGGAAAACTTCAAGCTCCATGTCAAACAGCTTTAAGAAATATTCTATAGTCAGAGCAGCTCTCACGCTTTGGTCTAAGTAGAGCCTCATAGTCCGCCAGCCTGAGAGTCGATCCCACATACAAAGGGCCAGTAGCAATCAAGATTCAGTTACAGCGCTGGGGATGGCCCCTCGGCCTCTGCCCCAGGCGCTAGAGTGGCTCTGGTTGCAACAGAGCAACGCCCTGGAGGGGCAGAGCATCGCTCCCTGGTGGTCGTGCTGGGTGGATCCCGGTCAGGCGCATGCAGGAGTCTGTCTGACTGTCTCTCCCTGTTTCCAGCTTCAGAAAAATACAGAAAAAAAAAAGATCCAGTTACAACAGGAGGGCCCACATAATCCATACAAGGGACATTCCTGGATCACGCAGCTTAGGTGATGAAGGAGACTGCACCATTGGACCCAACTGGACCCAACAGAACATCTACTATATAAGGCCACTCCATGAAGACTGGGAGTCACAGCAGATCTATCTAATACATAGAAACAAACACAAAGAGGCAGACAAAACAGGGAGGGGAAAAAAGGCCAAAAATAACAGGAGAGCTCTCCAGAAAAAGAGCTAAATGAAATGGAGATAAGTAATTTATCAGATATAAAGTTCAAAGTAATAGTTATATGGATGGCTCAAGGAACAAAGTGAGAACTTTAACAAAGAGATAACAAGCAAAAAAAGGACATAGAAGACACAAAAAGAAACCAATCAGAAATGAAGAATATAATATCCAATATCAAAAATACATTTGGCCCTGGCTGATTGGCTCAGTGGTAAAGCATTGGCCTAGCATGTGGATGTTTTGGGTTTGATTCCCTGTCAGGCACACAGGAGAAGCGATTATCTGCTTCTCCACCCTTTCCTCTCTCCCTTCTCTATCTCTATCTCTCTCTTCTCCTCCCACAGCCATGGCTCAGTTGGAGTGAGTTGGCCCTAGGCACTGAGGATGGCTCCATGGCCTTGCCTCAGGCGCTAAAATAGCTCAGTTGCTGAGCAATGGCCTCAGATGAGCAGATCATAGCCCAGTAGGGGGCTTGCCAGGTGGATCCTGATTGGGGCATATGTGGGAGTCTGTCACTCTGCCCTCCCACTTCTTAAGGGAAATAAAATAAAAAAAGAAGATACTAGAAAGAATAAACAGTAAGTTGGATGAAGCAGATGATTAAATCAGTGATTTGGAAGACAACTTAGAAAAAAAAATACCCAATCAGAGCAGCAAAAAGAAAAAATAATTAAAAAGAATGAAGATAGCCTGACCAGGCAGTGGCGCAGTGGATAGAGCATTGGACTGGGATGCAGAGGACCCAGGTTTGAGACCCCGAGGTCACCAGCTTGAGTGCAGGCTCATCTGGTTTGAGCAAAGCTCACCAGCTTGGACCCAAGGTCGCTGGCTCGAGCAAAGGGTTACTCAGTCTGCTGCAGCCCCACATTCAAGGCACATATGAGGAAGCAATCAATGAACAACTAAGGTGTCGCAACACGCAACGAAAAACTAATGATTGATACTTCTCATCTCTCCATACCTGTCTGTCTGTCCCTGTCTATCCCTCTCTCTGACTCTCGCTCTGTCTCTGTAAAAAAAAAAAAAAAGAAAGAAAGAATAAAAGAATGAAGATAGTTTAAGGGACCTTTGGGACAACATGAAGCATAATAACACCTGTACCATAGGGGTAACTAGAAGGAGAAGAGAGAGAGCAAGGGATTAAGAACCTAATTGAAGAAATAATAACTAAAAATTTCCTGACAAAAAAAAAAAATACACGAATCCTGGAAGCACAGAGTCCCAAGCAAGATGAGCCCAAAGGGCCCACACCAAGACACATGGTAATTAAAATGGGAAAGGTTAAAGGCAACGAGAGAATCTTAAAGTCAGCAAAAGAAAAGCAGACAAGGAAAAGCTAAAGGAATTTGTTACCACCGAACCAGAATTACAGGAAATGTTAAAGGGCCTGCTTTAAGAAAAAAAAAAATAAAAAACAGAGGAGCATAGTTAAAAGAATAAAATGGTAAAAAAAAACAAAAACGTACCTACCAACAACACTCTAAAAGTAAATGGCTTAAGTGCTAAAATCAAAAGATATAGGGTAGCTGAATGGATAAGAAAGCAAGATCCATATATATATATATATATATATATATATATATATATATATATACTATCTACAAGAGACCCACCTCAGAACAAAGCATACACATAGACTGAAAGTAAAGGGATGAAAAAAGACATTTCATGCAAATAAAAAAAGCTAGGGTAGCAATACTTATTTCTGACAAAATAGACTTTAAAACAAAGGCTATAATAAGAGACAAAGGACACTATATAATGATAAAGGGGGAAATCCAACAAAAGGATATAACCCTTATAAACATTTATGCACCTAATGTAGGAGCACCTAAATATGTAAAGCAAATCTTGATGGCCATAAAAGGAGAGATTGACAGCACCCTGTTGACATCAATGGATAGATCCTCCAGACAGAAGATCAACAAGGGAAAGGCAGCCCACCTCAAAGTAGCAGAATATACATTCTTTTCAGGTGCACATGGAACATCTTCTAGGATAGACCACATGTTAGGACACAAAACAGGTATTAATAATTTTAAAAAGATTGAAATCATATCAGGCATCTTCTCTTACCATATGGTATGAAACTAGAAATCAATCACAAGGAAAAACAAAAAACCACAAAGATGAGGAGGCTAAATATCACACTATGTTACTAACCAATGAGTGGGTTAACAATGAGATCAAGGAACAAATCAAAAGATACCTTGAAACAAGTGAAAATAAGGACACAATAACTGAAAACCTGTGGGACAGTGAGAGCAGAAGAGAAATTCATAGCGTTACAGGCCTACCTCAAGAAACAAGAAAAATCTCAAACGAACAATCTGACTTTACACTAAAAGGAACTTTAAAACGTACAACAAACAAAGCCCAATAGAAATAAATAGAGGGAAGGAAATAATAAAGATCAGAGCAGAAACAAACAAAATAGAGTCTTTAAAAAATACAAAAGATCAATGAAACCAAGAACTGGTTCTTTGAAAAGATAAACAAGATTGACAAACCTTTAACCAAACTCATCAAGAAAAAAAAAGAGAGGACCCCCTTCCCAAAAAACGGGAAAACATTCTACACATTAAATAGGGAAGACAACTTGGGATTTCAGCTGTTTTAACCAGGCTGTGTTCTATGTCAAGTGAGAGACATTTGAGAAAACTCCATCTCACCTGGCTGTTAAGGGAAAATTGTGGCGTGCCAGGAGGCCTGTGGGCTTTACAGACCCAGGACAGTTTGGTCTCTGGTCATACCGCCCTGAATGTGCCCAATCTCATCTGATCTAGGACAGTTTGCCTGGAAATAAAACCATTTCTGGGGAGCAGAGCCCTTTTTGGGTAGTACATACTCTGGCCAGCATTTTGTTATTTTCCTGTTCTGGTTTTCTGTTTGTTTGTTTTTGTAAATTAATTTACACTTGTTATTAAATTCCTTGGTTTGTTTCTCTAGGAAAGAAAAATATGTATAGTTTTCATATAGGAGATAAAACTCAGTGAGTTTGCTCACAAGCATCACATGAAATAAGGATTTAAAATAAATGCATGAAAGATAAGTTATATAATTCAATGTACTTTTCTAGGAATATCAACTGAGATATAAAGTAATTAACCCAGACATTTACTTTAGAGTAAACTCAAATGCAGTCTACAGCTTTGTGCCATAATGGGATGAAAGTCAAATATATATTTCTTACTATAAATCATAACATTACACCCATGCCACTTGTAGGAATTTACCCTGAAATACACTTCTAACAATATGAAAATACATACAGGGGGTGGGCAAAAGTAAGTTTACAGTTGTGAGTAGCATACACAAACCACGGAGTTTATTCTTGTATTACTATTTATTAATTGTTGTATTGTTTATTGGTATTCTATTGTAAACCTACTTTTGCCCACCCCTGTATGCAAAAGTTCATTCATTGCAGCATTACCTATTCAGTTATAGAAGACTTGTTGAATAAACTATGGTGTGTCCACACAATGGAATACTATTCAGATAACTTAAACTTGACAGCTGGAAGCCATATGCCTGCAGATGTACTGCTCTGAATAGAACACAACATCACCCTTATAATGTTCTAGCCAAAGATATGTAACATATTCAAATTTGCATACCTATGAACATTCCTTTTGGACCCCAAAGTAGTTCCTAGAGGGGTTGGGGAGGAGCATCTTGTTTGTAGTCATGTATGAAATAGAGCTTATTTCTTCTGCAGTCCTCCTCCATCTCAGGAAAAGACAACTCGAAGCTTCCAGTTGTTCAGACCAAAAGCTTTTGCTCCTTGAGATTCAATATTCCCTTCTTGATAAGTTGTAAGAAAAATGTATCAAAAATGGATCTTTTTGCTACAAGGCACTCTGATCAGACACCTCAGAGTTGGGAGAAAGAGGTAGAAGATCTGAGGATAGGCAGATCACATCTATACCAACCAAAATGTGGGGACTTTCAACACTGTAGAGTTGGTACCCGTTATAAATGTCATATCTTAATACATTATTAGTTTAAGTCTCACACTATAATTTTTTGGGGGGAGGTGATATCTATAAATCCAGGAAGTCATTAGGTAGAGCAGAGAACTTCAAAGAGGAGGTAGCACAGTGCTAGAGGCCACAATTCCCCTCACCTTCTACTGGCCAGCACTCAGTGACATGGCCAAACCTAGCTGCAAGGGAGGCTGAGAAATGGAGCCTAGCTGTGTGCCCATAGGAAGAAAGAAAATAATTTGGTGAACAACTGGCTAATCTTTGCCACCCTGGTGATAGATTACAAAGAATATCTTCCCTTTCACATATTAATTGACTAATATGAATCCATTAACTAATAAAGTATGTTTTTTATACTTTTTAAATTATGATAACTTGATTTCTTTTTATTTATTAAGTGGATGGCCTACATGAAACTCTTGATAGTGGAGAAAACCCATTAAGGACAGTACGGATGCCAAACATCAAGTAACATTGCACTCAAGTCGATACCAAACCGTTTCTCAGAAATATCCCCTGGTGATGGCACTGAGACTCAAGAAAGAAAGTGGGTGCCTCTGTGAGAAATAAAATTAAGTGTTGCTGAAGAAATTTTCAAGTGGTAGCTGTCCCCATTTTAAAATACTTTCCCATAAAGCCTGGCAGTTTTGCTCCCTAGGGGTTGAGGTGGGATACAACTGGCATCTAGTGGGTGAGGCTGGGAATGCTGCTAAACACTTTACAATTCATAGGACAGCCCCCAAAGTTAATAACTAGTGAGACCAAAATATCCATAGTGCTGAGGTTGAGAAAACTTGACTAACAGCAGTCATATCCACAAAATCTAAAGGGAAAAGCTATTTTAGGGGACTGAATGGCCCATTTTAATGATCAGACAGAGTGCATTCAGTTATACCATGCTTATTGTCATCCTGATATGGACATTGTAATTGACAGGTCCAGAGAGTGGCTCTCTTCACAGGAATTTAGGCCCTAGAGATAAAGAGTTAGCTTATTTTTGTTTTTTTCATAGTTAATGTTTGTATTGATGATGGCTGTTAAAGGAAAAAGCAGACATACCTATTTTCTTGTTCACTCACATATTCTCTATGGCAACTTTCATGCTGTGCTCATAGGGTTGAGTAGTTGTGACAGATTGTAAGACTGAAGAATCCTAAAATATTTACTATCTGGTCCTTTACAGAAAAAAATTTCTAACTTCTGTATTAAGTGCCTCCCCCAAAACCCAAGAGGTAGATTCTATTGTGTTTCTACTTCATATGTGAGGAAACTGAGACATAAAGAGGTTAAGGACTTGCTCAGTGACATTGCTCTTATAGAGTCAGATCTTGACCCAAGTGTATCTCAATTCAAAGTATGTGACATAGCAGCCTCACTATAAGGCCTCTTCAAAAGATATTTGAGTTAAATCTGAACTCTCGTAGTCTTAATTTCTACTTCTATCATAATACCTCCCTTTCAATCAATGATAATGGTTGGGCCTTGAAAACAGTCATAGGTGTCTTTCCCATTGATCACAGCATGCTGGGGTGTAAGTCCTCCAACAGAGACCACATCTCAACTTAAAATCAATATACCAAACTGGAACTCAGGGAGGTGGATGAAAGATTGTCAGGGTCAAGATCTATGAAGAATCTGAGATTTGATCCTACTAGCAAGCTCGTGAATTAGTCTGCAGTTTCATGGATGCTGGCAGAAGACATGAGATGATAGGTCAGACAAAGGGCTTTATTATTCTCAGAACCACGAGCAGTATGAGCTTTATGTTCACATCAGATCCTTCTTGCTTTCCATGTCCCGTAAGGGCTACACAGAGTGGTCCAGATAGATTCTGTATAAACAGTGGGTTTGCATCAAAACTGAGGGAGCCCAAACGTAGGGAACCCAAATATTTTATAATGGGCAGTAGGCAAATCTGCCTTTTCTTTGGAGAGAAATGCTGTTTCTGCCTTTCAAGTGATGTTATGCAAACGTCTTTGAAAAAGAAATCCTGAACAAAGGCCATCAGCACCTCTGCCTACAAGACCTGCAGAAACTTGGGAGACTCATGGAAAACTATCTCCACCCACTATTAACAAAGGCTCTGTGTTCCTGTGTTCTATGTGTTTATTTTTCATTTCCATATGTTCTCAAATAGTAGATAGTATTAAATTTGCCTCTTCATAAACCAGTATGGGGGTGAACTTGTCTTTACAATTAGTAACCCATAATTTCACTTTATTTCGGCTGACTGTGCTCTCTTCTTACAAAGATAAGCTTCTTTTTATTCATGAAACATGACAGTGAATATCCTAAGGCTTATTATTTTGACAGTCCTGCCCAGGTGGAAAATTTGAGACCAGTACAAACTCCCCAACTGTCAGTTCCAAGTCTTCAGCTCTTTCCACTGCACTTGATTCTCTTAGTCTCCAGGAAAAGCAGAGTCTGCGTAATTTAAGTCAGGGGCAATCGTCAGTCTTGCTAAAGCCGAGATGGGTGTGGGTGTAGGGAAGGAAGAAGTGCTGGGTAGGTGAGAACACTGAAAGCAGCTATTTTAAAGCCTCATCTGAGAAGCCAAGTAATGGCATCTGATACCAACCAAATACAAGGCCACATAACTACCTTTACAATACAGCAAGTCATTTTATCTTCTGAAGTGCTTGATGCCACCGGGTATCATGAAAACAAACATGAGACTTAAAACCAACAGTAGAAGATGATGGCTATTAAAGGAAAAAGCAGAAAAGCAAACACATCTATTTTCTTAATGCCTGACTGTAAGCAAAGCAAAACGTACACACTTAACATTGTCAAGAAAAAAGGCAGCAGCACATCTTCATTCAAAATAAACATTGCCAGCAGGTGTAAAACACACACTTGCTTCCTATCCATACTTGTTGATGAGACTGCCAAGTAAACATGTGTGTAAGTGTTAAACCGAAGACGGCAAGTAGAAGTGCACATCTGTCAAGAGAACCGACCTCACTCCTGTCTTCTCTGGTGGATGGCTGACTCCCAGCAGGGCACTTCTGGCCACTGACAAGTCAAAGTTCATGTCTGGACAAGGATCTGAAAGAGGCTTGTTTAGCCATATATTTTAGGGGGCTGGATGGCCCATTTTAATTATCAGATAGAGTACATTCAGTTATACCATGCTTATTGTCACCCTAACATAGAATTGTAATTGACAGGTCTGGAGAGTGGCTTTTTTCACAGGAATTTAGGCCCTAGAGATAAAGTGTAAGCTTTTTTTTGTTTGTTTTTTCATGGTTAATGTTTGTATTGAATATACTACTATATGTCTTTGAAAGCTACCTGCAATTCTTTATTAAATGAAATATATATAATACCTACCTTCAAAGGATTGTTAACCTAGTTAAGTGGAACGTATATTCAAAACTGTTCAAGCTTCATAAAAGAGGCATAACACACTAGGGCCAAAGGAAAGAGGGCTTGTCTTTGGAAAGAAAGCAGGAAACAGTTCTTAGAGGAGTTGGTGGTTGAGATGCTAAATTAAAAAAAAATTCCTCACATTTCTACTACAACACATTTATGGTGTCCAAAATTGACTGGGTCTTCAATGTTGCTGCAGCCCTATTGTGCTTCCCTTGTCAAACCTTTCTCCCATTTTCCACATTAACAATTTAATATATTCTCCATTCTGCATATTTATGTAATGACATGTGTGCGTAACAACAAGAGATTGGAAATAAGCCATGTCCATTGTAAAGAGACTAATTAAATAGACTGATACATCTACCAAATGGAATACTGTGTACCTATTAATAAAATGGAAAGATCTTCAGGATATATTGTTTTAAGTAAAATAAAGTGAAGGTCAAGAGTAGTATTTATCATTTCCTTTGTCCAGATGGGTACATTGTATGCAGTAATAAACAAACTATGACATCTTAGCAGCTTAACATAATCCTTGTTTATTTCTTGCTTATGGTACAACTCAATGTGCGTCAGGTGGCTCAGATCTAGATGTCATCATCTAAAACATGTGGCCTTTGAAGCCATAACAAAAGGAGCATAAACAAGGCTCAGGAAGTTGTACAGGCAGGCCCACAGGTGGGGTAATCACTTCTGCATACCTCCTATTGTCCAGAACCTCACATGGCCTCAACTTAACAGCAAAAGAAACTGAGAACTAGAGTTTTCCTGTGTCCCCTACAGAGAGGAAAAAAGAGGGGAAGTTGCTGACCACATAAAAGTGTCTTGGCCACAGTTACATTTAAGTAAAAAGGGAGGGAAGGAGAATATTTAAATTTGCTTGTATTTGTAGTTTTAAAAAGTTTAGTATAGGATAGCCATAAACATGATTACGTTAATGAGGCAGGGAAGAAGAGATGGACAGGGCCAGGGTAGATGTAAGATTTCTCGGTGTGTGTGCATAAATTACTAAACCAGGTAACTGTTAACTATTTAGCAAAATCCCATTTTAAAAAAAAACTAGCAAATAGCCTGACCAGGCAGTGGCACAGTGCATGGAGTCGAATTCGGATGCAGAGGACCCAGGTTTAAAACCTCGAGGTCACTGGCTTGAGCATGGGCTCATCTGGTTTGAGCAAGGCTTCCCAGCTTGATACCAAGGTCATTGGCTTAAGCACGGGGGTCACTAGCTCAGCTGTAGCCCCCCGGTCAAGGCACATATGAGAAAGCAATCAATGAACAAGTAAGGTGCTGCAACAAAAAACTGATGATTGATGCTTCTCATCTCTCTCCCTTCCTGTCTGTCTATCCCTTTCTGTTCCCCTCTCTGTCTGTCTCTGTCACAAAAAAAACAAACAAACTAGCAAATAAGTAGAACATTCTCCACTTTTCTCAGACCTGCCACCCCCAAGACAGCTTCCTGTGGAGAACTGTCCTACTTCCCAAAGAAAACTGAAGCCATCGGCGACAACTCCCTATTGGCCAAGTTCTGCTCACCCCTCAGGTCTAACTGACTTCATGTCCCCTGAGAAGCCATGACTCGCCCAGGTCTGGGCCACACAGCCCTCCCATGAGTTCTTGGAACACTCTCAACACCTGCTATCATCACACTTTGCTCATTTGTCACAACTGTTGTTTCTCCTGTCTGCCTCCTGCCGCCCCGGAAGCTCCCAGAGGAAGCAGTCCTGTATACTCTGTGCACCCTCCATCCCATCAGTGTTGGCCACAATGTCAGAAGCTGGTCCAAATGTGTCTGAATGAACGAAACAGCAAGTCCACCTGGCAAAGGGTTAGGACGTGTTGTCACAACACCGGGAGTATCTCACCACTAAAGAAAGAGTCTAGTTTGTAGCCAAATGAGATACTGTTCCTATTGATACCTTCTAAGTAAAAACTGTTTGACTTAAGGGAGTCGCATCCTTGGCCTTGAACTGATCGCTTCTATTATATCACAGATCACGAGGCGACATCCACACTTTCTTCTTCCAGGGCTCCTGTGTTCTCAGGAGATGATAACGAACCTTCTGATTTTCAATAATTTTTAAAATACACATGAACTCCTAGCTCTTGTTCACTCCTTCCTGCAATTCTTAAGAAGTTGAGAAACAAAGAGGGGTAGTTTACATATAGAAACTGAGGCAGACAGTGAGGGAGGAAGGCAACTTCGGGCTTAGCTGAGGTGCTTTGGCTTGCTCTTCACAGATGGAGCCAGCTTGTCTGTCACCTGAGGTCTCACAGCCCTTAGTGACACCCACTCCCTGTTCGGTTGCATTCTCACTCATCGCCTGCCACAACACTGCTTTTACTGATCTCAGCATAGCTCCTCCTTAGGAGAAGAAAGTGAGTCTGGCCCAATGCACTGCTGCTGCAGCAGGTCCCAGCCTTCCTGGAGCAGTCCTGACTGACCAAGGGGGGAGGCGGTAGGAAAAGCCCAGGCTTGGGATTGAGAAGGGCTGGCTCTAACTACTGCTGCATCCCCTTCTGGCTCAGAAACCTCAGGCAAATACCCCTTCTCTGAGCTTCAGAATCCTCAACTACAAAAGAAGGATAATCATTTTTATAGGGTTGTTATAAAAATTAAAGTAATCAAAACAAAGTGTGTTATATCATTCCTGGTATATAATAGATGCTCAATAAACTATAACCATCATTCCTATTATTATTATTAATGATGATATCAGAATACAATTCCTACATATGAAGAGGGACCTGCAGTTCCTGGGAATATATATATATATATTCGTTCTCCTGAACTGCAAACTGGAAACACAGCTTGCATTTGCATTTGCATTTGAATTTGTACTTGTATTTGCAGTTCATTCCTTACTTCCCATAACAATCGTATCACGAAGTCTGGGACAGCTAGCCCCATTTTCCAGATGAGGAAAACAGAGCTCAGGGAATTCAGGTCACTTGCCCAAGGTCCCAAAGGTCAGAAATTCAGAGCTGGGACTCAGTTCTTTTGACTTCCTGCCACACCAGAAGAAACCAATGAAGCATTCCCTTACTTCCGGTTGAGGGGAGTCCCGGCAATTTTTTTTAGCAGATTCAAAGCAGTGAATAAACAACGTGGGGAAGAGAAGGAAGGTGGTTTACTGGGATTGCATTTGGGGATTACAGAGCCGGAGCAAGAGAAAGCCTTGGCCATGACTGCCTGGCATTTCTCACCCTGGTGCTGAGGGCATGGTGGCTGGATCAGGCTTTGTTGAAAACCACTGTCTTTGCCTAGCCTTTCTTGGATAGCGAAGGCAATAGGAACTGACTCAACTCAGGTGGGGTCCAGCGGCTCCCAGCAGAGCAGAGGTCACTGTCTTTTTCTTCTTGGAGGCTCCTCCAAGACTCCATAAGGTGTCTTCAATGACTGGCTGACAAATGGGCAGGAAATGACATCTGGCCAGTCGCCTACACATACTAGGAGAAAGTACTTGGACCCAAACCAAGGCATGCTAGTGGGTGGCTCTCAGTTTAAAAAGTAAAGAAATGGAGAAGAAGAGAGAGAACAAAGGGAACAATATTATTAGAAGACTGCTTTTTATTTCACTTGTTTTATAAGTGATTTGATATGCTCAAGCCTTCTGTTCTGCTTCGCATCAAATGGAGGTAATCAAAATGTTTAACAATATGATAAAAGGCATTTCAAATCAAGAAGGGGACAAATGCTTGAAAATCTGCTTTAGAACCGATTGTGATTATGTTTAAAGCCCCCGCCCCACCTTCCTTCCCATCTTGGCTCTTGTTTAAGAAACAAAGGAGAATGATACAGTGCTCAAGTTTCCCTAATGTCCTCCTGTGGGATTAATGGCCCTTGACATCTGAATAATCAAGCACTTTTATCAATGTACAAATACCCAGCGATAGAGCAACGCCAATGTCCTTGAGTTTTCAATTGCTGTATTGTGCAGGCCCAATTTATGATCCCAGCCAGGAAAACAACTTAAAAACTCCTCCCACTAGGAGATTAGAACCACTTGACCCATTTTGGTCTACAGTAGTGATTCAAAAAGTGTGATCCGTAGATCAGCAGTGCCAGCATCAGCTAGGAGCTTGTGAGAAATGCACATTCCCAGGCCCTGCTGCGGACCTGTACCATCAGCACCAGCTCTGGGTGCGAGGAGCAGCGATCTGCATCTTAACAAGTCCTCCAGGTGATGCTCATGCACGTGACAGTTTGAGAACCACTAGTTCTGGAACTACTGGCCCAAGACTTGGTTTTATAAATAAAGCTTTATTCTAACACAGCCACATCCATTTATTTATGGATTGTCTATGGCTGCTTTCATGCTACAAGAGCATGCAGAGTTGTTAGTGCAGGGCCTGTCTGGCCCTCAAAGCCTAAAACATTTACTATCCAGCGCTTTACAGGAAAAGTTTGTTGACGTCTGATATGGAGTTTGGGGAAAAATAAATGACAAGGCTTTTTATTATTATGGAAAGATCTTGAAATGTATTATTTCTTAGCCTTCAAACTCCTTCCCTTCTGCCCCCAACACACACACACACACACACACACACACACTGGCTGAAGAGACAGTATAACAGGCCGTGTGCAATATATACTGCTCACAAGAATTAGGGGATATTTTATTGCTTCATATTTGTTTTGAAATATCCCTTAATTTTTGTGAGCAGTATATTTATGCAGTTACCAGTGTTGACTCTTGAAGTCAGATGGCCTGGAATTTCATTTGGACTCAGTCATTGACTATCTTTATGACCTTGGGTGAGTTAAGACCTTTGGCTTTCAGTTTCCTTGTCTGTAGAATGGGTATAACAATAGAGCCTACCTCATAAGATCGTTGGCAGAATTCAGGGAGTTGGTACGTGTTCTGCACACTGAGCACTGAGCACTCACACTAGTACCTGGCACATAGTAAGCCCGATCTGCGTTAGCTACGCCATTCCTGGCTTCCAGTGCAAAATAGCTATATGACAGATGTTCACTATTGTGGTTATCTGAGCCATACTGAGACACTTTCTGCTTCATCATTCAATACTTGGGGGAAAATCTGAAGATCTAAGGAATTTTAGGAATTGAAGAAACACCAGTGTGTTGTCCATCCAGCCCCTTCTCCTAGCGATGTAAATCTAAAGGAACCAGAAAGACTCTCTTCCCTGCACCCCCATTCAACTCCGCCCCCTTCTCCAAACCTTTGCCAAGAAGGAAGAGGAGGAGCACAAGAACGTGTCTCCAGGGCAGTTTGTGATGGTGAACCTAGCCCCTCCCCCTTTAGTTAAGCCACTTTCCTCTCTGTCCCTCTGCAGAGAGGTGAAACGCAGAGTCTGTTTCCAGGTTCCAAAGTCACTGGGTTGTCTACCTGCTGAAGTTGACAGCTGGGCTCATTCTCCTGGCTCACTTCACCTAGGACCTACTTCAAGGGTGTGTGACCTGTGCAATGGCACAGGACCCCATCCTCAGAAGGGCCGCACACTTAGCTCAATGCTGGATGGTTGCTCTTTTGAAATTCTTAAATTGTGAACCAGCCCTGGCTGGTTGGCCTGGCGTGTGAAAGTCCTGGATTCAATTCCTGGCCAGGGCACAAAAGAGAAGTGCCCATCTGCTTCTCCACCCCTCCCCTTCTCCTTCCTCTCTGTCTCTCTCTTCCCCTCCCGCAGCCAAGGCTCCTTTGGAGCAAAGTTGGCCTGGGCACTGAGGATGGCTCCATGGCCTCCACCTCAGGCACTAGAATGGCTCCGGTTACAACGGAGCAACACCCCAGATGGGCAGAGCATCATCCCCTCGTGGGCATGCCGGGTGGATCCCTGCTGGGTGCATGCAGGAGTCTATCTGACTGCCTCCCTGCTTCTCACTTCAGAAGAAAAAAAAAGTTGTGAACCAGAGTTCACACATTTACACTTTATACCGAGTCCCCACGAAGGCTGTAGCCTGTCCCACCTTCATCCTTTGCAAAAACCGATTCTAACCTAAGCCTTCTGCCCCAAGACTTACTATCTATTCAGAACTCTGTAGAAGCATGAGAAGCTATTTTTAAAGTAAATAACAGCAACAACAAGACAACTTAATTGTTAAGAAGGTGAAACATATCTGGCACTTTCCAAAATAAAGCTGCCCAATATCAGACAGCAGATGGCACTCTAGGTGCATGGCAGGAGAGGAGATGAACAAGGTAGCTTGTAATTTCAGATATTTGAGCCTTTAGAGAAGCAAGGCCTTAAAGGTGCTGGATCTAAGAACTGTTATTATAACATCTTGCTCCTGATGAGGATACAACAACAAAGACAGGAAATCTACCACCCATCGAATCTAAGCAGGAGAACTACAAATAATAACTGTAACAAGGTACAGAGGCACCTTGAGATACGAACAGACCAACATATGAATTTTAAGATACGAGCTCAGACTCGGTCCATATTTTTATTCGAGATCTGAGCGACATTCCAAGATACAAGCTGTGATTCGGGAAGCTGCCGCTAGTTGGCACATTGGCACACAGGTCCAGTATCGGCAGTCTGATATACGAGTTGACTGACTTACGAGCTCAGTTACAGAATGAATTAAATTCGTATCTCAAGGTAACACTGTATTAACATGGAATGGCCTCAAATTTTTAAAGGGAAGGTACAGAATATTGCGTTTTTTTGTGGATATGCAAAGAGAAGGCCTTGAATGATGCAAAAGAAACTGGTTGCAGTAATTTCTCTGAATTGGAGGAAAGGGTCTGGCCTAGGGGTTATTTTATAACTTTCTCCTGTTGGAACTTTTGCCAGTCGTACTGTTTTGCCTCCTTGAGTCAAGAGAATAGAAGGTGGAATATGCCATAATACCAAACTCCCACCGTTTGACCTTACAAACACCTAGAGCAGTAGTTTTCAACTGCCAGCTTGTGGACTGGTGACCCTCTGCCCAAAAGTCTGTAATCTTCATACAAATCAGGGTGGTTAACTCTTTCACGGATCGACACTAAATTTCTGGTGGCCCGACACTGGTCCGCACACCAGTGGTTGAAACCCAGTGCTCGAGCACTCAATATAGCTAGACATTTGCTCCACACATCACACATCATCTCCCTTACACACCTGCTCAGCTTGGAATGCTCCATTTTTACAGGTGCTTCTGAGAAGTTAAATTACTTCCTGAGTCATTCAGCTTATGAGCAGCAGAGGGAAGATGTGGGCCCCAGTGCTTCTCCAGAGCCGCCATTGGAGACACGGACAGGGGGCTTTGTGGGGGTCAGGTGTGTCTTTCATTCCTCAAGGGTAGCTGAGGCCCTGCTCTCTACACGGGGAAGGCTCTCTCCTGTGAACACCTGTGCTTCTTGGCTTGATAGATAAGGATGCATAAGGATGTTTGATGAAGCAAAGTGTTGGAAACATAAGTTCCAGAAACACCATTCAGCCAAATGCGCTCCCTCGCCTCCTTGGCTAGGCTAACTCTTAGCAAGCCCAGCAGCACAAGTCCTGTCTGTCCCTCTACTATCAAGTTTCCCAAGATTCCACCCTCCGCCCAACTCCCCTGACTGCTTGTATTTGTTTTCTTGCCCCAGGGAGTGCTTCTGGGAACCTCAAACTGTGACAGCAGGAAAAGCAACAAAGTGATCATTACCCCAACATCACTGGGAGAGAGGAGACTCAGAGCCTTCAGTTTGTAGGTGGATTGAAAACAATGCTGACTCATTCCATTCCAAGGGCACATCTGATTTCTTATCCACACACCATTGTGTGTGCTCCTGGATTCTTCCACATCACTTTGAGTTGGTAAGCCCAAGAGTCCAGCGCTTTCCATTGGAACGCACAAGGACAGAGGGACAGCTGTTGAACATTTGTCCAGATCACATGTGACCTGGTCGTTGGGAGACTGCGGAGTCGTCTCTGTCTGTGAGGAAGTGTTGGGCCGACTGCCGCAGCCTGTGTCAGGACTCAGAGAGAGCAGAGGCACCTGCTCAGATGCACTTCCGCTGGGGTTGTGCCGCAGAGATGGAGCTAACGCGTGCATTCGCCTCTCTCCCTCCCTCCTGGCCTCCAAAGCCTGAGTGCCACTCTGTCCAGACCCTCCCTCTCTTTGGGCAGGGACTGACTGATCACTACGTGCCTTGGGCTTCGTCACAATACTTTATACCTTTTAATAATTTGGAAAGAGATTTTTTTCTCCTGTTCTTAGCAAAATATGATATAACTCAAGATGCATGGAAATTGCATACTTGAGTAACGGCACAACTCAAGAAAAGACAAATGCGCAGTCGTCTTGTCCTGTTTACACTGTTCCCACCGTCGGGCGTCGTCCCCTCCGTCTTTGTACCAGTGGAAACGAAGAAGAGCTGCGAGGAGGCTTGGACGCATGCAAGGTACGCGGGAAGTGAGGGCTGCTGTAGGTTAAGACCGGCTGTTTTACGGGATGGTAGAAATGATGAAGATAAATATTGTGTGTTTTTCATTGTCACTTGCTTTGAATTTGGGTCACACCGAAGTGTGAAAGTGAGATGGAGGATGGACTTCACAGCTCGCCCTTATGCCCCCTCACTGTGATCTCTGGCATGACACCTCCGCACGCCTCTGACTTAACGCCTGGAGTCTGGGTTGGGGCAGCCCAGCTGCTGGCTCGCAAACCAATCAGCTCGCTGACTTTCAGGAGAGCGCGCCCACTGCCGCGCGTTCCTCTGTAACGGAGACCCCGGTCCCAAAGGCAAGGGTATTTTTTATCGTTTTGGTCACTACTTCGCCTCACGTATCAAATCAATCACTAATCAGGGGTTTGTCTTTCCTAGCACCTTTCTAAGTCACATTTTCCTTTCCATTTCTACTGCCTCTGCCCGGGCAGGTCCTCATTAACAGGAGAGCAGAGGACTGTTGGAGTATCTGGATTCTTCTGCTAGCATCCTAATGGAGTTCCTTACTGGAGTTTAAGCCCTTCTCAGAGGCAGGGTCATAGTAATCTTCAAAGCTGCTGATTGTGACACAGCACAGCAGAGCAACAAGGGTGACACTTTAAAACACAAGTCCTCCCGTGTCCTCTACTCAAACCCTCCAGTGGCTCCTTATTCCACTCATGGTATAAATCAGTCTTTTCTATATGCCAATATTTTATTTAGATATAACTGTCATATAATGTGATATTAGTTTCAGGTGTACAACATAATGATTTCATGTTTATATACAGGGTGGGGCAAAAGTAGGTTTACCATTGTTCATGTGGAAAATAATACATTTTTTAATAAATATAGTACAAGAATAAACTGTTTCACATACAACTGTAAACCTGCTGTCACCCCACCCTGTATATTGGGAAATGATCACCACAATAAGTCCAGTTAACGTCTATCACATATGTAGTTAAATTTTTTTTCTTGTGATGAGGATTTTCAAGAGTTACTCTCTTAGCAATTTTCAAATGTGCAACCCAGTGTTATTAACTATAGTCACCATGCTGTACATTGTTACATTCTTATAGTGCACAAGGGTTTCCTTTTCTCCACATCTCGCCAGCCAGCACTGTTATCTCTTGTCTTTTTTATAGTAGCCATTCTAACAGGTGTAAGGTGATTATTTCATTGTGGTTTTGATTTGCATTTCCCTGATAGTGATATTGACCATCTTTTGATGTACCTGTTGGCCATCTGTATGTCCTCTTTGGAAAAAATATCTATTCTGATCCTCTACCCATTTTTTATAATCAGATTTCTTTTTTTTTTTTTTTTGCGCTAAGCTATATGAGTACTTTATATATTTTCAGTATTAACCCCTTATCAGATATATGATTTGCAGATATTTTCTCCCAAAAATCCAAAAATGAAAAGTGGATTACCTTTTCATTTCGTTGATGGGTTTTTTTACTGTGTAGAAGCTTTATGGTTTTATGTAGTCCTTGTTTATTTTTGCTTTTTTTGACTTTGCTTTTAGAGACAGATCCAAAAAAAAAAAATCATAACCAAAACTGATATTAAGGAACTTACCACCTAGGGTTATTATTTCTATGACTGTTACGGTTTCAGGCTGTGTGTTTAAGTGTCTAATACATTTGGAGGTAAGTGTTGTGTATGGTGTAAGACAGCAGTCCAGTGTCATTCTTTTCATATGGCTGTCCAGTTTTCCCAGCACCGCTTAGTGAAGAGGTTGTCCTTTCTTCATTGTGGACTCTTGACTCCTTTGTCATAAATTAATTGACCACATGTACATGGGTTTATTTCTGGGCTCCCTGTATTGTTCCATCGATCGGTGTACCTGTTTTTAGACCAGTATCATACTGTTTTGATTACTATGGTTTTGTAATATAGTTTGAAAGTGTGATGCTGCCATCTTTGCTCTTCTTTCTCAGACTGCTTTAGCTGTTTGGGGTCTTTTATGGCTCTATACAAATTTTAGGATTTTTTTTCTATTTCTGTGGTTATAAATTAAACTTTATCATAGGTGTGTACGTATGTATAGGAAAAATCTAGTATATACAGGGTTCCTTTCTATCTGTGGTTCCACGCGTCCACTGGGGGTCTTGGAACGTATCCCTGTGGATAAGGGGGCCACTCTGTGTGTATACGTACTACAAACATGTTGACAGCAAAGAATTATTCACTAATCTAATTCAATTGACAAATGTTTATTGGCAATCACCTTGTTAAAATGGAAACAAAGGGAAAAAGAACTAAAGGGGCTACAAAGGGTGTAGGGAAAGGCCCCATTGTTGATGTTTTGTGAAGAAGAGAGGTGTGGCCATTAGGAAAGCAGCAGAGGAAAGCTAGCCCGTGAAGGACACGGAACCTAGGAGCTCCAGGGGCGGAGAGCCAGCAAGAGCAGCGGGAAACCATGGCGAGCAGGTGACTTAGAGGAAGCCAGAGTTAACAATGAGCCACCACGCAGGGAGGCCAGGGCAGAGGAGGGCCGAAGAGCAGCCACTGGGTGGCCGTGACGAGGTCCCAGTTCGTGTAGAAGGTTCATTCCATCAGTATGCTCCCTGGTCACATTTCCAGAACACATAGACAGGAAGTCTCCACTTTCAGACTTTCTTGCAGTTCAGTTGGGGCTGTGTGACTACTAACCAATAGGAGGTGGGAAGTAGTGATGTATGCCCAGTCCTAACAATTCCTCCTCTCGGCTTGTTGGCTGGCAGAAGGCACAGGATCCAGCACGGAAATTCAGGAGAGCTCTGAGGGAGGGCAGGGCCATGGCGGGAAGGAACCTGGACCTCTGGGCCACCAAGCGGAGGACTCATCCTGCATTGGATTATGACAGGACAAGAAATAAATGCTAACTATGTTAAGTCCCCTGGGAATTGGAGGGTGTTTGTTGCTGCAGTTGTGTTAGTTACCCTAATGTAGTGACATGCGGAGGGGGATTTTAACAAAGGGGAGGACAGCAACCAGACTGTTGTGGGTTTAGAAATAAAGAGAGGGGCTATAAAGTGGAGACAATCTGGACAATTTCCAGGGGGAACTGGGCTATAAAGTGTGCTTTGCCGATATCTGCAGCAGCCGAGGGACTGAGTGCTTCAGTTTTGAGGAGTGAAGTCGGGCTCCAGCTTGGCGTTCTTGCCCCATCAGTGTATAAAGAGCTGCCTGGTTACTGCTCATGGGCGCGCAGCGTCTCATCACGTCGCGTCGCCTCATAGGAGCATGTAGCAGCTTATTAACGTTTTACTTACCAGTCAATGTTTAGATTGTTCTAAATCTTTTGCTATGCCAAATATGTATTATATATTCTCTATATATTCTAATATTCTATAATATTTAACTTAAACTTGCCAACGTCACGTAAATTCATTACTTTTCTGGTCTTCAGATTTTATTATATGTGTGATGAGAATAAAATGGATAGATTGTAGGTGAAAGAGAGAAATGATCCCATTTATTTTTTCCAATGAGGTCACCTGAGATAGAAAGCAAAGAACCTGAAAAAGAGCCAGTGAGAAAGATGGAGGATGACCACAAAAAGGACCAAGAAAGGACACAAAAAAGTTACTTTTATTAAGAAATTTGGCTATGCGTTAAGACCAAAACAGTCTTCCTACTGCAGTTCTCAACAGCTGAGAGTGTTCTGAAGTAAAGCAGTTTCGCCGAGACTGTCCGAGCTTCCAGACCTCAGAGCACACGCTGCCCCTGCACATCGCCGGGTGGCTCTGCCCTGAGGGAGGCTTGGCTTCCCTCCTGCATGCTTTCCATGCCGCAGGCGGTCCATTGCTTAGCAAACACGGCGGTCAACATCCAGAATGTGAGCGCAGCACACCACCCATTCTGAGAGTTTGAACACTCTCAGTCCTGAGTTTTCCAAGTTCTAAAAGCAGTGCTCCCAATGGAGGACTGGCAGCAGCCTGGTGAAAACTATTTCAGTCACCAAAAGAATGTGTAAATTCCTCATTTTTGCCAGTGTCTATATTTGATTCATGCAGGGCTTGCTCAAGATGGCGCTGAGCCCTGAAGGGAGTCGTGTGGAGAATGCTTTCTTTGCTGGGCGTGGGAGTTGGCTACTACAGTATGGGTAGCATTCTTCATTTCTTTACAGTTTTATTTTAGAAAAATATATTTTGTAACCCACTGACACATCTGTGGGCCACATGAAGGTCCAATCCAGATCAGTATAAATGAGAAGAATTTTGCACCTATCTCAGGAAGTTAGGTAATGAAAAGAAAGAGAGCTTCAGGAGAAACTTGTCTGGCCTCAGATCTGTGTTAGCAGCGGCGCCGGACGGGGGAGCCTCCCGTCTGCGTCTGGGGGCCCCTGTGTGCTCTGCGCTCTTACCAGCATGCTGCTGCCTCCTGCGCCAAACGCCAACTTCAGATCCCTCGTGGCTCAAACCGCTTCACATGTGTTAAGGAACCGAAGCTTTGACTTTTAACTGCTCAAGTGGGGACCACCCAGGCACGAGAGAACTGCTGGGGTCCAGCTTTTCAGACTAACTATTCAGAGGATGTTTGCATTCATTTTTTTCTAAGTTTGATGAAGTTAGCTTGCTATGTCATCTACAAATTGTTTCTCTGAGCTGTCGGGAGTGGCCACTGTCCTGGCCTGGTTCAGGTGATGCCATCCATGAGACACTGAGGCCAGTGTTCCCTTATACAATCAGGCATATGGGTGGGGAAATGGGCTGATTGAGTTCAGCTCAGTTACTTCTCGTTCTTATAGACCCTGGAAACACAAAGCGTTAATTCTTTACTTTCCGTATCCTGATGCTGATGCTGACCCTGACCCTGACCCTGACCCTGGCTCTGACCCTGACCCTAACCCTTACCCTGACCTAAAGTAAAGTACCAGTTCAGGATCTCATAGATGACTTAATTACTCAGAGGGCCTTTCAAGTCACGAGGAGAAATTCCTGGCCATCTAACCCACCCCCCATACTGCAAAATTTTCACAGCAAAACAGTGATTCACTTAAATTTTTTAATTGATGATCTATAATGAAGCATGAAATATGCTTGCATTATAAGCAAACCTGATCCCATAAATCTTTATGTCCCACTCAGGGCTCAAAACATGAAAGAGTGCCTTTCTAGACCGATGGGACCATTGATATACCTAATCACAACTGTGAACAAAAAAATACCATTCTGACCCAAAAATACTGTCAACACCATTCTATCCCACTACAGCCAGATAAATAGTAAGTGAGCAAAACCTCAAACTACCTCTTCAGAAACGTTATTAGTCAGTTTTCAGTGACATTTATCTGTTATGGCTTTTTCATCTTCATTTGGGGGCCGAATGGTGGCTCATTGCTACTGTGACAAAATTTGAAATGCTATTAAATATTGCTGAAATGATGTGAGACTGTGCAGTATTGAGTCACAGCTATTAAACCGGTCCCATTTGCAGTCAGTCTCTCTACCAGCTCCCAGTCTGTGAGGACAGCCACCAGCTGTGATGCACAGATTCTTCCATCTCTGACTCACTACAATCAGGAACACCTTTACTCATGTGATGATATGACACTGAGTTATTAGCCTCTGCTGCTTCTTCCGCTCTTTCTTGTTGTCCCTTCCCTTCTCCTTCAATGTACAAGCAGCCTTGGTTCACTCAGGGGCTTGATGATATGAGCAAAAGCAACTAACCAAGTAGTCAAAGTTTTGAGTTCCGAAAGCCCAGGTGTGAGTGTGATATGAACATCTGGACAAGTGCATGGCAAAGAAAAGCAGGGTTGTTGCATGTTGAAGCCTACAGAAGGCTATGGGAACTGAGAATCATTTCAATGCCAGCGGACCCTGAAGAAGACTGTGTCCTTGACCAGGCCAAGCAGGGCAGATGGGAGGAAGTAATAGAAGACCAGCCTCACTGGGGGATCTGAGTGCAGAGGGGCCCTGTGCCCTTCCCCTGGTTACAGTGGAAATGGACAGAAGATCCTGCTAAGGACATTTCTTGGACTCTGTATAGAAGTCCTCATTCCTTTGAAAACTATAAATGAGGAGGCCAGAATAGAGGTCTTTTGAATAATATTTTTCAAACCTATGGCAGGAAATAAAGTGCAAGCATGCCAACATATTTACAGCACTTCAGTTTTTTCTCCCAGCGCTCCTTACAGTAGTAAAAACAAGGAATTTCAAGTGCCTTGTCACGAACCACATCAACACAGAGCCTCTCTTTCCTCAAAACCAGGTTCCTGTCTTTGAAATAGGAAGAGGAAATTACATGGCATGGAATGTCCTCCCACCCACCTGTCAGGAACAGAATTCTATCACATCTCTCCGGCATTTCAGGTCGCCTTTGGGATGAAAGAGTGAACTCCCCCTCTCCCTCCCTTGTCGGTCAACAAGCTTTAGCTGTCCCAAACATCAACAGAGCCGCCTCCCAGCAAAAGATGTAGCTTCTCATAGTTCCTACAAAGCCCCAGAGGGAGAACAAAGGAAGCACCACCCTGATCCCAAGTCCATTCTTAGCTATGCAGCTAAACCCAAATCAGGTCAAATAGAAATTCATCTTTTCTCTTCAGTGAGGACTCTTACAGTGGAAAGCAGGAATGTTCTCACCAGTGGGTGGTAAGTGGCTTGGCCCGAAGGGGCACCTCTTAGCATTTCACAGCTAGTGCAGAGCGGGCCACTCCTTCAGGGTGGAACTAAACCAACGCTGGGCATCTCCTCGCCAGTGCGCCCTCAGCTGGACCGCTCCTGCTCCTGCGCTGCTCTCCCGACCACGCCCCCTCTCGTTTCCATGAAAGTGGTTTTAAAACTCGGCAGCAATACGGAAGAAGAGCCCTAGGAGAGTGTCGTCAGGGCACATGCTCAGGGGCTAGGCCAGAGTTTAAAGTAGAAGAAATTTCTGGAGCTTTTTCATCCGCTTGTCAGAAGAGGTCCAAGCCTGTACTGCCTCAACAACCTGAGGGCTTTGCTGTCTTTCTTTTTTGTTCTTTTTCTTAGTCTCCTATTCATCCTCTCCCTTTTATATTCTAGAAAAGGATTCCTATTAGTTTGGATTGGCCCAGGAATCTTGAGGCATGTCAGGTTACCTTAGCTAGGTACATCGTTTCTCTGTATTGTCTGTTAAGAGTGGATGTCATTCACATCATCATTGTTATATATGAGTTTAATTCAAATCAATTCAGTAAGCACTGAGGATATTTTATGTTTTTTAAGGCATCAAATATATAACATCAAGGTCTTTCCATCCACCAATGGCATTTTGAGCGTAGCTCAGATATACAGAAGCAGATTCCCTAATGACATAGCACCTCAGAAGGTCAAGGATCTAAAGAAACAGATGGAATCCGGGTTCTGACCAATGGAATAGTTGACATGTGTCCAGAGACACGTGGGTAGGTGGGGGAGGAAGGATGCCTGTCAGAGATGCCTCTTTGTGGGCGCCCCTACTCTGGTCAGTGGCCCCCTCTGTTATGTTGGGGTGAGCTTACTGGAACAATTGGCTGGGATGACAGAGGAGTGGGACTCCAGGTGTCTGCACTGGGAGTAAAATTTGAAATTCAGTCTTTTTGTAAGATTTTCCAGAAAAAACATATTTATGGAAGCTCACCAAACAGTACATGGTCCATCCATTGCTCTAGGTGAGCATTTCTCACAGGAGGTTTGCATCAGAACTAGACCTGGTAAGAGACTGAAGAACACACGTGGCTCCAAAGGCATTTATTTTTAGGTCTAGGGTGAGGGCTAGGCAATTCATGGAGAAAGTCCCTATGTGGGTTTTATGTGCATGCCTGGTTCCCTCTCACCAAAGCCTCCATTCTCTGTAAGATTCCTATTATGTAGTTTGACAAAGCTCCTCAGTTCATTCATTTCTGTACTTACACCAAGAATCACAACTTTACAATTTATCCTTAGTTTAGATAGTTAATCAGATAGCTGTTTGTTTTAGTGAGAGAGAGAGAGAGAGAGAGAGAGAGAGAGAGAGAGAGAGAGAGAAACAGGAAGGGAGAGAGATGAGACGCATCAATTCTTCGTTGCGGCACCTTAGTTGTTCATTGATTGCTTTCTCATATGTGCCTTGATGGGGGGGTGATACAGCAGAGTGAGTGACCCCTTGCTCAAGCCAATGACCTTGGACTCAAGCTGGTGAGCCTTGCTCAAACCAGATGAGCTTTGGCGACCTCGGGGTTTCAAACCTGGGTCCTCCGCATCCCAGTCTGATGCTCTATCCACTGTGCCACCACCTGATCAGGCAGAGCTTAATTTTTTAGAGGAGTTTTAGAAGTTCAGAGAAGAAGGCATGGAGAGTTCCATATACTCCCTTCCCCCATACAGGCACAGCCTCCCCACTATCACTACCCCCACCAGAGAGGGACGTTTGTTACAATCGATGACTCTACATTGATGCATCCTTTTCACCCAGAGTCCATAGTTACCTTAGGGTGCACTCATAGTGTGGTACATTCCGTGGCTGTGGACAAGTGGAGAATGATATGCATCTTTCCTTATTGGGGCTAAATTTTGAGTTAAATACTGCTGGAAAGTGCGGGCATTCCTGGAAAGGCAGCCCCGTATCTACAGAGTCACAATGTGTCTGGCACGCATGCCTGTCTTAATCCTCCTGTTCGCTTTTGGAGGTTTGCCAAGTAGATACAACTGCACCTGCTATGAATTTGGAAAGAGTTGGGGGAAATTCTGATGGCCAATTCTCGCTCTATTGTCCCACTGTTGTTAAAAACTGTATGTAACTGTTGCCTGGAGACTAAATCCAATCCGCAGAAGCAATTTTATTCTTTCTCTACCTTGAAGTGATTTGCCAAGGGGCTTGGCTGCCAAACCTTTACCCTATTCTGTACATAATTATACAGCACACATATTTCATGCAAAGTTAGCACAACTCACTAATACTACAGAAGATGTGTCAGAACCCATTTCAGAGCAAATGAAAATGTTAGATAAAAGAAGCTGTTTTAAGCCTTCTGTGGGACCGTTTGGCATGTCCCTAATTTAATCCAGCAGATATCTAGATGGTGCTTAACATTTGTTTTTTCTTACCTGAAATATAGTTATCAACAACTGAAAGAATTTTTCTTTCGCTTAGTTGCCCTTTTCAAAACACTCTTGCTTTTAACCTCATCACAAAAGCAATCTTGAATGCTTGCTGAAATAACGGTTTTGTGGGTGCTCCTGTGCCTCTGAGACCAAGACAGCTGTACCAGCGGAAAGGGTCTGAGATGACACTCCCTACAAGCCTAGTTGGCCTGCCAGTTTCCTGGAGGTGGGCAGAATACAGAGGCTCCTGGGACAGAGCGACAAGCTCAGCAGGCAGCCTGAGCCCCTAAGTCCCATGGGTGATGTGGCGCTGGGCCCATGTGGAGACTCTGTCAGAGTTTAGGAGCCCCAAGCTTAGGAAACCCACAGTGGCAGAAGTGGACTGCAAGCAAACCAACCCAACCGCTACCCTGGAGACAGACAGCATCTCTACTGCTCTGGTCAGGAGCCAAACCTGCACTTTGCCTCAGAGGGAGACACTGCCCCTGTTTTCCAGGCTGCGTTGCTATACAAACACCCCTGGAAAGATCATCTGGAACAAAAGTTGGCCATGCCTTTGCTCGGAGGAAGGGCAGAAACACCCACGGAGGGTGGCCCCCCAACACCATTGTCCGTCTCCATTCTGGTGTCTGCTCTGATGTCCTTTCTCTAAAACAGCCCCAATCACATATGATATTATAAATTTACTTATTTGTTGTATGTTTCCTCCACTACAACGAAAACCCCAAGATATCATTTGTTTTGTCATTACTATTTCACCAGGGTTTAAAATACTGCTTGGTCCACAATAGGTGCTCAATAAATATTTACTAGATTAGTGAATGTGTGAGTGAATGAATGAATGAATGAATGAATGAATGAATGAATGAATGGATGGATGGATGGATGACTAGTCTGTGTTGAGTATCTTCTTTGTGCTAGGTGGTTCAGTGAGAACACTTATTAAGTGTTCCCGAAAGAGTTTCCCTAAACACTCTGCTCAGTCATGGGAGTCCCTCCAAAGTGAGCAGGATTCCTTAATCACCTCACATTCTGAAAGATCCAGCTAAGTTTGAGATGCAAGTTCATGGTTAACCCATCGAATAGTGAGTTTTTTCATGCTCGCTAACCCCCGGGAGTGAGGGGGTTTTTTCTCAAAAAATAAAATTAGTTACAGTTACAGTTTTATTAACTTAAAATCATGTTTGTTTGATAACTAATTTATGGAAACAAGAAGAACATAAATTTGCCTTGTTTTAATGTTGCCTTACACATTTTTAAAACAAATAGATTGTACTGTGGATGATCGGGAGGCACGAGTTTATACGTGAATGTTTATACTACTCAAAGGGTTAAAGCAGATGCCTCATTTCAGCCTTTTAGTACATTTAGCATTTGTCTTTTTGGAGAAAGGGCAAGGCCCCAGTAACCATGTGTCCAGTGATCCTAAGCCTGGAGAACTCGAAGGCTGGGCACAAAAGGCCTTGGAAAGTAATTCCCAATGGTATGGAAAGCAGACCTCAGGCTCAAGAATTTAAGATAAGACACTGTCATTTATAAGAACTTTACTGCAATGGAAGAGAATGCTCACTAGCCCTGGTTCTGTAACACCACAATTAGAAGCTGTCCCTTATAGCTGAGCATGCACAAGACATTCTCCACTGTCCCCACCATCCTTGTTTAAGAATGACTTGGGATTCATAAACAAGCTTCAAAGGAGCAAGTTGATGTTTTACCCTCCCAGCCATGTCAGAAGCACTGGATCAGATGAGAAACCCACTCAGAGTTCTGGGTTACAGCCCCACAGGGACTCTTCTGCCACCTTCTAGGTTCAGATAACCCCAATCACTTCCCTCTGTTCCCACCAAGCCTAAAGGTCCTGACTGCTTCCGGAAGGTATTGTCTCCACGTTCCCTTTGTCTGTTTGCAGTCCTTCTAACACCAACTTCTCTAACTCCTATTAAAGTCACTCTGTTGAATGAACTGTCAGAAGTTCTGTTTCCCTGCCGGGACAGTGACTGAAACAGGGCCTATTCACTGGACACAGTGTCATAGGAGGCACAGTCTTCATTCACATGAGTAAAACATTAATCGTCTCTTTGTTAGTTTAGCTCTTTAACTTTTAGAGTAGTTGACCCGAAGCTCTGTTGATTATGGAGGGATTGGCACCATCACTGATGGTGACAGCGTCCCTTCATTACCTGAGCTAGAATTTTCCTCCTTATTTCATTGGACCCATGAAGAAGTGACACCTGAGTACTTCACGCATTGTGGGATGCAAGCACAGAACCCTGTGTTCTAGTTACAACTCTTACATTACAGTCAAGCATGCATTTTTCATCATATCACAAAGATGTGTGGTCTGTGCCAGATGTCACCATGCTCTGTTTTCAGTGTTTCTGAATGACAAGTACTTCCACATTACACACAAAATAAGTGGGTAATTTTTCACTGAAATATAAGGGGAGGAGACATTTAGTGCAATCCTGGGTTCCGTCCTGACCCTCTGTGCTCAAGAAGCCTTCCTCAGCAGGGTCGCCCAGGCTCCCTCCGGGCAGGATTACCTAAGCACAGCTGGCCTCCTTGGAGCGTTGGGGATGTGCTGTTCAAGTTAGTATTTCATACCTGAAAACAGACAGCATGCATTGTTCTTGTAAAAATGCCTTAGGGATAATGAGATGGAATGTGCCTCCTGAGGAAAGGACACACCGCCCACAGGCTTACCGAAGACAATGATCTTGAGTCCGTTCAGACCTCTGAACCCACATGACGGTGGAAGGAGATAAAGAGGACAGCAGTCAGGGTTGAACTGCCCAAGAAGAGGAAATAGTCAAGTCCAGACATTGAGAAATTTTATAGATCGAATAGCCTTAATTTTTCAACAGATAAATTATAAGGAAAAAAAGGATGGAGAGAAAATTACACATTCAAAGAGACTCAAAAGTTATATCAAGTTTTTAAAAATGAACAGAACTAAAGCACAATGTCTAGGGAGAGACCTCATGTGAGAAAGTGGGAAAGAAACACAAGAAGTGATGACTGTGACAGTCCAGTGGCTCCCTTGGGGCTGTGACTGATCGGGGGACCTGCGGGGCTTCTGGTGTGGCTGGCAGATCTGGACTTCGACCTATGGGGTGTGCACAAGGGTAGTTATTTATAAAGGTTCATTCAGCAGTGCTTTTATTCTGGAGTGGGATTTGTTCCTGCATTTTATTTCATGGTAAAGATTGAGAAAAAGAAAAGCAGCTCCTGACAGCACCAATATGAGACAAGGCCACTCTGACCAGGATGGACTAAGACAAAAACATGGCATCCCTGTGTGAGTATAGAAAACAAAACGTGAACATTGCAAGGTCACAAAAATCACCAAACACATCCTACTCTGGCAAATATGATGACTGCTGTGCCGTCCAATTATAGTTTTGCCCTCAATCTAGTCTTTCTACTTTATCAATGAGATTTCAGATATCCAATCATAGAATTACCCCACTTCACCCCTGGCCGGTTGGCTCAGCAGTAGAGCCTCGGCCTGGTGTGTGGAGGTCCAGGGTTAGATTCTCAGTCAGGTCATGCAGGAAAAGTGGCCATCTGCTTCTCTACCCTTCCCCCTCTCCTCTCTCTCTCTCTCTCCCTCTCTCTCTCTCCCCCTCTCCCCCCTCCCCCTCTCCTCTCTCTCCCTCCCCCCCCCCTCTCTCTCTCTCTCTTCCCCTCTCACAGCCATGGCTCAGTTGGAGCAATTTGGCCCCAAGTGCTGAGGATGGCTCCATGGCCTCGCCTTGGGTGCTGAAATAGCTCAGTTGCCGAGCAACAGAGCAGTGGCCCAAGATAGGCAGAGCATCACCCTGTAGGGGGCTTGCCAGGTGGATCTCTGTCAGGGGGCATGCAGGAGTCTGTCTCTGCCCTCTGCTTCCTGCCTCTCACTTAAAAAAAAGGAAAAGAAACATTTCTTCATGCCATCCACTCTAATGCAAAACCCTACTTCCTTCGATTCTTTCTGCGTTGCCTAATGCAAGCCCAAATCCTAAAATAAGTCCTTTCTAAACCCTTTAAAGAGATGCCCACTAACTGCCCATGGCATGTAGTCTCCCTTGTTGCAAACAGGGGTAAACCCAACATGTTCTACTATAGTGTTGAACTACAGCTTTGTGTCAACTATGGGTGTTCCTGGTGGTGCTGGTAGGGAGGTCTTTGGGCAAGGTAAAGAAACAAAGAAAGGGGGGAAAATGCTCAGAAGCTATCAGTTCCTGTCTGTTGGGGAAAGAATGTTCCAGGCATCCAGAAATCTCTTCAAATCAAGGTGCATGTTTGCTATGACAGAGTAAACAATGCTATGTGTGGAAACATTTCTATTTTCTGATTCTCTAGGGAAATGGATGCATACCATTGCAGTTGAGTATAAATTGGAAAGTGTGGTGAAAACATCTGGATGCAAGTTCCAGAACTCTCTGGCTTCTCTGCTGGTTTTATCCACAGGGAGGAAGCCACATTGCTCTGGACTAATCGGCCAGTCACTGTGAGACTACTTGGCAATGACCAAATTTAGGAATCTGAGAGAGTGTGAGGCCCCACACAGAAGTCTCCTGGAAGTCTCCTGAAATATTCATATTCACTTCAGACTGGAGAAGCTGTGAGCACATCATAACCACAGTCCCTTATACTTGTGAAGCTCTATGAATCTTAAAGGAGCTTTCTAAACCTTGTATTCATTTACCTTCAAAACAACCCTGGAAAACACTGAAAATACGTTTTCATAACTATTTTACAGATAGGAAAACAGGAAAGTGAGGTGACAATCTCAAACACACACCATTAGCCAGGGTCGAAGCCAGATCTGCGAGCTCCTTAACTTCTGACTTTTCAAAATGCTCAGTTGTGGCAAACTTTGATCCTCCCAGGATTGATTTGATTACTCCGAAGAGTCGCGTTTCATTTCAACAAAGTCTGGCAAATGAGGTGAGTAATACTTAATACTTTTTCATGGTTAAAGTAATATAAAAGTTATTATCCTTAAGAATAAGGCAGTGTGTGTGTGTGTGTGAGAGAGAGAGAGAGAGAGAGAGAGAGACATTCTCTAGCTCCTTGGCCAATTCTCTTTCCCAAATACCACATGGTCTCCATGTGGACACTATAAATTGTGTATTTATGTAGTTCAAGGGAATGAAGGATTCACGAGGAAACATGTTTAACATATTATCACTCTATTACTCTTCATGGATTTGTGAACATGGACCAACATAGTAAATTCTATGGAAACAATATCATGGTACAATATTTGCTTCTGGAACTTTCTGTTCATATGCTTAAGGAGTCCAGGCCATACTAGAAGGCTCTTCATATTTTGAGGTGAATGTGAGGGCCCTCAGATGAGGCATGGCACCTTGCTGAGTTTTGATTCCCTTGTCTGTATAGTGGACAGTGAGGCTAGAGGAATCCAAGTGGCTTCCTGCTCTGCTCTGCAATACAGCAGCCTCAACACAATCTCACAGCCCACGTCCTTTCCTGTCTCTGGCCTCATCACTTCCGAGGCATAGCTCAGGCCGTCACTTTCCCTCTACGCCAAGGCACATGGCTCGACAATGGCTCACTACCTACCTGAACCCCTACTGTCTCTTATTACAAATAGTTTACAGTCTCTGCTCTCCTATACTTATGTGAAATTCACACACAAATATAATCTACCTTCACATACATTTTTCCCTTCAAAAGTTGGTATGAAAATAGTTCATAAAATATATTTCAACAGGCCCTGGCCGGTTGGCTCAGCGGTAGAGCGTCGGCCTGGTGTGCGGGGGACCTGGGTTCGATTCCCGGCCAGGGCATATAGGAGAAGCGCCCATTTGCTTCTCCACCCCCCCTCCTTCCTCTCTGTCTCTCTCTTCCCCTCCCGCAGCCAAGGCTCCATTGGAGCAAAGATGGCCCGGGTGCTGGGGATGGCTCCTTGGCCTCTGCCCCAGGCGCTTGAGTGGCTCTGGTCACTGCAGAGCGACGCCCCAGAGGAGCAGAGCATCGCCCCCTGGTGGGCAGAGCGTTGCCCCTGGTGGGCGTGCCGGGTGGATCCCGGTCGGGCGCATGCGGGAGTCTGTCTGACTGTCTCTCCCCATTTCCAGCTTCTGAAAAATACAAAATATATATATATATTTCAACAGGTAAACAGTCAAGCGTGACAACACTACAAGCACCCCTGCCCTCTACTTATCAGCAAATATTTTGTTTTCATCAGCAAATATTTTTAAAGGACTCCATGATCAAATAAATTTAGAAAATTTTCGATTAAACAATGTGTAGCATTTTACAGGACTGCTCAGAGATTTGAACATACTACTGTGTATTGCCAAGTTATAAGGGAGAATTTGGTATGTAGCATTTTCTCAAATCATAAGATCATGCAAGCCAATCTTTCGGGATGGTTCACACAACTAGTGTTCTTGAGGACATGCCTTGAGAAACATTTTCCTCCATCAGTCATAGGTGACACCCAGCCATGAGTGACATCACAGTCGCATGAACTATTTATTCTCAAGGCTGAATGCTCTTGAGTCTAGGGACACATGATAAAAACAGAAGTTTGGAGTAGTGACGTCACGGAAATGGCGCCGTGAGCAGCGCGTCCGACAGATCTCCCCTAAATCACAACAAATTTATCAACTAGAAACAGAAAAATTTATCCTCGGAGCATTCCGGAGTTCCACACAAACTGAAAGCTAAAGGACTGTTATCACTTGAATCTGAGAGACGAGGGTGTGGAGGAAGCTACCGCAGCGACGTTCATTCAAGCCGCGAGGGAGTGCGCCTGTGGTGAGTCAGCCCACACTCGGGAGCCGCGAGCAGCCGCGGGCGCGCACCCGGTACAGTTGCAGAGCGAGCACCACCCACACTCCAGAGCGCGAGCAGCCACCGGCGTGCCCGGTCCGGTTGCAGAGCGAGCATCGCCCACACTCAGGAGCCGCGAGCAGCCGCCGGCGCGGGCCTGGTCCGGTTGCAGAGCGAGCACCGCTAACGTTCCCAGCGGCCCTCGCACTGCGAGTGAGAGTCGCCAGCCACCGGTGCCTGGAGCACCCCATTCGCGCGCGTGCCCTGGGCATTCCACACGCCCAGAGCACCCTACTGGCCCGCACACCCAGGGTGCCCCATTATCCTGCGCCTGGTGGGATTCAGCCGCCAGCAGCAGGGCGAGCGGGAGAGGCACCAGGGTGGTCTTCTACTTGGGAGATTCTCTCCGTGGGCGGGGCACCTCACCCAGCCATTCAAGCTAACAATCAAGCGTTGGGGGAGGGGCGCGCGCAGGCAGGCTAAAATACCTTCGGGAGCACAGCTGCGACCCAATCACTGAAATTAGCTTAACCCATGAAATCTGCGCACCCTCGGTTCTAATTGATAAGATCTCTCTCAGTTCAGCGACCCAAGACAAGAGGCGTGATATTTTTTAGTGCCTCTCGCTAAAGGGGCGGGGGCAACTTCTGATTGATAGAGCCTCCATATTCAGGGATAAACGCTAACAAGAGGGACTTGGCAGATAATAAGATCTATACTACACTAGTCGCAAGCAGAGACTAGTGCCTCTTCTTCCCAGCCAAAACAGGCTACAAAGTGTGGAAAGCCTGGGTTGAGAGGTCCAACTGAATGCTAGGCGCTGAACAGTCACCTTGACAACAATTGACTCCCACCCCCGCCTGATTACACTGGAGGCCCTGACTGCCAGAGCCTTTCCCAAAGCCTTGCACTGAGTGGGGATAGAGTGGGGATTTCCCAGCTCTTTGAGCCTCTTACTCCCCAGGGAGAAGCAGTTGCAGCCTTATAGCTGGATCACCAGGCTGCTAATTCAGGAAGGGGGGACTAGGAGAGAGAATCCAGGAAAGCAAACTCTCTCATCGTTGGACCCTGCAAACGCCAACAAACCTTGACTACCAGCAAGACTAAAGCCAATTATATGACATTGCCATAGAATCCCATCAACTGCAAATCCCTACCTAAGTGTGACACAGGGGCAGAGCCTGGGGTACAGAGTCACCGACCAGGAAGAGGGAGAGAAAAGAAAAAGGAAGAAGTTAACCTCTCAAAATCAAGAAAAATCCACAGACTTTACAACTTGTTCCACTAATTTTTTTGTTGTTGTTGATTGTTTCTTCTATCTTATTGCCTTTATTTCCTCCACCTCGGTCCTTCTATTCTCTGCCCATCTTATGCTTCCCTTTTCTTGAACTACACTACCCATAACTGTTACATTTTATTTCTCTTCTTCATCCTCACCCTCCTTTAAGGTTATATTCCAAAACACTTAACTCTCACTCTCTTTTGTTTTTTTTTGATTTGCTTTATTTTGGTTTTTTCTCTTCCTTTTTTATTTCTTCCTTCGTTTTTCTCTTTTTCTTATTTTTTCCTTTCTATTCGTTTTTTCTTTTCTCATTTTACTTTCCTCCCATTTAATCCTTAATCACGAACAAATTAGTTAATTTGGGACTCAAGGCTTTTTTTGGCTTTATTTTTCTTTTTTGCTTTTGTTTTTGTTTTTTTCTTATTTGTTTATTTTTGTGGCATTTTGGGTCCTCCCAACCCAAGGTCTCCATTATATTTAGTCTTCGCTCCACTTAATACAACAGATTTTTACTTATTATTTTTATTTTTTTCTTCTTTATTATTCTTTTTTTGGTCCTTTTTTCTGGTTCCCTCTTATCCCTCTCATTATATCTCTTAGTTGACCATCACTTACAAGCAAATCATCTTATGCTTGTCTAAAATTTTCTTCCTTTTTTTTTTTTTGCATTTAGTAGGTCTCTACTCCCTTTTTTTGCCCCTTGAACTCTTCACCCCAAATCAGGCCCTCCATTATAGGCACGATATTTCCCTGAGGAGGGGAGAGGAGGGAAAGAGAAGAGAGAAAAAAAGGGGGAAATAATAAATTATTACTGTTTTTTTTTGTGGGGTGTTTTACCTTTTTTTTTTTTTTTTTTTTACTTTTTACTCTTTATTAATTCTAATTAGTGCTATCAATAAGACCACCCTCAGATGCCGATAAGAAAGAGGAAATCGAATATTATGGATACAAAAGAAAGAGAGGTAACACAAATAGATGTGGAAAAATCTATGGAGAAAAGACTTAACATATTGGAAGCCTTGGAGCTAAATGACAGAGAATTTAAAATAGAAATCTTAAAAATACTCAGAGATATACAAGAAAACACAGAAAGGCAATATAGGGAGATCAGAAAACAACTCAATGAACACAAAGAATATACTACCAAGGAAATTGAAACTATTAAAACAAATCAAACAGAAATGAAAAACTCAATTCACGAGCTGAAAAACGAGGTAACAAGCTTAGCTAACAGAACAGCCCAGATTGAGGATAGGATTAGTGAAATAGAAGACAAACAACTTGAGGCACAACAGAGAGAAGAAGAAAGAGACTCAAAAATAATAAAAAACGAGAAAGCCCTACAGGAATTGTCTGACTCCATCAGAAAGAATAACATAAGAATAATAGGTATATCAGAGGGAGAAGAGAAAGAAAATGGAATGGAGAATATACTCAAACAAATAATAGACGAGAACTTCCCAAGCCTGTGGAAAGAACTAAAGCCTCAAATTCAAGAAGCAAACAGAACACCGAGTTTTCTTAAGCCCAACAAACCCACTCCAAGGCACATCATAATAAAGATGACACAAACCAATGATAAAGAAAAAATTCTCAAGGCAGCCAGGGAAAAGAAGAGTACAACATATAAAGGAAGGCCTATTAGATTATCATCAGATTTCTCAGCAGAAACTCTACAAGCTAGAAGAGAGTGGACCCCAATATTTATAGCCCTGAAAGAGAGGAACTTTCAGCCAAGAATACTATACCCATCAAAGCTATCCTTCAAGTATGAAGGAGATATAAAAACATTCACAAATACAGAAAAGATGAGAGAATTTATCAACAGAAAGCCCCCACTCCAGGAAATACTAAAGGGGGTTTTCCAACCAGATTCAAAGAACAAAAGAAAACAACACCACAAGTAACAGCTCCACCAAGAACATAATAAAACCAAACTTAAACTGTGACAACAAAGGAAAAAAAGGGGGGAGAGGATGGAGATTAACAGTAGCAAAGGACGATGAAGTGCAGAAATACTTATAAGATAGGGTACTACAATGAATATGGTAGGTACCCTTTTCATTACTTAATGGTAACCACCCTTGAAAAAACCACCACAAAAACACTGACTTAAAAAAGGTAGCAACAGAGGAAAGAAGTATGGAACAAAAACAAACAAAAACAAATGATAGAAAAACAAAAGAGAAGAATCAAACTAGATACAAAACTAACAGAAAGCAATTTATAAAATGGCAGTAGGGAACCCACAAGTGTCAATAATTACACTAAATGTAAATGGATTAAACTTACCAATAAAAAGACACAGAGTAGCAGAATGGATTAAAAAAGAAAATCCAACTATATGCTGCCTACAAGAAACACATCTAAGTAACAAGGATAAAAACAAATTCAAAGTGAAAGGCTGGAAAACAATACTCCAAGCAAACAACACCCAAAAAAAAGCAGGTGTAGCAATACTCATATCTAATAATGCTGACTACAAGACAGAAAAAGTACTCAGAGACAAAAATGGTCATTTCATAATGATTAAGGGGAAGTTGAATCAAGAAGACATAACAATCCTTAATATATATGCACCAAACCAAGGAGCACCAAAATATATAAGACAGCTACTTATTGACCTTAAAACAAAAACTAACAAAAATACAATCATACTTGGAGACCTCAATACACCGCTGATGGCTCTAGATCGGTCATCCAAACAGAGAATCAATAAAGATATAGTGGCCTTAAACGAAATACTAGAACACCTGGATATGATAGACATCTACAGGACACTTCATCCCAAAGTGACAGAGTATACATTTTTCTCTAGTGTACATGGAACATTCTCAAGAATTGACCATATATTGGGCCACAAAGAAAATATCAGCAAATTTAGAAAAATTGAAATTGTACCAAGCATATTTTCTGATCATAAAGCCTTGAAACTAGAATTCAACTGCAAAAAAGAGGGGAAAAAAAACACAAATATGTGGAAACTAAACAACATACATCTAAAAAATGAATGGGTCAAAGAAGAAATAAGCGCAGAGATCAAAAGATATATACAGACAAATGAAAATGAAAATACGACATATCAGAATCTCTGGGATGCAGCAAAAGCAGTAATAAGAGGAAAGTTCATATCACTTCAGGCCTATATGAACAAACAAGAGAGAGCCGAAGTAAACCACTTAACTTCACACCTTAAGGAACTAGAAAAAGAAGAACAAAGACAACCCAAAACCAGCCGAAGAAAGGAGATAATAAAAATCAGAGCAGAAATAAATGAAATAGAGAACAGAAAAACTATAGAAAAAAATCAATAAAACAAGGAGCTGGTTCTTTGAAAAGATCAATAAAATTGACAAACCCTTGGCAAGACTCACCAAGGAAAAAAGGCACAGGACTCAAATAAATAAAATCCAAAATGAAAGAGGAGAGATCACCACAGACATCATAGATATACAAAGAATTATTGTAGAATACTATGAAAAATTATATGCCACCAAATACAACAATCTAGAAGAAATGGATAAATTCCTAGAACAATACAACCTTCCTAGACTGAGTCATGAAGAAGCAGAAAGCCTAAACAGACCAATCAGCAGGGAGGAAATAGAAAAAACTATTAAAAATCTCCCCAAAAATAAAAGTCCAGGCCCAGACGGTTATACTAGTGAATTCTATCAAACATTCAAAGAAGACTTGGTTCCTATTCTACTCAAAGTCTTCCAAAAAATTGAAGAAGAAGCAATACTTCCAAACACATTTTATGAGGCCAACATAACCCTCATACCAAAACCTGGCAAGGATGGCACAAAGAAAGAAAACTATAGACCAATATCTCTAATGAATACAGATGCTAAAATACTAAACAAAATACTGGCAAACCGAATACAACAACATATTAAAAAAATAATACATCATGATCAAGTGGGATTCATCCCAGAATCTCAAGGATGGTTCAACATACGCAAAATGGTTAACGTAATACACCATATCAACAAAACAAAGAACAAAAACCACATGATCTTATCAATAGATGCAGAAAAGGCTTTTGATAAAATACAACACAATTTTATGTTTAAGACTCTCAACAAAATGGATATAGAAGGAAAATATCTCAACATGATAAAGGCCATATATGATAAACCATCAGCCAACATCCTATTAAACGGCATAAAACTGAGGACTTTCTACCTTAAATCAGGAACAAGACAGGGTTGTCCACTCTCTCCACTCTTATTTAACGTGGTGCTAGAAGTTCTGGCCAGAGCAATCAGACAAGACAAAGAAATAAAAGGCATCCATATCGGAAAAGAAGAAGTAAAGGTATCACTTTTTGCTGATGATATGATCCTATACATCGAAAACCCGAAGGACTCCACAAAAAGATTATTAGAAACAATAAACCAATACAGTAAGGTCGCAGGATACAAAATTAACATACAAAAGTCCATAGCCTTTCTATATGCCAACAATGAAATATTAGAAAACGAACTCAAAAAAATAATCCCCTTCACGATTGCAACAAAAAAAATAAAATACCTAGGAATAAACATAACAAAGAATGTAAAGGACCTATATAATGAAAATTACAAAGCATTGTTAAGGGAAATCGAAAAAGATACAATGAGATGGAAAAATATTCCTTGTTCTTGGATAGGAAGAATAAATATAATCAAAATGGCCATATTACCCAAAGCAATATACAAATTTAATGCAATTCCCATCAAAATCCCTATGAGATTTTTTAAAGAAATGGAACAAAAAATCATCAGATTTATATGGAACTATAAAAAACCCCGAATAGCCAAAACAATCCTAAGGAAAAAGAATGAAGCTGGGGGCATTACAATACCTGACTTTAAACTATATTATAGGGCCACGATAATCAAAACAGCATGGTATTGGCAGAAAAATAGACACTCAGACCAATGGAACAGAATAGAAAGCCCAGAAATAAAACCACATATATATGGTCAAATAATCTTTGATAAAGGGGCCAACAACATACAATGGAGAAAAGAAAGCCTCTTCAACAAATGGTGTTGGGAAAACTGGAAAGCCACATGCAAAAGAATGAAACTCGACTATAGCCTGTCCCCGTGTACTAAAATTAATTCAAAATGGATCAAAGACCTAAATATAAGACCTGAAACAATAAAGTACATAGAAGAAGACATAGGTACTAAAATCATGGACCTGGGTTTTAAAGAACATTTTATGAACTTGACTCCAATGGCAAGAGAAGTGAAGGCAAAGATAAATGAATGGGACTACATCAGAATAAAAAGTTTTTGCTCAGCAAGAGAAACTGATATCAAAATAAACAGACAGCCAACTAAATGGGAAATGATATTTACAAACAACAGCTCAGATAAGGGCCTAATATCCAAAATTTACAAAGAACTCATAAAACTCAACAACAAACAAACAAACAATCCCATAAAAAAATGGGAAGAGGACATGAACAGACACTTCTCCCAGGAAGAGATACAGATGGCCAACAGATATATGAAAAGATGCTCAGCTTCATTAGTTATTAGAGAAATGCAAATCAAAACTACAATGAGATACCACCTCACCCCTGTTAGATTAGCTATTATCAACAAGACGGGTAATAGCAAATGTTGGAGAGGCTGTGGAGAAAAAGGAACCCTCATTCACTGTTGGTGGGACTGTAAAGTAGTACAACCATTATGGAGGAAAGTATGGTGGTTCCTCAAAAAGCTGCAAATAGAACTACCTTATGACCCAGCAATCCCTCTACTGGGTATATACCCCAAAACCTCAGAAACATTGATACGTGAAGACACATGTAGCCCCATGTTCATTGCAGCACTGTTCACAGTGGCCAAGACATGGAAACAACCAAAAAGCCCTTCAATAGAAGACTGGATAAAGAAGATGTGGCACATATACACTATGGAATACTACTCAGCCATAAGAAATGATGACATCAGATCATTTACAGCAAAATGGTGGGATCTTGATAACATTATAAGGAGTGAAATAAGTAAATCAGAAAAAAACAAGAACTACATGATTCCATACATTGGTGGAACATAAAAATGAGACTAAGAAACATGGACAAGAGTGTGGTGGTTACCAGGGGTGGGGGGAGGGAGGACATGGGAGGGAGGGAGGGAGAGAGTTAGGGGGAGGGGGAGGGGCACAGAGAACTAGATAGAGGGTGGCAGAGGACAATCTGACTTTGGGCGACGGGTACGCAACATAATTTAATGACAAAATAACCTAGACATGTTTTCTTTGAATATATGTACCCTGATTTATTAATGTCATCCCATTACCATTAATAAAAATTAAAAAAAAAAAATTTTAGTTAGCAGCACCCCTGGTCTCTACCCACTGGATTTCAGTAGCAGCCCTCTCCCAAGTCCTCTGGGGATCAAAACTGCCCTCAGTTGAAACCCACAAAACATATTTAAATACACATATAATAAATCATTACTTTAGAATTTTTCCCTGTTCACATTTTATAAAAGACATTTTATTCAGATTCTCCAAATGCATCTTCAAACAATGATGCCTTTACTATTCTGGAAGGTACTTCTTGAGTCATCTAAAGGAATCTTCCAGCTTTCAATCGCCTTTCCTTCTAGGTTGTTTTGTGATACAGCCACTTTCTTGTATCTCATGTCACTTTCATGCAAGTAAAAGGCTTAGCCAGTGCTTGGCTCCCAGTAAGCAGTCACAACATGTTGGATATTATCATATGCCCAGGAATAATGGCCAAATCTGTATCATAACACAACTTTTACTACTGACTTCTTTCAGTGACTTCTCTAGGTATCCAAAATTAGTACTGATTCAAGTCATTTAATGTATTGTTGTATCCAGTTTGCTATATTTTGTTGAGGATTTTAGCATCTATGTTCATCAGGGCTATTGGCCTTCAATTTTTTTTCTTTGTAGTGTCTTTATCTGGTTTTGGGATTAGGATAATGCTGACCTTATAAAATGAGCTTCAGAGTTTCCCCTCCTCTTGAATTTTTTTGAAAAGTTTGAGAAAGATAGGGGTTAGTTCTTCTTTGAATGTTTGATTCAATTTACCTGTGGGGCCATTCAGTCCAGGACTTTTGTTTGCTGGGAGTTTTTTTTATTACTGCAATTTCACTGGTTGGAATCTGTGTATTCAGATTCTATGATTTTTCCTGATTCAGTTTTGAAAGACTGAATGTTTCTAAGAATTTATTCATTTTGTCCAGATTATCCAATTTGTTGGCATATTGTTGTAATATTTTCTTACAATCCTTTATATTTATTTGGTGTTAGTTGTTGTTTCTCCTGTTTAATTTCTGCCTTCCACCAAAAGTACTTTGTTGTTAATAGAATTTAGGAAAGACTTTGTGATATGAAAGACTTTCTATGAACTCAAATATAAGATGACGCCTTTTCCCTCCAAGGGGTGCTTTTGAGAATTGCTTTCCTTAAACTCAGAAAACTATGGTAAATTAAATTTAAATTTATATAATAATGACAAGAGCAAAGTATATTGATTGGTTCAAGTAGACAGTCTTTACTGAGAGTTTACCACATAAAAATGGAGCTCTTAGGCAGTTACCTAATGTCAACTCATAGACTTGAAAATGAACTCCCATATAGGTGTTTCCTTCAGATGGCCAGTCCCTCCTTGTCTCTCACAGGCCTGGAGGGGACAGCCACATGTCCTAGTACATCATCTGCTTATTGCTTTCTTTCAGACTCAAAGGTGTTCTAGTTTAGAAAATAAATTATTTGTATATAATGATACATCTGATAAGGAGTTAATATCCAAAATATATTAGGAACTCATATAGCTTAACACCAAAAAACCCCCAAAATCATTCAATTAAAAAAATGAGCAGAGGATCTGAGTTGACGTTTCTCCAAAGAGGGCAAATGGATGCTCAAAAGACATGTGAGCAGATGCTCAATGTCACTAATCATCAGGGGAATACAAATCAAAACAACAATGCAATGTCACCTCACAGCCATTAGAATGGCTATCATCAACAAATATACAAATAAACAAATAACAAGTGGTGAGATTGTGGAGGAAAGGGAGCCCTTGTGCACTGTTGTTGGGATGTAAAATGGTGCAGCCATTGTGGGAAACAGTATGGAGACTCCTCAAAAACTTAAAGGGAGAACTGCAAGCTGACCCAGGAATACCAGTTCTGGGTATATATCCAAATAAAACAAAGACACTAATTCAAAAAGATACTTGTAGCCCTAAGCTCATTGCAGCATTATTTACAATAGCCAAGATATGGAAGCAGCCCAGGTGTCCATGGATAACACTGGGGAACAAAATGTTTGTTGCATCCACAAAACACTTGTTCTTACCTAATTCGAGTGTGCTGATCTCAAATCTGACATTATTTTTTCTCTGTAAGCTAGAGGTTTTCTTGCAATTTAATATTTTAGGTTTTCATCTTATTGTAAAATTTTCAACATTTACTTTAACATAATGAACTAGAATGTCTTCTTGGGCATCATCTTTATGAAAATATAATAATTTACAGAATGCAGTAAATACACTAATACACTAAAAGATATGATTGCATCAGAATTTGCCTACAACTTCGAAACAGAACATATTAAGACACTTTAATCATAAAATTTGCGCAAAACTTATTTAAATTTTGCTCAGGCAAAAATTTGCGTTTGTAGCTCTTGCGCTTGTGTACTTGTTGAGGACAATCTCATTTGATTGTCCAGCAGTAATCTGCTCATCACTAACAGCTCCAAGATTTTTTGGAAACTTACCAAGGTGACTATTCAGGAAGTGAATCTTAATGCTCATGTTACATCCAATGTCACGGAAAGCCAACAGCATCCTTTGAACCAGAAGTTCATAGTTTTCTGCTTTTTTGTTGCCAAGGAAGTTCTTTGTAACTGCCACAAAAGACTGCCATACTGCTTTCTCCTCCTTATTCATCTTCCTGGTAAATTCTATATCATGTATGAGGGTTTGAATTTGAGGTCCATCAAATACACCTGCTTTTATCTTCCGGAAAGACAAGGCAGGAAAAGCAGAAATAATATGTTGAAAGCATTCACTTTTTCTAATCAAAGCCTGAACAAACTGCTTCATTAAGCCAAGTTTGATGTGAAGTGGGGGGGGGAATGATCCTGTCTCAATTAACTACAGGTTCATTCACAATATTTTGCATCCCTACTTCCAGAGCTTCACGTTTCAGCCACTCCTTCTGTGTCCAGTGTTTCTCCCAAGCTTGGCTGTCCCACAAACACAGAAAGCAAGGATACTTCGTGAAACCTCTCTGTTGTCCTAGCAGGAAATTTACCATTTTAAGATCCACACAAATGATCCAGTTATACTCCTCATACTTCAGAAAGTCGAGGACAATTTTTATGTCATTATAATCTTCTCGCAGATGAGTTGAATAACCAATTGGAACCACTGCATAAACATTACTGTTGTGTAGGAGAGCACATTTCAGACTCCATTTAGAGCTGTCAAGAAATAGCCCCATTCTGTTGGACATAAATGGTAACACCTAGTTGGCTGAGAAGACTACTGATATCATGACAGTAAACAAAGTGTTTGTCTTCGGGAAAAAAGTCCACAAAAATTTGTTCAGGCTTCCTGAAATGGGATACTTTAGCTGACCGGTGAAGTACATTCTTTTCTTGAAGCCTGGAGGCTAATAACTCAGCTGCTTTCTTTGATAGGCCCACATCTCTTACTAAGTCATTCAATTCGGGTTGGATAAACTGCTGGGGGGTTAATGACTGCTTGGCATCAGAAGAAGACCCTTCAGATACTACAGCCATTTCCTCATGTATCTTATCAAAATACACTTGATCACTATGTTCACTTTCTTCATCCTTAGAAGAAATAAAACCATTGAAAACTGGAACTGGGAGTGTCTCAGAGTGTGGGATAGGTCGTATTGCTGAAGGAATATTAGGATATGCGATCATATCCCGTTTTTTCTTGCCGATGCCCTTTGTATGGATCAGACAGAAATAACAGTCACTGCTGTGGTCCTTAGGTTCACGCCAAACCATGGGAATATCAAAAGGCATTCCTTTGCATTTTCCTTTTGTCCAGTCACAAAGCATTTCCTCACAATTATGACACACAATAGGAGGAGGCCAATTCTTGTCTTGATCGCCACGGGGAACTTGAAAACAGGCAATATATGCATGTGTCACAAATGATGAAATATTGCACCTTTGACTTTGAAGTGTGTAACAGCCACATATATAACAGATGGTGTCAGGATTATTCTTACATTTACACCTACTCGAAGAAGCCATGATTCAATCTTAAAACAAAATAAGAGGGTGTTTTTACCAGATAATAATTTTTTACATTTAAAAACAACTACAATTATATAAAAGTGATGTTTGTAAAACATTAATTGCCTTGTGGTTATGTTCAATCCAAGAGTCATCGCCCTTTAACTGCAATTTAAAAACCAATGTATACCATTAACTGTAACAAAAAAAATTAAAAATGCATAAAAACTAGAGCATGCACCAAAAAACGGATTCAGATTTGGAATCAATGATGCAAAAATATATAGAAACAGTTCTAAAACCTCATTCAACAGAAAATGAAGAACTATTTGTCCCTAGTGTAATGAATGGATAAAGGAGATGTGGTGGGTGTATTCTACTCTCCCTGTATAGTTCCCCGGTGTAATGAATGGATAAAGGAGATGTGGTGGGTGTATTCCACTCTCCCTGTAGAGTTCCCCGGTGTAATGAACAGATAAAGGAGATTTGGTGGGTGTATTCCACTCTCCCTGTAGACTTCCCCGGTGTAATGAACGGATAGAGGAGATGTGGTGGGTGTATTCCACTCTCCCTGTAGAGTTCCCCGGTGTAATGAACAGATAAAGGAGATGTGGTGGGTGTATTCCACTCTCCCTGTATAGTTCCCCGGTGTAATGAACGGATAGAGGAGATGTGGTGGGTGTACTGTACTCTCCCTGTCTAGTTCCCCGGTGTAATGAACGGATAAAGGAGATGTGGTGGGTGTATTCCACTCTCCCTGTAGAGTTCCCCGATGTAATGAACGGATAAAGGACATGTGGTGGGTGTATTCTACTCTCCCTATATAGTTCCCTGGTGTAATGAACGGATACGGGAGATGTGGTGGGTGTATTCTACTCTCCCTGTATAGTTCCCCGGTGTAATGAATGAATAAAGGAGATGCGGTGGGTGTATTCTACTCTCCCTGTAGAGTTCCCCGGTGTAATGAACGGATAAAGGAGATGCGGTGCATGTATTCCACTCTCCCTGTAGAGTTCCCCGGTGTAATGAATGGATAAAGGAGATGTGGTGGGTGTATTCTACTCTCCCGGTAGAGTTCCCCGGTGTAATGAACGGATAAAGGACATGTGGTGGATGTATTCCACTCTCCCTGTAGCGTTCCCCGATGTAATGAACGGATAGAGGAGATGTGGTGGGTGTATTCCACTCTCCCTGTATAGTTCCCTGGTATAATGAACAGATAGAGGAGATGTGGTGCGTGTACTCTACTCTCCCTGTAGAGTTCCCCGGTGTAATGAACAGATAAAGGAGATGTGGTGGGTGTATTCTACTCTCCCTGTATAGTTCCCCGGTGTAATGAACGGATAGAGGAGATGTGGTGGGTGTATTCTACTCTCCCTGTATATTTCCCTGGTGTAATGAACGGATAGAGGAGATGTGGTGAGTGTACTGTACTCTCCCTGTATAGTTCCCCGGTGTAATGAACGGATAGAGGAGATGTGGTGGGTGTATTCTACTCTCCCTGGTGTAATGAACGAATAGAGGAGATGTGGTGGGTGTACTGTACTCTCCCTGTATAGTTCCCCGGTGTAATGAACGGATAGAGGAGATGTGGTGGGTGTATCCTACTTTCCCTGTCTAGTTCCCCGGTGTAATGAACGGATAAAGGAGATGTGGTGGGTGTATCCTACTCTCCCTGTATAGTTCCCTGGTGTAATGAACGGATAAAAGAGATGTGGTGGGTGTATTCCACTCTCCCTGTAGATTTCCACAGTGTAATGAATGGATAGAAGAGATGTGGTGGGTGTATTCCACTCTCCCTGTAGAGTTCCCTGGTGTAATGAACAGATAGAGGAGATGTGGTGGGTGTATTCTACTCTCCCTGTAGAGTTCCCCGGTGTAATGGATGGATAAAGGAGATGTGGTGGGTGTATTCTACTCTCCCTGTAGAGTTCCCCGGTGTAATGAACGGATAAAGGAGATGTGGTGGGTGTATTCCACTCTCCCTGTATAGTTCCCCGGTGTAATGAATGGATAGAGGAAATGTGGTGGGTGTATTCTACTCTCCCTGTATAGTTCCCCAGTGTAATGAATGGATAAAGGAGATGTGGTGGGTGTATTCTACTCTCCCTGTAGAGTTCCCCGGTGTAATGAACGGATAAAGGACATGTGGTGGATGTATTCCACTCTCCCTGTAGCGTTCCCCGATGTAACGAATGGATAGAGGAGATGTGGTGGGTGTATTCCACTCTCCCTGTATAGTTCCCTGGTGTAATGAACAGATAGAGGAGATGTGGTGCGTGTACTCTACTCTCCCTGTAGAGTTCCCCGGTGTAATGAACAGATAAAGGAGATGTGGTGGGTGTATTCTACTCTCCCTGTATAGTTCCCCGGTGTAATGAACGGATAGAGGAGATGTGGTGGGTGTATTCTACTCTCCCTGTAGAGTTCCCCGGTGTAATGAACGGATAAAGGAGATGTGGTGGGTGTATTCCACTCTCCCTGTATAGTTCCCCGGTGTAATGAACGGATAGAGGAGATGTGGTGGGTGTATTCTACTCTCCCTGTATAGTTCCCTGGTGTAATGAACGGATAGAGGAGATGTGGTGAGTGTACTGTACTCTCCCTGTATAGTTCCCCGGTGTAATGAACGGATAGAGGAGATGTGGTGGGTGTATTCTACTCTCCCTGGTGTAATGAACGAATAGAGGAGATGTGGTGGGTGTACTGTACTCTCCCTGTATAGTTCCCCGGTGTAATGAACGGATAGAGGAGATGTGGTGGGTGTATACTACTTTCCCTGTCTAGTTCCCCGGTGTAATGAACGGATAAAGGAGATGTGGTGGGTGTATCCTACTCTCCCTGTATAGTTCCCCGGTGTAATGAACGGATAAAAGAGATGTGGTGGGTGTATTCCACTCTCCCTGTAGATTTCCACAGTGTAATGAATGGATAGAAGAGATGTGGTGGGTGTATTCCACTCTCCCTGTAGAGTTCTCTGGTGTAATGAACAGATAGAGGAGATGTGGTGGGTGTATTCTACTCTCCCTGTAGAGTTCCCCGGTGTAATGGATGGATAAAGGAGATGTGGTGGGTGTATTCTACTCTCCCTGTAGAGTTCCCCGGTGTAATGAACGGATAAAGGAGATGTGGTGGGTGTATTCCACTCTCCCTGTATAGTTCCCCGGTGTAATGAACGGATAAAGGAGATGTGGTGGGTGTATTCCACTCTCCCTGTATAGTTCCCCGGTGTAATGAATGGATAGAGGAAATGTGGTGGGTGTATTCTACTCTCCCTGTATAGTTCCCCAGTGTAATGAATGGATAAAGGAGATGTGGTGGGTGTATTCTACTCTCCCTGTAGAGTTCCCCGGTGTAATGAACGGATAAAGGACATGTGGTGGATGTATTCCACTCTCCCTGTAGCGTTCCCCGATGTAATGAACGGATAGAGGAGATGTGGTGGGTGTATTCCACTCTCCCTGTATAGTTCCCTGGTGTAATGAACAGATAGAGGAGATGTGGTGCGTGTACTCTACTCTCCCTGTAGAGTTCCCCGGTGTAATGAACAGATAAAGGAGATGTGGTGGGTGTATTCTACTCTCCCTGTATAGTTCCCCGGTGTAATGAACGGATAGAGGAGATGTGGTGGGTGTATTCTACTCTCCCTGTATAGTTCCCTGGTGTAATGAACGGATAGAGGAGATGTGGTGAGTGTACTGTACTCTCCCTGTATAGTTCCCCGGTGTAATGAACGGATAGAGGAGATGTGGTGGGTGTATCCTACTTTCCCTGTCTAGTTCCCCGGTGTAATGAACGGATAAAGGAGATGTGGTGGGTGTATCCTACTCTCCCTGTATAGTTCCCCGGTGTAATGAACGGATAAAAGAGATGTGGTGGGTGTATTCCACTCTCCCTGTAGATTTCCACAGTGTAATGAATGGATAGAAGAGATGTGGTGGGTGTATTCCACTCTCCCTGTATAGTTCCCCGGTGTAATGAACGGATAAAGGAGATGTGGTGGGTGTATTCCACTCTCCCTGTAGAGTTCCCTGGTGTAATGAACGGATAAAGGAGATGTGGTGGGTGTATTCCACTCTCCCTGTAGAGTTCCCCGGTGTAATGAACGGATAAAGGAGATGTGGTGGATGTATTCCACTCTCCCTGTATAGTTCCCCGGTGTAATGAATGGATAGAGGAAATGTGGTGGGTGTATTCTACTCTCCCTGTATAGTTCCCCAGTGTAATGAATGGATAAAGGAGATGTGGTGGGTGTATTCTACTCTCCCTGTAGAGTTCCCCGGTGTAATGAACGGATAAAGGACATGTGGTGGATGTATTCCACTCTCCCTGTAGCGTTCCCCGATGTAATGAACGGATAGAGGAGATGTGGTGGGTGTATTCCACTCTCCCTGTATAGTTCCCTGGTGTAATGAACAGATAGAGGAGATGTGGTGCCTGTACTCTACTCTCCCTGTAGAGTTCCCCGGTGTAATGAACAGATAAAGGAGATGTGGTGGGTGTATTCTACTCTCCCTGTATAGTTCCCTGGTGTAATGAACGGATAGAGGAGATGTGGTGAGTGTACTGTACTCTCCCTGTATAGTTCCCCGGTGTAATGAACGGATAGAGGAGATGTGGTGGGTGTATTCTACTCTCCCTGGTGTAATGAACGAATAGAGGAGATGTGGTGGTTGTACTGTACTCTCCCTGTATAGTTCCCCGGTGTAATGAACGGATAGAGGAGATGTGGTGGGTGTATCCTACTTTCCCTGTCTAGTTCCCCGGTGTAATGAACGGATAAAGGAGATGTGGTGGGTGTATCCTACTCTCCCTGTATAGTTCCCCGGTGTAATGAACGGATAAAAGAGATGTGGTGGGTGTATTCCACTCTCCCTGTAGATTTCCACAGTGTAATGAATGGATAGAAGAGATGTGGTGGGTGTATTCCACTCTCCCTGTAGAGTTCCCTGGTGTAATGAACAGATAGAGGAGATGTGGTGGGTGTATTCTACTCTCCCTGTAGAGTTCCCCGGTGTAATGGATGGATAAAGGAGATGTGGTGGGTGTATTCTACTCTCCCTGTAGAGTTCCCCGGTGTAATGAACGGATAAAGGAGATGTGGTGGGTGTATTCCACTCTCCCTGTATAGTTCCCCGGTGTAATGAATGGATAGAGGAAATGTGGTGGGTGTATTCTACTCTCCCTGTATAGTTCCCCAGTGTAATGAATGGATAAAGGAGATGTGGTGGGTGTATTCTACTCTCCCTGTAGAGTTCCCCGGTGTAATGAACGGATAAAGGACATGTGGTGGATGTATTCCACTCTCCCTGTAGCGTTCCCCGATGTAATGAACGGATAGAGGAGATGTGGTGGGTGTATTCCACTCTCCCTGTATAGTTCCCTGGTGTAATGAACAGATAGAGGAGATGTGGTGTGTGTACTCTACTCTCCCTGTAGAGTTCCCCGGTGTAATGAACAGATAAAGGAGATGTGGTGGGTGTATTCTACTCTCCCTGTATAGTTCCCCGGTGTAATGAACGGATAGAGGAGATGTGGTGGGTGTATTCTACTCTCCCTGTAGAGTTCCCCGGTGTAATGAACGGATAAAGGAGATGTGGTGGGTGTATTCCACTCTCCCTGTATAGTTCCCCGGTGTAATGAACGGATAGAGGAGATGTGGTGGGTGTATTCTACTCTCCCTGTATAGTTCCCTGGTGTAATGAACGGATAGAGGAGGTGTGGTGAGTGTACTGTACTCTCCCTGTATAGTTCCCCGGTGTAATGAACGGATAGAGGAGATGTGGTGGGTGTATTCTACTCTCCCTGGTGTAATGAACGAATAGAGGAGATGTGGTGGGTGTACTGTACTCTCCCTGTATAGTTCCCCGGTGTAATGAACGGATAGAGGAGATGTGGTGGGTGTATACTACTTTCCCTGTCTAGTTCCCCGGTGTAATGAACGGATAAAGGAGATGTGGTGGGTGTATCCTACTCTCCCTGTATAGTTCCCCGGTGTAATGAACGGATAAAAGAGATGTGGTGGGTGTATTCCACTCTCCCTGTAGATTTCCACAGTGTAATGAATGGATAGAAGAGATGTGGTGGGTGTATTCCACTCTCCCTGTAGAGTTCCCTGGTGTAATGAACAGATAGAGGAGATGTGGTGGGTGTATTCCACTCTCCCTGTAGAGTTCCCTGGTGTAATGAATGGATAGAGGAGATGTGGTGGGTGTATTCTACTCTCCCTGTATAGTTCCCCAGTGTAATGAATGGATAAAGGAGATGTGGTGGGTGTATTCTACTCTCCCTGTAGAGTTCCCCGGTGTAATGAACGGATAGAGGAGATGTGATGGGTGTATTCTACTCTCCCTGTAGAGTTCCCTGGTGTAATGAACGGATAAAGGAGATGTGGTGGGTATATTCTACTCTCCCTGTATATACTCTCCCCGCAAGAAGCCATTAGTTTGTCTTTTCTAGTAATCACGTTGTTTGTGTTTTGGGTGTGTGGTTTTTTTGCCATTTTTAATAGTTTTGTTATCAGATATGTGTACCAAAACACTATATAGAGTCTTGTTCATGTTTTTAAATTTGATGTGTCTTCTAAGTCTCTTTCAATCTGTAGGTTCCCTGCCCATTCCTTCCTTTTGCTTACAGTTTATCTGACGAAGGACCTAGGCTGTTTGAGCAGTAGCCTTTCCACAGTGGGAATGTGTAACTGCAGGCTGGTGGTTTCCAGCTTCCCAGACAGTGGTCCTCTCCTGCTGCTGTTCATAGGCCTGGTAGTCTGGGGGACCGACCCGATACCGCCGAAGTGGTAGTGTGCAGCTCAGTTTATCATAAAATCATTGTGCGCCTCCTGCACTTCCCTCTCAGATTGCTCAGCGGGAAAAGGCAGATTCCATGTTGTGAGGACTCTCAGGCAGCCAGGGACAGGCCCATGTGGGGAGGAGCCGAGGCCTCCCTCCAACAGAGGCCGATAAGACAGGCTACTGTACAGACTGTAGGGAAGGACACGTAAGAACCTGGGAACGGTGGTCTCCAGGGAGCAGAACGGGAGATGGGTGTCCCATGGAAAACACATCTAGGCTTAGTCATTAGAGACTTTGTTGGAAAGGATTATTGCAAGAGAACACAAGAGACCATCACCATGAGCCAGACACTCCCAGCAAAGATCCACCAGCTCTCAAGGCTTCCCTTTGTAGGGAGGAGTAAGCAATCCTAGAAAGAGCCAGGGCATGGGAGGGGGGTGACGGGGAGGGCACCGTGGGGCTGTTCCTCGGCGCATGCCTGCCCCCAAGACCTGCCTGTCCTGGGGAGACGTTGTCTGCCAGCTCAGACTGAGCATGCGCAGAGTTCTAGGCTCTGGGGGAAGGAGAGCTTGACGAAATTTTGGTTAGAAAGCATTTTGGCCGATTGATCAGTGGTAACAAAAGAGCTCAGTGAATAATTTTTAAGACCAAAAAAGGGAATTTGGAGAGTCTGGGTCTGGCTTTGTGCTAGGCAGACAAGGGGCTTGTCCACAAGTCTTACCAAAGTCATTTGGCAAAGATGGTTGTTCGCCTTTTCCAGGAACACAAAACAGTGCGGGGAGATTTGTTTTGTTTTTTAATTGAGGTATAATTGACATATAACACTACATTAGTTTCAGGTGTAGGAAATAATGATTCAATATTTGTGTGTGTGTGTGTGTGTGTGTGTGTGTGTGTGTATATATATATATATTAAAATAATCACCACAATAAGTGTACTTAACTTCTGTCATTTTACATAGTTACAATAATTTTTTTCCCTTGCCTGACCAGGCGGTGGCGCAGTGGATAGAGCATCGGACTGGGATGCGGAAGACCCAGGTTCAAGACCCCAAGGTCGCCAGCTTGAGCAAGGGCTCATCTGGTTTGAGCAAAGCTCAGCAGCTTCATCCCAAGGTCACTGGCTCAAGTAAGGGGTTACTCAGTATGCTGAAGGCCCGCGGTCAAGGTCAAGGCACATGTGAGAAAGCAATCAATGAACAATTAAGGTGGTGCAATGCACAAAACTGATGATTGATGCTTCTCATCTCTCTGTTCCTGTCTGTCCCTGTCTATCCCTCTCTCTTCCTCTGTCTGTGTCTGTGGGGGAAAAAAATTTTTTTTCTTGTGATGAGAGCTTTTAAGATTTACTGTCTTAGCAACTTTCAAATAGAGTATCTAGTCAAATGTAGTCAGCACCCTACGGAATTTCCTCACTTCCTGCAGCTTTCCCGGGGCCCAGGACTTGGGCAGAGTTCAACATTGTCATTTCCGACAGAAGCAACAGGGCATGAGTTTTCATGGCATATTCTTTTGTACTTTTGATTTTTAGCTACCTAAAAATATACTAAAAATTTTAGCAAATACTACATTTTAAAATAAATATTAAATGAATAAATAGAAGAGCACAGATTCTAGAAACCTTTTTTGCTACAGTTTCTTCCCAAATGACTGCGGCTGCAAAAAGAAGCATTAGTCAGGGTTTACTGAAACTCCGTGCAAGCGTGGAGAGGTCAGAAATGTTCTAGTGTTTTGAGAACTGGATTGCGAGTTTCAGTCCTAAGATAGGAGGGGCAATGTGCAGTCAGCCGGCACCACGCTGGGAAACCACCCCCGTCTGGGTTTAATCTCTCAGGCCGGCATTGTATTGCATTCCCACGAACATGCTGTGTTTCCTAATCTCCACTTCTCATACAAACCTGACCAAATCATGAAACAGGAGACAAACTCTAGCCCAGGCAAATGCAAATACACGTAGGGTATTGCCATTCCATTCGTCTGCTCTAGGGGATTTTTCCTACGGGGCTGATGGGGCTGTTGGGCAAGGTCCCGGACTTTCTCCGGCCTTCAGGGCTGCTCTTTTTCTGCTATACATCTTCCGCGCCATCAGCCAGGGTCTCCTTCCTTTACAACGCTGCCACTGCCTCTCACATTGCGGCCATGGCCTTTTGTCCACCAGGGGCCTGGGCGAGGCTTACCTCCCTAGAGGAGCTTACCTCCCTGGAGGGGCAGACCTTCTCAGGGCCCAGGCTGCACAGAGCACTTGTCAACTTGAGGTGCCTCTTCCGAGCACCGGAAACTTGCTTTCAATTGCCAAACTTCACCAGTCCAATTCTTGGTACAATAACTGAGAGGGTTGTTTTACTGAAGATAGCATAACGACAACAGGAAAGTTACTCAAAATAATGAAACCCACCCTAGGGAGAGAAACGATACACAGCTTTCTAAATAATTAACATTAGGGATTGATGAGGGCAAGGCTGGTGATGGATTGCTTATGACATCCAATTCCAAGTCGGCCTCAGATGGCAATGACTGATTCGTACGCAGGAGGCCTGAGAGAAGTCTCTGTCCTGGCCTGTGAATGCACTTTGCAGACCTCTAACTGCAGGAGCACAGTTGATCCAGGGCCTCGGCAACTGTGCTCTGAAATCCATCTCAGCGTTTGTGTTGAGGACACAACTCCCATGCAGTTCTCCCTGCCAATGACAAAATCTAATGGGACCCTGAAGCAGCCTGTCACTGGGAATCATGACTTTCCTCTAGTGATGGTTTAGGTTCCAAGACTTTGTAGCAGCTTGGCTGAACCTTCCCTAGTCTGCGCAGCTGTCTCGTCTAGGACGCGTCCACCGACGTGCCTCTGCCGCTCCTGCACTGAGGGCCAGATGAGGTCTGATGACTCCAGCCTTTCCCAGCGTCCTCCTGCTTTCTCCCACAGGATTTCTGCTAGTGCAGGGGTCGGGAAACTTTTCGGCTGAGAGAGCCATGAATGCCACATATTTTAAAATGTAATTCCATGAGAGCCATACAACGACCCGTGTATGTGACGCATTATCCAATAAAAATGTGGTGTTGTCCCGGAGGACAGCTGTGATTGGCTCCAGCCACCCACAACCATGAACATGAGCGGTAGGAACTGAATGGATTGTAATACATGAGAATGTTTTCTATTTTTAACGTTATTATTTTTTATTAAAGATTTGTCTGCAAACCAGATGCAGCCATCAAAAGAGCCACATCTGTTTTACGAGCCATAGGTTCCCGACCCCTGCACTAGTGAAATCTACCATCCCTAGCACAGATTTAAGAAATCCCAGCAAATCCCATCTCTGCTTTGATAGTCTGGAATTCCCTCTTGAAGGTCTCCCATCCCTGTGCTGCAGAATTTGGGGGCATTCTGGGCTTTGCCTTTCTAAGTTGCACAGATGGTGTTGAAGAGGGTTAAAGTTGCAGGATTTGTGGTGCAGGAAGAGTAACTTATAGATTCAATATGATCCAAAAAGTGCTCCCTGGCACAGAAGTCACTGACTCAATGACAATTCGGGTGTCTCCCACCCAACTTTACCCACTGACTGTTTTACTGCCTAACCTCTTTACACTCGTTGTGCACCTACACAAATAAGGGGCAGATCTCATTTCACTTCATTGACAGTTATTTTGTTGAAATGGAACTTGGCTGCATCAAATATTGAATAATGTTAGTGCAAAAGAGTTTGAGCTCAAGGCTTGTGTTCATTTTGAAAATGAATCATCTCCATGTAGGAAATGGTAACTATTATCTCTGGGAGGGAAAATGAGCAGCTACTGGACAGGGGCAAAGGGGACAGGCTTTTCACTTACAAGCTTTTGAACCTTCTGAATTGCTATGTACTGAGTATAAAGCCAGTATACAAGGCCACCATCGCAGCCACCTGGCCCATGCAGGTTCGCATTGGATTTGGACAGTCAGTAAAGAAACAACGGAGCCAAGAACTGGTGGGCCATCATCTTTAATCCTAGCTTACACCCGGCGGGCAAGTAAAACACACACTGGGCTCCAAAACCCACTCACATTCAGTGCTCACAAAGCTACTGACTTATCCGAGTTTCCTAGAATCAAACGTTTCTAGCTCACCAGACTTATTCACCTCTGTTCCCCATCTCCTTCCTTCTCCCTGCACAAACTCTGCACAAACTGGCTTCTCACTCAACACTCGGCCATCTTGGCTGCTTCTCCTGGCCTCTTCCACGTGGCCTTTCTCTGCTCTCTCCTCTCTGCTCTCCTCTCTAATGCTAATCTCAGGAACTAAGAGCGCACAAGGTCCTGGTCTGCCCCACTTTATAGTGTAGAAATCAAAACCTTTAATCCAATATACAAAATAGGAAGTCTCTAATACAAAGTCACTTATCTGGGGCATGATGGGATTGTACCACCCCACATCAAAAAGGGTGGGAAAGACTTAGTCCTAAAACCAAGCCCCAGGCTACAAGCATCTTGCCTGCCCACAGCCTGCCCCCAACACACATTAATATCACCTGGGCGACAGGCTTCCATGTGGGCAGCACCATCTTTAACAAAGGGAGCATAATATATTTTATCTGCCCAACACTGAGGAAGTGTTACTATTTTTTCTAGAAGTTTTTAAACAAGAAAAAACCCCGAATTAACTCATAATAGCTAACCAAACAATGAAAATGTGATTCTCCTTGGATTTTTTAGACATTTAGCTTTACCTCATCGAATGACTCCTATGCATGGCCCATTTAATGAAAGCTGGATGGCGACAATCCTGACTGACTTCACCTTGAACTTGACTGACTACCATTCCTCTCTTCCAATGCCGTTCTTTGTGCAATAATGTAGAATCTGACTATTTTTGCTAGGGGAATTAATTTAACTACTTTTGTTTCCAATGATGGTCAACTTTCAGTTAAAGTCTTTGTAGAGTTTATATATTTGTATAGGCACAAAAATATCTCAAAGAGAAAGTAACTATAACATTATGATGCTCTTCCTACTTGAAAAAGTAAAACATCCCTAATGTCTTTAAAACCTGGTGGCTTTTCGAGGGGGAAAAGGCTGCTAACAGAGAGGTGTAACATTGCTAAACCAACATATGGAAAGTATTATAGGCCCAGAAGGGAAGGGGTCCTGAATTCCATCCAGAATATCTCCCTGGTTATAATTATAAACACTTATGAAATCACTGATGTATAAATGCAGCAATACGAAGCCATCAACTCTTGGCCAGAGGCAAGCAAAGATTTTTTTTCAGTCCAAAGCTAATTATTTATAGTTATAACACTTCCAAGTTAAACTAAGCACTCTCATTGCATTTATTAATAAAAATAATAAATGGGCCATTTCCTGATGAATGAGCAGATTTCCTTCCTACCATTCAATGGAAAATAAAGTACAAAGCATCTATGTATCTTTTATCTCTGGACAGACAACCAAAAATAACATGAAAAATGAGTGTCTTGCAACCGTCTAAATTCGATGTCACCTCAGGGCTCCTGAGGGTCAATTCTCAGGTATAACAAAGCCAGGAGGCACTAACCGACTGTGTCTAACTTTCCAAACGAGGCCGCAGAAGCCCCGTGAGGAGAGGAGAGTGCAGGTGGTCTGGGATAACCAGCCTAAGACCTTGGACTCTGCAGGCAGCGCCTGGGGTTGCTGATCCATGGTGGGAACTGCTGCTGGCAGGGCGTTAACGGAGAATTAAATCAGCAGTTCTGACTTCCACCCTGCATTTACTACTGGGCCTGGTCAAATGAGTCACTTGTCCAAACCTACAGTTCATCTTTTTTCATCAATGTTGCTTTTGTATCCCTCCCAGCTTCTACAACGCTTTGTCTCTCTCAGAATTCTTCATTCTTTTCCACAATTCTCCATTCCCTCCCATAATTTCAATCCTTTCCCACATTTCTCCATCTCTCCCAAATTTTCTCATCTGCCTCACAATTTTTTATTCTCTCCCACAAGTCCCTGTATCTTCCAAAGTTTTAAATCCATCCCACAATTCCACGTCCTTCTCACAATGCTGTGCTCTCCCACAATTCCTGATCTTTTCTTACAGTTTCTTGTTTTCCTTTACAATTCTCTGTTCACCCACACAGTTCTGATTTTATTTTCTCACAATTCTCTATTCTCTCCCAGGTTTACATTTCTTCTCACAATTCTCATTTCTTCCTATCCTGTCCTGCAATTCCAGTTACTTTCAAAATTTTGTCTCTCCTACAATTCTTTTTCTCAGAGAGAAGGTTCCCACAATTCTTCCTTCTTGCTGATAATTGTCCATTATCTCCCATAATTTTCCATTCTCTCTCCCAAAATCTTGATCTCTTCCATAATTCCTAGCTTTCCCATAATACCCTGCTTCTCCCACAATTCTCTATTCTTTCCCACAATTCCCAGTTTTCATCATTGCTTGCTTTACCCACAATTCTTGTTTCTTTTACTTTGACCCTTTCCCCTCAGTTCCTACTGCCAAAACTCTAAAGCTTTTTTTTGAGAGTATGTTTGTTAAAGCTGGGGACAGTGAAACTAGGAAGGGCTTAGGATAGGAGAAGCAACAGGAGACTAAGTGGGGCTGCTTTGGCTCTCTGGAAAGTCAGAGAAGGGGGGCCGTGGAGACGGGTTTGGGGAATTACCCTGTTATAAAGTACCATATCCCAGATTCTGAAAGGCATTGTACCTCACTTCATTGAGTCCACGTAGAGACATCCAGTCCAGATGAATTTTGAAGACTTTTATTGAAGGAGGAAATTTGTTAAATATGCTGGCCGCCTTTTCTGACACGGGGCATAGCAGGCCCAAATTGTGTACCCTGAGTATATTTCAGAGGCTGGTTATATACCCTTTGACTATATACAGGTTGGGGAGGCATGACAGTGTGACATAATCATTAACAAGATTAACATTTAACAAGATTTGTGTTAACAAGATTAACAGTTAAGACTTTCAAGGTAACACAACCAAAGACATTAACAAATCTTTCAGGGTTCCTCTTCCCTCACTAGCCTAGAGGTATTTTACTCTCAAGATACCAGGAAAGGGAAGAACTACAATCAAAGCAAGGTGGTATGTAAATTCTACCTCCTATAGAAAGAGAAGAAGTTTCTCAGGTAACCTTAGCCCTTTCAGAGAACTTAAAACCAAGTGACCCTAGCCGTCCTTGTAAGTCAGGAGACTTTTACATTCCTTTTCCCCCATTTTCCAAGGAAAGGACAGGAAAGCCTGATATTCCTAGAATATCAATATTAATTTGCAGCTTCTTGGTACCTTACAACAACCCCAGGAGGGCCTGCCACTGCCCACTGCTCCCCTGGTCGCAAGTCTTGCGGAAACCCTTCGAGCTTAGAAGATGCACACCTAAGAGGGAAGAAAGGCATAGGTTCCTCCCACAAAGGGAGGAGCATGCCAAGCCTTCATTTTTTTTAAAGATTGTATTTATTGATTTTACAGCAGAGGGGGAAGCAAAAAGTATAGTTGCTTCACTTTAGTTGTTGCTTGTTGCATGTGCCTTGACTAAGCAAGCCCAGGGTTTTTTACCTCTGAGACCTCAGCATTCCAGGCCGATGCTCTATCCACTGAGCAACCACAGGCCAGGCAAATAACTTTTTGTTGTTGTTGTCTGTTTTTGCTTTTTTGAGAGAAGCACGGAGAGAGAGAGAGAGACAGGAACATCAAGCGGCTCCTGTATGTGCCCTGACCAGGGAATTAAACACGGTTCTGACAGCTGGGCCTGTATTAAGTCATTTTTTGTTCACAATTACCCTAGGAGGTAGCATCTTTCTGTTTTACAGCTGAGGAAGTAAAGAAACAGAAATTGAACTTGCTCAATGTGATTACAGCTAGTCTGTTTCATATTTGTAAAAATGACCCAGGTCATTCAAAGTTCTCTTCTACCTCTGAAATTTTATATCATAAAAACAAAGTCAGCCAGACCAGGCGGTGGTGCAGTGGATAGAGCATTGGACTGGGATGCGGAGTGTAAGCCAGGAGCCGCCATCGTGGCCATTCACATGCAGGTTCGCATTGGATTCGGACAGTCGGTAAAGAAACAGCGGAGCCAAAAACAGATGGGCCATAGTCTTTCATTCTAGCTTGCACCCGGCGGGCAAGTAAAAATACACACTGGGCTCCAAAACCCAGTTACATTCAGTGCTCACAAAGCCACTGACTTATCCGAGTTTCCTAGAATCAAAGGTTTCTAGCTCACCAGACTTATTCTCCTCAGTTCCCCATCTCCTTCCTTATCCCAGATACAAACTCTACACAAACTGGCATCTCACTCAGCACTCCACCATCGTGGCTGCTTCTCCTGGCCTCCTCCACGTGGCCTTTCTCTGCTCTCCTCTGCTATCTCTTGCTAATCTCAGGAACCAAGCGCACAAACTCTGGCGCTCTTGGTTCCTGGGATGATTAGAGAGAAAAGCCACGTGGAGGAGGCCAGGAGAAGCAGCCAAGATGGCGGAGTGCTGAGTGAGATGCCAGTTTGTGTAGAGTTTGTATCTGGGATAAGGAAGGAGATGGGGAACAGAGGTGAATAAGGCTGGTGAGCTAGAAACCTTTGATTCTAGGAAACTCGGATAAGTCAGTAGCTTTGTGAGCACTGAATGTGACTGGGTTTTGGAGCCCAGTGTGTATTTTTACTTGCCCGCTGGGTGCAAGCTAGAATGAAAGACTATGGCCCATCAGTTTTTGGCTCCGCTGTTTCTTTACCGACTGTCCGAATCCAATGCGAACCTGCATGGGCCAGAAGGCTGCCGTGATAGTGGCCCTGGCCGTGGCTTCTGGCTTTACACGGAGCACCCAGGTTCGAGACCCCGAAGTCGCCAGCTTGAGCGCGGGCTCATCTGGTTTGAGCAAAGCTCACCAGCTTGACCCCAAGGTCGCTGGCTTGAGCAAGGGGTTACTCAGTCTGCTGAAGGCCCACAGTCAAGGCACATGTAGAGACAGTAGCCAGGGCTACCATCACAGCAGCCCGGCCCATGCAGGTTCGCATTGGATTCGGACAGTCAGTAAAGAAACAACGGAGCCAAAAACTGGTGGGCCATCATCTTTAATCCTAGCTTGCACCCAGCGGGCAAGTAAAACACACACTGGGCTCCAAAACCCACTCACATTCAGTGCTCACAAAGCTACTGACTTATCCAAGTTCCTAGAATCAAAGGTTTCTAGCTCACCAGACTTATTCACCTCTGCTCCCCATCTCCTTCCTTCTCCCTGCACAAACTCTGCAAAAAATGGCTTCTCACTCAACACTCCGCCATCTTGGCTGCTTCTCCTGACCTCCTCCACGTGGCCTTTCTCTGCTCTCTGCTCTCTAATGCTTTCTCAGGAACTAAAAGAACAAGATCCTGTTCTGCCCCTATTTTATAGTGCCTCTGTATTTGCCTGTGTGGACATTTCCCATATGTTGGGCAGATAAAATGTATTATGCTCACTTTGTTAAAGATAACACCTCGCCCAGGTGATATTAATGTGTGTTGGGGTGGGCTAAAGGCAGGCAGAATCCTTGTAGCCTGGGGCTTGGTTTTGGGATTAAGCCTTTCCTACCCTTTTTGATGTGGGGTGGTACAATCCAATCATGCCTCAGAAAGTGACTTTGTATTAGAGACTTCCCTATTTTGTATATTGGATTAGAGGTTGTGAAGCTACAATATAAAGTGGGGACGAGCGGGAGCTGGTGCTCTTGGTTCCTGAGATTATCATTAGAAGAGAGAGCAGAGGAGAGCAGAGAAAGGCCACGTGGAGGAGGCTAGGAAAAGCAGCCAAGATGGTGGAGTGCTGAGTGAGATGCCAGTTTGTGTAGAGTTTGACGCTGGAGAAGGAAGGAGATGGGGAACAGAGGTGAGTAAGTCTGGTGAGCTAGAAACCTTTGATTCTAGGAAACTCGGATAAATCAGTAGCTTTGTGAGCACTGAATATGATTGGGTTTTGGAGCCCAGTGTGTGTTTTTACTTGCCCACTGGGTGCAAGCTATGATTAAAGATGAAGGCCCATCAGCTTTTGGCTCCGTTGTTTCTTTACCGACTGTCCGAATCCAATGCGAACCTGCATGAGCCAGGTGGCTGCCGTGATGGTGGCCCTGGCCATGGCTTCTGGCTTTACACCATATGTAAAGCCAATAGCTGCAGCCACCATCACAGCTGCCTGGCCCATCCAGGTTCGCATTAGATTCGGACAGATGGTAATGAAACAATGGAGCCATGAACTGGTGGGCCATTAGCTTTAATCCTAGCTTGCACTCAGCGGGCAAGTAAAAACACACACTGGGCTCCAAAACCCACTCATTCAGTGCTCACAAAGCTACTGACTTATCCAAGTTTCCTAGTATCAAAGATTTTTAGCTCACTAGCCTTATTCACTTCTGTTCCCCATCTCCTCCTCTCTGTACAAACTCTGCACAAACTGGTTTCTCCTTCAGCATTCCATCATCTTGGCTGCTTCTCCTCTCCTCCATGTGGCCTTCCTCTGCTCTCTCTCTAATGCTAATCTCAGGAAACGAGAGAGAGCAAGCTCCTGGTCTGTTCCATTTTATAGTGTAGAAATCAAAACTTTTAATTCAATATACAAACAAGGAAGTCTCTGACACAAAGTCACTTAAGGTGAGAAAGGCTTAGTCTTAAAACTAAGCCTTAGGGTATAACGACCCTGCCTGCTTACAGCCTGTCCCCCACACCCAATGCAAACTATAAGCGAGCAAACATATATTTTTTTTAATTTTTTTTTTTAGAGAGGAGAGGGGGAGATAGAGAAAGAAAGAGAGAGAGAGAGAGAAAGAGAAAGAGAAGGGGGAGGAGCAGGAAGCATCAAGTCCAATATGTGCCTTGACCAGGCAAGCCAGGGTTTTGAACTGGCAACCTCAGTGTTTCCAGGTTGACGCTTTATCCACTGCACCACCACAGGTCAGGCTATTTTTTTTAATAAATTTTTATTAATTTTAATGGGGTGACATCAATAAATCATGGTACATATATTCAAAGAAAACATGTCCAGGTTATCTTGTCATTCAATTCTGTTGCATACCCATCACCCAAAGTCAGATTGTCCTCCATCACCTTCTATCTAGTTTTCTTTGTGCCCTTCCTCCTCCCCCTCCCCCTCCTTCCCTCCCCCTACCCCCTGTAACCACCACACTCTTGTCCATGTCTCTTAGTCTTGTTTTAATGTCCCACCAATGTGTGGAATCCTGCAGTTCTTGTTTTTTTCTGATTTACTTATTTCACTCCATATAATGTTATCAAGATCCCACCATTTTGTTGTAAGTGATCCGATGTCATCATTTCTTATGGCTGAATAGTATACCATGGTGTATATGTGCCACATCTTCTTTATCCAGTCTTCTATTTTTTTTTTAAACAGAGTTGTAACTGTTACAACCCTTGAGGATTTTTTTTAAATTTTTTATTTTATTTTATTTATTCATTTTAGAGAGGAGAGAGAAAGGAAGAGAGAGAGACAGAGAGGGAGAAATAGAGGAGAGAGAGACAGAGAGAGAAGGTGGAGAGGAGCTGGAAGCATCAACTCCCATATGTGCCTTGACCAGGCAAGCCCAGGGTTTCGAACCGGCGACCTCAGCATTTCCAGGTCAACGCTTTATCCACTGCGCCACCACAGGTCAGTCCTCTTCTATTTTTTTTTTTTTACAGTGATTAAAACCTTTAAGCAAACTCTTGGCCAATACAGCAAGAATCCATAAAAAAGTAGTGTCCTTAACAAGTTCACCAAGTCCAAGTTGGCCCCAACACCATGCCAAGTCCCTGAACCCAACCCCAGTTCAGTCCGTTAGGAGCTGTCACAAGGAGCAGGAGTCCAGGAAAAGTCCACATCCAGGAAAAGTCAGCATGGCACTGGAATTGTTGTCACAATTCTATACTTTGCAGCTCACGTCCAAGTCCCAATGACCACTGCTTCTAGCTGGTAATGATTCAGATAGACTGGAAAAGCCATCTGCAGCATGTGTGGAGATGGAGCTTCTGTTCTCCTCTGCCTGGAGAGATGAGACCAGGTTGCTTTTCCCTGGAGCTCTGCGACTGTGGCTCAGTAAAGAGAACCTTGGGATACACTAAGCTGGGTGGCAAAGGTAGGTTCATAATAGAAGTTGGCAAAAGGGGGAAAGAGAGCTCTAAATTAGGAGTAGGTCCCAGCCTGAAATATGAGTAGGGCATTGAGGTAGAAGGAATAGAGGAAACACTATATATCAAACAAAGCTGCAGAAAATAGGACTATCAACACCCACAACAGAGATCTTTGAGGGAAGAATAAAAAACCTGACTATTCAGGCAACACATAGTTAAGTGGCCCTTGTGCAAATGAGATCAGTTTACCTGATTCTTGGAAGAAATACCCTAGGCTCGTCCACAATGTCATAGAGGGGGCCGATGGCCCTGGGCACCTTTAGCCTTTAGTGGCAAACCCAGCATTCTGGGCAAGGTTAGGTCATAGGTGACTGGAGCAGGGCTGGAAGAGACTGAACCCTCCCTTAGAGGAGCTAGGGGGAAGCCCACCTTCCAGTGTCCCTGTTTCCTCACAGCAGAGGCATGTAAGTCTGGCAGGCTTTAGCTCAATGACCTTCCTTTCCACTATTGAAGCAGGACCCAAATGGCATCCTATGAGACACCTTTGGGGTGTTGGAGCCTTTAAGGGCGTATCCTAAAAGCTGGTAGTTCCCCTGATCTCTATTGGGCTTTTTCTGCCTCTTGGTATCTTAAAAGCCATGCTCAGAAGATCTCGCTGAGGGGTTTGAGGATCCCCATCCGCCTATATAAATCTTTTCCATATATCTGGGGCTATTTAGAAAAAGACAAAACAGTGTTATTAGCTGGATCAAATAAAGAAGGTAATAGTTTGCAGGAGAAAAAGATTTGAGGCCCTGGCCGGTTGGCTCAGTAGTAGAGCATCAGCCTGGCATGCAGAAGTCCCGGGTTCGATTCCCGGCCAGGGCACACATGAGAAGTGCCCATATGCTTTTCCACCCCTCCCCCTCTCCTTTTTTTCTGTCTCTCTCTTCCCCTCCCACAGCCAAGGCTTCATTGGAGCAAGGATGGCCGTGGCACTGGGGATGGCTCCATGGCCTCTGCGTCAGGTGCTAGAGTGGCTCTGGTCACAGCAGAAGTGAAGCCCCAGATGGGCAGAGCATCGCCCCCTGGTGGGCGGGCCGGGTGGATCCCGGTCGGGCGCATGCGGGAGTCTGTCTGACTGCCTCCCCGTTTCCAGCTTCAGAAAAATATAAATAAATAAATAAATAATAAAAATATTTGGCATCTCCTGTTCATCAGCATTCAAAAGAAATCTAAAATTTATTAAGTAAAAAGCATGATATGGTAGACCCATAGTAGTTCCAGGATATGACTCCCCCCTTTTAAATTTTTTTAATTGACCTTAAAATATTTGCCGGGGCCTGACCTGTGGTGGCACAGTGGATAAAGTTTCAACCTGGAAACGCTGAGGTTGCCGGTTCAAAACCCTGGGCTTGCCTGGTCAAGGCACATATGGGAGTTGATGCTTTCTGCTCCTCCCCCCTTCTCTCTCTCTCTCTCTCTCTCTCTCTCTCTCTCTCCCCCCTCTCTATAATGAATAAATAAAATCTTTAAAAAATATTTGCTGGGTACACTTTAATAATACCTTGACTTTAAAGATTGTAAGAAATACACATAATTTGAAAGGTTTGACAAAATACAGTAAATGCTTTTGCTCCATATGCAGGAGCATTGTCAGTTTAACCAGTTTAGGAAATCCAGTAATAGAACAATGCATACAGACAATGAGCTATAACATGCTTAGCAGCCTCTCCTGTTCTGGCAGAGGTTACTATAAATCCAGAATATGTATCCACTGTAACGTGGACATAGGACTGTTTGCCAAATGAAGGTATATGAGTAACATCCATTTGCCAAAGTTGTCCTGGTAGGGGTCCTTGAGGGTTAACTCCAAATTAAGGGACAGATTGTAGTATAGGACCCCTTGGACAGGATTTCCCAATCTGCTGTGCTGCTTCCCGAGAAAGTTGAAACTGTTTACACAGGGCTGCAGTGTTCTGGTGATGAATAGTATGAGACTGAATTGCTCGATCTGTCATGGTTGCTCCAAATAATTTTCTTTCGGGTAGCTTGATCAACAAGGGCATTCCCTTGTGCTAAAGCTCCAGGGAGCATGGAGTGAGCTCAAGTATGTCCTATAAAACCTATATATTATATTTACAAACTTATTTGACCAACACCTACATTCTCTTGTTTTCTGTCCATTTATGAAGCTGGCCCTTGTAAAGCCAGTAGCCACAGCCACCATCACAGCTGTCTGGCCTGTGCAGGTTCACATTTGACTTGGACAGATGGTAATGAAACAATGGAGCCAAGCACTGGTGGGCCATTAGCTTTAATCCTGGCTTGTACTTGGCAGGCAAGAAATACACATAGTGGGAAAACACTTCCCTTTCCATTCAGGGCTCCCAAAGCCACCAACTTATCTGAGTTTCCTAGAATCAAAGATTCTATTTCACCAGTCGTATTCACCTCTGTTCCTCATCTTCTTCTCTCTGCAGAAACTCTGCACAAACTGGCTTCTCCTTCAGCACTCTGCCATCTTGGCTGCTTCTCTCCTCTGCGTGGCCTTTCTCTGCTCTCCTCTAGCATGGGCTCCTCTGTCCCATTTTATAATGTATAAATCAAAACCTTTAATCCAATATACAAACAAGGAAGTCTCTGATACAAAGTCACTTTTCTGAGGCATAATGGGATTCCTCATGAGAGTGCACCACCCCCTATCATGCAACAGTCAAGGGTGTGGGGAAAAGCTTAGTCTTAAAACTAAGCCTTAGGCTATAACGACCCTGCCTGCTTACAGCCTGTCCCCCACACCCAATGCAAACTATAAGCGAGCAAAAATATACATCATATTTACAAACTTATTTAACCAATAGCCCTTCAACCTTCCTGCCATTTCTGTTAGCCACCCAGCATTTCCCCTGTCAATTTCCTTTCTGCATAAGCTAACCTGAGGCAGATTCTCTTTTGTGATAGTCAGTGTTGCTTAACTGCAAGAGGAAACAACCCTACCCCTTCAGTGGCTCAACACAGTAAGTGCTTCTTTCTCATTCATGCAGCTGGCTAGGAACTCCTATCACCTTCCTCCAAGCAACAGCCTGGAGATCCCAGTTCCTTCCATCTTGTTTGTGGCTTTACTACCCCCAAAGTTCTCCTCAGCGTCCTCCCCAGGATCTTGTTCATCTGGGTGACCTATAAAGGAAAAACCCGAGGGGAGGGTCCCATAGCGAGTTAGGGGACCAGGCCTGGACATAGTATTCTTCACTTCTGGCTCATTCCATTGGTCCAAACCCCATATCAATACCTGGAGTCAAGGAGATATAGTCTAGCTGTATACTAGGAAGAAAAAAATCTTTGGTGTACATCTAGCCATTCCCTGCCACATCTTGTTTGCAAGCTGGATCCGAACCAGGAGAGCCGATACAGACAGGAATGCCACCTGAGAGACAGAGGCCTGGAAAACAGGGGTGAAAGGACAGGGCACCCTAGAGGTGGCAGTCTGAGGTTACAAGGAAGGTGCAGGTCTTGGGAAATACAAACATGTCAGTAGGAGATGTATATTATAATAATAATGGCATGTTTTGCTACATGATTTTCATTTTTGTCTCATCCATTCAGTGAATACTTATTCACTCATCTATCCATTCATTCATTTATCAAGCACTTACTATGTGCCACTTTGCCAGGTTTTAGGGATGCAAAGGTGAGCAAAGAGACACAGTCCCAGCTTTCATGGAAATTTTTTTTTTTTACAGAAACAGAGAGGGATCGACAGAGACAGACAGACAGGAACAGAGAGAGATGAGAAGCATCAATCATTAGTTTTTCATTGTACATTGTGACACTTTAGTTTTTCATTGATTGCTTTCTCACATGTGCCTTGACCGCGGGTCTTCAGCAGACCGAGTGACCCCTTGCTCAAGCCAGCGACCTTGAGTCCAAGCTGGTGAATTTTTGCTCAAACCAGATGAGCCTGCGCTCAAGCTGGCAACCTCGGGGTCTCAAACCTGGGTCCTTGGCATCCCAGTCCGACGCTCTATCCACTGTGCCACCGCCTGGTCAGGCTTTCATGGAGATTTTATATGAATGGTTAAAATATGTCTATGAGGGCCCTGATTGGATGGCTTAGTAGGTTAGAGCATCATCCTGAAGCACAGAGGTTGCTGGACCAATGTTCTTGTCTCTCTTTCTCTCTCTCTCTCCCTCTCTCTCTCTCCCTCTCTCTCTCTCTCTCTCTTCCTCTATTTAAAATTAATAAATAAAAGTTAAAAAATATAAAATATGTCTAACAGGTAGATAAGGGACAGAATGAGAGAGAGAGAAGCATCAGCTTGTTGTTCCACTTAGTTGTGCATTGATTGCTTTTTGTGTGTGCCCTAACCAGGGATCAAACCCATGACCTCTGTTGCGCCAGGTCAACACAATCCACAGAACCACCCATCCAGGGCCCAATCCCTCCTTTATGCAGAAGCCTCAGTGCTCTCAAACTCACATATGATCATATATTGTGTCAGTGTCTTGTTTAAAGTCCCCCCAGGGCTCCCACAGGACAAAGCCCATCAAATTAGTCCAGTGCTTCATGACAGGATGCTACCACCTTGAGGGTGTTTTGGAAATGTGCAGTGGGCTTTTAGGTAGTCATAATAATTGGGGACACTGATGATGATGACACATGATGTCAGTTGACACTAGACACTCTGAACATTCTATCACCGACACCAAGCATGGTGCCTGGCACCAATGGGAAAGGAAGAAACTAACAAATATGTGTGCAGGGTCTACCAGAGTGTGTGCGATCAGAGCGAGAAACAAAGCAGGCTGGATCTTAGCTGCAGTGGAAGAAACAGGTCATCTACTCGTTTATCTGCCCGTTTTTTCATTGAAACAAAATTCCTTATTTGCTGAAATTAAATCAGCTTTGCAATTTCAAATGCAGTCTTTGGGTGATAGTTGATTTTTCCTCCTACCTTCCTGACAAAGGAAGTGTTGGAATCACATAACTTTGGAGAAAGACACTTGAGGATCCAGAACCTTTTGCAAGCATGGGATAGATGTAGGAAGGCTGCCCACAGAGGTGAACTGGCTGCTCCAAGGTGAAATTAGTTGGGAGAACCCTGAACTATACCCCGATTCTCCTTGTTTCCAGTCCTGGGCTCTTGTTACCAAACAATGCTGCCTCACCCAAAAGTAGCAGAGCTATGTCTCTTCACAATGTGGTTTGAGGCAAGTTGTTATCTGCACAAATACAATTTGCAAGATTTTCTATTTTATAAAAATCTTCCCATCTAGAAATCATTTTATAAAATGATTCATGAAAGTAGGAATAAAACAGGGACAATCACTTTTATGTATAGAACACAAAGAATTTCTCTTCTTCCTTTCTTATTTCCATAGCACTGTGAAGTACTTCCATTACCACTTATGTCGTTAATTCTAATAATATACTTACATTTCTGTCACCCAGGGAAATGGATTGTGTCCCATTCATTTTTCTATCCCAGTCAAACTCAGTGTCCAGTACATGACTGGCATGGATACAACAGATGTTTGTTAAAGGCATGAATAAGTCTGTAACCATGCATGAGAACTTTTTGAAAATACAGAGGTATACATGTAAAAAAGAAAAAAAGTTGTTTTAGAAAGTTTTGCTATTTTTATTCTTTAAAAAGAGGGATTAAAAATGTAGTTGTAATTTTATAATCCACAGAACGTTTCTTAACCAAATTTTCTCAAATTACTTTGGAGTGACTTTGAATTAGAGTCTTTATTTTTAACGCCCATCTAAACTGAGTTGCCTGGGTTTAGTTCTTATAAATCATTATATAACCTTTATAGATGAAAAAATAAATAGATACGCCTAGCATGGGTATGCCAGGTTATTATACCTTCCATTGTGAACAGGAAAATAGCAAAGGGTATTTACACATGAAACAGGAAGGAAGTACACAGGATGGACTCAAGCCATGCCTACTCCCAACAGACCCAAAAAGAAAACCCCTGATGACTGAGGGCCTGAAGTTGGAAACTTAAGAATTTGGTAAAAGTCAAGGAAGCTACCATTCAGACAATGAGATTTCATTCACGGCAAGGGGACTTTTCTATATAACAGTGACATTTAAAGGGTCATAGCCTCGAAAATCAGATGAAAACCATGTTGTTTCTCACCAGAACATACTTCCCTACGCAGAAATGTTGTTCACTGTTTCTGGTGGTGAACTGACTGCAACCCTCCATCACTAGGTTATGAATCTGCTATGAGGAATGAAGTCTGGTGGCAAAATTAATCTCTGGTGGGATCTGACTTCAGAATACATGTTCTTTTCTATTACATTGATAGATGACCTACGACGAGATAGCTAACTGCTCTAAACTTTACATTCTTCGCCAGAAAAATGGTGTAATAATATCTATCTTATAGATGTTGTCAAGAGTAAATAAACTACTCTCTATAAAATGTCTAGCCTGTTGTAATCATCCACAAATATCAATTTCTTTTTCTTCCTCAAGGAGAAAGTGGAGAGTTCTAAGAGGGGAAATGAATCATGGTGTCATTTTATTTCTCTTTCATTTCCACCTTAGTGATTCTCCCCAAGAGGTGATTCTCATTATATTAAAGAAGAAAAAACATTCTAAAAACTACATGTTAAGTTGTCCATCCCAGGTCACTAGGGAGAAACAAAAACCAGCAACTGTCTGGTAGACACATCTCCACCCAGTGATCCCCACTGCCTAGCACAGGGGCAGTTTGAGGGTGAGGACTATATGATGGAAACACAGAGACAAAAGCTCACCAGCTTGGACTCAAGGTCGCTGGTTTGAGCAAGGGGTTACTCAGTCTTCTGAAGGCCTACGGTCAAGGCACATATGAGAAAGCAGTCAATGAACAACTAAGGTGTCGCAACGAAAAACTGATGATTGATGCTTCTCATCTCTCCATTCCTGTCTGTCTGTCCTTGTCTATCCCTCTCTCTGACTCTCTTTCTGTCTCTGTAAAAAAAAAAAAAAAAAAAAAGACTCAGGCCTCATTCTAGAGCTACAGAGTCAGAATTACCATTTTAACAAAACCCATCCAGGTAATTTGTGTTGAAATTCAAAACTCCGGCCTAGATACCCTCCCACCCAGCCCTTTCTTCTGGCAGTGCTTTGCTTCTGGTGCTGATATTTCAGTGTACGTTCTGGATATCGGTGCCAGGCACATCGTTAAGTGTTAAACGTTTTCTAGGTTTGTTATGTGCATATATTCAGAAAGCACAAAAATATCCCACAACACCTGTTCTACGCGGGGGCTAAGTGGAAATAGACTTGCAGAACAAAATGTAGCCCTGTAAAGGGTGTGAATGATTTTCTGAAATTTTGATCAAAGATTGTTTTCCTTTTTAGAATGGAGTAGAGCCCACTACAGAGCAGTTCTCTTCAAAGTCAGCGAAGCCAGGCGTATTATTAGAAACACCTGCCTCTGTGTGGCAACTTGTATATCCAGCCTGGCAGCACATCATTGCCAGGTTCCTGCTCTGTTCCTCACACTACCTGGTGGCACTTTTGTCCTCCAGGAAATAGTAGGTGGTTGGCCGAGGAGCGTTTGACCTCTGGAAGTTTCCTCTCATAATGTTCATCAACTCCTTCAAGCCTACAAAAGGGAAGTCAGCTCTTATGCAAAAAAATAAAATAAAAGAGTAGAAACAGCATCGAAATGCTGAAAGCAAAACTAGATTGTGACAGATAAATGTTATACAAGAGGCTACTCCGACCCTCTATAACTCCGGGCTAAGAAAGCAGGTTGTCTCCCACATTCTAGGCTGATCATGTTTTATTAGGACTTTTTTTGAATAAGAGTGTATTTGGAGGACACAGTGATTTGGATCTGAATGGTTAGGAAGAGGTGGCATGGCCACAACCATAGTTTTCTATTCGATTCAGTTGCTAGTCATTCGGGGGCAGCCAGTGTGAAGCCCCACCCTTCTCCTCCAGGCTGGGCAGCGCCAGCGGCACATCAGCAGTCAGCATCTGCGGGATTTTCTCTGCCCTCAGCGGTGGCGGTGGCGGAGGTCCTAGGATCAGCACTCTGGTGGAAGCCTTCAGGCAATGCCTAACTGGAGATGGTGTCTAAATGCCTCAGCCCCCTGGCCTTTCCGGTGAGATCACGGGAAGACGCATGTTCTAGGCTGGCTCTGGGAGGTGCTCAGCAGCACGAAGCTGCAGTCCCCCAGTGATACCTTGATACACACCTGCTATTGTTTGCCTTCCGTCCCTGTGTTTACTCCCTCTCTCCCCTGCCAGGGCTCCGTGCTCTTCCAGAACAAACTGCTGCCACTCCAACCCTTGCCTCGGGGTCTGCTTGTGGGCAAACCCACACCAAGACAAACTTTCTATTCCATCTGCTTTAGGATATTGGCAGGTATACAGTTCATGCCTTATATTCTTTCCTTTCAACTTTACTATTTTCAGTAAATAAAACTGGTTATGGTATGAAGAGTTCAAACAGCCTTGACAAGGTCATCTTGTTACCTTATTCATGAGACTCAGTTCACAGCTGGACCGCAAGGAAGTAAGATGAGGAAGGGGCGGTGTTCAAGATGGCGACTATAAAATGTTTAGGACAAAGACCTGTCACTGTTGACTATGAACAGCTCAGTGGCCTAACTGGTTACTAACCAGGGATATTGAATCCATTAGGATGTTTTCAACTGTAAAACAGGAGATGAAACTGAACACGGCTTACGTCAGCAAGGATAACTCCAGTATAAATCGGGAAGCTGCAGCAGCAAGAACCTTCCTTATTCTCACTTATCACATTTCACTGGCTAGAAGTATGGCATCAACTTGTCAACCTATGGTCATTGGCACCAGTTCAATGCTAACAGGAATCCCCACTTTGGAGTGAAGTGAAGAAGGAAACTACAGCGTGCAGTGCAAACAGTTCAGTTGTGACACAGCATAGCCAAGGAACAGATGGATTGTGAAATAGCAGTGCTGTGAGGCAGCCCTGGGGCCAGGCCCCTTTCAGGCTAGACAGTTCTGCTTGCTCTGCTCCGTTGTTTCAGTCTTCAGTCTTGGTGGACACAGAACAAGGTGCTCCCCAAACCAGAGGAGAGCAGGCTTATATGGACAAGAGTCCCGCTCCTGATCCCTGATTGGTACAGCCATGAGGACTCCAATTTCTCACAGTTTGATTGGTCCAAAAGGCAATTATCACAACAGAGCTGCTCTGATCGGCTAGAGCTGTGCAGCTCCAATTGGATGAGGAAAGCCACCGTCCTATTAGTTGAAATAGGATTCCAGGAACTCATTTATAAGGGTTGGCTCAGTTGGCAGAAATACGGTGCAGGCAGGCAGTTCAGGGAATGCTTCTCCCTGAGTTGTGGCTTGTGTGAGAGGCCCCTGTGCAGAAATAGCTGCTGGGCTCCTTTTTTTTTTTTTTTTTTTTTTTTTTTTAATTTGAGCCCATTTAGCCACCAGGAGCCCTTCGTAGTAGGTGTCTTTCCCCCTCAGGTTTCACAAACCCATTATAAAACCATGAATGAAGCTTATAATCAAGACAAACCTCCTCTTTCTCCATGTTCTTTATGTCTACACCAGGTCATAGGCATGTCAGCTGTAGCGTGCGTAACAAACCATCCCAATAAGCCTGGGTAGCTCGGCCCGCACCGCTGACCTCAGCTGCTACACACTAGGCTTGACCGAGTAGCTTTGCTCTAAGCGATAGGTCTACAAATTGGTCAGGTACTCTGTTTCACCTGCATCTCATCCTCCTTGAGTTTCTGCCATGAATTTCTGCACTGGTTACTATATTACTGTATCACTTGGTGTCTCCATATAAGTAACCTGTCGCAAGTGAATGTGGCAGGACACTTGTCAAAGAAGGGTTTGCACAGGACTTGACTTTCCAGCTCTAGCAGCCCATGATTTGTGGTTTGTGGAAGAAAACTCCGCAGAGTGTGAAAGTCTACACAGAAGTGTCATTCTCAACTGTCGTCCTTGGTTCCTGCTTTGACTCCGCAACCAAGGTAAGTCCTAGAGCTCATCTGCCACTGAAAGCTGCCCGTGTCTGAAAGAGCCCGGATACGCCTAGTGAAGTGAACTGAGCGTGGGGTAGGGTTCTTGGCGAACGCTGCACGGAGGATGCGCGGGTGGGGCTGGAGGCGGCTCCCAGCCAGATGTGCACGGTCCCTCCCCGCCCTCCCTCGCGCACCGATCCCACTTCACCCGCAGAGGAGCTGCTGCGTCCCGCCCAGGGCGCCCCCAGCTCTCCAGGGGCCGAGAGCGCCCCAGTCCCAGGGCCGGCCTCCCTCTGAGCCCCGAGCCCCGCAGGACTTCGCGAGGAGCTCGGAGGCCCCGAGCAGCCAGCCAAGGAGAGAGGAGGTTGCAGCCCCGCTGCGCCCAGGTCCCGCACCCTCCCGGGAACAGGAGGAGGAGCGGCCGGCGACAGCGGCAACAAGGGGTACCCCTGCACAAAGATGCCGTGGCCCTGGGCCTTTGCGCTCCCTCTGCTGCTCCCCTGGGTGGCAGGTGGGGTAGGGAACGCGGCCAGGTTAGTGACTGGCGATCGCTCCCCGTGGGGCCCCTACTCTTTGTCCCCGCGCGCCGGTGTGTGCCAGCTTAGCCAGGACTCAACGAGGATGCCAGTTCCTGGAGCGCCCACGGGCTTCGCTCCAGCTCCCTGTGCGTCCGCGGCACCCCACCCGACCACGTCCTGCGGGTCCGGGAGGAGGGAGGCTCTGCGCGCAGCCCCATGGGTGTGTTCTGGCTTCGTGGGCTGCAGACATCTACCGTGGGGCCGGGTGTGTGAGGGCCTGTCTGTGGCTGGGTGGGTTCTGTGTCTGTGCAGTTTTGTGTTTCCCACTCTCTCCGAATGGCGCCAACTGATTGTCAGTCGCTAGTTTTGCTGGGGAAGGAGGGAAAGAAACTGGGGAGGACGCGGACTAAGCGCTCACTGGGCTGAGCCCACCGGGAAGGGGGCTCCTCTACTCAGTGCTTTCTGATTAGTGTTGATGAACTAGAAAGAAAGAACACTGTTGTCGGATGAAATAGACTCATTCATTCTTGCCGCGGCAGTTCAGAATCTGAAGCTGTTGCTGTACTGCCCATAACCTTTTCTAAGCCCTGAAGCCTATTTTAGCAGAGATCAGCAAAGCCACTTAGGAAACGCACACTCATATCGTGCGCCCTGTAGACCTGGCACTGTTCCAAACGCGGCAGGACTATTAACCCATTTAAAGCTCCCATAACTGCAGTGTGTGGAAGGTCCTATTATTGTTGTAGAGGAGAAAAATGAGGCTCAGAGAGGGGGGGAAAGGTGCAAGGAGGCATGCAGCCAGTAGGTGACGGCCCGGGGAATTGAAACCCAGGCGTCCTGGCCCAGAGTCCCTGCTCTTCTCCAGTGACTAGGGCCACCTTTGGGGAATCACTCACTGGGAAAGGTTTCCCGGTTCCCTGGCTGTGATGTCTTGCTTTCTGAGTGTCCGCTAGAGCAGGGCTTCTCCACTGTGGCACTATTGGCCTTTCAGGCTGGGATTGACAACTATTGGGGTGTTGTGGGGGGCTGTTCTGTGCATTGTAGGATTTGTGGCAGCGGCATCTGTGGCACTTCTACTCACTAGATGCCAGTAGCAACCTCCCCAAGTTGTGACATCCAAAAAATGCCTGCACATTGTCCAAGGTTCCCTGGGGAGAGGGGACAGAATCACCTTCTGCTGAGTGGGAACCACTTCAGTTGAGATTTTTTAGTGGGCAGTTCCTGTGGAGAGCAGGCTGAGAGCCTTGCTTTGGGACATGGTCCAGGCTTCCTTAAGGTGAGCCTATCTGTGTTTGGTTTATAGAAAAAAGCTTTCATCAGAGTCTGCCATAGTATTCAGGGATATTGAAGTTCAAAGAGAACAAACCTCAAATCAGGTTCTTAGAACGGACGTTCACAAGTTTCAATTTTCTTTTCGTGATAAAAATATGAGCAGGTGTCATTTGCTCATGAGCAGGTTGTCCGGGAACGGTGGCGGTTCTCGCATTGCTAGAAAGCCCAAGTGCTCTTTGGAGATGAGATTTCTAGTTCTCTAACAACCAAGAAGTCGAGCTCCAGGATGTCACTCTCAAAGTGCCACCAAATTAAATGAAAAGCTGAAGAGCCCAAAAATAAACCAAAGGGAGTTCAAATAGAGAATCCATGGCAGGATTCTGCAGTTTTCAAGATGTAAAATATGGTTTCTTTACACCGTATGAGGTTCACCCGTGGGTGTGTTTTTTATCTCAACATGCTTGGAAATGCACCGTTCTTAGTCAACTCCAGGCTCCCAAGTTACAGGGACACACTAACATAAAAGGCTAGACATTCACTGCAGAAAATTATGTCTCCTGATTATTTTCTGACGTTTCACAACTTATAGCAAAAACTGCCCCCACTATAGGTTTTTAATATAATCACCAATTGTTTTTTTAATTGAAAAAGTGCCCCCATAATTTTAGTAACCTAGAAACTTATATGCCTCTTAAATGGTGCTCAGCACATAGTGCACAATTAATGCTCGTCAAATGAATAAATCATTAGCAGCATGCATTTCTGTGGTCTTACACATCGATATTTGGCTTGAACCCCAGACTTTCTATATGCCCTTTGGGTATTGGGACAGTTTAGATGCTCTAAACCAGCTTAGTCTGTTCCTAGCTTCCCATAATACCCTGCTTCTATCACAATGCTCAGTACTCTCCCATAGTACTCCATTTCTCCAATAAACCCATTCTCAACCATAATCCCCTCCCATAGTTCTCTGCCTCTCCCATACTCCTATTCTTATATAATTCCCTGCTTTTCCCATAAGACCATTCTCTACCATAGTTCTCTGCTTCTCCCATAATCCCATTTTCTCTCACAATTCCCTTCTCCCACAATTCTCCAGTCTCTGCCATAATCCTATTCTTACCCATAGTTCTTTGCTTCTTTTATAATCCCACTTTATAGTTTCATGTTTCTCCCACAACTCCCTTCTCTCCCAGTTTCCTGCTTCTCCCAGAATCCCACTCTCACCCATAATTCTCCATTCTCATAATCCCTTTCTCTCCCATAATTCTCCATTGTCATAATCCCATTCTCTCCCCATAGTTCTCTGCTTCTCCCATGGTATCATTTCTCACATAGTTCCCTGCTTCACCCATAATCCCATTGTGTCCCACAGTTCTCTGGTTCACTAATCATTTTATATCCATTGCATATTGAAATGATAATGTAGATATTAGGTAAAATATGTTATTAAAATTGATTTCATCCCTTGTATAGTTTTTGAAATGTGGCTACTAGAAAATTTTAAATGCCATCATGTGACTCTTTCTATTGGACAGTGTCAGACTAGAACATTTGTTGATCTGAACTCTAAGCCCTAAGTCTGGCATCTTTTTGCCTTGGTGACATAAGATAGATATGTTATTAATTTTGATATGCTTAAGATTCAAGTTTGGAGCAACTCCCTACTTAAAATATATTTCTGCTATACATTTTTTTCTCTATTGAATTAAAGTGCAAGTAATGTGAGAGAGGAAAGAATGACTGTGTTCATACAGAGGGTCTGCACTCATGGTTTCCTGTCTGCAAACCACACTCTGCATGGAGAATTGATTCTTCTCAGAGCCCCAGGAAGTAAACGCCATTGTAAGAGTTGACCACAAACTTAGTAGCTTAAAATAACACAGATTTGTTATCTGATAGTTCTGGAGGTCAGAAGTCCAAAATGAGTGTTATGGGGCTAAAATTAAGGTGTTGGCAGGCTTGTTCCTTCTGGAGTCTTCAGGGAAAAACAAGTTCCTTGTGTCCTACAGCTTTTAGAGGTTTCCAACAATCCTTGGCTTATGACCACATCACTCTAATCTCTTTTTCCTTCATCACCTTGCCTTTCCTCTGACTCTTAGTCCTCTTTCTCCCTTGGAGAAGAACCCATGTGATTATAACAGGCACACCCCCACTCCCCACCAGATAATCCAGGATGATCTCCTCATCTCAAAATCCTTAATTTGATCACATCTGCAAAGTTCCTTTTGTAAGGAACTTTGTAACTGTAAAGTTACACTCAGGTTCCAGAGAGTAGGAGGTAGACATCTTTTGGGGGGGGGGGACATTATTTAACATTCCACAGGAAGCTTGAGCCATGAGTTTGTTGTTTTAGATTTATAGAATAGATCTTATTTTTAAACATGGTTTTAGTGATTTGTGAATGGTTGGCATGTCATTTATTTCTTTATTCTTTTTTTTGTGAGAGAGAGAGGAAAAGGAGAGGAGAGAGGGAAAGTGGGAGAGAGAGAGTGAGAAAGAAAGAGAGAAGTATCAAGGCATTGTTCCACTTGGTTGTGCACCTCATCGATTGCTTCTCATATGTGCCCTAATGAGGGCTTGAACCAGTGACCTCAGGGTTGAGCCCACTACCTCGAGACTGAGCTAGTGACCCTGGGATTGAACTAGGCACCTCAGCACTCCAGGACAATGCTCAATCCACTGCGCCACCTGTCAGGGTTATTTCTTCTTAAAACCAAAATTTGTGGGAATATACACAAAACTAAAAAGCTGAGTGTTTATAGGAAATAGTGACCATGAAATGTCCAATTACAATATAGAAGTTATTTCTGAGCAACTTTATTTAAATTGTTTCATTGGCTTAGAAGGCATTCAAGTCCTATTTATATGTGATTTATGTGTATAAACCACAGTTGTATGGGTAAACATAAAATGAGAATAAGTATATTATCTAGTCTTCATAAGTCAGGTTGGCATTCAGAAGATATTGTTGAGATCCTACTATGTGTCAACATGTTTCACTATGATTTCAATCAATTCTCTCATCATCCCTAAGAAATAGGTGTTGTGTCTATTTGACAGACAATGGGAAGGCGAAACTTGAAGTGAGATGATTTCCCCAAAACTGCATTTGATTTAGTCTTCTGCTCTAAGAGCAAGGACATTCTAGTATAGGCATACCTCATTTTATTGTGTTTCACTTTATTGTGCTTTGCAGACACTGAGTTTTCATTGACATGCGGGCAAGACCTCCACCAGCACAAAGGTTACAGCTCACTGATGGTTAGCATTTTTTTAGCAATAAAATATTTTTAATTAAGATATGTACATTGTTATTTTAGACATAAGGCTATTGCACACTTAATAGACTGCAGTATAGTGTAAACATAACTTTTATATGCACTAAGAAACCAAACAATTGTATGAATCACTATATTGTGATATTCACTTTATTGTGGTGGTCTGGAATTGAACCCATAATCGCTCTGAGGTATGCCTCTATTCCAAATGTATCCCCCGTCCAAATTGAATACATAAACGCTGACGTTTTTACAAAGTGCTTTCACACACATTATCACCAGTGATCCTGTTAGCGTGACTCTACCCAGCACAATCAAAGAACATGTGTAGAATAAGTGGGAGTTCCTGCTGCTCCACCCCCCTAACACCACCACCTTCCCCTTTAAGTTTACGTTATCTCAGAAGCAGACTCAGGCCAGGGTTTGAGTGTACATGGCTTATTTGGGAGGTAGCCCCAGGTAGTTCTAATAGGGAAGCCGGGAAGTGGGACAGAGAAAGGAAAGAAATGTTATATAAGTAAGTTACCACTATGATTGAATCCTGCTGAGGAATTCTGGGAGATAGTAGGGCATGAGCATCAGAATATGAATCCACATAATATAAAACAAGGGAAAGAAGGCAGGTACTCCACTGCCTAATTTGTAGCAGGTATTGCATGAGAATGAATGGATAGCTGTCAGGATAGATACATACCTGCAAAAGGAATGCAAATAGAAGGCTTTGGCCCAAAATGCAGAGTGAACTGGCCAGCATCTGGGGTCATGAGCTCACTGGCTGCCAAGCAGCAGAGAAGGCAAGCTGGAACCAGGCTGTGTGGAGCCCCGTATGTCATGCCAAGGAGTTTGGATTTTGCTCTCAGAGCAGTAAGAGCCAAGCAGGGTATGCAGGCTCTGTGTTCTGTAAAGATCATGACCAATTCATATTCATAATTATCACACAATTGCACAGAATTATCATTAAGGCAATGAGCCATGTTAACATTTTTTCTTTCCTAATGTGCATAATGACAGTGTACCTATAATTCATGGACTCTCAGCTTTGGTTAATATGAATGCAAAATTAAAAATCAAAGTATTGGCTCTGGCCAGCTGGATCAGTGAATAGAGCATTGACCTGGTGTATGGACATCCCAGGTTCAATCCCCAGTCAGGGCACACATGAGAAGTGACCATCTGCTTCTCTCAGCTTCTCTCCTTCTTCTCCTTCACAGCCAGTGGCTCAATTAGTTGGAACATCAGCATTGGCCCCAGACTGGGGATTGCTAGATGAATCCCGGTGGGGTGCATGCAGGAGTCTATCTCTGTTTCCCCTCCTCTCACTTGAAAAAAATAATAATAATAAGTAAAAATCAAAGTACCAAAGCTGCAAACACTTTTAGAAAGATCATCACCTTGCTCTTTTTTTTTTTTAAGATTTTATTTATTCATTATAGAGAGGAGAGAGAGAGAGAGAGAAGGGGGGAGGATCAGGAAGCATCAACTCCCATATGTGCCTTGACCAGGCAAGCCCAGGGTTTTGAACCGGCAACCTCAGCGTTTCCAGGTTGATGCTTTATCCACTGCGCCACCACAGGTCAGGCACCTTGCTCTTTAAGTATTTTCTTTGCTTGATTTCTGGGCACCGTATGTATTAGTTGTCTATTGCTATTCAACAAAACACCTAAAAACTTAGTGGTTTAAAACAATACGTATTATCTTGCAGTTTCTGTGAGGCAGGAATTTAGGATCAGTTTAGCTGGATGGGGCTTGTGGATTTTCACTAGGTGGCAGTCAAGTTGTTAGCCAATGCTGCAGGCATCTGAAGGCTTGACTCCCACTGGAGGATCTGCTTCCAAGATGGCGCACTCACATGACAATGGGGGGGAGGCCTCAGGTCCTCGTGTTATGGACCTCTCCATAGAGCTGCTTGAGTGTCCTCACGACATGGCAGGTGAGTCCCCTCATAGCAAGAATTCCAAGAAAGAGAATAAGAAGGAAGTTGCAATACCTTCTATGTTGTAATCTCAGAAATTACTCTCCATCATTCTCACCGGGTTTCCTTTATCTGAAGCCCGTCCCTAAGTACACTCCACATAAGGGGAAGGCATTAAGTTTTATTTGTGGAAGGAGGGATATCAAAGAATTTATGGCCATATTTTAAAACTAACACACCACACGTGCTGGTTTTCCTCTTCCCACACTGGTTACACCTTCTCAACCTCTCCTACCAGCCTCCATTTCCAGAGATCAGTGTGACCTACTTTCTCCCTATCTGCACCCTCTTCAGTCCAGTGCCTCTAATACTATATCTATATGCAGATTATGCAAAATAGGGATCTCAAACCACAGGCTCTCACTGAGCTTAGGACATCTAAAACAGAATTTTTTAAAAAATACTTTATTGATTTTACAGAGACAGGAGAGAAAGGGGAGCATGGAATGGGAAGTAACAACTCATAGTTGCTTCATGCTAGTTGTTCATTGCTTGCTTGCTGTATGTGCCTTGGCCAGGGCAGCCCAGGGTTTCAAACCAGCAACCTTGGCATTCCAGGCCAAAGGTTTATCCACTGTGCCACCACAGGCCAGGCTAAAAACAGAATTTTGATGAGCTCTTCAGAACTCGCTGACCCCCGCCTCACCCTTTCTCCCTATCCCAGAACAAAAGCATCCAAACCCATTTAAGCCCCAAACCTGGGCATCCCCGCTTGTATTCGGTCTGGTGCTCAGCCCTGTTACCCACCGTGCCTGAAGTCCGCCGGCCCTCCCCTCCCCTCCGCCTCCACCTCTGCCGCCCAGCCACATTGCCATGGTCTCACCTCGGCCCGCAGTAACTTCCGTTTGCTTCTGCTTTTGCCTTCCCCAGTCTGCAGCCCAAAGTGTTGTTCTTAATTACAATTCAAATCAGATCATGGCAGCCCTCTCCTTAAAGCCTTTCAGTGACTACACTGGATTAGGAATACAATCCGTTCTATTTACAATGGTGTGGAACGGCCCGCCCGATCCAACCTCTGCCTATTTCTCCAACTCCATTTTATGTCGTTCTCCCCCATGTTCACTATGAATGAATGAATGTGGTGGAAAATAAATGTTGCTGTCATGCTAACGCTGGCTTTTTTGACCACCTTCCCTTCCTTGTCTCAATTCCTCACTCCCATATCCATCTGCCCTTCACCTCCTCAATAAACCACTTGCGTTCAAATCCTTGTCTCATGGTCTGCTGCTGGGGGGAGTCTAAACTAGCACACTCCTCTTGCCCGATTTCTGCCAACCTCCTGAGCTTGGAAGATAAGTGAGAGAAATAGAGGAAGCAATGGAAAGTTCCAAGTTTTGCCCTACCACTCATGTTCTGGGGACTTGAAGATGCACGCTGGGACTGGGCAGCTTGATAGCCTATACATTCAGGTAGGTGAGAGGCTTTAAGGTATCCCTGGGCCTGTTGGACTTGGACTTTGTAGAACGAAGATGGATTGAAGCCTAGAATTAATCTTAACTCTGTAGGTATAACAGACTTGCCATGCTGGGAACGATGAAGAAAACACAACAGAAATCAAAAACAAAAATAAAAAACCCATCACAGTTAGACTTTGTTATTCCTATTTAGAAAAGAACAATTGTTTCATTTATTTGGCAATATTTAAACAGATCTAAACATCAGTAAAAGAAGTTCTAACTTCTCCATTTGTCTGGAAGAATATCATGAAGTTTCCTGGAACTATAAGCAAGCATACAGGGAATTCTGGCACAGTGTATTTTTGCAGAAAACGAGGAATCCCATGAAGAAATACTACACTACTTACACAATCCCTGGAATGTTTTTAAATTAACTTCAGCTGTGGAGACGGCGATTTTCTGATTCATTTGATCAATGGAGGAGACAGCAGGCTGTATAATGCATTCAGGATGCTCTGGTGGCTCAGTGTTTTAGCTCGGAGTTCCGCAGCTCAGGGCCTCCTCTCCACAGAGACATGCTCACCCACATCAATCTTCCCTGCCTCAGGACCAGGTTCCCTGCACCTGCTATTGTTTGAGAAGAAAAAGGGAGGGGGAAGGGGAGAGGGAGAGGGAAGCTGGCTTAGCCAGACCTCCCAAGATGGCAGAGGACAGAGGATGTTGGGATCATTTTTGTCTAAGATCAGGGATTCTTTTTCTGGGTTCAGAGACTCCTTTTTTCTTTATGACCTCAGATTTGTCAGGTTCCATGGGGTTGGGTCAAACCAACCAAATGCATAAAAGCTCACTATACTCAGATAGCTGATAAATTCCGATGATTGATACTATGCTGTAACCATGTATCCTTGATCACTCCAGAAGGCATGGGTCTAATTTTATACATTTTTAAAATATATATATGCTTCACTAAATAAGGACCTAAATGCAATTGATGTAGATAGCTTTGTAAGTATTTTTTGTATGAAAGGATTCACATATAAGGACAAAATCGTGCACTGGACTTTAAAAAAAGAAATGGTTCTTGAAATACTACTACTGCATTGGTCATGATAGGCTAACACTGCGTCAGATACTTTCAAAATCTCAATGGCTGAATACTGTAAAAGTTTATTTCTTTGCCCCAAAGTCCAAGGCATGTTTGAAAGACAACTGCATGCCTTTATACGGGGCCACGCTCCATCCATCTTGAGAGGCACCATCTTCCTCCAGTTTGGCAGAGTCTTTAGTCAATGGGTTGATGGAAGAGGAGCACATCAGGGGTCACTTGGGGGTGTTGTGAGCAGGCATGGCGGTGATCTCCCACATTCCATTGGCCAAAACCAGTCCTGCGGCCCCAGCTCACTGGCAGGCTGGCTGGGAAGCACAGCGTAGCTTTGGAGACACAGATGCACCTTGATAAGCACTTAACCTTCTCTTCTGTGGCCATTCAGTTGCAACATATGAAATTAAAACTCTTTGGCCTCTTTTAACTTTAAAAATGGCAGTTTCGTATAGTTTAACCTACTAGTTTATGGCCCTTATCCAGAATACTCACAACAAGATATTAAAGAAAAATAATAATTGACTTAGTGATGGGCAAGTTCATAAATAGGCCTGGTATTTGAGAAGGAGAGGCTGATGGGAAAGTAATTTGAATCATTTGGCAACATTAACATGGAAGGGCACGGGAGAACTATGTAGAAGCTAAAAGTTAGGGCTGTTTTTAGCAGTTTTAAAAAGATTTTAGAAAGCAGTATTGTCAATGTCATCCTTGCTGATGCTGGATTCCTTTCTTCCCCTCAATAATATTGTTTCAATTAAAACAAAAACATTTATCATTAATTTTCTTTTTATTCACAATTTAAAATAGCTGCACATGTGCATTTAGTAAGAACTGGCAAGCAGAGAATGCAGAGCTCAATTTCAGTGTAATAAATCAATTTCTTCTGGCATCTATAAATCAGCAAGAAATTATTAGCAATTCTGTCCAGTAGTGATTTCCCCCCTTTAAACTAACTTTCCATTTTCATGACCAGATGCAGAATGTGATGACCAATCAGTAAAATCCCATTTTTAGCTGTCCCTTTGAAGCTCTCTCTCAAAACTGGGAGAATATATGGCTGGCACGCCCATTCATTAAAGAGCATGCTCCTCATTTATGGGCGCACATGATTCTCTGATGGTTTTTCCTTCATGTTGTTTCAAACTGCTTGGTCGTCTTTAGAAAATATGCACAGAGCATGTTGCTGCATCCACAGAGCAGCTGGAAGCTGAACCAGTGTTTTCTAATTTGTATAGTTGCCTAAACATCAGAATCCATTTTATTGTTTCTAATCGCGAGTTAATTCTTAACTATTATTTTCATTTTTTAAACTAAAATGAGACTAAGGCTAGATTTAATGACAAATTTCTGTTCTAACCGAGCTTGAATTCTAAGATGCATTTGTGACTGGAGAAGGCATTTCTTACAGTGAATAAAAAATTTGTATTAACAAGTTTTTGATGACCCAACTGTTACTAATTAACATTTGGGAAAGTTTTACAAGTGATACTTTGTACCACGTCAAAAACAATGACTTGGGAGAAAGTAATACACCTCAGATTTCTAAGTTTCACCTTTTCACCTACAGGCAAGCATGTGAAAGCAATAAAACTGGAGAAAGAGGATGTCTCTGGAGAGTTGTGGTATCGTGCAAACAGTATATATGAATTTCATCTTTTGGTAACTCTCTCCTGTTAGCTAACCCCAGGCCACATTCTGCATGATCGAAAGTAATTGACTTGCCCAATACAAATGAAATGAGTTTGGCCACCGGTGTTGGGGAGCCTGGGTTCTTTCACAAAAGTTTCTAATTAGACTTTTTGAGAAATACCTGATTTCAACAAATTTCAGTTTGTTTTTGTGTGATTTCACATCTAACAGTTTTAGTAATTTTGTTAGAGCTTATCAGGTTCACCACAGTTCTATGGAGGCTGGTTTGTATTTTGTCAAATCTTTGATATTTCCCACCACTTGGAATCCTTCCACAACTCTCCGGAGCTTTCAGGATGGACAAAACATTTCACATGACACATGTCTTTTCTTTCTGGTCCCTGGCAATCTTCCTGCTCCTTCTCCATACTACTGTTCATTCTCTCTGCTTCCCTTTTCGCTCCCCTAGTCCAAACACACTGCTTTCTGTGCTCAAGTCTATAAGCCACCAACTCATGTTCTTTGTGGCTGCATCCTTGACACAGACTGTGTTCTCTGCCTGGAACACCTTCTCCACTAAATAGACTTCTCCCCTGCACCTGGGCAAGTTCCACCAGTTACCAGAATTCATATCCGGCTCCATTTCCTCCAGAAAACCCCTTGATGAGGGTGTTACAGGGATCTGGGGGTCCCCCTAGGGATGGTCTGTGACCCACTGTAGTTCTTGAATTTGCACAAGAAAGAGTTCAAACACAAGCCAGCGTAGAGTTTAAAGTGAAAGAGAGTTCATTAGTGAAGCAGTGAGACAGAGACTGTACCCCTCCCTGGTGGGTTTTACTCTTTTTTAGTTGAAGTTCATTTAATTGATGGGTGGGACATTCGGTAAGGGGGAGGAGGAGTATTCAGGATCTTTCCAGGGGAAAGTGGTGGAAATTCCTGAGAAGAGCCTTGGGGACCATGTTGTGTCCTTATATGGGTTTTCTGTTTCTGGTCATGGCTGCTCAATGTGTGTCATTTATATGCTAAGCATTTAATGAGGCTGGGGTCACCATAAGGTGAAATTAGTCACCATGTTGGACCAAACTGGTCTTCTGCCAGTTCTAAGCCATAAATCCTTTGAGGGATGATCTTACTATTTCCTTGATAACCCTTGTAGCCCTTCTTGATTACATCCATTTTACCACATCCCTTCTATGTCCCTCTCACCCACCCACCTCAACCTAACAACTCCTGTATCTTCCCCTAGCTCCTGCGAACTCACCCTTTGGTAGGACTCATCATGTTGGAGTATAATTAATCTGTTACTTGCCCATCTTTGTCCCTAGACTACAAATTCTTTGTGGCAAGGGGCTGTTCTTATATACCTCTAGATCCCCAGTGCCTACTACAATGCCTGACATGTAGTTACATAATAAATTTTGGGTGAGTAAATGGCTAGATGGATGGATGAATAGTATAGAGGAGGAAAAATAATTTTCCTTAGACCCTTCTAGGTTCTTGGTGAAGACACCTGCCTCCATAACAAAAGACAGATTAACAGCAGAAAAATAAACAGAAGTATAATAATGCGGATAGCTCCTAGGTACATGGGAGAAACCCAGGAAAACTGAGTAACTTCCGGAAATGGCACAAGACAGCACTTTAAATATTATCCCCATTTATTTTATTTTATTTATGCATTTTTATAGAGGAGAGAGAGAGGGAGAGAGAGACAGACAGAGAGAGAAGGGGGGAGGAACTAGAAGCATCAATTCCCATATGTGCCTTGACCAGGCAGGCCCAGGGTTTCGAACCGGCGACCTCAGCATTTCCAGGTCGTCGCTTTATCCACTGTGCCACTACAGGTCAGACCAATATTATCCCCATTTAAAGACAAAAGAAGTTCTTTGGGGGGGGGGGGGTGAGACCAGTTACGGCAGGTTATTAGGTAAGCACAATAAACAAGGTTAGGGTGGTTATACAAATTTGAGCCTTTGACTTCTCCATGGATACTGTTCCTAGAGATTTAGAGTCAAATGAAGATTTCCCTTAAAAATATAACTCTTGCCTGACCAGACAGTGGTGCAGTGGATAGAGCATCGAACTGGGATGCAGAGGACCCAGGTTTGAGACCCCGAGGTCACCAGTTTGAGCGTGGGCTCATCTGGTTTGAGAAAAAAAAGCCCACCAGCTTGAACCCAAGGTCGCTGGCTCGAGCAAGGGGTTACTCGGTCTACTGAAGGCCTGCGGTCAAGGCACATATGAGAAAGCAATTAATGAACAACTAAGGTATTGCAATGCGTAATGAAAAACTAATGATTGATGCTTCTCATATCTCTCCATTCCTGTCTGTCTGTCCCTATCTATCCCCCTTTCTGACTCACTCTCTGTCTCTGTAAAAAAATAAAATAAATTAAAAAAATTAAAAATATAACTGTTACAAGGGGGTAATTTCTATTGGGTTTTTCAATTTCCTTTTGTGTCTGCTGTTACTTAAAAATAACCAGCCCAAAGAGGAGTATTTTGGGACGGCAAATTCTGCTCCCCTTTAATAGTTTGGTGAAGTGAATTCTCCTGTGACTTCCAATACCAATGAAATGTCACCCAGTCTTTCTTGGCCCTAGTTTATTCATGTGTAAAATGATAGGTTGGCCCTGGATGCTAAGGTCACTTTCCTTAATGTGAAAATCTATGACAATCACCCCTTCCCTTGTAGTAAAAATTGATTCCTACTTATATTTTAAAAATCAAGTCATGTGGAAACTGGCAGCCAACAGCTGGGGGCATAATTGACCATTGACCCAGGGGAGGCCCCAACTTTTCTGCTCCAATGAGCCCTCAAAATCAGCGCATCCCAAAGAGAACCCATCATTTACTCTATTCCCTAACAAGTTTCTCCATCCATAGCCCTCATTCCAGAAACACAACACTGCCCTCTACCCAGCATCCCTCTCACACTCCCCGTTCAACTGGCCAGAATATTATCTCCATGAAGGCAGAGATCTTATGTCCTTCTTGGTTGCTGCTGAATCTCTGGAGACTAACCCAGTGCCTGAAAGATTGTAGGTACTCAACAAACAAACAGACAAATAGTGAATGAATGACTAATCTACTACCAAGTCCTCTGGTTCCCGCTTGATTCCATCCACTTGTCCCAACCTCCATTACTGCTGCTGAAGTCCAAGCCACTAGAACCTTTCTTCTGAGCCAACTGGTATCCCTGCTTCCATTCGACCTCCCTCCAGTCCATTTTCCAGATTTCTGCCATAATAACATTTTTTTCTAAAGAAAAATCTTTTCAAATGACCTCCCTACCTAAAACCCTTCAGTGCTGTCCTGTTGCCATTAGGATATGAGGCCCCACAGTCTTAGTTTGACTCATAGGACCCTCAGTGGTGTAGCCTCTGCCCACCTCTTGAGGCTTATCTCCCTCCCTTTCTTCAATCCTCTGGTCTTCTATTTCTTCCTCTTACCTCTTACCCCACACTCATTCTCTGACCTCTGCCTGTAAGATTCTTTCCCTCAGTGCCTGTGTCTGACTCCTTGTCATCTAGTCTCATTCAGAGGTTGCACCCTCAGAGAGAACATCTGGATCCCTTTGAACAGATTATGTTTCTTTGTTTTAAGGTTCCACAGCTGACTGAATATGTTCAGTGCCTCTCTTACCCTCACCTGCTTGCCTAAAAGCTCATTACCAAGGGGTTCTGTCTGCCATGTTCATCTTCACAAACCTATACCTAGCACAGTGCTCGATACATATCACTGCCCTGTTGAGGATTAAGCTGGGCTTTTTGGCATCAGGAAATAAGTAAAGCCCTTCCTTTGGGAATTGCAGAGCGTATTTCTTGCAAACCTGCAGTCAAGAATTGGCAGGTCATCTCTAAGGTTTTGTTGATAGGTTGAAATCTAATTAAGCGAATCCCACATTCCTTATAAAATATACAATTAAAATCCCATAGGCAGAAGGTCTCCTATCTAGCTATCCTGTCTATCATGTTTTCTTTTAAAACCCACCTCGTATGGCACCTACCCCCTCTTTCCCAGGTACAGTTAATTTCTCCTGCCACTCGGCTCCCCAAACATCAGCACCACGTTGTTAAAGGAAGAGATGTAGGCACTTGGTCACTGTTTCTTACAGGTATGTATGGTCAAGAAACAGACTCTCTGAGGATCTAGGTAGAAGAGGTTTTCGCAGGATGAGACAAAGTTACATTACCTTATTCACCAAGGTATGGGAATAGTTGTTTTTACTGACCAGTCTTTGCATTCCAGTCTTAAGGACATCATGACAAATAGTCCGATGAAAACAATGAGCAAAGGACCTGAAAAGACTTTTCTTCCAACAAGGTGCACAAATGGCCAATAAACACATGAAAGGTACTCAACGTTATTAGCCATCCGGGAAATAAATGCACATCAAACCGCAACGAGACACCACTTCTCACCCACTAGAATGGCTGCAATTTAAAAGTGGGCATTAACAATGCCAGTGAGAACTGGAGAAAATTCTAACCCTCCTACATCTCTGGGGAGAATGAAAAATGATGCAGCCATCTTGGAAAACAGGCAGTTCCTCAAAAAGTTAAACATAGAGTTACCCTACTGTCCCAGAGACCATGACTACTTGGAGACCACACGGAGTGCACCAGGGTACCCAGAGGAGACTATCTCACAGTCCCATCTATGTTCAGGTCTCATGAGATGGCCCCGACCCCCAGTCCTAACGGGTATTCATTGATACACACAAATAGAAGCAGGGACAGAATAAGGAAGTAAAAAAGCAGAGACAAGAATGAAGAAGTCACCTGACCAGGCGGTGGCGCAGTGGATAGAGCATCGGACTGGGATGCAGAGGACCCAGGTTCGAGACCCCAAGGTCGTCAGCTTGAATGCGGGCTCATCTGGTTTGAGCAAAAGCCCACCATCTTGGAGCCAAGGTTGCTGGCTCCAACAAGGGGTTACTCGGTCTGCTGAAGGTCCGCGGTCCAGGCACATATGAGAAAGCAATCAATGAACAACTAAGGTGTTGCAACGCGCAATGAAAAACTGATGATTGATGCTTCTCATCTCTCTCCATTCCTGTCCATCTGTCCCTATCTATCCCTCTCTCTGACTCACTCTCTGTCTCTGAAAAAAAAAAAAAAAAAAAAAAGAATGAAGAAGTCAGGAAGGGGAACTTTTTTTTTTTTTTTTTTTTTTTTTACAGAGACAGAGAGAGTCAGAGAGAGAGAGATAGGGACAGACAGACAGGAATGGAGAGAGATGAGAAACGTCAATCATCAGTTTTTTGTTGAGACACCTTAGTTGTTCATTGATTGCCCTCTCATATGTGCCTTGACTACGGGCCTTCAGCAGACCGAGTAACCCGTGCTCAAGCCAGCGACCTTAGGTCCAAGCTGATGAGCTTTTACTCAAACCAGATGAGCCCACGCTCAAGCTGGCGACCTCGGGATCTCGAACCTGGGTCCTCCTCATCCCAGTCCGACGCTCTATCCACTGCGCCACCTCCTGGTCAGGCAGAAGGGGAACTTCTTTAGAGCAGACAAAAGGGTAAGGGAATTAGCTCACCTTTGAGATACCTACCCCACCTATTGATTAACCAGAATGGCTATTTCTTCCCCTATTGTGCTGTATTCAGCACGATACTATATTCAGTACTTCCTGTCAGTGATGCCACTGTGGCTTTTACCTCAGTGCACTGAACTCTGTTCCTGTTCTGTGTTCCTATTCAGGACCTCTACACCATATGACCCAGCCATTCCACTCCTAGGTATATACCCAAGAGAAATAAAAATGTATGTCCTCACAAAACTTGTAGACAATTGCTCATAGCAGCATTATTCATAATAACCCAAAAGTAGAAACAACCAAATGTCTATCAACTGATAAATGGTTAAACAAAATGTGGTTTATCTATACAATGGAATGCTATTCAGCAATTGAAAGGACTGAGTATGGCACATGCCACAGTATGGATGAGCCTTGGAAACATGCTCAGTGGAAGAAGCCAGACACAGAAGGACCATGTAGTATATGATTCCATGTATGGGAAATGTCCGCATAGGCAAATCTAGAGGCAAAAAGCAGATTTGTGGTTTGTAGGGGATGGAGTGATGGGAGAATTTAGACTAACTACTATTAGGTGTTGGGTTTTCTTTTTGGAATAATGGAAGTGTTCTGGAATTAGATAGTGATAGTGGTGATGGTTGCATAGCACAGCAAATATACTAAAGCCCAATGAAGTGTACACTTTTAAATGGTACATTCTACGTTATATAAATTATCTCTCAATTTTCAAAGTGCTAAAAAAATTCAGTACATCACTGTGTTTGGACTAGCTCTTATTTTCTCAGCACACTCACATTCAGTAGTCTGTGGTTCCTTCTTTGGGCATTGTTAGTTACATGCAGACTGGGTCAAGGTTATGGTATCCCTTGTAGAATTGTTAGTAATATCCAGATTAGACTACAACAGATAGCTGCATTATTTCTCAGCTGCAATCCTTTCTGCGAGCTTTGTAATACTGCTTACCAAGCTGCCTTTTACTGGAATACATCCGTTTACAATAGACTAAGAACCTAAGAGAGCAAAGAGCAGGTCATTTTCATCACTCCCTGTGCCTAAGACCATGTTTGGAATATACCAAGTGCTCCGTAAATGTTTCACTTAAATGCACTAGTACATCACAGGGCACAGTTTTGTACTCCAGGGGACATTTGGCAATGTTGAAAGACATTTTTGGTTGACACACTGGAGGGGTAGATGCTACTTGTGTCTACAGGTGGAGACCAGGGATGCCACTAAGCCTCGTACAGGGCACAGGACAGCCTCCAACAACAGAGATTCATCTGACTCAAAATAGTGGTCATGGTGAGGTTGAAGAGGTTGAGAAACCCTATTCAGAGGTTGAGCAAATGACTTATAAGTCTCCAAACTTAATTCCATTAGAAGATGGAAAAATGGTTCCTTCAAGAAAAAGTCAAGAATAAAATCATCCTTGAATTTAGTGTTCTCAATGGCCATATCTTTGTCGCTCTCGACTGAATAGCCCAGTTGGTGGGTGGCACAGCATGAGGGAAAACAGCAAGGCTGTTCAACTTCCTAACCTTGACCCAGGTGGTATTAACTGGCATAAAATCCAATGCTGTAGCAGAAAGCACACAGTAAAACGTGCATTCCTTGTCTGTTAAATAGCCCAGGAAGCATTTTACAGTGTATTTAATATGCGTGTAGAAAACAACTCCAACCCTCCATAAAATATACAACTCAAGTCTTTCCTTCCAGGATCTGGTAGCAACCCTGTCCCCATACTAGGCCATAAGCAGGTAAACATGCAGCGAGCTCCGGCCATGGCCCAGAATGCTTAAGGGCAGTTGATAGCAGGGCTCATTTGATCAGGGGTCAGCAAACTACAGTCTGCCGGCCAAGGCCAGGTAAGCATCTGTTTTTACGTGGCCCGTGAGCTAGAAATGGTTTCTACTTTTTAAAATGCTTAAAGGTGAATCAAAAGAAGAATACTATTCATGACACGTGAAAGTATATTAAGTTCAAATTGTAGTGTCCATAAGTAAAGCTTGACTGAGCACAGCCACTGCACTTGTGTATGCTTGCCTGCAGCTACTTTTGCAATTGGACAGAGATGGTATTAACCCACAAAGCATAAAACATTCACCATCTGACCCTTTATGAAAAATGTCTGCCCGCCCCTGCTGTACAGTTAAAGAGTTTAGCAAACTGTGTTTCCAGGAAGCTCTGAGGAAGGAGGAGGCGCCATGGCTGTTATCCCTGACGCCGCTCTGCTGGAGAGGGGCCCTTCTCCATTGCCTGGAACTTCTTTATCTGTAACACAGCATGGTTTGGCCAAGGGGTCTCACGAGTCCTTCCAACTCTTACCCAATGACAGTGTGTGGACCTTCCAGTTTATTCAGTGGTTCCCAGGTGGCCAATGGGGTAAAAGCGCAGTGTTCTTGTCTGGGACAGAGCCACAGGGCTGCGGAATCACATTACCACACTCTGCACAGAACCACAGACCCGGGAGCCGCTGTGTCTATGCGGAGCAGGCTGGAAAATTGGCGTTCTGTGAGGTTTGGGAACATAAACTTTTGGCCACTTTTGTGTACCCTAGTTTTATAGATTATGAAACCCAATTCTTTTAACCCTGGGAAAGAAGGAAATGAGCAACGCTAATTATTGGGGAAGGCTGGTAAGGGATGGTAGCAGACTGGCCCCCCAAAATTCAGGTTTTCAAAGTGGAATTTAGCACTTGGGGGGGGGATTGAAATTAACCAGGTACCCGACATCTCTGCTGCTCACTCAGTAGCAGGGAGGGGTCTCTGTTGCCCTTTCTGTTTTCTCAGTACTAACATGTGGCTCTTTGTCCACAGTCCGGAGGATCACGGGTTGTCAGCAGCAGCACTCCAGCCTGGAGTCTGTCGCTATGGAGCCAAACTTGCCTGTTGCTATGGCTGGAGAAGGAGCAGCAAGGGAGTCTGTGAAGGTAACTTTGTGAAAACTTAGGCCATCCTGTGCTCAAGTAGTATGTCAGGGTGTTTAGGTTTTTAATCTGTGACACCATAAACTGTGGGTTCCCGAGGAGGGACACGGATAACCAACTACCAACACCCAAGTTCTGGGTTCCTATGAGATCTCTTCCCTTTCAAAATGTGGCTGATGCCATCACCCTAGACATGATCTGTGTTAGGAGACCTGCCCTGTCACTTACTTCTGTTGCTATCTTAGCATGGCTGGGTTGGTTGTTATTGTTTTAACCTGGAGAGACCAAGTTGGGCAAAAATAGGTGAATAAATACCTCTTTCCAATTATATATATTTGCAATTGATTTCTAATGATATACACTTTTTAATTATGGATCATGTAACCAGTAGGCTTTAGTCACAAACATGAAGTAAGCCATTTACTTTATAATTTTGTTACTCACATTTTGAAAGTCCATTGTACTGGTTTCTAGATAGTTTCAAGGAATACTGGCATATATGCAAAAATTTTAAGTATTTTTCTGATTCTTTGTACAAATTTCATACTAAAGAACCATAGTTTTCGCCTGACCAGGCAGTGGAGCAGTGGATAGAGCCTCAGACTGGGATGCGGAGGACCCAGGTTCAAGACCCTGAGGTTGCCAGCTTGAGCACGAGCTCATCTGGCTTGAGAAAAAAGCTCACCAGCTTGGACCCAAGGTCGCTGGCTTGAGCAAGGAGTTACTCGGTCAACTGAAGGCCCGCGGTCAAGGCACATATGAGAAAGCAATCAATGAACAACTAAGGTGTCGCAACAAAAAAACTGATGATTGATGCTTCTCATTGCTCTCCGTTCCTGTCTGTCTGTCCCTATCTATCCCTCTCTCTGACTCTCTCTATGTCTCTGAAAAAAAAAAAAAGAACCATAGTTTTCTTTGGACATTGCTTCTTAGATTGTGCATTAGGAACTCTGAGAAAAGGCCTCTGGTAATTTTAAGAAGGTTGGGGAGAACTGGGATTTCTTTTGTGTGTGTGATGTTTTATTTTTATTGACTTTTTATAATAACCAACACTCTCATTGCTGAGGAATCAAATCCGCATTCATTCCTCTAGCTGAGCTGGGATGCACTCCTTCATGGCAGGAGGCTGGTCTCACTATCCCTGTGTCCCTAGGTGGCACATGCCTGAACCTCAGTGTTTTATCTGTTAAATGGACAAATTCACCCCTGCAGGCCCATGCACTTTGGGTGTTGATATGAATTGTACTAGATTACAAACTATAAAGTATGAAGATTTTGCCATTTCTAAGAATACCAATGCTGCCTTCTTTTTGCCTTTTTGCTGGTCTGTCCCTACCCCAACCTGCTCCTCGCTCTCTGGTTCAAAAATATCTGGAGAAGTGAGAACAGAACTTGCTAATAACCAAAATCCACGGAACATTGAAACACATTGACATCACTTCTACATGCTCAATATGATTCAAAACCTGCCACTATCACAGTTTCCTTGTGACAAGATAATGAGAGTGTGAAGATAACTTGAAAAAATATTTAAAGATCATCATTGCTTATCCAAATAAAGAAAGTTAGACACCCCCCGGGGCTTTATGACTTAAAAGGGTGGGTCCTCACACTGGTAGTATCGTTCTGAAGGTCATTGCCTTTAGAACCAGAATGGTGTGGCCTTGGGCAAAGTGGGTAAGGTCACCCAGGCTCCGTTCTGTCCCCTGCAACACGGAGAGAGAAATACCTACTTCAGAGGGTAAGGAGTGTAAGCATTAATGAGTATGCTCATTACCTGGCATGCATAGAAAATATCTCATAAATTACCCTTGGTTCCGGAAAAAGTCAATAACTCTCCTCGCAGACTTCTGTCTATTAGAGCACCAGGTGATGGGGGAATTAGGTGTCGGTTTATTCTTTTTCCAGACACAACATAACACATTTTTATTTGAAGTCAGCCAGGTGGAAAGGGGCAACACCACGTGAGTCACATGATTTGGAATCTCTCTCACAGTCACACGAACCTCAGCACTTACTGCCAGAAAACTTGCGTGTCTCTGGTGAATAAATGAGGGTGAGCTTTGACTTTCTGGATGGGCTATTCTGTAACTAGATCAGAGCAGTTTGGCCACGGTATACCTGGCCAATCACATTCTCAATGCTTTTGTGGACGATACAATACTATAGGCATGAAAGAATATAAAGCAAGATGTTAGAAGAGCAACTGCAGACAGTCCAAGGAAAATGTTCACTATGCAAGTTTGGCTAGCTGAAGAGGTTGTTGGAACCCCTTGTCCGCAATCAGATGTTCAGGTTAATACCAGTGCCATGATTTTTATACATAAAATCTGTATTGTATTTTATTCAATTTGCATAGTCCTACTTGATAGTAAAGTCATATGTTCCTTGGAACACCACATAATGAGTGGTTGTCCCTGATCGCCAGGTCTCTGATTTCCGGCCAGAGTGGGGGCTGCGTAGTAATGAGACGGGAACGCAGAGCCTGTGGGGCCCGATCTGCCCCGGCCTCCACCCCACCCGTCTCTTCACTCTTGATTCCTCGCAAGGCTCTGCCTCGAAGCCAGAGCTCCCGAGATCTTGGCCGCTGCCTTGCCTCAATCTGCTCCCCAGGCAGGACCTGCTCAATGCCTCATGATTGACCTTCACATGTATGTCAGTGGGCCAGACGCTGTCCATGAGCAAATGACTAATGAAAAGCTACAGATGGCAGAGTTCCGGGGAGAATTGAACAGGACAGCTTTACTTTCTCTAATGGCTGCATGAATCTCAAACCATTTTAGACACGAGATGAATTTTGCTGTGGATTGGCTACTTGAGCCACAGATCCAAAGTTACTGTAAATTGAAATATCTTTCTGGAGCCTTGACCTGTGGCAGCAAGAGTGTTATTCACCATTGCCTCTGTGTTCTATCTGGCATTTATCCTGGGCTTTCCTATCTGGACCCCATTGAGAGAAACTTTCCAGGGCACAATCAGAGGTCTTCAGGTCTTAAACGGACAAGACTTTATTTTGTTTACATCTAAACTTAAAGCTGTACCCCAAGTACATATCCAGAACAAAACATACTGGAAATCAAAATCTATCTTTTTGTTTCCAAAAGTGGAAGGATTTTGCTGGGAATCATTTTTCCCCCTACCTCCTCATTTTTTATTTTTTCAGAACCATAAAATGTTTTCTTGTTAAACGTTCCAAATTTTATCTATTACTATTATTTTATTTACTATTCAGAACTATTTGGGTATCTACCATGTTCACAACACCATTAAATGCAGCCGTAGAAACAAAGATGAATGTTTAAGTCCCTGGTTTGAAGGTATTTAGCATCTGGTAGTAGATAGAAGCCAAATATATGCCTAATTATTTAATAAGATGAAGACTGATCGATTTCATGGGGGAAGCCCACCCAATTTCTGCGGTGCTCTCAGACTTGAGCGGAAGTTCGCGTGTGACTGGGGAGATCTGCAAAAGCCGTGGGAAGGCCGGGTGGGGCCAGGTGGTCCTTGAAGGGTTGGGAGGGTATTAGCCACTGAGGGTGGGGGAGGGGCACGCCAGGTGGGTAACAACAGATAGGAAGAGGCAAAAAACAAGGGCAGGCATGCAGGCAAGCTAGTTTGACCACAATCTTGTCTATATGTAGGGAACAGAGTAAGCTAAGGCTGCAAAAGGAGACGGAGGCCAGAGTATGGTTATGATACCCGTACCTTATGCAAGAGGCAATAAAGATTACTTGATGTCTTTTGTGCAAGGCATGTTTGTTCCCATCTTTAGGGCTGGAGTTTCCCATCCTCCCTGCCTCCAATCTGTGAGTTGTTCTTTTTTTTATTATTGTGACAGAGACAGAGAGAAAGACAGAGAGAGAGAGAGACGGATAGGAACAGAAAGACAGGAAGGGAGAGAGATGAGAAGCATCAATTCTTCCTTGCGGCACCTTAGCTGTTCATTGATTGCTTTCTCAAATGTGCCTTGACTGGGGGGCTACAGCTGAGCTAGTGACCCCTTTCTCAAGCCAGTGACCTTGGGTTCCAAGCCAATGACCATGGAGTCATGTCTGTGATCCCACACTTAAGCCAGCGGCCCCGCACTCAAGTCAGCAACCTTGGGGTTTCAAACCTGGGTCCTCTGTGTCCCAGTCCGACAGTGCATCCACTGCACCACTGCCTGGTCAGTCTGCATGTTGTTCTTTTTACTGATCATGCACAGTATTAAAAGGATTTTGATCATTCAAATGGAAAGTAGGAGAGAAAATATGGGAGAGAAGAAAGAAGCATGCAACAGAAAGAAGGGAAGGGACCTTGGCACCTGCCCCACGACTCTTTTCTGACTGACTTATTATACTTCTTTTCTTAAATCTCTTGTGTTTACATGCCAGAGTGCTGATTGTGGTCTGGAAGGCTTGAGTTTTCTGTGAGTGCCCCTGGAGGTGTGGCAGTACTAAGTAAAGTGACAATAAACTTGCACTTGTTGGGGTAAAGGGATGGTAAGGGGTAATCTAGCTCACAAGGAGAACATTTCCCAGTATACTAACGGTGAAAACAGACCAGAGAAAGCCTGTCGCCTTCTGAACGTCCCCATGGCGTTCTCTGCCAGACAGAAGGTGGCTGAGTTTGGCATGCGTGCACTTCGCCGTGCTAACTACTGTTCCTTTATCGTCAAAGCTCCTTTTCTTTCCACAGCTACATGTGAACCTGGCTGCAAGTTCGGAGAGTGTGTGGGACCAAACAAATGCAGATGCTTCCCAGGATACACTGGGAAAACCTGCAATCAAGGTCAGTCCAACCAACCAGGGTCCTAGTCCAAACCTACCCCAGACCTTTCACAAACATTTCCATCATTGCAGCGGGCTTGTGACATGATATTGTGCTCAGGGTTTCACAGGTTTCAACTGCAATCTTCTGACACAAGTGGTGTCAGTCCTAGAAGTTTCAGTCAATCTCTTCTCCCAGAAGAATGGAAAAGTCATTCTGATGCTTTTGTCAAATGCCAGATAAAAGGTCTTTTTCTCTAAATAAACAGGTTTATTGTATTTTCAAGCTACATTAGTGAAATAATGCATCTTTTTCACTAAAAAACAAAAACCAATGTAAAAGGATATAAATTAAAAAGTGAGTGTCCAGCCTGATCAGGCGGTGGCACAGTAGATAGAGTGTCGGACTGGGATGGGAGGACCCAGGTTTGAGACCCCAATGTCGCCACCTTGAGCGCAGGTTCATCTACTTTGAGCGAAGCTCACCAGCTTGGACCCAAGGTCACTGGCTTGAGCAAGGGGTTACTTGATCTGCTGTAGCCCCACGGTCAAGGCACATATGAGAAAGCAACCAATGAACAACTAAAATGCCACAACAAAAAACTGATGCTTCTCATCTCTCTCTGTTCCTGTCTGTCTGTCTCTATCTATCCCTCTCTCTGACTCTCTCTCTCTGTCTCCATCAAAAGAGAGAGAGAGAGAGAGAAGGACAGATAAAAAAAAGTGAGTGTCCATCCTGAGTCCCTACTCTAGCCATAGTTAGCAGTGGCTCAATGGATAGATCATTGGCCCGGCATACGGATGTTCTAGGTTTGATTCCCGCTCAGGGCACACAGAAGAAGCGACCATCTGCTTCTCTCCCTTCTCTCCCTCTTCTTCTCCCACAGCCAGTAGCTCAATTGGTTTAGAGCAGGGGTCTCAAACTTGCGGCCCGCGGCCCGCATGCAGCCCGCCGAACAATTTTGTGCGGCCCGCAGACTAATCCACGAAGTTCAAAATATTTTGGATAAAATTAAGTAAGCCTAGGGGCCTACTTGTATTTTTCATTTCTCTAGCATCCTAGCTAGATATTAGCTTAGTTAACAGCAGTTGTGATGCGAACTACAGTTTCTGGTCGTTTTGTGACACTGAGTAAACTGCATGTACGATTGTGCTTGTTGTACTGATTTTTTTTTGTTTTCAACTGCAGTGAGAAAAGTGTTGCGTAACAGTTGCCTTTTGTAGACCTAGTGCGGCCCGCCCAACGGCTGTGATCTTGCTCTGCGGCCCACATGCTGAGTTGAGTTTGAGACCCCTGGTTTAGAGCATGGCCTCGGGCATTGAGGATGGCTCCGTCTGCATGCAACAACCTCAAGGGGCTAAACATAGTTTGGTACTGGAGCTTGGTCCTGGACAGGGGTTGCTGGGTGAATCCCGGTTGGGGCGCAAGCAGGATTCTGCCTCACTATCTCCCCTCCTCTCACCTAAAACTACTACTAATAAATGCCATTTGTCCTAGGTTCCTGCAGGCCTCTTCTGTGATGGGCCTGACATCAGTATTTTTCCTATGTCTCCCACGTCAGCACATACAAAGCTGCCTCACACTTTTTAAGCCTGTATCCTAGTCCCTACTGTGAATGCTTTTATCATTTATATAAAAAATGCTTTATTTGACCACTATCATCTAAGTCAGTGGTCCCCAACCCCTGGGCCGCGAACCGGTACCGGTCCATGGGTCATTTGGTACCAGTCCGCAGAGAAAGAATAAATAACTTACATTATTTTTGTTTTATTTATATTTAAGTCTGAACGATGTTTTATTTTTTTAAAATGACCAGATTCCCTCTGTTACATCCGTCTAAGACTCACTCTTGACGCGTGTCTCGGTCACGTGATACATTTATCCATCCCACCCTAAAGGCCGGTCCGTGAAAATATTTTCTGACATTAAACTGGTCTATGGCCCAAAAAAGGTTGGGGACCACTGCTCTAAGTTATCTCCAGTTATTCACCATTATAAACAAGGCTGGAGCAGACCCATCGTTCCATGCATGTCTTTGCACCTTGAGTGGGTACTTTTATAGGACAAAGTCTAAAAATGGAATCATTAGGCTGAATAACATGCATATTTTTCATTTTAATGGACATTTTGAAAGGCAATTTGTGACTTTTGTCATAGGCTGTTTATTTCAAGACTGAAGGGTATATTTCTGGTACTGAGCACAGCGGTTCTCGGTTTGGGTAGCACTGCCCCAGGAAGAGTGCCAGATAAAACGCTCAGCCCCAGCGAGATTTAAATTTCAGATGAACAATAATTTTGTAGTGTATGTATGTTCCAAATGTTGAATGGAATATATCTATATATACCTATATCTATAGATATATATAGATAGATCTCAAAAAAGTATTAGCCATTTATCTGAAATAGAAATTTAACTGGGCATCCTGTATTTTTATTTGCTAAATCTGAGAACCTTACCCCAGGGGACATCTGACATGTTTGAAGAAATTCCTCCCAACATCTAGTGGATGGAGACCAGGGGTGCTACTAAGCACTCTGCAGTGCACACGGCAGCCCTACAGTGAAGAATGATCCGGCCTGACCAGGCGGTGGCGCAGTGGAGAGAGCATCGGACTGGGATGTGGAGGACCCAGGTTCAAGACTCTGAGGTCACCAGCTTGAGCGCGGGCTCATCTGGTTTGAGCAAAGCTCACCAGCTTGGATCCAAGGTTGCTGGCTCAAGCAAGGGGTCACTTGGTCTGCTAAAGGCCCACGGTCAAGGCACATATGAGAAAGCAATCAATAAACAACTAAAGTGCCCCAATGAAAAACTGATGATTGATGCTTCTCATCTCTCTCCATTCCTATCTGTCTGTCCCTATCTATCCCTCTCTCTGACTCTCGCTCTGTCTCTGTAAAAATAAATAAAAAATAAAAGAATGATCTGGCCCAAATGGCAGCAATGCTGAGGCTGAGAAACCATGGTGTGAAGAAAGCTGCAATCATTCAGAAAATGTCCCCGGTTCTATAATGCAGCTGAGCAAAGAGGACAGCTGTAAAGCCTGTAGCCATGGCCACCATCACAGCCACCTGGCCCATGCAGGTTCGCATTGGATTCGGACAGACAATAATAAAACAATGGAACCAAGAACTGGTGGGCCATTAACTTTAATCCTAGCTTTGACCCGACGGGCAAGTAAAAACACACACTGGACTCCAAAGCCCACTCATTCAGTGCTCACAAAGCTACTGATTTATCCGAGTTTCCTAGAATCAAAGGTTTCTAGGCTAACCAGCTTTATTCACCTCTGTTCCCCATTTCCTTCTCTCTGCATAAACTCTGCACAAACTGGCTTCTCCTTCAACACTCCGCCATCTTGGCTGCTTCTCCTGGCCTCCTCCACATGGCCTCTCTCTTCTCTCCTCTCTGCTCTCTCCTCTAATGCTAATCTCAGGAATTGAGAGAAAGCAAGTCTGCCCCACTTTATAGTGTAGAAACCAAAACCTTTAACCCAATATACAAATAAGAAAGTCTCTGATACAAAGTCTCTTATCTGAGGCATAATGGGATTCCTCATGAGAGTGCACCACCCTACATCAAAAAGGGTGGGAAAGGTTTAGTCCCAAAACCAAGTCCCCAGTTACAAGGATCCTGCCTGCCCACAGCTTGCCCCCAATACACATTAATATAATCACATCCATCCCAAGCAAGAAGGGCAACCAATATCATCACCTGGGTAATGGGCTTCCGCAGGAGCAGCGCCATCTTTAACAAAGTGAGCATAATATATTTTATCTGCCCAACACCTTCTCTCTGCACAAATTCTGTACAAACTGGCTTCTCCTTCAGCACTCTGCCATCTTGGCTGCCTCTCCTCTGCAATGCTAGTTTCAGGAAGTGAGCGAGAGAGAGCCCCTAGTCTCCCTTATTTTATAATGTAGAAATGAAAGCATTTAAGCCAATATACAAATAAGGAAGTCTCTGATACAAAGCCACTTACCTGAGGCATAATGGGATTCCTCGTAAGAGTGCACCACCCCACATCATGCAACAGTCAAGGGTGTGGGGAAAAGCTCAGTTTTGAGATGATCTTAGTATTAAAAGGGCGGAAAGGCTTAGTCTTAAAACTAAGCCTTAGGCTATAAGGACCCTGCTGGCTTACAGCCTGTCCCCCACACCCAATGCAAACAATAAGCGAGCAAACATATACATCATATTTGCAAACTTATTTGACCCACAGTAGCTGCACACACTGTCATAGCCTTCGAGCTGCAGCCCTGCAGCCTCAGAGAGGAGTCTGACACTTCCGACCTGCCCCCGGCACGTAGAGGCCAGTGTGCCCTGAGATGCTTCTGAGAACCACGTCCAGCTCTTGGAAGCAGTGTGTCAAGAAGCACATTCTCATAAGTAAAAGTTCAGCTGTATGCCTTACTAGGGTCTTCACATCAGGAAACCTCATTTTCCATATGTCTTGGATTCCGTACCAAGATGCCTTTTAAGAGATTTGGAATAGAGAAGCTATTTTTCCTGCTGGTTTTCAAGTCCCAGTAAAATATTAGGACTGAGGGAGTTGTCCAGCTGGCTCCGGTTTGGGACTGCCTGTCTTCCCCACACAGCCTCCCTGTCCCGGGACAGCCTAATCAAAGTCTCGTTCTATATCCGTTAATGGCAACAGGCCTCAGCCCTCCACTGATGTCGTTCCCAAAAATGATTCTTCCAAGAGATGAGTGCGTCACCTCTGAGCTAGGGCCAAATGATGGAGATTTCTGGATTTTCCATTATGTCCAACCAGCATTCTTTAATTCCCCCTTTTGAAGCAGTTAGGGTCCATGTGGGAGATGGTAGGGTGCAGGTATAGGCAACGGACAAGGGTCTTCCAAATGTCCAGCTAGGGCATCAGAAAATCCCCATATAAGGTTCTTTTCAGAGGTGGAAGCAGCTACTTCCTTATTTTCCACAGTCCACTTGGCCTGCTGCCCTGCTGAATTTTGTCCACCGAGGAATGTAGTTCTTTTCTCCTTTCCATATCTTTCTTGAGAGGGTTAAGATATGGGGCACCCACGTGACAGCATTTCCAACCACAAGCTCCTCTTCCCATGATTGCTTTCAAAGTTTTCTGTCTGTATCATTTTGTGTATGTGTGTGTGTATATATGTGTGTATGAGAGAGAGAGACAAAGAGAGAGCCAGGGACAGACAGACAGGAAGGGAGAGAGATGAGAAGCATCAATACTTCCTTGCGGTACTTTACTTGTTAATTGATTGCTTTCTCATATGTGCCTTGACTGGGGGATTCCAGTCGAGCCAGTGACCCCTTGCTCAAGCCAGCGACCTTGGGCTTTAAGCCAGCGACCATGGGGTCATGTCTATGAGTCCGCGCTTAAGCCAGTGACCATGGGATTTCAAACCTGGGTCCTCTGCATCCCAGACCAATGCTCTATCCACTGCACCACATCCTGGTCAGGCTCCTTCTGTATCATTTTTTATTGTAATAAAAAGTTATTTGTTCTTAATGTTCAATTTTTTTTAAGTAAATGCTGAAAAGCACAGAGAAGAAAGTCCCCCCCAGTCCCACCACTGGGAGATAACCATTAGTAGTATTTAGAGTGTAGCCTCCTAAATGCATTTTTATTTTATTTTATTTTTTTACAAATTTGGCATTGATCTGTGTAGGTGACTTTGTCATCTTCTGTTATCACTTAACAATACCCTCTGAACACCTTGACATGGGGTTAAATATTGTCCTGGCACCTGACAACCACCAGCTGCCAATTCAGGGCCTCCCAAAACAATAGCCCCTGGAAGGAGGCAGTGCTCTGGGCATCTCTCACAGGCTGCTTGGATAGCATCAAAGCTGGCATTATCTACAATGTGTATCTCTAACTTTTTATTCAAGTAGTGTACATACAGAACTCAGCACGTGTCAAAAAGGTACAGTTCAATGAATTTTCAAAAACACCCATGGAACCGGTATTTGAATCAAGAAACAGAAACAATAGCCTACCCAAAGACCCACCGAAGACCTGCTCCCCTCTGGGCGCCTGTCCTCACCCCCAGCCACGAACCATATCTTAACCTCTCCGTGACAGATTACTTATGCCTGCTTTTTACCCAACCTCTTCCACTCAATATCATGTTTGTGAGCTTCCTCCACTGTGGCTTGTAGTTGTAGTGTGTTCAGTCTCATATAGTAGTGTATTTCATTGCATGAGTATACAAGTTGGTATCCATCCTTCTGTTGGGAGTTTTCTGCTAAGCAGTGTCTATGTTTCTGTTGGATAGATACCTGGGCATGGAATTGCTGGTCATAGGTATGTCTCTATTTAGATTTAGTGGATTCTGCAAAACAGTTTCCTCAAGTGGTTGTACCCATTTACATTCCCTCCGACAGTGTACATTCATTCCGTTTGTGCCACATCCTCACCGGCCCTTTAATGTGTTAGGTCGTGCCTAGAAGGGGGCCAGGCCAGACGTGAAGATAAAACAATTCATTGGAGCATTTTCATGCAGATAGGCTGAGATCCTGAGCAGTGTCAGCCCCAAAAGGCAGAAAAGCCTTTGCAGATGTAGGATGGGGTCTGGCACGTCTGGCGTGATTTCTCACCCAGGGTGAAAACTTCTGGTACCTTTAGATGTTAAACAATAGGGGAGGGTGGTGATAGCCAGAGGCCAGATTCCGAGAAAACAGGTATTGAAGCCAGAGGCCAGATTCCAGCCTTTGGGGGTTGCTTTCTTCTGGCCTGACCAGCCTTCCCCAATCAACTTGGAGAAGAGGCCAGTCATTGTCCCATGTCCCCAGCCCCACGGGGCTCCAAGGAAGCCAACCCAGTTCTACATCTGGATGTTTCCTGATTCAGGTAACCTTTCTCGTGTTCTCACTGCCCCCTGCAGATCTGAATGAGTGTGGCGAGAAACCCCGGCCATGCCAACACAGATGTGTGAACACACATGGAAGCTACAAGTGCTTTTGCCTCAGTGGCCACGTGCTCATGCCGGATGCCTCCTGTGCCTGTAAGTGTCTACAGCCAGGCTGCTGTGAGTCAACCTTTCCCCATTGGACGCTTGAGGGAAAGTTGACTTAAGTGATTAACAAAAACAAAAACAACAACAAAAACTAACATGGCCCTGGACTAAAATATCTTTGAGCACTTTTTTTTTAAAATTGGGTAAAATACATTTAATACAAAACTCGCCATGTTAACCATTTCAAAGAATACAGTTCAGCGGCATTTTATACATTCACAATATTGTATAATGCTCATCACTAATTTCAGGACATCTTCACCCCAAAAGCAAACTCTCCCCATTAGCAATCACCTCCATTCCTCTGATGACAATGCATCGGCTTTCTGTCTCTATGGATGTGGCTATTATATAAAACCACTAGCTGAGGAAAAAATGAATTCTGTATCTATATATATGTAGGAATGTATCAGGTTTCTTCATGGAAATAAACGTGTGGAATAAAATAAGCATATTGTTTAGGAAGGTGATAAATTTAAATTCCATCTTGGGACATCAATCCCAGCAACCACTTTTCTCACGCCCTTTGCCCCAAGCTAAAAGATTAGTGACTATTGTTGCAAATATACTCTGATTCACATTCCTGAGAAGAAAAGCCTTTCTGTGATAAAGAGAAAGCATGTCCTGTGGGAAGGTGAGAGTCTATACCCATTCATTTATAGAGAAGGAAGGCTTTTCAGGTAAAAGGTAAACCCATCCTCCCTGCCTGCCTCCCCTCCTCCCTCTCCTCTCCCCATCTCTCTTTTCACTGCCCTGCAGCCCCCAACCAGCCTGGAGTCTGTGCCTTCTGCCAGCTTCTTAGAGTTGCAGAGTCTCGTGGACTCCCCAGCCTGTGCTGGGCTTTCCTGCCGCTGTGAAAACCTGGCTGATGCATGGCTCGCTGCTTCCCTGCTCACATCCTTGTGCTGTCCCCCCTTGGCAAAGTGCCTTAACACCACAGTCATCTAGATTCTTCATTAGCAGGCAGGCTGAAGAGATAAGCAGGAATTCAAAGAGGCTTTAAAAAAATCCTCACTGTTATAAATTAAACAGAAACCCACAAAAGATAAATACATAGCTTAATGAATTCTTATATGGTGAGCACCCGTGTAACTACTACCAAATAGAACTTCGCCAGAGTCCCACCCCACCCCCGTGGGAACCACTAGCTAGGCTTTTCTAGTAATCACTTAACATTTTTGAAAAGATATATACTAATGGATGCTTCTAAAACATCCTATGAAAGACATGGCCAAAAAACATGTCTTTCTTCAAATGGAAAGATAGAATTAAGTAACTTTGATGATTAATTTTAAAAGAAGACAACTAAAGAGAAGGAAGAAGAAACTAAAAGTAGAAACAGCGGTAGGTGTTTGTTACATTACCTTACCCTGTGTATGTAACCCTATACCATCTTTGTCTATTTCTACATATGTAAGGGTTGCCTGTGCCTCCCTGTTTATAGCTCAGAGTGCCAAGGTAGCCCTGGACCTCTCTCCTGGATGTTGATTTGAGTATTTCGCTTGGTCCTTTGCAGTCTCTTTTGCCCAGCTGGGTGATGGGCATACTATGGAAGGGGTGGGTGAAGGGAATATATTCACCATGCTTCCCTGTTGTAGAAGCTTGTGATTCACACATACTGGACTCCGGTTGAGGAAATACATTTTTGTGAGATAAGTTATGTTTAGCAATTAGTGACAGAAAAATTCAACTAAATCATCTCATTTGCTTAAAAAAAAAAGAGCAGGAGGCAAGGCAGTTTCATAACAGCTGAGCAAGGACTCTGTCTCTGCCATCCTCAGGTTACTGATTTCATTCTTGTGCTTGTTGCCTCCGAGTCATAATGTGGCTGCACTTGCTTCAGATATCACACATACATTTAAGATAGGAAAGGCACCTGACCTGTGGTGGCGCAGTGGGTAAAGTCGACCTGGAATGCTGAGGTCGCCGGTTCGAAACCCTGGGCTTGCCTGGTCAAGGCACATATGGGAGTTGATGCTTCCAGCTCCTCCTCCTGTCTCTCTCTCTCTCTCTCTCTCTCTCTCTCTCTCTCTCTCTCTCTCTCTCTCTCCCTCTCTCTCTTTTCTCTAAAATGAATAAAAAAAAAATAAGGTTTAAGATAGGCAAGGCAAAGGGGAAAGGAGTGATGTCAATGAATGAACACCTTTATCATGACCACCCCTTTTACTATTAATTTATTTAATTTCTTTGGCCATCCCTTTACATTTATTTTTTTAAATGGAACGACTGTCCCTTTATCATGCAGCAGCATCTTTCCCAGAAGTCCCACTCCTTCCAGCAGACTCTTCTATGTATCTCTTTGGCCACAACCGGGTCACATGGCCAGTCCTTTTTGCTGCAAGGAAAACTAGGGGAAAAACAAGTACCTGGCCTTGTGATGGCAACAGCAAGAGAAGAGAGGGTTCAGAGTGCCTTTCTGGCATCCGGTCAGCTGTATTGGCCACATGTTTAAAACTGGCACCTGAATGACCAAGTCTCCTGACTCAAGTGACTCTCACTGAGCCTAGACATGCACGGAGAGCTCTCTGGAGTAGATTCTTTTACCCCAATTCCTCAGATCGACCCCCTGCATCAGTGCTTGGATTTCAACCTTACAGAGACCAGCCGGATGCCATAAAGGAGGGATTAGAGCTCGTGCAGGAGGAGAGACAGATGTAGTCTGGAAATTGAAGGGTGCGAGTCCTACCGAAAGACAGTCACATTCAATACACTGGCCTACGAAACAGACCATGGGGCCACCAAGGCGCCGCCCTGCCCGGATTCCATTTGGTTCTCAAGCAATGAAGTTTATCCTCAAATTCCATTCCGTGTGTTCCATTGAGCATCCCAGAACTCAGAGACAGTTTCCCAGCGGCACTATTTGGTCATCTCGGCAGGAAAAGGCTAATCTTTTTCTACTTTCTCAGACTCCAGGACGTGCGCCAGGACACACTGCCAGTACAGCTGTGAGGACACGGAGGACGGACCCCGGTGCCTGTGCCCATCCCTGGGACTCCGCCTGGCCCCCAATGGGAGAGTTTGCATCGGTAGAGCAGCGGGCCTCACCTCCACATCCTGTCCCCTTCCTTCGCCCCTCTACTTAATTCCTCCGTTTTCATTTATCACACTCTGCTTGTTGACTAGACACTGCAAGCTCCTAAAAGTCCATTTTACATACATTTCTGAGACATTGTTACCCACGTATGCTCTAGGCAAACTTTACAGTGCTAGAAAAAAACACTATTATTTTGGAGTTGTCTAATGCCATACTGGGAAAAGAATTAAAATAATTTTATTTTGGTATATTTACCCTGCACATGTTACTCCAGCCACCAAACTGTATATCCTTATAGTATGGTACTTAATTATATTGCATCAAATATACATAATATTTAGAGCAAGGAGCACATAGCATTAAGAAGTGATGTCCAGCTAAATCAGGATGTTGAAAGTTCTTAATCTTTTTGATTTAAATAAGAAAATAGCAGTATAATTTAATGTTCTTCCAACTACAATAGAAATATTTTTCACTCAAAGTGCTAGAAGTTTGTTTATCCTAAATGTACATGACTTGGTAAACTGCATTTAGAAAGCTCAGCCATGCCCTGGCGGGTAGCTCGGCTGGTTGGAGCATCGTCCTGAAGCATAGAGGTTGCCGGTTCGCTCTCTGGTCAGGGCACATGGAGGAGCACATCAGTGTTTCTGTCTCTGTCTCTCCCTTCCTCTCTCTCTAAAATAATCAATAAATAATGTTTTTAAATTTAAAAAGGAAAACTCAGTCAAGTACATCCTAAATCAGTTAAATACTTTTTAAAAATTATGTAAACTAAAATTTTGGCCTCTCTGACCTGTGGTGGCGCAGTGGATAAAACGTTGACCTGGAAATGCTGAGGTCGCCGGTTCGAAACCCTGGGCTTGCCTGGTCAAGGCACATATGGGAGTTGATGCTTCCAGCTCCTCCCCCCTTCTCTCTCTCTCTGTCTCTCTCTCTCCCTCTCTCTGTCCTCTCCAAAAATGAATAAAAAAAAATTTGGCCTGACCTGTGGTGGTGCAGTGGATGAAGTGTCGACCTGGAAATGCTGAGGTCTCTGGTTCAAGACCCTGGGCTTGCCTGGTCAAGGCACATGTGGGAGTTAATGCTTTCTGCTCCTCCTCCCTTTCTCTCTCTCCCCCTCTCTCTCTCCTTTCTAAAAAAAAAATGAATAAAAAAAATTTGCCTCTGCTCTTTGACAGCAATCAAAGATTTAATTAGAATCACAGGTTTGGTACTCTGTAGTAAAATAAGATTTCTACGACAAGGCTAATTCCTGACCAAACTGAATCCACATTTTCACCCACCTCTTGGATTAGTCGGATGCTATTTTTATTGGAAAGGGAAAAGGAGATACAGGAAAGTGATCACTGAAAAATAATTTTTGTCAGTCTATCACTTGTGTCTTTTTTTTTTTATTGATTGATTTTTAGAGAGAGAGGAGAGAGAGAGAAGGGGGAGGAGCAGGAAGCATCAACTCCCATATGTGCTTTGACCAGGCTAGCCCAAGGTTTCGAACTGGCAACCTCAGTGTTCCAGGTCAACGCTTTATCCCACTGCGCCACCACAGGTCAGGCTACTTGTGTCTTATTTTAAGAATGCAAAGGAGCCTGACCTGTGGTGGCGCAGTGGATGAAGCGTCGACTGGAACGCTGAGGTCACTGGTTCGAAACCCTACACTTGCCCAGTCAAGGCACATATGGGAGTTGATGCTTCCTCCTCCTCCCCCTTCTCTCTCTCTCCCCCCCTTCTCTCTAAAATGAATAAATAAAATGTTTGAAAAAAAAGAATGCAGATGAAACAGTAAGCCAGCACCAACTTGTATGTTTAACCACATTTCTAAAGTAACTGCATAACAACTACGTATTTGATTTGATGTCTGAAAGTGAACACAAAGCCCGAGTCTCAGTGGTTCAGTGAACAGAGCTGTCACTCCTCTGTAACATGCCTGTCTGTGCTAGAAAGGGCAGGAAGCCTGTTGTCTGCTACAGTTGCATCGTTACATCATTACACTTGACCCACAGTTATGTATAAGTACATTCTTAGGAAACCACATTTCTGTGATTTGGGTCAACATTGCAGGACTTGGAGGAGCCTGCTAAATGAAATAATTCTTTTCATTTTCATTTCATGAATAAAATTTTGTAAAATACAAAATTTAAATGTTTGTGTATTCAGTTTGCTTAAAGTGTAGCTATCTGACTCTATTTTGAAAAATTGTATATGCTATGCAGTATACGGAACTAGAAAAACATTTACTCACTCAGCAAACATGTAATGTGTGTATGCAGATATGTGCGTGTGCGTGTGTGTCTCAGAGGGAGAGTGCTTTTCTTGCTATCACTGACACCTGGTTCTCTATCCTAGATATCGATGAATGTGCCTCTGGCAAAGCCATCTGCCCCTACAATCGAAGATGTGTGAACACATTTGGAAGCTACTACTGCAAATGTCATGTTGGTTTCGAACTAAAATATATCAGTGGCCGATATGACTGTGTAGGTAAGATTTCATGGCAGCTTTTTCTTTTCCCTGTCCTCGCCAAACCTGTAGGCTTTCTCTACAGCTATTTCAACTTGATCTATTAGTTGAACAATCTTTGGTACCAACCAGCTTAACAACACAGAAAAAGTTACATTCTTTTTTTTGTTTGTTTGTTTTTTGTTGTTGTTGTTGTTTTGCATTTCTGGCATTTAGGGAACTCTGATGACATCAATTATATGAAGCCAGGTCAGGAAAGATTTAAACTAAGGAACTTCAGTCTGTATAGCTTTGTTATGAGGCCAAATATCTTGAGATGATTTTTGTGGTCTTTTTTAAAATAATGGGTTTGTTTTTTGTTTTGTTTTTTAATATTTATATACTCTTTTTTTTTTTTTCAGAGACAGAGAGTCAGAGAGAGGGATAGATAGGGACAGACAGGAACGGAGAGAAATGAGAAGCATCAATCATCAGTTTTTTGTTGCCACACCTTAGTTGCTCATCGATTGCCCTGTCATATGTGCCTTGACCGTGGGCCTTCAGCAGACTGAGTAACCCCTTGCTCAAGCCAGCGACCTTGGGTCTAAGCTTTGCTCAAACCAGATGAGCCCGTTCTCAAGCTGGCGACCTCGGGGTCTCGAACCTGGGTCCTCTGCATCCCACTCCGACGTTTTATCCACTGCGCCACCGCCTGGTCAGGCTTTTTAATATTTGATTCTTTGTCCAGGTACCTAAGAGTGGGAACAACAAAGCAGTTTTTATATTTGATAAAAGGAAGAATAGCAAGGCTGTTTAACCTGGATCTCAGTGATCTGTTCACGACAGTCGCCGTTGGGGCGGCTTTAGAAAGACAGCGGAAGGAGACGAGACATGTGCTCTCTCCTCTCTCCTCTTCAGCCCTTTCACAAGTCAAGCTTCCACGTGCCCTAAAATGTCCCCTTTGCAGGGCTACTAAAACGACTCTGCTAAGATTCTGGCGTCAGTGAGCTATGGGACATTTGCAGAGCCCTTGGGTACATCCCCATCGCCCTGACATGTGGGACGAGGCGTGTCCTACCACAAGGGGAAGTTCAGGCTCCCTGTAGAATCCTAGTCACATCACAGGTGTGGCTAACATTTGCAGGCCATGGATAGCTAACACTTGGGGAAGAAGTCAGATTTCATTCAATCCTGCTCTCTGAGCAACCAGGATGCATCCTGTGTAACCTCATTGGGCCAATGCTCAGTTCCTGGGTTTTAAACTATCTTGTGAAGCTTCCACAGCTCTTTCCTCTAATCTTCTCAAACACAAAGGCCACCCTAGACAGGCTGGTAAGATCCCTGTTTCTCACGGGGTTGGACCACACACCGTTCGCGGACGCGTCCAGCTCTGTATTCGGTGAAGCTGTGCCACAGAGCAGAGGCCCGTTCCCTGATACCTAGAGGAACAGGGCGTGAAGTCGCATGGAGAGCTTTCAAAGGAAATGAACCTCTGTGATATTAAAGGGATTTTAGATTAGTATCTGAGCTCCCTTTGTGGCCCAATTAAAAACAATAGGCTATTTTCTATGCATATGTCTACAAAAGCATAGCTCAAAAGCAAGATGAAGAAGGGGACTGATGAACTCCGCACCTGGGTGGAATTCGGCAAACTTTCCTAGTCGCAATCCAGCAGACAAGCTCGGACCAGCCTGACCTTGCTCCTGGCATTCTATGAACAAAATGCCTATATATTCAGATGATGTCAGTGGCTCCCAGCCAGTCTTTTCCTTTGTTGGTGAGGAGTTCCAAGCCCTTCTATGTATAGAATTTATTTCCTGATGTTCTGATTCAGTTCTAAATTAGCAGATGAAACAGTTAAGAAAATAACCTAGACATTTTACAGATTTCAGCAGTATTGATAAATAGATGAAATTGCTGTGGGAGTTGTGAGCTATAGACATACTTCCTACCCACTTGATATCATGTGAGATGGGGCTCTGGCCAAGGCACTGGGGGTTATGAACATCTCTCAGTTGTTTGTTTGTGGTAGTGATGGTTGGCTCAAGTGTAAGGGGTGGTAGTCTTTCAGCATGCCCTGTCACCACAAGCTTGTTCACGGGATCATGGGATGTTCACATTTTTAGATATAAATGAATGTGCTATGAATACCCATACGTGCAGCCACTACGCCAATTGCCTCAATACCCAAGGATCCTTCAAGTGCAAGTGCAAGCAGGGATATAAAGGCAGTGGACTGCAGTGTTCTGGTAAGTAGCATTTGGTCATGGTGTCTTAGCTAGACCCGAGAAAGCACTCTCTCCATGTCTCCTTCCTCCCCTCATCTGCACCCCACCCTGGGGGCGGGTGTGCCTGCAGTATTTGAAACTTAAACTCTGCCTCTCTTATCTTTTCTGCCAATTGGGCCACATCTCTAACACTACGAGTTGTAGGCACTACATTTATTTTTTATTATTTTTCATTTTTTTTAATTTTTACTTATTGATTTTTTTTTCTGTATTTTTCTGAAGCCGGAAACGGGGAGAGACAGTCAGACAGACTCCCGCATGTGCCCGACCGGGATCCACCCGGCACGCCCACCAGGGGGCAATGCTCTGCCCCTCCAGGGCGTCGCTCTGCCGCGACCAGAGCCACTCTAGCGCCTGGGGCAGAGGCCGAGGAGCCATCCCCAGCGCCCGGGGCCACCTTTGCTCCAGTGGAGCCTCAGCTGTGGGAGGGGAAGAGAGAGACAGAGAGGAAGGAGAGGGGGAGGGGTGGAGAAACAGATGGGCGCTTCTCCTGTGTGCCCTGGCCGGGAATCGAACCCGGGACTTCCGCACGCCAGGCCGACGCTCTACCACTAAGCCAACCAGCCAGGGCCTTACTTATTGATTTTAATGAGAGAGGAAGTGAGAGAGAGAGAGAGAGAGAGAGAGAGAGAAAGAGAGAGAGAGACAGGAACATCACTCTGTTCCTGTATGTGTCCTGACCATAAAAACTTTTAAAAATTGAGATGTGAGTGTTTCAGCTAACACCATCAGTGTCATATTTACGGACCACGTGGACAAACTAGTTTGTTTGCGTGCGATAGAAGAATACGCAGTGACGTGGCATATGAGTGAGGCATATTTGATGTCCCCCAGTATGCTTACCTATGCCATTTTGAACTATTTAAAGCACAAGTGTTCTGTTTGTGTTAGGCTAGGGTATATTTTGACTTATACCAAAATTTGGGTTATATCACTGTCATAGGAACAGAACTGTGTCATATCCCGAGGATGCTCTGTACTGAAAATAAGATTTAAAGACAAATGACACTGAGCAAATGTGTCTGTTTGGATAGACTATGGTGCAGCAACAAGCAATCCTAGAATGTCAGTGCCTTAGGACCATAAAAGTTTTTTAACCATGTGAATCAGGACTTTTTCCAGAATGTACAATCAAAACAAAGTATGATGAAACTGATGTCACTTCATCTGTCATCCTCAAATCTGGATTCACATTCTTAATGTATAGCAGAATTCCGTTGTTCTTTGTCATGAATTCCTTAATGCTTAGGTGGCAGAATCTTAAATTTATAAACCAAGTGTGTAATAGTAGATGTCACTGCTATTAACATCTGCAACAATGGTTTACTTCTCAATTGTGCTGTTTCCAAAGAGAGTGTCCAAGAGTTTCTTCTCCATGTCACTGAGGGACCCAGGCGGACAGAGGCCCCACCATCTTACGGTACCATGGTAAGGGTTTGTCACAGCAGGGAAAGAAGCAGGGACAATTGTGCATCCGCTCTTCATTAATTTGGTTTGGAAGTGGGGGCAAAAATATGTATAATCCTGTTTGTCCCAAAAGAGAAGAGACTAGAAATCATGATTAGCAACCAGGATGCCTCTCAGTGTTTGATGTCAGCCAGGTTTTCCCCTCTGGTTGTATCCCTTTTGGCTCACTGGGTGACTAGATTTGTCTTCTGTCCTGACTCTATTCCCTCATGTACCCCTGTAGCAGTTCCCATATGTTCCAGTAAATATGGCTGCAAGTTGTACCTTAATCCGTATCATAGCCCAAATCCCCATCTGGCCACTGCTCCTGGTGACACAACACGAGTGGCCACTCAGCGATGGCTTAACATGGGATCGGTGTGCCCATGACCCATGGCTACTCCTCTGAGATGGAGACCTCTCCTGGGCCCCTCGTCGACAAACCCTCATGGTTAGCTTTTCTGCCTTCCTTTCCCCTTCCTGTTTCCTGGATCTCACGGTGTGGTACATCCCACAATGAGGTACATCCCTCATTTGTGATTAAGCCTCTTCTCCCAGGACTGTGTCCAAAGCTCAGATGAGGGGAGCGTTTCTCCTGCCAGATAAATGAGAAATCATCTGGTGAACCAAACAGGTTAATGCAAGTCAAAGTCATACTCCTCCTAGGAAAAATGGTCTCACACATCATACTGATCTTTTCTAAGTAAAGTTGGGGTTTTCAGGTAGGTAGACGTTTTTGGCAAAGTGGATATTTAAAGAAATCTCAAATCTCCTCCAGAGATATTGCCAACTTCATCTACAGAAGACTGGCTTGTGAATCTGAAAACTCTGGAATTTTATGTCTGAGGTCCCCCACTGTGTCAAAGCCTCTCCTACTGCAACTTCCTCCCACATGTTTATATTCTCAAGATGATGATGCAATCAATAATCAAGAAATTTTAAAGAGCAAAAAGTGAGTTCTGTAAAATGTGAAATAGTAATACCCAGATACAGCCACATCTGTCCATTCCTAGTCATGCATATGCCTGGCTTTTTAAAATCATTGTCCCAGCTCTTTCTTTACATACTAACGGAGTAAAGTTGTTGACACAACAAAGGTGGTGGTGGCTTGATTTTTTTTTCAATAGGAGAAATCAAAACTTCAAAGCAAAAAAATGAAAGCAGATGTTTAGGTTTGCCTGGTGTGGATTGAAACCCTCTCCTCATTATTTATTAGAGGTCCTGGGTTTTATGTTACTGATTGCATCAAGGAAATTTCCAGGGAATGGGTGTTTCCTGTTCATTTTTCATGTTGGGTCCTGGGAAAAGATTCAAGGAACTATGCACAGAATTACACAGTGGGGTCTCCAGGGGAAGGTCTATATCTGATCAGCATGTTATAATCAAAACTTAATATGTGACCTCTGGCAAAGAAGCTGAAACAGGCATTCTAAGGTCAGGAAAATGAGTAATGATGTTTTGCTTGTGTTAGTAATAGTTGGATTCGAGCTACAGGCTGTCACATTGATAAATAACTAGGATATTTCATTGAAAAGGGAAATATAGCTCTTGTTAGAACAGCCTTAGATTGATTTCAAAGTAAAAGCAATACATTAATTAAGAGCATGTATATTCTCAAAGCATTTTTCTTTCTCTTTTTGATTGTCCCAAATATTGTGGACTTCTCCTTGTTTATTTTTATACCACTTTGGTATGGATTGAATCAACCAAATGGTGGAGAAGGAATTGAGCAGAAGAGATTAAAATATTGCCAAAAAATGTTATTTCCAGTTTCTTTTGTAGTGTTCTTTTCAGAGACTGAAATTGATGTTTATTCCTTTATTTCATTTCCCTCTAAACTATATCCAAGTTGTAGAATTGAATAAATTGGTTCAGATGTTATTAGGCCCTTTCTTGCTTAGTTTTAGGCGAGCACATGGTTAGATAATTTATAAAAGTACAATACAGTGGTACTTTGAGATACAAATTTAACTCATTCTGTAGTTGAACTCATAAGTCAGTCAACTCGTATATCAAACTGCCGATACTGGACCTGTGCGCCAACTAGCGGCAGCTTCCCGAATCATGACTCGTATCTCGGAATTTCCCTCGGATCTCGAACAAAACTATGGACTGAGTCGCAGCTCATATCTTAAAAGAAAAAAATTGTATGTTAGTCTGTTTGTATCTCAAGGTACCACTGTATATTGATTTTAAAGATCAGTGTTTTTAATTTTTAAAGTGTTTTATATCAGTTGGGTAGTCTGAATTACCGTGTGTTTTATATCAGTTGGGTAGTCTGAATTACCGTGAGTAGGTGCCAGGAAAGAGGGCGTGTCTCCTTGGATTCTAGGTCTCAAGGACTTCGAACCAGTCTAGAGAAAAGCAACCCTTAAGCCTCACGCAGGAATAAACCTGTCATAGAAAGGAAAGAGGACTGGAAAAAAGGGCCCTTCACCTGCTTCACGTCAAGTCCTCACTCTGCCCCTGGGCATCTGAGTGTCTTTGGGCAAGTCACTTAAAATCGCCCAGTTCTGCCTCATATATATATATATAAGGTGTTGGGCTAAATGACCTTTTTTCTGCCTCTTGAGGTTTCCCACACCGGTTTGCCCCCACCCCATGGGTCATTGATCCCCTGAGGGCATGGGGGATCAACCTGAAGGTACAGTTCTAGTGGTGAGAAATAAGAAATGAATGGAAAATAGTAAATGTAGAGGCCGCTCTATAAATATTAAATAAATAAAATTATTTCACCTTAGTTAGAAGTAAATTGAAGTTAAGAAATTCAAAGCAGAGAGAGAACAGGGAAAAAGTATTAAGTGTATACATATTGAACTCTAAATCAACATTTTTATAGGTCACATATGGCCTATTATTGCTAATTTATATGGTTTGGCCCTAATGCTATAGGACTCTGAACAGCAAATTTGGACAAATCTATAGGGCTAGCTGGACAACACCAGCTTTGGAGAATACCTGTGTGAGAGCAGAAAAATTAGAGGACCTCGGCAAACCCATCCCCTTAGAACCTGTAGCCCAGCATGGCAGGAGCAGGTGTTTCATCATTGGAGGCGCTGAAGGAAAAGAAAAGTGTGTCCTCTAAGGCAGTGATTTTCAACCTTTGTTTCTCACGCACTCATGAACTAATTACTAAAGAAAAAGGGGCCCTGACCTCTTCTCCCTTAGTAACTAATTTATTTGTGCCATGAGATGAAAATGGTTGTATTTAGTCAGGGGCACTAACCTTAGTAATTAGTGTGTGTTTGTGCCATGGAAAAAAAAAGGTTGAAAATCACTGCTCTAAGGAAAGGTAGTTAAGATACTACCATAACATTGGAACTGCTTAAAACAGATACAAATATAGTTCTCCGGAAACTATCAAACAGTCGAGTCTCGTGTGGGTTGACTCTGGAAGCATCCATTTCCTTCACTTGAACACTTTTTAAATGCTCTGTGGGGTTGTTTTTTAGTTATTTAATTACCAGCCAAGGTAGAACTTCTCACCTGTTATTGTTTGTTTTAGTTATCCCTGAGAAATCTGAGAAAGAAGTCCTCAGAGCACCGAGTACTGTCAAAGACAGAATCAAGAAGTTGCTTGCTCACAAAAACAGCATGAAAAAGAAGGTAAAAATAAAAAATGTCATCACAGAACCTGCTGGGACTCCCGCCTCTAAGGGTAATTTGCAACCCTTCAACTTTGAAGAGAGCTTTTCCAGAGATGGGAATGCAAAGAGAGGAAAAGAAGGGCATGAGGAGAGAAAGAAAGAGGGGCTGGAGAAGGAGGAACGAGATGAGACAGCCCTGAAGAACCATGTGGAGCAGGAGCAAAGCCTTCGAGGAGACGTGTTTTGTGAGTAGTGCTTTTATTATTTTATACGTCTTACGGAAAATGAATTGTGGTTTCTCTGCAAAATGAAAGAAGAAAACAGAGTTTCAACTCCTTAAGTACAATGGGCTCAGCTTTCAGTTCTAAGAAGCAGGGGTCTCTCTTCACGGTCTGGAAGCTAACTTCTTTTCCAGATACGAAATCAAATTTGCTCCTGTCGGAAATGAGGAGCTAGGTCTGTTCCCCTTTGACACAGACCTTATGTTTCCAACCTTAGCACAGTCAGCCCGCTTGTTCTGCAAACACAGTGGTCTGTCTGGCTACCCAGATCTCCATGCAGTACCTCCAAGCCAGTGAGACCCTTATCAGATGGATCTGCCAAACTACATTTTGCCTTCTGGAAGATTCCTTTTACAGGCCCGGTCAATGAAAGGAGAATTTCCCAGTCACGTGGTTATGATGTTAAAAGCCAAAGTAGACAGTTCTAGGGAAGAGCATTCTATAGCAGAGCTTGTGCTTTGGTTTTCTCCGTGAACTGGATGGCTGCGGAACCCGCCTAAGTCCCAGCCCTCCAGGACGGTTCCCTGTTAACCCACCCTGAGTCCCCACACTGAGACTTTTCCATTGCACTCTCACTGGCCATCTGTTGCTCCCTCTATATTTTGACTTCTCTGTTCTTAGCTCCGTGGCTGTTGGATTTAACCATGTGAGAAGTAGACCCAGGTCCACTCATCCAAGAACTAGTGTGCCAACGATATCATCTCCCCTAATAGAGAGTGGAAATCTCACAAAAGTATATTTCCAAAACCTGGTGAGAAGGGACGTATTATTAATGTAGATGCTTGGGTCAACTGGGGGAACCTTTGGAAAAAGATGTTCTGGATGAGGAAACTGGACCCTAGTGAATGCTTTGCAAAGGTTAGAGCACACTGCTCTACCATATGCTGTCAGTAGAATATGTGATCAAACTCTCCTTGTTCAGTCATTCGTTCATAACTTCTAAGCATGTGGGGTTTGAGGGTTGTTCCTAACTGATCAAATGTTCTCTGTTAGCCCCTAAGGTGAATGAAGCAGGTGAATTTGGTTTGGTTCCGGTCCAAAGAAGAGCTATAACATCCAGACTGGAACACAAAGGTAAATAATGCTTTCTGCCAAGTATACGCTCTGTCATGCTTCCCCTGTCACTTTCTTCATAGGGTGACGTGATTGTTTATGAGTCACTGGTTCATTCCTAAACACCAGAGAGAAAAATCATTACATGGTGACACACAGTGCCAGTATGAATATAGCAGGTCCTTACTCCATTAATACCAATGATTACAATATAGTAAGCCTGTTATCTCCTCTCCACCACTCGCACTTGACACCTAGATTGAAGAGCTGAGGCCAAATGTATATAGGGAGGTGGGAGAAAAATGACTCGTTTGCTCCATCTCTGACACCTGAGGGCCCACAACCTGAAAATCAGCATGTACTAAAATCTAGCCCAAAGTGCTTGTGTCAATTACCCATTGCCACAATAATGCTGCATAACAAGCAACCACCAACCCTCAGTGGCCTACAGCAATAAATATTTTGCTTATGAGTCTATGGATTGGCTGGACAGTTCTGCTGATCTGCGCTGGACTGGCAGGGGCTCACCCGTGTGTCTGCGGTCAGCTGTGGGCCTGCTTCGTGACTACTGATTCTAGCCGTGCTCTCTCTCGTGCCTGGGGCCTCAGTTTGGACAACTGGGCTGATTCAGCTCTGCTCCATTTGGTCTCTCATCCTCCAACAGGTCTGATTATAGAATTTTTGCAACGATCAAATGATGTGCTATATCTTGCCATTTGTCATGTCAAGAACCAGCTGCTGCCACTTGTCTCTCTCACTTTTTCTCTTTCCTTGCCATTCCTCCATTCCTTCATTTCTCAGCATAAACTGCCAGAGACCCAAGGCAGAACTAGAGGCTGGCATGAGTTATAACCAGAAGCACCTCAATCTTGCCCTGTTTCCAGTTTTATTTTCTGTTATCTACATCAGGGATCAAAAGACTTTTCCATAAAGGACCAGAGAGTAAACACTTTAAGCTTTGTGAGCCATACAGTCTTTGTTGTAACTACTCAGCTCTGTCATCGTAGCTCAAAAGCAGCCATAGATAATATGTAAAGGAATCGGTATGGTATGTTTCAATAAAACTTTATTTATAAAAGCAAGCAGTGGGCCAGGATGTTTGTTTGCCCACCTTTGATCTAAATAAAAGTAACTAGAGGCACTGGTCCAGATTTGTAATGCTGGCCCAGTACCCTATATGGTCATTAGGATTTTGTTAATTTAACCCCAGGGTTCAACAAAAGACGACAAAATAAATTGAGATAGAAATGTTTAGTACTGGTAGGTGCTGGAAGAAGTACATGGCCATATGGGAAGGTCAAGGCAGGGTGCTAACAGAGAAAGAGGTTGGACCCGGGGCACATGCCTTGAATAGGGTCCATTTGTGGAGCACTTGGGGTTCCCAGGCTAAGGCTGGATTGGTCGAGTCAAACCAATAAGATTAAGGATTTGGTAAGCTCCATGGGGGTCTTACCCAAGGGGAAGACCCTGGGAGGCAGAGGACACTATTCATCACCAGGGCTACCGGGGGAACCACAGCAGGAACTTACATTTACTTGTGACACTGTAAGCTGTAATCTGGGCATGCCTTTGCAGGAAGTCTAGTGTCGGTTTAGAGTCCCCACAGGCTGCTTGGCCAAACAAAGTGGAGGCCGAGGCAACAGCACCATGGCGTAGCCTAGCTAAACTCTCAACAGCAACTGAAAACATGGCATTGCCTTCCAAAGCTCCAAATGTTAGACATGTTCTCAGTGCTCTTAGTGATTATGAAATGCATCCTTTTTCTTAGCAGACTTAAACATCTCAGTTGACTGTAGCTTCCACGGCGGAGTCTGTGACTGGAGACAAGATGTAGAAGATGATTTTGACTGGAGCGCTGCTGATGGAGATAATGGTATTAGATTTCGCTGCTTCATGCTCTGCTATACGGTTCAAAGCTCTCTGGCAACGGGAGGGTTATTACTCCTAGCACTTTTTAGGTCAGGGTTGTTGGTTGTGTTTGGAAACTGTTGGACCTCCCCAAGTCTCCTCGGATGAATGATTAGCTTGGGTCAGCGTGTTATATTCTGCTCCATTCCTCTCTCACCCGCCTGCCCCCACAGAGGATGCTCCAGCAAACCTCTTCCATCTTCACTCTGTCCTGCTGCCCAGAGAGACACTGCGATTCGTAGAAGGTTTAAGGAGAAGACGTAGAAAGAAGTTGTTTCTTTTTCCCGGTTAGCCAGATATGGTGTTCGGTAGTTTTGTTTGTTTGGGGAGAGGGAGAATAAATCTTGAAAGAAAATAGGATCCCTACCTGAGCCTGAAGTTTGAGTCAGATCACCCCTCAAAGCATCAAAACCATAATGAGCGTCAAAGCAGCCACCTGCACTCCGAGACTGAACTTTCCTTGAGGATTTCTTTCTTTCTACTTAAACTTGGGTGTTTCTCAGCCTCAGCTCTGAGCTGCCTACCTTCCACTGCCTCCCTAAACACTCTTGGTGGGACCTAGCTTTCTTTTTGGGCAAAGCATTTGGCTGGCAGATCCCATTTGGAGAATGAATTGAATCTCTGTCTTTTAAGGGTGACGATATAATTAGAGACAGTTGTTATACCTTCAGGGACTACAGCTACTTACCAAAGAAATTATTTATTTGGGGATATACAGGCTCACCCCTAAGATCTGTCTTCTAGATCCTTTCTCTAGATGAATTCCTTCCTGAAGTTTTTTCTTTCAACCCCTCACGCAGTCAGGAAACCTGGATCTCTCCTGACAAAAATTCCTTTTAGAATTTAGGGTTAGGCGCCTGACCAGGTGGTGGCGCAATGGATAGAGCGTCGAACTGGGATGCAGAGGACCCAGGTTCGAGACACCGAGGTTGCCAGCTTGAGCAAGGCTCACCAGCTTGAGCAAGACTCACCAGCTTGGACCCAAGGTCACTGGCTCAAGCAAGGGGTTACTTGGTCTGCTGGAGCCCCACGGTCAAGGCACATATGAGAAAGCAATCAATGAACAACTAAGGTGTCACAACAAAAAACTGATGATTGATGCTTCTCATCTCTCTCCATTTCTGTCTGTCTGTCCCTATCTATCCCTCTCTCTGACTCTCTCTCTCTGTCTCTGTAAATTAAAAAAAGAATTTAGGGTTAGGTTAGAGGGGATACACCCCACAGAAAGAGTTGTTTGAGGGAGACTACTGCTAAACAATTTGAGCAAGCACAAGGCAAGTGTAACCAAGTTAGAGAAAGTCCATCTTCCAATAAGCTATCTTGTTAGTAACTAATGTGATTTTCTTCTTTCTAACATCATGGAACCTCCAAGTTTGTGTCAACCAGAGCTCTATTACATTAGGAGCCCATCAACTGCTGGCACCGTCAGCAATGTCTTAAGTTGGGTTTTCCATCAATGGGAAGTCCTCTATTTATTAACACCTGATTCACAAAAGACCCTGGGGCAGTCATCACCCAAATCCCACTTCCTCTCCTTCTGCACCTCCATCTCTAGGTGGGCTTGTCTTTCCCTACAGAGTTAAATATAAAAAAGAACCATAGGATGAATCAGTATTCTTAGAAGGATAAAGTCACGAGGACGGGTTAAAGTGGGTTTTAGCTGGGAAAGGAGGGGAAACCTGCCACAGTGGGTCACAGAAGAGAGAATGTAGCTGGTAGACTGGCCTCATGAAACAGAGGATGCCTACATTTCACTTAAGCAATGAGTACTTCATCATATATCTCAGACATGTTGCTTATCTGCAATTCAAACTCCACTGGACACATTGTATTTTTATATGCTGAATCTGACAACCTTACCAGCTGGCTAAGAAGACCAGACAGTCAGTGCTCCAGTGAAAACTAAGGCAATGTCAGCCTGGGTCCTCAAGCATCTCTAGGAATTGTACTAGGAGAACACTCTATCCTACTCGTGTCTTCCACCCAGCTTCTATAGGAATTCCTCTTTCTCACCAACTTCCTCAGATCCCACTCAAGGAAAATTTTTGTCCGAGTTCAGCAAAGCCACAGTCAGCATATTGGAGATAAACAAACATTATTACCGTTGATTAAAACATACTTAGAAGATAGATACTCAAAAAAAGATATATTCCTGTCATCCTAAATCAGAAGTTCGAATGATATGCTACACGTGGTGGATGAGCTCCATGAAAGCATTAGTATAAATCCAGGTATGTTGTGGATTAGATACCATACTATGGAGCCACCAAAAGAGCTGACTGTCACACATATCATTGACTCAGGGGGGAATGCCTTCTGAGGTTCAGAAACCAATGTGGACATTCTGGAGCACAAGTTCTCCATTAGCTGCACATTATCTACAGTGCTGAAGGATTATTTAATTCGATCCTTACCCCATGTCTGCTACTGCCAAGCTTGTGAATGTGGACAAGTTCCTCAGTTTCTCCAACTCTCAGTTGCCTTTTCTATACAAAAAAGGATTTCACCTACATGATTCCCTAAAGTATATTTTAGCATGAAAATTTTGTTACTATGTTTGAAATGAAAATGACTTCATCCTTTTCTATTGGAGACTACTGTCCATGTTTGGGTTTTTGGTTTTGTTTTGTTTGTTTTGCACATACATGAGAGAGACAGACAGACAGACAGACAGGAAGGGAGAGGGTGAGAAGCATCAACTTGTAGTTGTGGCTCCTTCATTGTTCATTGAATGCTTCTCATATGTGCCTTAACTGGAGGGCTCCAGCTGAGCCAATGACCCCTTGCTCAAGCCAGTGACCTTGGGCTCAAGCCAACAACCTTGGGCTTCAAGTGAGTGACCTTTGGGCTCAAGCCAGAGACTTTGGGGTCATGTCTATGATCCCACTTTCAAGCCAGCGACCCCATACTCAAGTTGTTGAGCCTGCATTCCAGTTGGTGACCTCTGGGTTTCAAACCAGGGTCCTCAGCATCCCAGGTTGATGCTCTACCCACTGCACCACCACGGGTCAGGCATATTGTCTGGGGTTTTTTTATATCTATAGCCAAACCTTTAACTATGGCCTCATTACCTATGCATCTTTCTTCTCTTAAAGCTATTGGCTACTATATGGCAGTTCTGGGCCTGGCAGGACATGAGAAGGATGTTGGCCGATTGAATCTTCTCCTCCCCGACCTGCAGTTCCAAAGCAACTTCTGTTTGCTCTTTCATTACCGGCTGGCAGGAGAGAAAGTAGGGAAACTTCGAGTGTTTGTGAATAACAGTAACAACCCCCTGGCATGGGAGGAGACCAGGAGTGAGGATGAAAGGTGGAAGATGGGGAAAATTCAGTTACATCAAGGGATTGACACTACCAAAAGCGTAAGTGGAAGAACAGTATTACACTAGATGTTTACATTCTTTTTCAATGATTTGACAAACAAAACACTAACTGAAGTACCTAGGCACTGGGGCAGCAAAGGGAAATGGGGCTCTCACCCTACACTTAAAAGCTTATATTCTGGAGCCAAATAGGCAAGGCCATTGATGAGCACAGCTAATGATCATACTTGCCGAGTGCACACATCACACTGTGGGAATGATCTGTATGTATGTCAGGCTTCTCTCACCAACTTCCTTCCGATTCAGGCTGTCGGTTCCTTAATATGCAAAAGAGCATCTTGCTCATTCGTCCTATGCCCAGCACTTACCCCAGTGAATGAAAGCTAGAAGGTCATTTCTAAAATGTTTTTTTAACTGAACTGAGAGAATGGCTGTTATCTGGGGTCCCTATAACCACCTTCATGGTCCATGATTCCAAAGAAGGACTCAAAGAACTCAAAAAAAAACTGTTATATCCATGGTTACAATTTGTTACAGGGAAAGAATATAGACGAAGGGCAGAGTCCAGGAGAGACTGGGCACAAGCTTGTAGTTGTCCTCCACCAGTAGAGTCATATAGACAGCTCTTAATTCTCTCAGCAATGATATGTGACAACATGTACAAAGTTCTGCCCTCCAGGGCAGCTAACCCAAGCCTTGGTGTTCGGATTTTTGTTGCGCATCTGCCTGCCTGCATGACTGACCATGTGGCTGACCTTCCTCACTGAGTTTCTAGCTCCTCCGGAGGTCAGGCTGATAGTTGTGGGACTCAAGGCCCTGCCATAAATCACATTGTTAGCATCAATTGTCTGGCATAGCCAAAGACACTCCTTTTAACTTTTTAGAAATTTATTGCTTTAAGAGAGAGAGGAAGGCAGAGAGAGAGAAAGAGCGAGAGACAGAGAGAGAGAGAGAGAGAGAGAGAGAGAGAGAGAGAAACATCAATTTGTTGTTCCAGTTATTTATACATTCATTGGTTGATTCTTGTATGTCCATGATGGAGGATCAGACCTGCAACCTTGGAGTATCAGGATGATGCTCTAACTAAACCACCCAGCCAGGGCCAAAGACCTCTTAAGAGGTAGAATATTCCAGGGACTTAGAGGTGATCACCCAGGAACCAAAGGTCGCCCCACCTTCTATTGGCATTGTCTCCTCAAGGATGTTAAACTTGTGGGGGAAAACATCAGGAAGGGAATTGTCTTGTAGAAAAGTCTGCTTTTAATTGTTATATCTCAAATGTCCTTGATAAAAGAGAACGCTGCCCAACATTTTTGTACCACAGTAAAGAAAAATGCAGTTAAATACAAACACAAATTAGGATGACAATGAATTATTCCGACATTTATTTTCAGTTACCTGGAGCATCAGGGATTTCAGTGAGGGAAAGCTGCCATGTCCCAAGATCTACACTTGCACACCCTTGTCCCATCTATCACAGCTGCTGTGAGAGCCGCTTTTTGGCTTACTGCTTTTTAAAATTACCCAGGACATCTTCCTGAAAGTATACTTCCTTCCCGAGAAGAGCCTAGGGGAGGAAGAAATGTCTGTGCCCAGTAAAGCTATCATTGCTGTTCTGTGATAGCCTGTCTCCAGCAGTTCTCAAGAGAATGAATCCAGGGAGCGTACGGGCAGCAGAGACCGGCCCGGCAGTGGTCAGTCCCAGTCTCTCTGGGCCCCGCTTGTCCTCTGAGCCGTCCTCTGCTCTCTTTGGAGATCCTGGGAAGTTCGGACACAGTGATGGCAGCAAGCCTAAAACTGCTTCATCTCCACCACCTTGAAAACTATTCTGTGATTACTGATGACGCAGGAAAGAGACGCTGTTGGGGATGGTGAACAGTTGCATGATGACATTGTTGTGAGCATGATTCTTAAGGGATTTCTCAAAAGGCCAATTTACTGTATGTGTGAATTTATTTTTAAATAAGTTTAGAAAAGACAAAGGAAAATCACTATATTGAAAAAAAAAAAGAAAAGATTCACAATCATTCCACAGTAACATCAGTGTTTCCATAGTTTGCATTTTACTTTTCCACGTGAATACATATTTGGATCTATTTATAACCACAGTCCATACACAGTGCATGTTGTTGAACTCATTTTGATGGAATTACATGTGTGTGGCATTTTAAAGAAGAATAACATGTTTCAAATTAAATATTCTTTTCTCTCTAAAATTTTTATTCCAGGGTTACCTTAATCATCTTTGAATCAGAATCATTTTTCTGTCCTCTAAATCTGCTTATCTCTGATAATGACAAATAATTAAAGAGAACACTAGGTATATTACCCTCTTATTACTTCATATCATAGTGAATGGTAGTTAACAGGTGTTATATCAATTGTAGCTATTATTATTTCATAGTTATTGAATTACAAAATATTTTGATTCCCTGGCCAGATAGCTCAGTTGGTTAGTGCCATCCCAAAGCTCAGAGGTTGCCTGTTTGATCCCAGTTAGGGCACATACAGAAACACCGGACTCTCACTCTCACTCTCTCTCTCTCTCTCTCTCTCTCTCCCTCTCTTCCTCTCTCATTAAAATTGATAAAGTAAGCATTAAAATTTTTTTAAAAATATTTTGGTGTCTTTTCTGATTATGAACTAATAACTTTTTTTAAACACTACAACATTGAAAAAGCTTATAAGCATCATCCAGCAAAATTTTATTTTAATAATATTTCTTTGAAAATATTTTTGGATGAATGAGTGAATATAAAATAGTCACTGTATATCCTCATTTTTGTTAAATTAGTCACCCCTCTCATTTTGTGTACAATTTGAAGATTATTTTTAGCACTCTATACAGTAAGAATTTCTAACATATAAAGAAGTTTGCTTCTCTCTTATTATTAATAAATATCTTAGATAAAAGTGATTATAACCCATCAGGAAACATTTTTGTTCTTATGGAACAATGACATGCCACATAAGTTCTGAATATGTGAATCAACATTTTAAGAAAAATAACTATACTACTATGAACTACCAAAATCTGAAAATATCAAAATAATTTCCTTTCAACTATATAGTTTTGAATTAGATGTTCCCAGGGAATATTAGATTTATTCTAGCCAATTGTGTTTTTTTTTTAAAGGAAACCATATTCTTTTATTTTTGCTTTAAAATTTCTTCCTTAATCTTACCCTTCTCAGCTTTCCAGTGCTTTCCAGAGTCTTGTAGTTGTTACAGTGACTCTGTTTTCTCTGAGCATGACTTGCTCAGAGCAGACATCTGGATCTGGAGAATAGAACACATTGCTACCACTCAATGTCAAAGCCTGTTTCTATACAATAGGGACACATGAATTTAGTCCTTTTTAATAGCTGTTAAATAGTTTGATTATATCATTGTTTTGAATATTTTAAAGTAATTTTTATTCCTTTTCCATTATTAGATCACTTTTGAAGCAGAACGTGGCAAGGGCCAAAGCGGAGAGATTGCAGTAGACGGCGTCTTGCTGGTCTCAGGCTTCTGCCCAGACAGCCTTTTATCTGTGGATGCTTGAGTGTTCACGTGGTCTTTCATATCTTTATACTTGACTTTTAGTGTCTGCCTCTGTTTTTTGATATTACATCATAGATGCCTCTCATTTTAAAGATACAAACTGAAAAATTGTAATGTACCAACAGAAACCTTATCATAAGATGCCTTTCTTGTATAGAGGGATCAATATTTGCTTTAAATTCATTTCTCAGTTGATAAAATATGGAAATGTCAATTCAACTTTTTCTACCAGTAAATCTGATTTGTCTGCATGAGTTCACGAACCTTCCCATACAACATCTTTAGAATGATAAGAAAAACCTCACAGAACTGTTTAACTGTGTGACTTTTATAGCACTTCTTAGAAACTATGACTCCACAGGTAGACTTTGACCTAAGTGGCTTGACCTGATCTTTTATAACCAAACTTGTATATTTAAATTCTTCAAAATAATAATATCTAAATAATCACCTTGTGTCATGGTTTAAGTTTTTATAAGTAAGAATATGTGGTTGTTTGAGTTTATGTTTAGTTATATGTATGACTATTTGCTTCGTTGGAAAATGGGCTTTCTTATTCTTTTATCTAAGGAAATATTTTATATTCTTAAAAATTCTTAAAATTAGTCTACATGGTAACACAGAACTGCTTTACTGGGCCTTATCCATGCAATGCAAATTAGCATAAGTTGTTGAATTCAAGACCTCAGAAAACCTAAAACTAAATTAAGCATGTATCAGGACTCAAAAAAAGAAAACAGCCTGACCAGGCGGTGGCGCAGTGGATGGAGCATCGGACTGGGATGCGGAGGACCCAGGTTCGAGACCCTGAGGTCGCCAGCTTGAGCACGGATTCATCTGGTTTGAGCAAAAGCTCACCAGCTTGGACCCAAGATCACTGGCTCAAGCAAGGGGTTACTTGGTCTGCTGAAGGCCCGCGGTCAAGGCACATATGAGAAAGCAATCAATGAGCAACTAAGGTGTTGCAATGCATGACAAAAAACTAATGATTAATGCTTCTCATCTCTTCGTTCCTGTCTGTCTGTCCCTCTCTCTGACTCTCTCTCTGTCTCTGTAAAAAATTAAAAAAAAAAAGAAAACATGGATGCTTTCTTTTCTGTTTCTCTTTACTTCCAAATTTAAGAACATCTCTGTGTGGTGATGAGTCCTGAGTGAATTCTCTGAGGGTGAAAGGATATTCTGTTCTAAGGTTCTGAGTTACAAAGAGCTCCAAGAATAGGCGGTTGTTAAGGTATTTTCTGGCTCTCCCCTAAAACAAGGGAGGCATTGGGCCATTGTGGGAAGGAAAGAGAGAAGGAGTTCCATTTATTAATCTTTAAAATTTGTAATCTCACTCTTAAAGTTTTTTATACTGAAACTCTTGGGGGAGTGGGAAAACACTTTGTTTTTCTTTAGTGTGGAGTAATTTGGGCACACAATGGAATGTACAGAGGAATGTAGCTGTAGCTGTTGAGTAACTGGTAGTTAGCAAACCCCCGAAAACAGTGTTCCTAGTGAGACCATTGAAGATCTGCCCATCTATATTGAAGCAGCCCACAGAATTGTAAGAGATAATAAAGTAGTTGTTTTAAGACATTCAAATTCAAATTCAAATTTGGGATGGCTTGTTACACGGAAAAAGCTGACACATGTAGTTTCAAATATTGTGGTAGAATCTCAAGAAGACTTCCTGTCCATTTAGTGACCAAGGAAATTTGAGACCATAATTGTGGCTTAGAATAAAGGAATATGGGGGGAGAACTTGCAATAGACAATGTCCCAGAGGTACAGATTAAAGGGAGATGTTGAACCAAAAATGAAATAGGGACGCCTGGGAGTCATGTTATACATGGATAGAAAATCAAAGCATGCCTGACCTGTGGTGGCGCAGTGGATAAAGCGTCGACCTGGAAATGCTGAGGTCGCCGGTTCGAAACCCTGGGCTTGCCTAGTCAAGGCACATATGGGAGTTGATGCTTCCAGCTCCTCCCCCCTTCTCTCTCTCTCTCTCTCTCTGTCTCTCTCTCCTCTCTCTCTCCTCTCTAAAATGAATAAATAAATAAATAATTAAAAAAAAAAGAAAATCAAAGCATGAAGCTGGGCTGAGTTGACTTGAATAATAATATTTCATGTTTATTTAATATCTGTAGTAGAGACTTCTAGATACCTAGGCAATATCCATTCTCATCTTTCTCCTTACTAATATAACCATATATAAATATGGTATATGTAAATATACTTGGGGGTTAGGGGGTCATGTGCTCAACTAAGAGACTGCCTTTCTCACAGTCCCTTTCAACTGGCGGAGGCCACTGAAACATGGCTGGGGCTCCCAAGAAGGATCACTGAAGAGGGCTCTCAGCTGGCAGCCCACTTTTGCCGTTTCTCTTCCTCCTTCCTGCCTTCAATGTGGTGGTGGTGGCAGGAGCTCCATGAGCTACCCTGTGATCATGAGGGCAAGGACCACACCTAATGAAGGAGTGCACAGCTGGGGGAAGCTTGGGTCACTGATGACATTCTGGCATCTCTACCCCTGCCCCAGACTGACCACTGCCCAATAGTCCATTTAGTGAAAAAATAAATCCTTTCTTGGCATACCTAGGATTTCAAACAGAGCACAACCCAGACTCAGAGGACCACTCTCCCCAATCCCTGGGGGCTGCTCCTGCCATTTTCACCACAAGACCATAGTCTCAGGGACTAGCCTCTTAGACCCTTAAATACCAACATTGTTTTAAATTTCAGTCAGCAGCCTTCAGTGTCATGGAGCTCTAGCTTGTACCAGCACCGATCATACTTTGCTTCCTTTGGGGAAACCTGAGGTCTGCTGATTCAGCCATGGATCCCATAGCTGGTGACCCTGGCCATCATCCAATGTGCAACCCCCATCCCCTCATGTCATCCATTCTCTCCCACTCTGTCACCTCCACACTGTTATGGGCTTCCTCTTCTGGACACTAATTCCCACTGTTTCTGCCCCCTCCTACATCACACATACTCCATTGTCTGGTGAACAAACTCCACTCTGTCTTAATTCATGCCAATGGTGTCATCATCACTCATGCTCAACTGAACTGAGCTCTCTCGCAGAGCCACCTCCACCCCTGCAGCCTTATCAGATGGCTGCCACTCCTCCTCCCGCACTGCACACATGGCAGGGTCTGGAGTTGCAGCCCCTTGCCCTGCTCTTCACAATGTCTTAGTTCTTGACATCCGGTAAGAGCCACTGTTCACTGGAGGTGCTGTTAAGTATCTACAGTCTCTGTCCTTCCTAGCCATTGATATCAACCAATCTGCAAATGACCCATCCAATATCCTGGCCTCACAGTTCTTTGACCTTTATATCAGTTACCATCACCTCCTCTCTGTCATTGTCCTTTAAAAAGTTTTTTTTCCCTCATGAGTCCAAGCTGCGGCCGCACAACTCTCCTGCTGAATGTTAGACACTGCCCACTGGCACCAATTGTTTTTTTCAGGACCTTTCTCAGAGTTCCAGCAACGCCCCCTTGTGGCAGCCTATGTGCAAATGTGTGTGGCTGCCACCAGGTAAACAGCTAAAGGGACTTCCTTAGCATCTCCTGCTTCCCCCTTTTCTCCATTTCTTCCTTTCCCAATGTCTTGTGAACTCATGCTTCTTTCTGGGTACCCCGAACATTACAATAAGTTACCCTTGAGAGCTTGAATCCAATCTTACAGACCTTTCATGCTCTCCTGTCAACACTTACTGGTCCTATGTCCGGTTCCGCTGGTCTCTGACAAGTGAAAGGAGGCTACCCTTATAAGATGACCCAAGAGTCAGGAATAACAGCTGCAAGTGTAATCTTTACTAACTAATAATTTCTGTTTGATAATAGCCGCTTCCAATGCCTTCATACAAAGGAATGAATAAGAAGGCAATTTCAGTACCATGGTAAGATCAGGGATTTTCTTCTGATGGCCCTCAAATCTCACAGCTACATTAAGACAGGGGCATGTCAGTGTTTGCTGGTAGCAAGCAACAGAAGCAGATCTCAGCTAACTTATGTCACAGGGAAGATGCAGTAAAGAAGCAGGAGTGTGCAGACAGGTAGAAAGACCAGTGACCCGGCCTGAGAAAGGGGCTGCAGGACTAGAAGCAAAGAAACACAGCTCTGGATAAAAAAGTCATTGCTGATCAGTCAGGATGCCAGCATTGCCAGAATGACCTCTCACCACATAAATCTCTACATTACTAAGTTCAAAAGCCACATTCTGCGGAGAGGTGTGCAATCAGACCAGCCTGAGCCATGTGGCTGCCTGCTAGGGCAGATCGGGGTACCTGACTAGCAGTTTAGAAAGCTGCTGGCCCAAACCCACCAAAGTCCACCAAGTGGACCCTGTCACATAAAAGCTGGGATTGAGAACATGTGATTGTCCCAGCGGACATACCAATCCAAATGATTTATTCTTGTCAAGACATAGAAGTTGATGCCTTCATTCTCTTTGGCGACTAGAAACCTAGGTGGTGTTTGGTTCAGGAGTGACATGAAGAACTAATAAAAACTATTCAATGAGCCAAATGATGCAACAAGTACAACGTGTTAGGTTGTTAGGGTGGGGGAGAATGAGACCAAAGTGGAAAACTGCTTCTCTTGGGCACCATAAATCAGAATGGCACACTCTGGACAAACATGTCTCCTCCCTGAGGACTTCGAAGACCTCAAATGAATGGGATTATCTTTTATATTGTCCTTTTGTGTCTGTGGAGGGGGTATTGAGTTTATTGGGTAACACTGGTTAATAAAATTATAACCAATGGTTTCAGGTGTACAATTCTATGATACATCATCTGTATATTGTGCTGTGTTCAGCACCCCAGGTCAGTCTCCTCCCATCACCATCTACCCCCCTGTTCCCTCTTCTACCTCTCCATATCCCCCTTTCCCTCTGCTAGTCACCATGCTGTGGTCTGTGTCTATCCGTGTGTGTTTGTTGTTATTGTTGTTTTTGCTTAATCCCTTTACCCATTTTACCCAACCTCCCAACGCCGCTCCCCTCTGACAGCTGTCAGTCTGTTCTATGTATCTATAAGTCTATTTCTATTTCATTTGTTAGTTTACTTTGTTCATTAGATTCCACATACTGGCTTATTTCACTTAGCTTAATAACATAATGTTCTCCAGGTCCATCCATGCTGTCACAAAAGGTAAGATCTCCTCCCTTTTTTTAACAGCCAAATAGTATTCCATTGTGTAAATGGGCCACAGCTTTTTCATCCACACATCTAGTGATGGGCACTTGGGCTGCTTCCAAATTTTGGCTACTGTAAATAATGCTGCAGTGAACATAGGGGTGCATATGTTCTTTTGAATTCATGTTTCGGGTTTCTTCAGATACATTCCCAGAAGTGGAATCACTATCCTGAATGTGGTATGCTTCCGCTTATTTGTATCTTCTTCAATTTTTTTCTTCAGTGTCTTATAATTTTCCAAGTACAGAAAAATTACATTCTTGGTTAAATTTATTCCTAGGTATTTTTTTTTAATTTTTTATTTATTTTTTACAGAGACAGAGAGTGAGTCAGAGAGAGGGATAGGCAGGGATAGACAGGAACGGAGAGAGATGAGAAGCATCAATCATTAGTTTTTCATTGTGCATTGCAACATCTTAGTTGTTCATTGATTGCTTCTCATATGTGCCTTGACCACGGGCCTCCAGCAGACCAAGTAACCCCTTGCTGGAGCCAGCGACCTTGGGTTCAAGCTGGTGGGCTTTTTGCTCAAACCAGATGAGCCCATGCTCAAGCTGGCGACCTCGGGGTCTCGAACCTGGGTCTTCCGCATCCCAGTTCAACGCTCTATCCAGACCCTGGGTCTTCCGCATCCCAGTCCAACGCTCTATCCACTGCGCCACCGCCTGGTCAGGCTATTCCTAGGTATTGTTTGATGCAATTATAAATTGTATTGTTTTCTCAGTTTCTCTTTCTGATAGTTCATTACTGGTGTATAAGAATGCAATTGATTTCTGGATACTTAATTTTTATCCTGCTACTTTATTGAATGTACCGGGTCTAGTTGTTTTTTGGTGGAATCTTTAAAGTTCTCTATGTCAGTGTCATGTCATCAGCTATACTGGTGGAGTTTTTTTTGTTTTTTTTTGTTTTTTGTTTTTTTTTTCTGAAGCTGGAAACGGGGAATGACAGTCAGACAGACTCCCACACGCGCCCAACCGGGATCCACCCAGCACGCCCACCATGGGCGAAGCTCTGCCCACCAGGGGGCAATGCTCTGCCCCTCCGGGGCGTCGCTCTGCCGCGACCAGAGCCACTCTAGCGCCTGGGGCAGAGGCCAAGGAGCCATCCCCAGCGCCCGGGCCATCTCTGCTCCAATGGAGCCTTGGCTGCGGGAGGGGAAGAGAGAGACAGAGAGGAAGGGGGGGTGGAGAAGCAAATGGGTGCTTCTCCTATGTGCCCTGGCCGGGAATCTAACCCGGGTCCCCCGCACGCCAGGCCAACGCTCTACCGCTGAGCCAACCGGCCAGGGCCTATACTGGTGTTTTTGATGAATGGTCCCTCTGGCAGTATGCCCAGATTGTATCATGAGAGGAGGTCTGTGGATGGTGTGCAGAGTCAGTCCCTGAGAATGAGTCCTGAAGCTACTCGGTGCAAGAACAAAAGATAAGGGAGGAGCACAGACCAGTGGTTTTCAGTTCAGTGCTTATGTCTTGCTACTCTGAACTGCTCTTACAAAACGACCCCCCTTTAAAAGTAAAACCTGAGAACTAAAATGAAGTGAGGCATTTCATGGGGCAGTCCTTATGTCGGGATTGCTGACAGACTGTACGCCTCCTGGTAACAAGTCACTCTAACAAAACGAAATCCCACTGGTGGGCTTCAGCTCAGATTTCTTAACACCAATACAAAAGGCAACTGAATAGGCAGGTCATTGAATAGAGTCGGCATCCATTTGTCCAATTTCTTTTTGTACCTTTTCTATATTTTTCTGATTAAATGGGATTTTGAAGTATCCCCAGTAACAAAGTAACATAATATTGTTTCATTGCTATCCTATGATCTACACCAAAAAGTGATTACAGCCAGACCTGCTGGCCCTTCATCTCTCTGCTATTTTGTTGCCATAAATCTATGGTAGAATAACTCACAGTCTGGAGAAAAGGCAAAATGGATTAATGGTGTCAGAGAGGAGAACAGGAGGGCCCTGGCCAGGTAGCTCATTGGTTAGGGCATTGTCCCAATACACCAAGGCTGTAGGTTTGATCCCTAGTCAGGCACATACACGAATCAACCAATGAATGCATGGTAAAGTGGAGCAACAAATCAGTGTTTCTTCCTCTCTCTCTAAAGTCAATTTAAAAGGTTAGAATAAAGAAATTAAAAGAAAGAAAGAAGTATGGAAATGACCTAAAGATTATCACAGGTAAAAAGAGGGTTTTAAAAAAAATTATTTTGCTAACCAACCAAGCTATCTGGCCAGGGCACAAGAAGGTTTTAAACGGGACTCTTCCTCAGTTGGAGTTTTGTTCAAGGTCCCAAAGCTGAGCACACTGTTACGTACTCACTGCTTCTAAAGAGACACGCTAGGCCATCCACACAAGGCTAAGTGGAGAGCCCAAACTACTTCTGCCATCCGTGGTCCCTGACCCTGTACAGCTTATGTCAAAGGGAAGGCAAGAGTGAAAGAGGGCTGTTAGGATTCTAGACACTTCCTCCCACCTTCCAGGCAAGTGAAGGGGACTAGGGCAGAACCACTCAGAAAGATTGACAGGTTTCCCATCGTGAAAAAGCACAACAGGTGAGAAGCCAGCTGGGGCTGCCCGAGACCACCCATGACAGTGAAGGGAGAGGCTGCAGAGGAAGCAACCTCTGTTCCCCAGAATTAGCGGGGGGGGGGGGCAGAGCTACTGGGGGTTTTCAACAGACTAAGTGCACATCAAGCAAACAGCTGCGCTTGGGTTGTTTTGGAAGGACCATGCTCAAAAGGCCTATCTGCAGGTGAGGTAACCAAACTGAAAAAGGCTGGGTGGGACGTGTCGCCAACAGCAGGAGCCAATGATCACCAAGACAGTGTATCATCTGAACCAGAGAATGGGTGGAAAAGGGCCCTGAGCAAGGGAGTGTCTCAAAAAATTCCCAAGCATGAGCCCATAAGAAGAACAAAAGAGGCAAGCTTTGGACATTAGCACACACAGTTCCGATGCCAGGTAACAACATCATTAATCATATTAGTTTATTGTGACTGCCATACCTGGGTGGCTTCAAATAACAGAAATTTATTCTCTCACAGTTCTGGAGCCAGAAGTCCAAATTCAAGAGGTTGGCAGAAGCACACTCCCTCCACGAGCTAGGGGGAAACCCCTGACTGCTTCCGGCAGCTCTGGCGGCTCCAGGAGCTCCTGGCTCGTGGCTGCATAACTCCAATCTCTACCTTTGCCTTCTCTCGGCCTTCTCCTCTGTCTCTATGTTCCTATTCTGTCTCTTAAAGTACCCCTGTCATTGGATTTAGGCCTCATCTGAGTAATCCAGAACAATCTCATTTTAAGATCCTTAATTACATCTTCAAAGAACTTCGTTTCCTCCCGAAAAAGGTCACATTCACAGGTTCTGAGGGTTAGGAAAGTGTATATATCTTTTGGAAGGAGTGACCACCATTCAACCTACAACACTAATCAAATAAGACCTTTTTATCACTCCTCCCTCCTCCTGCCCTCCCCTGAGAGAGACCAGAAAACAGTGGAATAAGTAAAAAAAAGGGGGCAATCGGTGAATGAAGAATTGATCCACGGCTTTCCCTTTGCTGTTCCACAGAGTTACAAACACCACATCTGAGCTGAGGAAAGGCAGAGCTTTGATTAAATTGGATGAGTAAATGAGTTTTTTGTATTAGGTTAGAATGGACTGTTTAACAAGTTAAAAAATAAGATGGCCCTGGCCGTTTGGCTCAGTGGTAGAGCGTCGGCCTGGCATGCAGGAGTCCTGGGTTCGATTCCCGGCCAGGGCACACAGGAGAAGTGCCCATCTGCTTCTCCACCCCTCCCCCTCTCCTTCCTCTCTGTCTCTCTCTTCCCCTCCCACAGCCAAGGCTCCATTGGAACAAAGTTGGCCGGGGCGCTGAGGATGGCTCCATGGCCTCTGCCTCAGGCGCTAGAATGGCTCTGGTTGCAACAGAGCAATGCCCCAGATGGGCAGAGCATCGCCCCCTGGTGGGCATGCCGGGTGGATCCTGGTCGGGCGCATGCGGGAGTCTGTCTGACTGCCTCTCCGTTTCCAACCTCAGAAAAATACAAAAAAAATTCCAAAAAAAATAAGATAATTTCTTTGCACCTGAAAGTATGTAATTAGAAAAGCTCTGTGGGGTTTTCTCAGGCCTCAGGCTCCAGCCCTGGAGGAAGCATCGTGCAGGCGAGAGAGTCAACACGTTTGTTGCAATAATGAGGGAAAAAAATAAGGGTTTCTTCTTAACATACACTCCTACAGAGCCCAGACTGTTCAATAAATTATTGTGATAGAAATAATCTTATAGCAATAAACTTTTGAAACTAAAGTCTGTTAGCCTACATCCAGGATGGACCTGCTGTATTTTAACGGGTTTTAAAAGAGTCACTGCTGCTTTTTTACTAATTACAGCTTTAATCTTGGTCTGGTCTTCCTTCTAGGTAAGGCTTATTACATTGCTCAGTCGTAGACTCGCCCTGCTTCCTGACAGCCTGCAATCCAGAGCAAAGCCCTGCTTCCTAGAAACTTTCCCTTCTAGTTATCTTATACGAGAGGATCAGCAAAGGAGGCTGCCACATTCTCTAGTTCGACCATCACTTTGGTTCTTTTGGACCCTTGCAGGAAAAGATGTGTGCAGGTGATCAGTGCGGGATGCACACGGCTACTTAACGTCTACTACTTTCACATTAACTGAGGTATGCTAAGGGGTGCAATAAATACTTGTGGAATTAATTGCTGCATTAAATAGATAACGAACATTTTGTCCAAACTTTGTCAATATTTAGCTGAGCACTGTCTTGACTGGAAGCAGAAAGGGTGCGTTGTAGAGAAGTTCAACAAACTCTGCTGCTCAAAACATTATCCCGGATAGCTTTTCACATTCGTGCTGGGACGTTGCAGTGTCCGCCCCAGCGTTGACCTTCAGCTAGCGGCTGAAAGGCAGCCCCACGGCCGCTGGTCGCTCTGCGCAGGCGCTATTGCCCTAGCACGCATGCGCCGAATCCGCCCTATACTCCAGTCTACGAGCTTTGATTGGTTGAGTTTTCGTGGTCCCGCCCTGGTAACGGGAGTTCTCTCTGGACGCGGAGGCTGCCTAGGGCTCCCCGCTCCGCTTGCTCTTCTCGGTGAGCCAGTCCTCGGGTTCGCCTGGGTCTCTGCCCACCCCCGCTCGGGGAGGGTCTCGGTGCGCCCTGGGCGGGGTAGACCCGAACGTTCCTTTGTCCCCTTCTCTGCCCCACCCGAGGTCGCCAGGGTTGGCAGATCCCTCGGAGCCGCCGCTGCTTGTGGGTTGGGTGCCAGGCTGTCACCTTGGGACGGTTCGCAGCAGGCTTGGCTTGTCGGTTCGCCTCACCCACTGAAACCCGAACCCAGGCCAGAGCGGGCCCTTGGGCTGGTCGCTTCCACTCGCTGCACCTTTGCTAGGGATCATCATAACGTAGAGGGCCCTAGCGCAGCATCAAATGACAGTTCAGAACCTGCGAGGCCCCTGACATTTGGCGTTTCTCTGCATAGAAGAAGGGGCTCCCTGTGTAGCTGGAGAGGTGTGTGTGGGTTACATCTAGAAACTTAAATTTTCTCTTTAGATCTTACATCTGAAGAGCTAAACAGATCTGGATTACTGCTGATTTGTTTCCGGCTTTTGGACTTTT